>NC_091977.1:403661189-404266825 GCF_044704955.1 Pristiophorus japonicus | reverse complement strand
GGGGGAGAAAGGAGATGGGGGGATAGGAGATGGGGGGGGCGAAAGGAGATGGGGGGAGAAAGGAGATGGGGGGTGAAGGAGATGGGGCAGGGGGAAGGAGATGGGGAAGGAGATGAGGGGGAAGGAGATGGGGGGGAAGGAGATGGGGGGCGAAGGAGATGTGGGGGAAGGAGATGGGGGAGGGCTGAAAGGAGAAGGGGGAGGGAGGCTGAACGGGCCGGGCCCGAGACTTCGGGCAGGGCCCGTCCCCAGCACCAGATTTACAGGTCGGTGGCGTTTGGTCGGGTCGGGGGGGTGGTGGGAGGGAGGTCGGTTCGGTTCGGGTCGGGGGGAGGGAGGGAGAGGGAGGTCAGGTCGGGGGGAGGGAGGTCAGGTCGGATCCAGTCTGGGGGGGGTGGGAAGCGGGAGTCGGGTCGGGTCCGGTCCGGGGGCGGGGGGTGGGGGGGAAGCGGGAGTCGTGTCGGGTCCGGAGGCGGGGGGTGGGGGGGGGGAAGCGGGAGTGGTCTGGGGGCAGTGGGGGTGTGGGGGAAGCGGGAGTCGGGTCGGGTCGGGTCCGGAGCCGGTGGGGGGGGTGTGGGGGGGGGGGAAGCGGGAGTCGAGTCGGGTCGGGAGGAAGCAGGAGCTGGCCGTGGGAGGAGCCTTATTCACGCAGCCCCAGTGAGGCCATTCGGCCAGGGCTAGGGGCTGCGTGCTTTGGGCCCCTCCCACACAGATTCGGGCGCCTGGAGCTACTGCACTTGCGCGCCCACTGTAGCGCGCATGTGCAGAGGTCCCGGCACTGTTTTCAGCGCAGGGACCTAGCTCCGCCCCCTACAGCTCGTGCTGCGCTGCGCCGAGGGCCAGAAGACCTGCAGGGAGGTGGAGAATCTGGAGGTTTTTTATAGGCGACTTTGTGGCGCGAAAAATGGGCGTCCAGGTCGGGACTGTGCCGCTCTAGGCGCGGCTCGAAACTTAGGCCCACTATGTTTACCTGTGAACAATCATCATCATCATAGGCAGTCCCTTAGAATCGAGGAAGACTTGCTTCCATTCAGAATGAGTCCTTAGGTGGCTGAACAGTATAATACGAGAGCCACAGTCTGTCACAGGTGGAACAGATTGTCTTTGAGGGTAAGGGAGAGTGGGACAAATTTGCCGCACTCTCCGCTGCCTGCACTTGATTTCTGCATGCTCTTGGCGGTGAGACTCAGGGGCTCAACACGCTCCCGGATGCACTTCCTCCACTTAGGCCGGTCTTTGGCCAGGGACTTCCAGGTGGGGATGTTGCACTTTATCAGGGAGGCTTTGAGGGTGTCCTTGTAACGTTTCCTCTGCCCACCTTTGGCTCGCTGGCCGTGAAGGAGTTCCGAGTAGAGCGCTTGCTTTGGGAGTCTCGTGTCGGCATGCGGACAATGTGGCCTGCCCACCGGAGCTGATCAAGTGTGGTCAGTACTTCAATGCTGGGGATGTTGGCCTGGTTGAGGTCGCTAATGTTGGTGTGTCTGTCCTCCCAGAGGATCTTGTGGGGACATCGTTAGTAGTATTTCTCCATCGACTTGAGGTGTCTACTGTACATGGTCCATGTCTCTGAGCGGGTATTACTGCAGCCCTGTAGACCATGAGCTTGGTGGTAGATTTGAGGGCATGATCTTCGAACACTCTTTTCGTCAGATGGCTGAAGGCTGCACTGGCGCACTGGAGGTGATGTTGAATCTCCTCATCAATGTCTGCTCTTGTTGATAAGAGGCTCCCGAGGAATGGGAAATGGTCCACGTGAACAACCTGTGAACAAGGAGTTACCAGTGAACAAGGAGTTACCAGTGAACAAGGAGTTACCTGTGAACAAGGAGTTACTCTGGCCACAACAACAACAACTTGTATTTATATCGCACTTTTAACATAATAAAACATCCCAAGGTGCTTCACAGGAGTGTTATCAAACAAAATTTTACACCAAACCACGTAAACAGAAATTAAGGCAGATGACTAAAAGCTTGGTCAAAGAGGTCAGTTTTATGGAGTACCTGAAAGGAGGAAAGAGCGGTAGAGAGGCGAAGAGGTTTATGGAGAAAATTGCAGAGCTTGGGGCCGAGGCAGCTGAAGGCATGGCCACCGATGGTTGAGTTATTAAAATCTGGGATGCTTAAGAGGCCAGAATTAGAGGAGCACAGATATCTCGGTGGGAGTGGGGGTGGTTGTAGACTGGAGGAGATTATAGAGGTAGGGAGAGGCGAGGCCATGGAAGGATTTGAAAACAAGGATGAGAATTTTTAAATCAAACCGTTGCTTAACCGGGAGCCAATGTAGGCTAGTGAGCACAGGGGCGATGGGTGAATGGGATTTGGTGTGAGATGGGATACGCCAGCCGAGTTTTGGATGACCTCAAGTTTACATAGGGAGGCCAGCCAGGAGTGCGTTGGAATAGTCAAATCTAGAGGTAAAAAAGGCATGGATTAGGGCTTCAGCAGCGGATGAGCTGAGGCAGGGTCAAAGGCAGGTGATGTTATGGAGGTGGAAATAGGTGGTCTTAGTTATGCTGCGGATATGTGGTTGGAAGCTCATTTCAGGGTCAAATATGACACCAAGGTTGTGTACAGTCTGGTTCAACCTCAGACAGAAGGTAGAGAGGGGGATGGAGTCAGTGGCTAGGGAATGGAGCTTGTGGCGGGGACTAATGACTTTGGTCATCCTAATATTTAGTTGGAGGAAATTTTTGCTCATCCAATACTGGATGTCAGACAAGTAGTCTGGCTCAGTGAAAGAATGAAGAAAGACATGTTTTTCTATATCATAGCTCTCAGCAATGTCTCAAAGCCCTGCACATATAATGGTACAGATATTCTGGTCAGTAAAAATGTTTGTGTAAGTATGGAATGGGTGTGTGAGAGCCAGGAAATCAGGCAGGGATCAATTCTGATGAATATCCTTTAATGGATGGTATTTCTTGGCTGGGATTTTAGATCAGAAATAAGTACAAGAGCTTTGTTAACACATGCAATTATATTTAAATTACATTTTGTGGGGAATTTCCTGAGGATGTGCTCATGGCAGGGAACCTTGTCTGCCACCACATAGCATAAAATTACCTCCAAAATGTTGTTCCTTTCCATTGATTTCAATCGGGTGCTTTCCATAATGGTGCCCAATTGGACACCTCAGCTTTATACTCCAGCAGTAAGTTGAAAATTACTCTTGGTATTTCTTAGTTCAATTGGTGCAAGATGAATGGGAGCGTGCCAAGGAGATCACCTGATACTGGAAGATCAGTCATTTGGAAGACACACACATCATTGCTTTAGCTGGCTCCAAATAGGTCTGCTGCAGAGTGACTTGGATAGGTTAGGTGAGTGGGCAAATGAATGGCAGATGAAGTATAATGTGGATAAATGTGAGGTTATCCACTTTGGTGGTAAAAACAGAGAGACAGACTATTATCTGAATGGTGACAGATTAGGAAAAGGGAAGGTGCAACGAGACCTGGGTGTCATGGTACATCAGTCATTGAAGGTTGGCATGCAGGTACAGCAGGCGGTTAAGAAAGCAAATGGCATGTTGGCCTTCATAGCGAGGAGATTTGAGTACAGGGGCAGGGAGGTGTTACTACAGTTGTACAGGGCCTTGGTGAGGCCACACCTGGAGTATTGTGTACAGTTTTGGTCTCCTAACTTGAGGAAGGACATTCTTGCTGTTGAGGGAGTGCAGCGAAGGTTTACCAGACTGATTCCCGGGATGGCGGGACTGACATATCAAGAAAGACTGGATTAACTGGGCTTGTATTCACTGGAGTTCAGAAGAATGAGAGGGGATCTCATAGAAACGTTTAAAATTCTGATGGGTTTAGACAGGTTAGATGCAGGAAGAATGTTCCCAATGTTGGGGAAGTCCAGAACCAGGGGTCACAGTCTAAGGATAAGGGGTAAGCCATTTAGGACCGAGATGAGGAGAAACTTCTTCACCCAGAGAGTGATGAACCTGTGGAATTCTCTACCACAGAAAGTAGTTGAGGCCAATTCACTAAATATATTCAAAAGGGAGTTAGATGAAGTCCTTACTACTCGGGGGATCAAGGGGTATGGCGAGAAAGCAGGAATGGGGTACTGAAGTTTCATGTTCAGCCATGAACTTATTGAATGGCGGTGCAGGCTAGAAGGGCTGAATGGCCTGCTCCTGCACCTATTTTCTATGTTTCTATGACAGATATATCGATTAAACTGGCCATTTTACTTGTGGGATGGGCAAGTTATTTTCTTGCATATGTGGAAGGATCACAGGATAGAACTAAGTTATTTTAAGTTTCTATTTTCTGGTGAATCTTTTTGCTCACTAAAGTTAGGAATGTCAATGCTGAGCTATTCACTCTGGACAGCTCCCATTTCAACAGACACTCTGGTAGCATCGACACATGCAGAAGAAAGTTGCCTCTGTTCTTTCCGGCACCGTATCTCTTCATTTTATTTTCTCTACTGAAAACAGGCTTAGGCTGCAACTCCTGCTGAAGAATCCTGAGTGAGCAAGCCCGGTATCTGCACCACTCATCCCACAAAGGTCCTGGAACAGATGTTAGGTCCCTCATTACCATATGTAAGGGGCCTAAAGCCTGTTTTAGGCGGATGCCCGGAACACTTAATAAATGTACCCGATGAATTTAGCAGTGGCCCGAACGCAAGCGCTGATCGGGTGCTGGCCGCCCCACTGCTAAATTTGTCATTAGTGTGCCCATTTTACACCCTAAAACATGTAATTTGCTGGGCGAAGAGCTCTGAGTGTATGCAGCGGTCTCTCCTGAGCAGTAGGCTTGAAGTTTTAGCCAGGCAGTATAAACTGGATAGTGCCTGGCTGAAACTTGAACTGCATCTAGCGGTCTCAAACCAGCAGCTGCTGCTGTCTAAGAGCATCCAAACATAAATAGCAGTATAATTTGAGTACTCCATAAATAGAAGGAAGCCACGGATAACAGGAAATGATTTAGGTGAAAGCCAATAGGGAAGAATTCTATTTCAGGGAAGCAATGGGAAACTCAGGCGAGTAGGTGAAAAGAGAGAGGGCCCAAAGACATGATGGGAGCTGCTGTCGAAAACCAGTTAAATGCAAATAAATTATGTTTTGGGAGTAACTGATGATATCTGGCATGCACTTAGCACCAAGTTAACTTCAGAGATACTAAAACATGGTAGTGTGTGTAGTTGTGGCACAGACTTTTTAAAAGTGACAGTAAAATGTAACTGCCCAGATCCCATGCCATCAACCATTCATAATGCATAACTCCTGATGCCAGGAGAGGATAGAAAGGGTGGTAAGCCCCCTTTGAACTAAAATCACAGTCTATTCATTGTGCATTATATTTTGTGATAATTAAACCATGTGGGGGGGTGGGGTGGGGTGGGGGGTGGGGACACACTTGATAATGCATTTGACTCAGATCACACTTAAAGGGCACAATCCCTGGTGCCAAAGGAGGGTTGAGAACTGCTGCTTTAGATTCCATGCCAACTGAGATCACAGGTCTTTCACAGTGTAATCTCTAGTGCCAAACAAGGATGGCGGGGAGGGGAGTGTTTGGATTCCACACTAACAGACATGACAGCTCATTTATCTGTGATCCTTTGACAATTACTACACTGCTGACTCATCATTTACATCAGTAAACATTTATATATAAGCCATTTGAAAGATCAAAAATTATGATTTATTTATTTATAGCCTATTTCTTATGTTCTTATGATGTAAAACAATCTGTGTGACATTTGTTAATTTATTTCTATACCGGGCTTCAAATGGGATTAAAATTCCATGCTTTTAAAAATTGTTATATGAAGTGATGTGCAATATCAAAAAAATATGGTTTTATTTCGCCCAATGTATTGTAATGATATCATCCTACTTCATACTCTACTTAAATATCACAATGTTAACAGTCTGGTTTATTCATATTTAAAATATATTCATAATAAACCATCATGATCTTGAAGAAATCACTTAATACCATTATCATCTAGCCTTATTTAATCATTTTGTAACCTAATCAGTCAGTTTCTACAAACTTTAACATTTTTGTGCCGAAAGCAATGAAATGCTGGGATTGTGCAGGGGTGGATATTGTGTGAGGACAGAATTAGGTTCGACTCTAATGCTTTATTCGATGGTCCAGTAGTCCACTGACACTAGCTGTCAAAGCTCTCATATGGAAAAAGATCAGCTGGTTGAGGTACTGAAGGTGAAATAATACCATGGCAAAGGAGTTCACAAATTCAGGAGAATAAGGAAGATGTGAAAACTGGTGAGGGAAAAAAGCCTTTTCGATTAAGCTCGGGTTTATTCTGAGCAATTGTGCTTTTCTTTTATGTTTGGCAAATCACGTTGCAAAATCGTATCAATAGTGCTGATTTTTAAAACTATGCAAATGAGGATTGCGCAATAGTTCTATATCATGGAGGTAGATTTTCATCTCCACAGTAATCCAGCAGAGCTGATTGGCCGTCCTTTATAGAACCCGCCCAATGTTCATTTCATTGAAATCAATGGAATGAAAATCAGATGGGTTCTATCAAGGCAGGCCGATTTGCCCTGCCAGATTACTGCTCAGGACGTGAAGACAAAATTCAACCCAATAGAGTAAGGTGAATCTGACAAAAGCATGAAGCATTTAACATAATAATTCCATCTTTTCCAAATGGTATGACTTTATCTGCTTTTAATGTCAACCCAATAATGCAATGCAGTAAGATTGTTGAATGGAGGCCAATGGATGCCTTTTAATAAAAAAACAACCTTTTACATTCCCTCAAATATGTGGGAGCACTTCACACAGAAACAGAATTGAGTAGAGAGATATACTTTAGTATATAATGACAAGACAATAGACACATTAGAGAACTGCACCACAAATCCCTCCTTACAAATTTAAAGTAATTTTCAAGAATTTTTAACCTTTTCTTCGGGGGTCCGATTACAACCCAGACCTGACCCTCCAGATGAGGCCCACATCTGTCTTTAGCAGCCTGGTTTATCTGATTTCATCATCCTGTGCATGTACGGATACTGATGATCTGCCAGGTCTTTGACCAGGCTGGGGACGTGGGAACTCCTGGCATTGGGAGTCCTCCCTCTGGCACTGCTCCCTCCTAAACTGCTGACCTTGTCTGGGGAAAGTGGGGGCTCTATCCCTCGCAAAGCTCAGCAGAATCCCTGACATAAGGCCAGGACCCGACCTCCGGCCTAATTCATGGCACTTCCAGCTCCCTCCCACTGACGTTAGACAGAATTGCGCAGGAAGGGCCGTGGATTCTCAGTTCCTATGTGTTAAAAGACATGGAAAGTTTTGCAAAATGTTTTTCCACAAAAACTTTCCCCTTTAACTCCAGCTTTAGAAAAGCACAAATTCTGCACCAGTGTGACATTCTGCACACTGCACAAGCTCGTGACACTGGCGATTATCGGTGCCAGTTTTCTTCAATAATTTTGTGCTATAGATTTGTGCTTATTAGGAGCTGCCTCAAACTCATTTAATTGAAACAAATAAGTAAGTTAATGCTAAAGCAGAATTTATATTGCAGCCATACTAATTCATCTTGTGGTCGCAAGCTGCTTCCCAGCATTTATGTTACTAAATCTGGCTTCCTTATTCTGGCTTCAGAGCCATCGGTCAATTAAAAACTGGGTCTATGAGTCTACTGCTAGGATGATGGAGCTGGATTTAATAGTGTACAACCACTGGTCTCCTGAATCTGAATTAACACAGTGCCAGTATAAAGGCAGCTTCTCAGAGGTGAATGGACAGTGTTCTAATCCTTTGTCTATATATATTTCTTAAACATTGCCTCTGAAATGAAAATGACCATAGCATCACACTATATTTTGCTTCACTAAGCAATGGAAGTGAACATTACGGCTAAAAATTCGATTGCTCCTGAAAACAGGTATGTGGATTGCAATACGGGATCAACCCGCACCCATTCAAAGTATACTTTGTGCTGACTGCTAATTAGAGTGATTGTGGCGTGTAGCCTAGTGTTGGAGCGGCGAGGTCGGGGTGAAGGAGTGGCGAGAGATTGTAGAGGGGATGTGATCGGGGCCCAGGAGAGGCATGAGTTCGGAGCCCAGAAGAGGCGAGGGCCCAGGGGCAGCAGGGTTCAGGCCACACCGCGATATGTGTGTGCACTAGGTCCGTGCAGCAGAGCTGGTCTCCCGTCGTCTTAGTTAATCCTTGCGACTGGACCAAGACCTAGCTCTGTCAAGCCCGTGTGGTGGCTGGTGTGCAATGGTCACCACACGTTAAAAAAAAATCCACGCACAGGCATCTTCCACTCGTCAAAATTTAGTTCGGAACCTGGAATTTTAGGTCCATCATTGAAACACTTGTGAACTTTTTGTCGTGGAAGCAAGTCATCCTCGATTCGAGGGACTGCCTATGATGAGTGTTGAATGCATTGCTGAGTGGCTGTGCATTCAGCAGGGGGCCCAAGTTCATGTGAGACTAACATCAATGACCATAATATGGTGGAATTCTGCATTAGGATGGAGAATGGTCCAGAATTTAAAGAAGGGTAACTTTGAAGGTATGAGGCGTGAATTGGCTAGGATAGATTGGCGAATGATACTTAGGGGGTTGACTGTGGATGGGCAATGGCAGACATTTAGAGACCGCATGGATGAATTACAACAATTGTACATTCCTGTCTGGCGTAAAAATAAAAAAGGGAAGGTGGCTCAACCGTGGCTATCTAGGGAAATCAGGGATAGTATTAAAGCCAAGGAAGTGGCATACAAATTGGATAGAAATAGCAGCGAACCTGGGGACTGGGAGAAATGTAGAACTCAGCAGAGGAGGACAAAGGGTTTGATTAGGGCAGGGAAAATGGAGTACGAGAAGAAGCTTGCAGGGAACATTAAGGCGGATTGCAAAAGTTTCTATAGGTATGTAAAGAGAAAAAGGTTAGTAAAGACAAACGTAGGTCCCCTGCAGTCAGAATCAGGGGAAGTCATAACGGGGAACAAAGAAATGGCATACCAATTGAACAAGTACTTTGGTTCGGTATTCACTAAGGAGGATACAAACAACCTTCCGGATATAAAAGGGGTCAGAGGGTCTAGTAAGGAGGAGGAACTGAGGGAAATCTTTATTAGTCGGGAAATTGTGTTGGGGAAATTGATGGGATTGAAGGCCGATAAATCCCCAGGGCCTGATGGACTGCATCCCAGAGTAATTAAGGAGGTGGCCTTGGAAATAGCAGATGCATTGACAGTCATTTTCCAACATTCCATTGACTCTGGATCAGTTCCTATGGAGTGGAGGGTAGCCAACGTAACCCCACTTTTTAAAAAAGGAGGGAGAGAGAAAACAGGGAATTATAGACCGGTCAGCCTGACCTCAGTAGTGGGTAAAATGATGGAATCAATTATTAAGGATGTCATAGCAGTGCATCTGGAAAATGGTGACATGATAGGTCCAAGTCAGCATGGATTTGTGAAAGGGAAATCATGCTTGACAAATCTTCTGGAATTTTTTGAGGATGTTTCCAGTAAAGTGGACAAAGGAGAACCAGTTGATGTGGTATATTTGGACTTTCAGAAGGCTTTCGACAAGGTCCCACACAAGAGATTAATGTGCAAAGTTAAAGCACATGGGATTGGGGATAGTGTGCTGACGTGGATTGAGAACTGGTTGTCAGACAGGAAGCAAAGAGTAGGAGTAAACGGGTACTTTTCAGAATGGCAGGCAGTGACTAGTGGGGTGCCGCAAGGTTCTGTGCTGGGGCCCCAGCTGTTTACATTGTACATTAATGATTTAGACGAGGGGATTAAATGCAGTATCTCCAAATTTGCGGATGACACTAAGTTGGGTGGCAGTGTGAGCTGCGAGGAGGATGCTATTAGGTTGCAGAGTGACTTGGATAGGTTAGGTGAGTGGGCAAATGCATGGCAGATGAAGTATAATGTGGATAAATGTGAGGTTATCCACTTTGGTGGTAAAAACAGAGAGACAGACTATTATCTGAATGGTGACAGATTAGGAAAAGGGAAGGTGCAACGAGACCTGGGTGTCATGGTACATCAGTCATTGAAGGTTAGCATGCAGGTACAGCAGGCGGTTAAGAAAGCAAATGGCATGTTGGCCTTCATAGCGAGGGGATTTGAATACAGGGGCAGGGAGGTGTTGCTACAGTTGTACAGGGCCTTGGTGAGGCCACACCTGGAGTATTATGTCCAGTTTTGGTCTCCTAACTTGAGGAAGGACATTCTTGCTATTGAGGGAGTGCAGCGAAGATTCACCAGACTGATTCCCGGGATGGTGGGACTGACCTATCAAGAAAGACTGGATCAACTGGGCTTGTATTCACTGGAGTTCAGAAGAATGAGAGGGGACCTCATGGAAACGTTTAAAATTCTGACGGGTTTAGACAGGTTAGATGCAGGAAGAATGTTCCCAATGTTGGGGAAGTCCAGAACCAGGGGTCACAGTCTGAGGATAAGGGGTAAGCCATTTAGGACCGAGATGAGGAGAAACTTCTTCACCCAGAGAGTGGTGAACCTGTGGAATTTTCTACCACAGAAAGTAGTTGAGGCCAATTCACTAAATATATTCAAAAGGGAGTTAGATGAAGTCCTTACTACTCGGGGGATCAAGGGATATGGCGTGAAAGCAGGAAGGGGGTACTGAAGTTTCATGTTCAGCCATGAACTCATTGAATGGCGGTGCAGGCTAGAAGGGCTGAATGGCCTGCTCCTGCACCTATTTTCTATGTTTCTATGTTTCTATCAATGAAAGTCAGCCTGCATTTCTCAAAGCCAACCTACACCTCTTAAGAGGATGTGCAGTTTGACGAGAGCAGGGGGTGGAAGTCATTCCAGAAATGAGTTTGACCTGGGAAAGACACAGGAATGATGCAACATGCCAGAGAGAGGGCTACAAGGTTCTCTGACGCAGCACTGGAGGTGGACAGGAGGAGAGTTTCTGTATCCGCATGGGGCCAGAAGGGCTTCCAGACAAACACTGTGAAAGCAGTGGGAGCAGATAGCCGTGGAGGCCAATGACAGCAGTGTTGACCTGTGGACCTGGATACAGTGGTTCAATGACCTCACACGAGTGATCAAGACCAGTGAATGCATCTTCAAATGCCATATCTTACCAACTGCACCACTAGCCTCACAAACTGCTCATTGCACCCCCCCCCCCCATCACTCATCTACCAACAATCTCTAATAAACACATCTCATACCTCAAATTCATATGCTCCACCTCATTCTCACACACTTAGGAGTGCTGCAAGCCTCACACCCACATCTCACAGCTTCCACATAATTCCAACTATTCAACCATGACACCCATATCAACCATACACATTGCACCACACACACTGACACACTTCCTTCTCTTGCAGGTCAAGGTAGCAGGTAATCTCTGGTGGCAGCAGCTAACTGGTGGGGGACAAACTCGTCTGCATGTCCTAACCCCAATGGAGATGATGGTGCTGGCCATATTGGAGCGGCCGTGACTGAGACTATGGCCAGTAGTAGGACTGAAACCATTAAAGATGACAGTATGCTCATACCTAATCCTCCTTCTCACATCCCACTTGCCCCTCATCCCACTATTTCTTCTGATTTACAAGCTGCACGTGGTGTAAGCAAGTACCGCTCGCTGTCCCCCCCAAACTCTCACCCCACCTGACTTCACCACAACCCTACCTTTGTGCCTTTCTCCTTTCAGATAACAAGAACTCCAACCTGGGCAAGCTGGTGGAGGAGCAGGAACTGCAAGAAGATGAAGGCAGTGATGCTGAAGACACAACACCATCACTCAATTTCACAGCTCAGATACTGACAATGCGCATCATTTCAAGGGTAGGGGTGGGATCATCACGTGATGAGTCACTGGGTACAAATCGTCTGCAGCCAGGGCAGGGGGAAAGGATGGCGCAGATGAGCGCCGCTGCACAGGACTCAGATGAGAACTTCGATGGGACGGCCTACAGAAGAATGCTGATGGGTATGCATAATTAAATGCTTGGTGCATTGATAGGTCTGCCAAAAAGCCTGAATGCAATGTCAAGGAACATGGAGCAGTCTTGCACAGGGCTTTGGGCAGAGCTTGGAGCCCATCGTTTCCAACATGGAAGTGGTGGGCAAATCCATTAATGCACTTGTGGACCCAACCATGTGCAGCGTCTGATGGCTGATGTCTTAGCTTCCATTGCAGCACAAGCAGAGCCCACCCAATGTCTGAGTGCTGCAGTGGAACATAAGAACATAAGTAATAGGAGCAGGAGTAGGCCATTTCACCCCTCGAGCCTGCTCTGCCATTTAATAAGATCATGGCTGATCTGATATTGGGCTCAGCTCCACTTCCCCACCTGCTCGCCATAACCCTTCACTATCATATCAATCAAAAATCTGTCTATCTCTGCCTTAAAAAAATTCAATGACGCAGCCTCCACAGCTCTCTGGGGCAGAGAATTCCACAGATTTACGACCTTCTGAGAGAAGTATCATGTATGTACATGCTGTTTGTAGCCACCAGATGGTGTCATTGTTGGAGGCCACTGAGCAGCACACACATGGTGCTGCTCTGGTATAAAAGGCCAGCCATTTTGTGAGTCAGACCTTAAATAAAGCAGAACCAAAGTTGTACCTTGCTTAGTTAAACAGTACTCAGTTTGAACCTTTGTTGCATACATAACAAGAAGAAATTCCTCCTCATCTCAGTTTTAAATGGGCAACCCCTTATTCTTAAACTATGCCCCGTAGTTCTAGATTCCCCCACGAGTGGAAACATCCCCTCAGTGTCTTATAAGTTTCAATAAGATCACCTCTCATTCTTCTGAACTCCAATGGGTACAGGCCCAACCTGCTCAACCTTTCTTCAGAAGTCAACCCCTTCATCTCACGAATCAATCTAGTGAACCTTCTCTGAACCTTCTCTCAAGTATATCCCTCCTTAAAAAGGGAGACCAAAACCGTACTCAGTATTCTCGTGGCCGAAATTGCCCACCGCCGGAAACACGGCGCATCCACCCTGTTTCAGTTGTTTTTACCAGTCCGGTGGATGCGTGGCCTCTTGAGCGAAATTCCGCTCTTTGGCTTTTCTTCAGCGGACCGAAAGTCAGTCATAATGGGGGCGGATGTGCGGTGGTGAGCGGAAGTTCGCACACTAGAGGGACGGAAGTTGGGGGCGGGCGGAGTGTCCGCCGCTGTCACTCATCAGCATAGCGCTGGTGATGTCATCACGGTGATGTGTCACCACAGCTCTCCCCTGCACTTAAAGGGGAGAGATGCAGTGATTCTCGAAATTAGGTCCACTGGGCCTCCAGGGAAGATTTCGGTCAGGCCAGCAGCCTGGCACCCAAGAGGGGGTACCAGGCTGCCTGTTAGCGGCCCGGCCGAACCCAGGGGCATAATTGTCAGCCAGAGATGGCAGCCGGCCGACAAAAAAAAAAGATTGTGGCCGCGGCAGTTGGTCCTCCCCTTTAATGGCAGCCTCACCACCATTTTGCAAGTACTCCAAGCACAGTGCACCGATAGAAAAATCTGCTGGTGGCACTGAGCGGTGGGAGCAAGATTTTCTCGACGGAATTTCGTGACTGGGGGGAACATCGACAGTGCATGCACTGATGACGCACTTAGGATGGATTGGCAGTAGTGGAGCAGTAGTGGGGGGAGCGAGTCACCGCTGGGATATTGCAGGAGAGCAATTTTCAAAATGGCAGCCATTCTACGAAAAATCGGCTGCCATTGTACCCCACAGCATGGCCGCCAATTTCCGGCGGTAGCAGGCCTTAAGAGAAGGGGCAATTTTAGCCCCTAGATGTGGTCTCACCAAGACCCTGTACAGTTGTAGCAGGACTTCTCTGCTTTTATACTTCATTCCCCTTGCAATAAAGGCCAACATTCCATTTGTCTTCCTGATTACTTGCTGTACCTGCATACTAACTTATAGTGTTTCATGCACAAGGACCCAAGGTCCTTCTGTACTGCAGCATTTTGTAATCTCTCTCCATTTAAATAATAATTTTATTTTTTATTTTTCCTGCCAAAGTGAATAACCTCACACTTTACCACATTATACTTCATCTGCCAAATGTTTTCCCACTCACTTAGCTTGTCTATATCCCTTTGCAGATTCTTTGTGTCCTCACAACTTCATTTCCCACCCATCTTTGTATCATCAGCAAATTTGGTCTCTTCATCCAAGTCATTACTATAGATTGTAAATAGTTGAGACCCCAGCACCAATCCCTGTGGCTCCCCTTTAGTTACTGTTTGCCAACTGGAAAATTACCCATTTATCCCGACTCTCTGTTTTCTGTTAGTTAACCAATCCTCTATCCATGCTAATATATTACCCCCAACCCTGTGAACATATATCTTGCGCAGTAACCTTTTATGTGGCACCTTATCAAATGCCTTCTGGAAATCCAAATATACCACACCCACTGGTTCCCCCTTTTCCACCCTGCTCGTTACATCCTCAAAGAACTCCAGCAAGTTTGTCAAATATGATTTCTCTTTCATAAAACCATGCTGAATCTGCTTGGCTGTATTGTGCTTTTCCAAATGTCCTGCTACTGCTTCCTTAATAATGGACTCCAGCATTTTCCCAATGACAGATGTCAGGCTAACTTGTCTATAGTTTCTTGCTTTATGTCTCCCTCCGTTTATAAATAGGAGCATTACATTTGCGGTTTTCCAATCCGCTGGGACCTCTCCAGACTCCAGGGAATTTTGGTAGATTGCAACCAATGCCTCCACTATCTCTGCAGTCACTTCCTTTAAGACCCTGGGATGCAGGTCATCAGGTCCAGGGACTTGCCCACATTTAGTCCTATTATTTTACCGAGTACTTTTTCTTTAATTATAGTGATTGTTTTAAGTTCCTCCCTCTCTATAGTCCCTTGCTTATCTATTATTGGGATGTTTTTAGTGTCTTCTACTGTAAAGATCAATACAAAATATTTGTTCAAACTCTTTGCCATTTCCCTGTTCCCCATTATTAATTCCCGAGCCTCTAAGGGACAAACTGAGGTTTACTTTAGCTACTCTCTTCCTTTTTATGTACCTGTAGAAGCTCTTACTATCTGTTTTTATATTTCTTGCTAGCTTACTGTCATAATCCATCTTCTCTCTATTATTTTTTTAGTCATCCTTTGCTGGTGTACAAACATTTCCCAATCCTCTGGCCTCCCACTAATCTTGGCAACATTGAATGCCACTGTTTTCAATTTGATATCATCCTTTACTTCCTTAGTTAGCCAGCAGGCTGATTGGCCCCTAGCCTGCGAGCACCATCGGAGCAGGTCAGGGAGCAGAAGGAGCAGCGTGGAGGCATACCACTCCAGGGAGCAGCATGTGCTGGAACAGGAGAGCGATGGCAGTGAAGAGGGACGTCACCAAAGTCCAGGTCGTGATTGGAGCGTGGGCAGTTACTGCAGGAGCGGCGAGATCGGGGTGAAGGAGTGGCGAGAGATTGTAGAGGGGATGTGATTGGGACCCAGGAGAGGCATGAGTTCGGAGCCCAGAAGAGGCGAGGGCCCAGGGGCAGCACGGGTCAGCCCACACTGCGATATGTGTGTGCACTAGGTCCGTGCAGCAGAGCTGGTCTCCAGTCGTCTTAGTTAATCCTTGCGACTGGACCAAGACCTAGCTCTGTCAAGCCTGTGTGGTGGCTGGTGTGCAACGGTCACCACACGTTAAAAAAAAATCCATGCACAGGCATCTTCCGCCCTTCAAGATTTAGTTCGGGACCTGGAATTTTAGGTCCTTCATTGAAACACCTGTGAACTTTTTAGCGTGGAAGCAAGTCATCCTCGATTCGAGGGACTGCCTATGATGATGAGTTAGCCATGGATCGTTCTCCCTTCTCTTAAAGTCTTTCCTTCTCACTGGAATACATTTTTGTTGAGAGTTATTAAATATTTCCTTAAATGTCCGCCACAGCTCATCAACCATCTTACACTTGAATCTATTTTCCCAGTCCACTTTAGCCAACTCTGCCTTAATACCTTTGTAATCACCTTTATTTAAGATCAGGACCCTGCTTTGAGACCCAACTTTTTCACCCTCCAACTGAATTTGAAATTCAACCAGGCTATGATCACTCTTTCTTAGCGGATCCTTTACTATGAGACCATTTATTAATCCTGTCCCATTAAACAGTACCAGATAGAAACATAGAAACATAGAAAATAGGTTCAGGAGTAGGCCATTTGGCCCTTCGAGCATGCACCACCATTCAATAAGATCATGGCTGACCATTCCTTCAGTACCCCTTTCCTGCTTTCTCTCCATACCACTTAATCCCTTTAGCCATAAGGGCCATATCTTACTCCCTCTTGAATATAGCCAATGAACTGGCACCAACGACTCTCTGCAACAGGGAATTCCACAGGTTAACAACTCTCTGAGTGAAGAAGTTTCTCCTCATCTCAGTCCTAAACGGCCTGCCCCTTATCCTAAGACTGTGTCCCCTGGTTCTGAACTTCCCCAACATCGGGAACATTCTTCCCGCGTCTAGCCTGTCCAGTCCAGTCAGAATCTTATATGTTTCTATGAGATCCCCTCTCATTCTTCTAAACTCTAGTGTATAAAGGCCCAGTTGATCCAGTCTCCTCATATGTCAGTCCAGCCATCCCTGGAATCAGTCTGGTGAACCTTCGCTGCACTCCCTCAATAGCAAGAACGTCCTTCCTCAGATTAGGAGACCAAAACTGAAATCAATATTCCAGGTGAGGCCTCACCAAGGCCCTGTACAACTGCAGCAAGACTTCCCTGCTCCTATACTCAAATCCCCTTGCTATGAAGACCAACATACCAGTTGCCTTCTTCACCGCCTGCTGTACCTGCATGCCAACTTTCAATGACTGATGAACCATGACACCCAGGTCTCGCTGCACCTCCCCTTTTCCTAATCTGCCGCCATTCAGATAATATTCTGCCTTCGTGTTTTTGCCTCCAAAGTGGATAACCTCACATTTATCCACATTATATTGCATCTGCCATGTATTTGCCCACTCGCCTAACCTGTCCAAGTCACCCTGCAGCCTCTTAGCGTCCTCCTCACAGCTCACACCGTCACCCAGTTTAGTGTCATCTGCAAACGTGGAGATATTACACTTGATTCCATCATCTAAATCATTAATATATATTGTAACGAGCTGGGGTCCCAGCACTGAGCCCTGCGGCACTCCAATAGTCACTGCCTGCCATTCTGAAAAGGACCCGTTAATCCCGACTCTCTGCTTCCTGTCTGCCAACCAGTTCTCCATCCACATCAGTACATTACCCCCAATACCATGTGCTTTGATTTTGCACACCAATCTCCATGGTGGGACCTTGTCAAAAGCCTTTTGAAAGTCCAAATATACCACATCCACTGGTTCTCCCTTGTCCACTCTACAAGTTACATCCTCAAAAAAATTCCAGAAGATTTGTCAAGCATGATTTTCCTTTCATAAATCCATGCTGACCTGGATCTAAGGTAGTCTGCTCCCTGGTTGTCATAAACACTTAAAACTCCAAACTCGTGAAGCACGATCTGTTGTCACTCAAAACGATGTCGGGCAGATCATGAGTGGCGAACATGGCACGAAGGCTCTCAATGGTGGCTGTGGATGTGCTGGATGACATGATTACACATTGTATCCATTTGGAATACGCATCCACCACCACCAAAAACATTTTGCCCAGGAAAGGACCCGCATAGTCAGTGTGGATTCTCGACCATGGTTTGGATGGCCATGACCACAAACTTAACGGAGATTCCACTGGTGCATTGCTTAACTGCATGCAAGTGTTGCACTGATGCACACATGACTCTAAATCAGAGTCAATGCCAGGCCACCAAACGTGAGACCTGGCAATGGCCTTCATCATCACAATACCGGGTTGGGTACTGTGTAAATCCCGTACATATCTCTTCCTGTCTTTCTTGGGCATAACAACACAATTACCCCATAGCAAACAATCAGATTGAAAGAGTGAATGGATAGTTCGTCTTTGCAATGGTTGTAACGTTTGGTCTCATCACACACTTCTCTGAGAATGGCCGACCAATCACCACTAAGGACATAACGTTTTACAACCAATATGATCGGATCCTGGCTGGTCCAGGTCCTAACTTGTTGAGCAGTTACAGGCGACCCTTCACTCTCAAAGGCATTCCATGACCAACAGTAGGTCTGCGGGCTGTGCCATTTCCACCTCTGACGTGGGCAACGGTAAACGGCTCAATGCATCGGCACAATTCTCGATGCCACGTCTACGGCGAATGATAGAATCATAGGCAGATAATGTCAGCGGCCATCTCTGGATGCAGGATGATGCGTTGGTATTGATACCTATATGCTTTGAAAACAAAGATATGAGCGGCTTGTAATCGGTTTCAAGCTCGAAACAAAGCCCAAACAGATACTGGTACATCTTTTTAACCCCATATACGCAGGCTAAAGCTTCCTTCTCTACCATGCTGTAGGCGCTTTCCGCTTTAGACATGCTCTAGACATGAGAGGGGACCTCATAGAAACGTTTAAAATTCTGAAGAATTTAGACAGGTTGGATGCAGGAAGAATGTTCCCAATGTTGGGGAAGTCCAGAACCAGAGGTCACAGTCTAAGGATAAGGGGTAAGCCATTTAGGACCAAGATGAGGAGAAACTTCTTTACCCAGAGAGTGGTGAACCTGTGGAATTCTCTACCACAGAAAGTAGTTGAGGCCAATTCACTAAATATATTCAAAAGGGAGTTAGATGAAGTCCTTACTACTCGGGGGATCAAGGGGTATGGCGAGAAAGCAGGAATGGGGTACTGAAGTTGCATGTTCAGCCATGAACTCATTGAATGGTGGTGCAGGCTAGAAGGGCCGAATGGCCTACTCCTGCACCTATTTTCTATGTTTCTATGTTTCTCGACACGTACGCAACAGGTTGTAGTTTGCCCGACTCATTGGATTGTTGGAGCATGCAACCAACCCCAAGTGATGAAGTGTCACAGGCCAATACTAAACATTTGCATGGGTCATAATGTACCAGCAATTTGTTGGAACAAAGCAGATTTCTAGCCTTCTCGAACGCCCTGTCTTGAGATACACCCCAAACGCAGTTGTCGCCTTTTCTGAGCAGCATGCGCAGTGGCTCTAATAATGTGCTCAATTTGGGTAAAAAATTACTGAAGCAGTTGAGAAGACCAAAGAACGAATGGCGCTCCGTCACATTCTGGGGTCTGGGTGCATTTTTGATGGCCTCTGTTTTCAAGTCCGTAGGCCTGATGCTGTCTGTGTTAATACGGATTCTTTTTCCCTCAATCTGTTTCAGCGAATACACTGACGCGAACATCTTCTTGCTTTTTCTGTAAAAGACCTTTATTGAAGATTCTCTGGCCGGGACTTGTCAAGACAAAGGGACACTCTCAATCAGAGCCTGTTTACCTTCCCCTGGTCAAGCCCCTTTTCAGCGCGACACAACAACAGTTATACATTTTCAAAACAGAACACATTTGATTAGCACTTGGTCTATCCGATGTCTTTCTGCCTCCCCCCCCGAGTACGTCCAATGGCAGGGAAGAAAGTCTCCCAATTAGGACTGGTGTCAGGGTCAGGTTAGTTATAGCTTTGCTACACTGTCTTCCCTTATCAGTAAAGAACCCAATTAGTTCCCCTTCCTCCTTATCAGTAAAACCTATTACTTTTCCCCTCCTATCTAGGATTGCTTTCTTTCTTTGTGCTGCCTTGCGTCTTTCTCATGACCCGTGTCTAACCTCAACTTCAACTCTTGGTAACCCCTTTTTTTCTGTCGATTCTGCAGTTGTCTGCATCTTGACATTTCTTTAGCTATTTTCCCATGATTCCCTTTTGCCACATTCTCTATCCATCTACCACATTCGCAACCCTTCTTTACACATTCTCATTCCCCCCTTTTATCATTCCATGATAACCCTGGTGCTTATTCCAGGAGTATCGCGTTTAGCCATGCGCATTCTCTTTCCTGATCCTCCTTGCTATCTGTGAGTCTGCCTCGAGCCTCTTCGCAAGGTCTTATAAATATCTGTTTAGGTTCTCACATCGTATCCTGTCGGAATATTATTGAATTGATAACTTCTGGAGCCTTGGTACAAGGCCGAAGAGAGGCCTTTTACCTCCTTATGGGCCAGTGCAGGAACCAGCACTTTAACCCTTGTCCCACTGATACCCCTAATGCCAAATTTTTCTCTTACATTTCCCCCCTTTTGGCCCTTGGCTATACGCCAAGCTGGCCATATTTCCCAATAACTATCTCCCTGTAGGCAAGTTCCAGATAGGTTCGTTCACCTGGATGGCCATCTCCCAAGCTTCGGGACCTCCCGAAACCTTCCCACAGAGTTATATAAGGTAAGTCCTTCCTGTAGCACTGCTTAAATTTTCATCCCTTGTGGCCTTAATCATAGTGCGTGCCCTGACTTATCGTTTGGCCTGTTTAATTCGTGCACATGTTAATCCCATCATGACCATCAGAACCAGACCCTGTATTACTACAAGTACATGTGATATTATTCTTATCCATGGGTGAATTTGAATATTAAGTCCAATGTCCCACAGCTTTGAGTACCAGAACTGATCAGCCAGCATCGCGTTAGTGTCTCTCTGTAAGTTGTCTATTTCTTCCATCAGCCGGACATACTGTCGTCTTTGATTCTGGATTCCTTGCACCAAACGCAATTGTTCCTCATTTAGTTCCTGTATCTGTTTGCCTTGCGGTTCCCATACCGCCTCTTTGTACCCTTCTTGGAGGGTATCCGTGATTGTTCCATGGATGATTTCCGTTGTCTCGGGATATATGTGGTATCCATTTACATCTATTTTTCCCATGGGCCTGAAACACAAGTTAGGGTTGGTGATGACACGGGGTGACTCCTCCCCTGGTCTTAATCGTCGGGTTGGCTGCTCCTGTGCTCTATTCCCTTGTGGAGCAGCGATTGTTTTGGAATCGTGTTCGAGAGGAGTGATACTCAGCATGCATCCGTTTGTTTGGTGGAATCTGCAATCATCATTCGTCATTCATGGCGTACCTCGACATAAAACCACTTGGTTAATTTTATAGCAGTCAGTTATGTCAATGCCTTTGGTACTATTGTTAATTTGAATCACCCGTCTGGCAGGCTGATGGTAACGTAACCGAGTTTGGTTTCTCACTTCACCAATATTATCGATCTGATATAAGGGGTCTCCCTTTGTTACATCATACTGTGGTATGGACAACACAAATCCAATCATATTCACCCGCCCAGTAATACATCTGAATTTTGGCACCCATGCGTGACTATTCCTTCGTACCTCGCATGCGTTATTCATTTTTTTTATCTAGAGTCCAATTGTTAAGTATACTGTTCGGAATCCAATCTGGTATGTCTCCATTCTGGAGTTGCTCTAAATTATGTTGTACCTCATTTAATATCCAGGCCCCATACCCGGAGCAAACTATCTCAGCCTGTAATCGTTTACTTATATCTTTCCCCATTGCGTGGATCAATTTTATTGTCTCGGCATTTCGGCAATGTATGGGCCACTTGTAACAGTTCCCCTTCCGCGCCATCTCCCAACTGCGCTTGTAGGGCTTGGTTATCCAAGTCCCTCCCCACTAAACCACTCAAGACTACGCCATTAAGTTGTTAACCCGGTCGTATATTGCCTACAGGCCTATGGAATTCATCGTCATAACCCCTGCCGCATAACCCGTGCCTAGTGTTTCCAGTATTCCCCTTTTTTTTCGACCTTGCCCTGTTCCATTTCTGACATTAAATCTCAGGGTAGTGGGTTCCGGGCCTTCGAGGATCCGTTGTGCCAGGTTCTGGTATAGACTTATAGTTTCATTCCCACAGAAGCTAGGAAAAATGATATCCATTAGGTTTAGGATAAGTAATCGCTGACGACCCCAAATTATATCCTTTCTTTAGATTCTTTTATTACTAGCCCCCCCCTTTGCTCCGTTCTGTTCCCACCCTTCTGTTTCTTGCGGGGTGGATTTGGCTGCTTGTTTTGCAGCTTCGTCCGCCCAGGCATGAGCTTCTAGAACTGAAATTCCATCCAGTTGGATTTCTGCGCCCTTCCCCTTTTGGTCCTATGAACTTGCTCCTGTCCTCGGAATCTACTGGCGCCCATGGCATAGGCAGCCTGCTACATTACAACCTTACTTAATACACTATACATAGCCATGCATTAAAATAAATTCTGTCCTTGCTCCAGTCCTTGGCTGCTGGAATGCATATTTCAGTAGTCAAATTAAACAAAGCTAGTTCATGTAGTTGTGCCTTTCCTGCGTATGCTATATCTCTCGTAGTCCATCTGTATTATCCAGTGCCTGCGTGGGCCTCAAGGTCCCCAGTATCCTGAGTCTCCAGAGTCGAAGTAGCCGCTGCGGTCCCATCTCGGTGAGTGTTTTATCTGCAAATTTTAAACAGATAGCCTGGTCATCACCAGGTGTTAGGTTCTGGTCTACTCATCTTTTATCCATGCATGTCGAGGTCACTCTGTGAAGTCGGAGGTAAGGGTTAGGTTGGGTTTGTAGACTACACTTACCCACCGTGGGGTACATTGGCTCTATTGCCATAGGTGATGGTGCTATGGCTGCGCACTGCACTATCCGTCTGGCCCCGTTTTTTTTTAAATTTCTTCCAGCTTATTTATCTCAGCTTTTAACTCTTGAATTTGTTTTGTTTGAGTATCTTTCTTTTATTTGTATCAGGCGAGTATTATTACATAGGCTAGTTCTGTTTTTATTTTTATTCTGACTACCACACCATTTCCTCTGTTAGGTGAGTCTTTTTTTAAATTCTATTAAGAAATCCAAATTAATAATGTCCAGTATAAAACAGCTGTCAATGGAAAGGGTTAACTCCTTTACAGGTTTGTAAGAAAGCCTGATGTCATTACGTGACTTCACGTAATCATCTGAAAAATTCCTTTTTTTTTAAGTCTTTGTGCCTTCAAAACTTGCTTAGAAATTAGGAATCCGTTAAAACAGCAGAAATCATTAGTAAAGCCATCATAATAAAAGTCTTCTCATCAGGAAAGATGGCATTTTAAAGTAAACTCCAATGTTTTCTTATTGCCAAAGATTTTTTTGATTGATTTAAAACGAGACCACACATTTTTAATAGCTATTTTGTTTACTGAAATCTAATTTTCACACCCACTGTGTACATTCTAACATTTCGTTTTATTTTACGGTCCCGTTCACTGGGCAAATCTTATGTTTTATTTCTCTCTCGGCACAAAATCTAAACATCCGTGCCAGTTCCATTTTCTATAAGAATTTTAAAATTCAATAAGATTCTCTAATTCCCAGTTTTTTTTTCTGTGCTGAGTTCGCATAGCTTAGATCTTTTCTCCTCGTTATCTTCAAAACCCTCATGCTTGTTTAGACTGTTCGGGACTTTTCTTGATAAACAACGTCCATTTTGGAAATCTTTCAAACTGCAGTGAAACTTTCTCATAATTTAAAATCATTATCACTGTAGAGTGTCTTTTACCTCTTCCAATTTTTTTCCCTTTTCCTAATTAAACCAATATCTTTTTCACAGCAAACATCAACTAGTATTTAGTAAGTTATGTCTTTTTCCATCACAAACACATTTTTTTCAGCACTTATTTAGTACGTTACATCTTTTTTTCAGATCTCCTTTCTTCAGACTAGGTTTTGTATTTTACACGGAGGGCTCGTGACTCCATAAATTTGTTAATTTTAAA
This sequence comes from Pristiophorus japonicus, assembly GCF_044704955.1. Lineage (NCBI taxonomy): Eukaryota > Metazoa > Chordata > Chondrichthyes > Pristiophoridae > Pristiophorus > Pristiophorus japonicus. The sequence goes on along the minus strand of NC_091977.1, from coordinate 404,243,140 downwards.
TCATTTGTTTACTTTCAAAGTGGCGTCTTTATCTTTTTCTTTTCTCCATAACTAGAATGGAGTCCAGCAATTAGGCTTTGAGGGCTGCTTTTCGTTATCTCAAAATGCTCCAGTTTCAAAGTTGTTAAAATGTCTCTTCTAAACTGCTAAAGCTTGCTGTTTTTAACATTTTTCAAAAGTCCCTTTTACACCTTCGCAGATAGCTCGCTACTCGCCCAGGAGTTTGACCTGATCCCTGAAGGTATTTCTAGATTGTTTCCAAACCTTTTAGTTTTATATCTCCTTTTTTCTTTAAGAGATCAGATTTAATTTAATAATTTTTTTTTTGAATCCACCTCAATATTTTGTTGTGCCTTCTCTTAATATCTCAAAATCCCAATTCAAATTTTGTAATTTCAATCTTTATTTAAAACTTTTTTTTTGAGCTAGAAGCTTTTTTTTTTAAAAGGCATTCTTTATCTCATTCCTAGACTAAATTTATGTCTTTCAACCGAATGTAATCAATCGTTGCATGTTTTCTTTCGACAAGTAAGTGAGCGTGTCAAATAAATTCTTTTTTTTTCAACCACCGGGACCATGTATTTTTTATCTTTTGCTCAACAAACCTATCCTTTGTGCATTTCCTAGCTCCGTAACTTATCATCCGAATAAATCCACACCTGTGTTTCTAACTTAAAATGTCTTAAAACTTCCCACATACAGGACAACACTACAAAGGGTTGAAAAAACTTTCACTCTGTTTGGAGAAGTGGGTGGAGCTAAAATAAACAAACAGCTGCTCCACTCTTCCAAACAGGCTTTTTAAAAAAACATGAAAACATAAAAATTCATTCCGCAGTCAAAAAATCACACAAGGACTCTCACTCAACGACAGACATTCACAAAAGTCTCTCTTCATTCAGCAAAGCTTATTAATTAATTTTTTTCTTTGGCCGGCTCTATTTTTGGATCCATAATTGCCCAATCCCGTGTCGCCCCGTGGTAAATAAATATTTTATCCTTACACAATTCCTTTTATCCTTACACAATTCCTTGCATCGCCCATTTCTGCCTCCCCCCCGAGTACGTTCAATGGCAGGCAAGAAAGTCTCCCAATTAGGGCTGGTGTCAGGGTCAGGTTTGTTATAGCTTTGCTACACTGTCTTCCCTTATCAGTAAAGAACCCAATTAGTTTCCCTTCCTCCTTATCAGTAAAACCTATTACTTTTCCCCTCCTATCTAGGATTGCTTTCTTTCTTTGTGCTGCCTTGCGTCTTTCTCATGACCGGTGTCTAACCTCAACTTCAACTCTTGGTAACCCCTTTTTTTTCTGTCGATTCTGCAGTTGTCTGCATCTTGACATTTCTTTAGCTATTTTCCCATGATTCCCTATCTCCATCCTTTTGCCACATTCTCTATCCATCTACCACATTCGCAACCCTTCTTTACACATTCTCATCTGCAGCAATCTTCCTTCCCAGGAATTTGACTTCCAGTGCCATAAAGATGCACTTTGAACGTTTCAGCCTGAGCCCCACTTGTCCAGACGACGTAGAACCTCTTCCAGGTTGTGCAGGTGTTCGGCAGTGTCACGACCTGTGACCAGAATGTCATCTTGGAACACCACTGTTCGAGGGACGGACTTCAGTAAACTCTCTATGTTTCTCTGAAGTATGGCTGCAGCCGAGCGAATTCTGAAGGGACACCTGTTGTAAATGAACAGCCCTTTATGCGTATTGATGCACATACGTTTCTTCGACAATTTGACAAGCTCCTGTGTCATATAGGCCGACGTCAGATCCAATTTGGTGAACGACTTCCCCCCAGCTAGCTTTGAAAGCAGGTCATCAGCCTTTGGTAACAGGTACTGATCCTATTTTGAAACTCGGTTGATCGTAACCTTGTAGTCTCCACAAATCCTGACAGTGCCGTCACTCTCCAGCACAGGAACAATGGGACTAGCCCATTCGTTAAATTTGACCGGTGAAATTACCCCTTCACATTGGAGTCAGTTCAGTTCGATTTTGACCTTCTCCCTCATCATGTACAGGACAGCCCGGGTTTTGTGATGGATGGGTCTTGCATCCGAGTCCAGGTGGATCTGCACCTTGGCTCCCGTGAAGCTGTCGATGCCTGGTTCAAACAGCGAGGGGAATTTGCTCAGCACTTGAGCACACGAAGTGCCATCCACCGATGACAAAGCTTTAATATCATTCGAGTTACACTTTATTTTTCCGAGCTAACTCCTAGCGAACAGTGTTGGACCATTGCCTGGAACGATCCACAGCGATAGATCATGAACTACCTCATCGTAGGACACCGTGACTGCTGCACTGCCAATCACTGGTATGAGCTCTTTGGTGTAGGTACGCAATTTTGCATTTACTGGACTTAGCTTGGGTTTCACGGCCTTGCTGTACCACAGCTTTTTGAAAGTCCTCTGGCTCATAATTGACTGACTCGCACCCATGTTTACTTCCATAGATACCGACACGCCGTTCAATTTTACTTCAATCATTATTGGTTGGCTCTTTGTCAGGAACGAATGTACACTATACACTTCCTCCTCGGGTATCTCGGGTTGCATTGCCGGATCCGCTCCGGATCATCATTGCTGAGCTGCGGACACATCCGCTGAAGGTGTCCCATTTTCGCACAGCCTCTACAAAAATATTGCCTGAAATGGCACTGATGAGGCCGATGATTGCCCCCACAACGCCAACAGGGTGAAATCAGATTTGTACCGAAAGGCGGACTTTGAGCTGCTACAGGTTTCACAAACACAGTCGGGTAGGCCCTGTCAGGTGCAGCTCTGCCAACCGACGACACAATCTGGTGCACAGTACTTGCCGGGGAGTTCTGACTCTGCGAGGAAATCTGCTTTGTACTATCGACCGTGGTCAGGCAAGCCTGGGTGATCGTGATGGCCCTGCTCAGATCCAGGTCTCTGCAGCCAGCAGCTTCCGCAGGATCACCTCGTGGTTTATGCCTATTACAAAGACATCGCGCAGCATGTCTTCCAATGCGGTTCCAAACTTCCACGGCCCAGTGAGACATCTCAGGTCGGCAACAAATTCCGCCACGTCCTGGCCCTCAGAACGAACATGCTTGTAAAAGCAATATCTCGAGATAATGATGCCTTCTTTAGGTTTGAGATGGTCCCGAATCAGAGCACACAATTCCTCGTAGGTCTTTTCCATTGGACGTGCAGGTGAGAGCAGATTTTTTATGAAGGCCATAGATGTTTGGACCACAAACCGTGAGGAAAACCGCCCTGCGCCTAACTGCATCAGCGTCTTCATTCATCTTGTTGGCCACGAAGTACTGGTCGAGGCGATCTGTAAAATCTTCCCAGTCTCTCCCTCCATGAATCTCTCCAGGATTCTAGCTGTGCTCATTTTTTTTTTGTGCATGAAAGTTCGTATTGTGCCTCGTCACCAAAGGTTGCGTATGCAATAACTCAATAGGCATAGTACCGTGAACTCAATCAGGTGCGACCTGACTACTTTATTAGCTCTCAAAGTGAGGATTAAACATGGAGGCTTTCTTTATATACAAGGGCTGCAGGTGTGTGTCTGTGTCCCAATGACCTCCAACGGTCGCTCCCCCTGGTGGCAGGTAAACCCGCAATCTATTCCAATCTTGTAAAAAATGCTTCCAATATGGGGAAAGAATTTTAATTGTTGCTTCCTCCCTTCCTCTTACCCCTCCTCCCCTTGCTCCTCCTGGTCCTCTTCCTGCTCCTCCTCTTCATCCTCCTCCTCCTCCTCTTCCTCCTCCTCCCTCATCTAGCCCTGTTCCATGTTGCCAGTGCTCATTCTCCCGTCATGCTGCAAGCCAAGGGGCATACAAACTACTGCACCCATGTCTGGGGCAACTAATCTGAGCAGAAGCCTTGCAAGTCAGTCCCAATCCTTGAGTATGTGCCACACCACTCCCTGTAGAAGTTAAGCAGGCTAGAAGGGCTGAATGGCCTGCTCCTGCACCTATTTTCTATGTTTCTATGTTTCAAATAACTACAGAAACCATCAAACACGTCTACATGTTCAGCTGTGGGAGGTCAAGAGAGGGCGTTAACTCCAGCACTGAGTTATAAGATGGCAGCGGGGACGTCAAATCAGCGCCACACACTGATTGACGTCATGATCTGCGTACTTTGCACACCTCCAGTGCACGCTCCCTGCCCCGACGCAAATGACCGCACCACGCAAATGACCGCACCAAAATGGCATTCGGCACAGCCCACACCAAAAGTGTGTGCGTGCTCCTCGGACGCTATTTTGGACAAAAAACAGCACCTATAGCGGCGAAATTTTGGGCGCTACAGAGCCGAATTTCTAGGTCTACATTTTTATTTAACTCTGCTCAAAACACAACTGGAAAAGAGTGGAAAAAAACGACTGCATATTTTTCTGTCAACAATGGAGGGCGCCGTAATCCCTAGTAAAGCACATTTTTATGAGCACTGCTGGTCAATCATAGCTTGAACATTATAGTTGTTGATATTAGTGGAGGGCTGCTGAACGTATTCTTGTGATATTTCTCTGCCTACTGTTTTACCAGTGAAGTTAATCTCTTTATTGACATAAAAATGTGTTCAAAGTTTGTCTGCTAATGTCGACAACAATTAAATCCCACTGAATTATAGACAATTTTATTTTTGAAACCTATTTAATTTGAATAAATCCTTATTCTGTCTTTTTTCCCTCTTCTGTCGAGTGCCTTGGGACTTTTCTTAGAAGGAATATTGTTGTTGCAGTTCATTTTAATTCCATTTTAACACTCCCTACATAATAATTTACATAAAAACAGAAAATGCTGGAAAATCTTAGCAGGTCAGGTAGCATCTTTGGAAAGAGAAACAGAGTTAACGTATCAGGTTCAGAGCTGAAAAAGGTCATTAATCTGAAACGTTAACTCTGCTTCTCTCTCCACAGATGCTGCCTGACCTGCTGAATATTTCCAGCATTTTCTGTTTTTGTTTCAGATTTCCAGCATCTGCAGTATTCTGCTATAATAATTTACATAATCACCATCAACAACTTACACTTAAATAGTGTTCCTCATTTGAAAAATTATCTGAAAGTGTTTGATTGAAATTGACAAAAAATCCTACTGCTGTGCGATCCTGCCTGCCTGAATTTCCTCGATGCGCTGTGCCTAGCTCATCAAATATGACTAGCGTAGAGGACACTAACAATATTCCGACAGTGGATAGTCAAGGGGCTATAGCAGGGGGGAGGAACTTAACACAATCACAATCACTAAGGAGGTGGTACTCAGTAAGATAATGGGGCTAAAGGCAGATACATCCCCTGGACCTGATGGCTTGCATCCTAGGATCTTAAGGGAAGTAATGGCAGGGATTGTGGATGCATTGGTTGTAATTTACCAAAATTCCCTGGATTCTGGCAAGGTCCCAGCAGATTGGAAAACTGCAAATGTAATGCCCCTATTTAAAAAAGGAGGCAGACAAAAAGCAGCAAACTATAGACCAGTTGCCTAAGATCTGTAGTTGGGAAAATGTTGGAGTCCATTATTAAAGAAGCAGTAGCAGGATTTTTGGAAAAGCAAAATTAGGTCAGACAGAGTCAGCATGGATTTATGAAGGGGAAATCATGTTTGACAAATTTGCTGGAATTCTTTGAGGATGTAACGTACAGGGTGGATAAAGGGGAACCAGTGGATGTGGTGAATTTGGATTTCCAGAAGGCATTTGACAAGGTGCCACATAAAAGGTTACTGCACAAGATAAATGTTCACGGGGTTGGGGGTAATATATTGGCATGGACAGAGAACAGAGAGTTGGGATAAACGGTTCATTCTCTGGTTGGCAACCAGTAACTAGTGGGGTGCCGTAGGAATCAGTGCTGGGACCCCAACTATTTACAATCTATATTAACGACTTGAAAGAAGGGACTGAGTGTAACGTAGCCAAGTTTGCTGATGATACAAAGATGGGAGGAAAAGCAATGTGTGAGGAGGACACAAAAAATCTGCAAAAGGACATAGACAGGCTAAGTGAACGGGCAAAAATTTGGCAGATGGAGTATAATGTTGGAAAATGTGAGGTCATGCACTTTGGCAGAAAAAAATCAAAGAGCAAGTTATTAGTTAAATGGAAAAAGACTGCAAAGTGCTGCAGTACAGTGGAACCTGGGTTTACTTGTGCAGGTACAGCAAGTAATCAGGAAGGCCAATGGTATTGTGGTCTTTATTGCAAAGGGGATGGAGTATAAAAGCAGGGAAGTCTTGCTATATAAGGTATTGGTGAGGCTGCACCTGGAATACTGCGTTCAGTTTTGGTTTCCATATTTTCGAAAGGATATACTTGCTTTGGAGGCAGTTCAGAGAAAGTTCACTAGGTTGATTCCGGGGATGAGGGGGTTGACTTATGAGGAAAGGGTCAGTCGGTTGGGCCTCTACTCATTGGAATTCAGAAGAATGAGAGGTGATCTTATTGAAATGTATAAGATTATGAGGGGGCTTGACGAGGTGGATGCAGAAAGGATGTTTCCACTGATTCTAAGATCATGCCCTCTAGTTCTAGTTTCCACTGAGACTAGAACTAGAGGGCATGATCTTAGAATAAGGGACCGCCCATTTAAAACAGAGATGAGGAAAAATTTCTTCTCTCAGTGGGTTGTAAATCTGTGGAATTCGCTGCCTCAGAGAGCTGTGGAAGCTGGGACATTGAATAAATTCAATATAGAAATAGACAGTTTCTTAAATGATAAAGGGATAAGGGATTATGGGGAGCGGGTCGGGAATTACTGAATTGCATTGAAGATGGTTGAGAGGTCAAGGAAGACGCGGAGGGACAGTAAACCTTGTTGCAGTCATTAAGGTTGACATTGATGACTTGAGTGGGTGGTTTCATGCTGGAGGCTGGATGGAATCCAGATCGGAGAGACTGAGTATGAAATGGGATTGTTCAAGGACAATGCAGAGAAGGAACAGGTTAGAAAGATCATGGAACTGGTTATCTAAGGTGGTTGTGCTAACCGTGGTTTAAAAGGCATGGGAACTATGAACATAAGAATTAGGAGCAGGAGTAGGCCATTTGGCCCCCCGAGCCTATTCTGCCATTCAATAAGATCAGGGCTGATCTTCAACCTCAACTCCACTTTCCTGCACTGTCCCCATATCGCTTGATCCCTGTAATATTCAAAAATCTATTGAACTCTATCTTGAGTATACTCAAAGACTGAGCCTCCACAACATTCTGGGTAGATAATTCCAAAGATTCACCATCCTCTGAGCTAAGAAGTGTCTCCTCATCTCAGTTCTAAATGGCTAACCCTTTATTCTGAGACTGTGACCCCTGGTTCTAGACTCCCCAGCCAGGGGAAACATCCTCCCTGCATCTACCCTGTCAAGCCCTGTAAGAATTGTGTATGTTTCAATGAGATCACCTCTCATTCTTCTAAACTCCAGAGAATATAGGCCTAGTCTACTCAATCTCTCCTCAGAGGACCATTGCCCCGTCCCAGGAATCAGTATGGTGAACCTTCTTTACACTCCCTGGCAAGAGGTAAGGAGACCAAAACTGTACACAATACTCTAGGTGCGGTCTCACCAGGGCCCTATATAATTGCATTAAGATGTCTTTACTCTTTTACTCAAATCCTCTTGTAATAAAGGCCAACATATCATTTGCTTTCTTAATTGCTTGCTGTACCTGTATGTTAACTTTCGTGTACAAGAACACCCAGGTCCCTCTGAACACCAATGTTTCCCAATCTCTCACCAAAAAATACTCTGCTTTTCTATTTTTCCTACCAAAGTGGATAACTTCACATTTTTCCATTTATATTCCATTTGCCATGTTCTTGCCCGCTCCCTTAGCCTATCTATATCCCCTTGATGTCTCTTTGCATCCTCCTCACAACTTACATTCCGACCTAGCTTTGTATCATCAGCAAACTTGGATATATTACATTTGGTCCCCCCATCCAAATCATTGATATAGATTGTAAATAGCTGAGTAGCTGAGGCCCCAGCACCGATCCTTGCGGCCCCCCACTAGATACAGCCAACCAACCAGAAAATGACTCGTTTATTCCTACTCTCTGTTTTCTGTCCGTTAACCAATCGTCAATCCATGCTATTATATTACCCCCAATCCCATGAGTCCTAATTTTGTTTAATAATCTCTTGTGTGATACCTTATCGAATGTCTTTTGAAAATCCAAATACACCACAACCACTGGTTCCCCCTTACCTATTCTGCTAGTTGCAACCTCAAAAGATTTGTCAAACATGATTTCCCTTTCATATCGTGTTTCCATCCGTGTTGACTCTGCCCAATACTATGATTATTTTCTAAGTGTCCTGTTACCGCGTCCTTAATAACAGATTCTAGCATTTTCCCTATGACTGATATCAGGCTAACTGGTCTGCAGTTCCCCGTTTTCTCTCTCCCTCCTTTCTTAAATAGCAGGGTTACATTTGCTACCTTCCAATCTGCGGGAACCGTTCTAGAATCTATGGAATTTTGGAAGATAACAACCAATGCATCCACTATCTCTATAGCCACCTCTTTCAAAACCCTTGGATGTCGGCTATCAGGTCCGGGGGATTTATCAGCTTTCATTTTCATTACTTTCTCCAGTGCTATGTTTTTACTAATACTAATTTCTTTCAGTTCCTCATTCTCGCTAGACCCCTGGTTCTCCACTATTTCCGGGAGATTTTTTGTGTCTTCTTCTTCGCTGCTATTTCCTTATTCACCATTATAATTTCTCCTGTCTCAGCTTGTAAGGGACTCACATTTACTTTTGCTATTATTTTGATTTTTACATACCTACAGAAGCTTTTACCGTCTGTTTTTCTGTCTCTCGCTAGTTTATTCTCATGTTCTATTTTCCTTACCTTTATCAATTTCTTGGTCCTCCTTTGCTAAATTCTAAAATCCTCCCAGTCCTCAGGCTTACTGCTCTTTTTGGCAACATTATAAGCCTCTTCCTTTGATCTAATACTATCTTTAACTTCTCTTGTTAGCCACCGTTAGACCACTTTTCCTATGGGATTTTTGTGTCTTAAATGATCTATTAATTCTTTAAATGCTAGCCATTGCTTGTCTACCATCATACTTTTAGTGTAGTTTCCCAATCTACCTTAGCCAACTTGTCCCTCATACCTACATAGTTTGCTTCATTTAGATTTAAGACCCTAGTTTCGGATTTAACTAAATCACTTTCAAACTCAATATAAAATTCTATCATATGATGGTCACTCTTCTCTTAAGGCCCCTTTACTACAAGGTTATTAATTAATCCTTTCTCATTATACAATACTAGATCTAAAATAGCCTGTTCCTTTTTTAGTTCCTCAACATACTGATCTAGAAAACCATCTTGTATGCATTCCATGAATTTGCCCTCTACACTATTACTGCATATTTGGTTTGCCCAGTCTATATGTAGATTAAAGTCCCCCATAAATGCTGTATTATCTTTGTTACATGCGCCCCTAATTTCCTGATTCATATTGTGCCCTGCATTGCCACTACTGTTTGCGGGCCTAGAAACAACTCCCACCAATGTTTTCTGCCCCTTGCTGTTTTTTTATCTCCACCCAAATTGATTCTACTTCTTGATTTTCTGAGCTAAGATCATTTATCTCTACTGTCTTTATCCCATCCTTTATTATCAGGAATACCCCTCCTCCTTTTCCATTTTGTCTATCTCTTCTAAAAGTTAAGTATCCTGGAATATTTAGTTACCAACCTTGGTCACTTTGCAACCACATCTCTGTAATAGCTATTAGATCAAACCTATGAATTTCTATCTGCGCTATTAATTCATCTATTTTGTTGCAAATGCTTTGCATTCAGATATAATGCCTTTAGCTTTGACTTTTTTCTATTTTTCTCTGATGTCACCTCAGTCAATGATGCTCCATTACATTTGTTACTCTCGTTGTCCCTTCTTGACTCACTCTGCTTATTTTACCCAAAACTCTACTCTGCCCTAGAGCCTTGACATTTCTCTTACTGCTTTTAAATTTACTCTTTCCTGAATCCTTCCAAGCCCCCTTCATTAGTTTAAAGCCCTGTCTGCTGCCCTAGTTATTCAATTTGCCAGGACACTGGTTCCAGCCTGGTTCAAGTGGAGCCCGTCCCAATGGAACAGCTCCCTCTTTCCCCAATTCTGGTGTCACGTGGCCGCAAGGAGATGTCTTTAACCCTGGCACCGGTTAAGGCAACACAACCTTCGGAATCCGGTCGTGACTACAGAGAACTGTATCTATCCCTCTGACTATACTGTCCCCTACCACAACTACATTCCCTTTCACTCTCCCCACTTGAATGGCCTCCTGCACCATGGTGCCATGGTCACCTGCTCATCCATCCCGCAGGCTTTTCCCTCATTCACACAGCCAGCAAAAACCTCATACCTGTTGGATAAGGGCAAAGGCCGAGGCTCCTCCAGCACTGCACCTGGGGTCCCCTTACCTGCCTGAGTTGCAGTCACACCTTCCTGTCCCTGACCACTAACCATACGTGCACCACTACCTAACCTAAGGGGTGCGACTGCCTCCTGGATGAAAGTGTCCAGGTAACTCTCCCTCTCCCTGATGCATCGCAATGTCTGCAGCTCGTACTCCAGCTCAACAACTCTGAGACGGAGTTATTCGAGTTGAAGATACTTACTGCAGATGTGGTTGCTCGGGATCGCGATGCTCTCCACCTGATCTCACATGCTGCAGTTTTAACACACCGCCTGCTCTGCCATCTCTAACCTTATTATTAATAATAATAATAACTTTTTACTATGTTAAAGACACTATATAAATAAATGTCCCAAGGCGCTTCACAACTGTGTTACAAGACAAACAGATAAATTTGACACCGAACCACAAAAGAAGAAATTAACGCAGATGACCAAAAGCTTGTTTAAAGAGGTAGGTTTTAAGGAGGGTCTTAAAGGACGAAAGAGAGGCAGATAGGTTTAGGGAGGGAGTTCCAGAGCTTAGGGCCCAGGCAGCTGAAGGCACATCCACTGATGGTTGAGCTGTTATAAAGAGGGGTGTTCAAGAGGCCAGAATTTGAGGAGCGTGGACATCTTGTGGAGTTGTGAGGCTGAAAAAGATTAGAGATAGGGAGGGGCAAGGCCATAGAGTGATTTGTAAACAAAGATGAGAATTTTGAAATCAAGACTTTGTTTAAATGGGAGCCAATGTAGGTCAGAAAGCATAGGGGTGATGGGTGATCGTGACTTGGTGCGGGCTAGTACATGGGCTACTGAGTTTTGGATGACTTCAAGTTTACGTAGTGTGGAATGTGGGAGGCTGACCAGGAGTGAGTTGGAGTAGTCAAGTATAGAGGTAACAAGGCATGAATGAGGGTTCCAGCAGCAGAAGAGCTGAGGCGGGGTGGAGGCAGGCAATGTTACGGAGGTGGAGAAAGGCGGTTTTAGTTATGCCTCAGATATATGGCTGGATAGAAACATAGAAACATAGAAAATAGGTGCAGGAGTAGACCAATCGGCCCTTCGAGCCTGCACCACCCATTCAATAAGACCATGGCTGATCATTCCCTCAGTACCCCTTTCCTGCTTTCTCTCCATACCCCTTGATCCCTTTAGCCGTAAGGGCCATATCTAACTCCCTCTTGAATATATCCAATGAACTGGCATCAACAACTCTCTGCGGTAGGGAATTCCATAGGCTAACAACTCATTTCAGAGTCAAATATATACATTTAGGTTGCAAACAGACTTGTTCACCCTCAAATTGATGCTAGGGAGAGGGATGGAGTCAGTGGTTAAGGAACACAGTTTGTGGCGGGGACCAAAGATAATGGCTTCGGTCTTCCCAGTATTTAATTGGAGAAAATTTCAGCTCATCCAGAACTGGATGTCAGACAAGCAAGCTGACAATTTAGATACCAAGCAGGGTTTGAGAGAAGTGATGGAGAGGTAGAACTGGGTGTCGTCAGCGTACATGTGGAATCTGACTCCGTGTTTTCAGATATCGCCAAGGGGCAGCATAAAGATGAGAAATAAGAGGGGACCAAGGACAGATCCTTGGGGGGACACCAGAGGTAATGGTGTGGGAGTTGGAAGAGAAGCCATTGCAGGAGATTTTCTGGCTATGATTAGATAGATAAGAATGGAACCAGGTGAATGCAGTCCCACCCAGCTGAACATTGGTGGAGAACACATTGGAGGAGGATGCAGTGGTCAACTGTGTCAAATGCTGCAGAAGGACAAGGAGGGATAGTTTACCTTTGTCACAGTCACAAACTATGACTTTGATGAGAGCAGTTTCGGTATTGTGGCAGAGGTGTAAACCAGATTAAAGGGATTCAAACATTGAATTCAATGAAAGATGGTCACGGATTTGGGAGGCGACAACATGTTCAAGTACTTTGGACAGAAAAGGGAGGTTAGAGATGGGACTATAGTTAGCAAGCACAGTAGGATCAAGGGTTGTTTTTTTGAGAGGGGTGATGACAGCAGATTTGAAGGAGAGGGGAACAGTACCTGAGTAGGGAGAACCGTTAACAATGTCGGCTAACGTGGGAGCCAAAAAAGGAAGTTGGGTGGTCAGCAGTTTAGTGGGAATAGGGTCAAGAGAGCAGGAAGTGAGTCTCATGGACAGGATGAGTTTGGAGAGATTAAGAGTGGAGATCAAAGAAAAACTAAAGAAAAATAAGAGTTTAGGGCTAGGGCAGGTGGGAGCCTCAGATGAAGTTTGGCCCGGTGGGCTAGGGGAAGGAAGGGAACTCGCAGAGGCAGCTGATCGGATGGTCTCAATCTTTGAGACAAAGAAGTCCATGAGCTCCTCACACTTGTTGATGGAGGCGAGTGTAGTGGAGACAGGGGAAAGGGGTTTAAGGAGATGCTTAGCAGAAGAGAATAGTAGCTGGGGGTTATTTTTGCAATCCAGAATGATCCTGGAATAGTGAGCAGTTTTGTAGACAAGAGTAGGACCCGATAGTGTTTTGTGTGTTCCAGACAGATCTGACGGTGAATGGCTAAACCAGTTGTCCGCCACATCCGTTCAAGTCTGCGCCCTTTTGACTTGAGGGAGTGGAGATGAGGGCTGTAACAGGGGGAACGGTCAGGGTGGGAGAGAGTAAACATTTTAATAGGTAATAGGTCATCAAAAGGTGGTAGTGAGGGTGTGGTTGAGCCGATCGATGGCTGCAGAAATGTCATTGTCAAAAGAGGGTCAGAGGTTGGACAGATTGGAGTTGATAAGTGCAGTTGTAATAGAGCTTGGAGAATTTTCTTTCCAGGGACAGATGCAGAAGGAAGTAGGTTTAATTGGGGAAGGGGAAAGTGGGTCGAGAGTGATACAAGGAAATGGTCAGAGCTGGCTTTATCCATAATTGATATGGTTGGAATAGAAAGGCCACCTTGTTTTATTTATTAATTAAAGCTTTTATTCAATCGATATTTTAGTTTTATTGTTTAATTATTTATCTGTTCTAAGTTAGTCATTTAATAAGTACTAACAAGTTACAGTTTCTCAGCTCTTAATTTAACCCTTAATGCCCAAGGAAAGGAAGAATGTTAGCAAGCATGTGGCTGAAAAAGAAAGTTGATTAATCAGGGGTTGGTTTCAAATGGGTTGAGGGAATTAACCCCTTTGAAACCAACCCCTAACATCTGTGGTTGGGAAAATGTCGGAGTCCATTATTAAAGAAGCAGTTGCAGGACATTTGGAAAAGCAAAATTTGGTCAGGCAGAGTCAGCATGGATTTATGAAGGGGGAATCACGTTTGACAAATTTGCTGGAATTCTTTGAGGATGTAACGAACAGGGTGGATAAAGGGGAACCAGTGGATGTGGTGCATTTGGACTTTCAGAAGGCATTTGACAAGGTGCCACATAAAAGCTTACTGCATAAGATAAAAGTTCACAGGGTTGAGGGTAATGTATTAGCATGGATAGAGGATTGGCTGACAAACAGAAAACAGAGAGTCGGGATAAATGGTTCATTCTCTGGTTGGCAATCAGTAATGAGTGGGGTGCCACAGGGATCAGTGCTGGGACCCCAACTATTTACAATCTATATTAACATCTTGGAAGAGGGGACTGAGTGTAACGTAGCCAAGTTTGCTGGCAATACAAAGATGGGAGGAAGGGCAATGGGTGAGGAGGACATAAAGAGGCTGCAGGAGGACATAGACAGGCTAAGTGAGTGGGCAAGAATTGGGCAGATGGAGTATGCTATGTTCACAATAAAGGATGAAACTGAGTACTGTTTGCAATGAGCAAGTGTGACCTTAGCTCCTTTAATAAGACTCCAGAATGCAGGTACCTCGTAGGTGGCCTGCTTATATACCATGCTCCCAAGTGATCTCTTGGAACTCCAACAGGTAGGCCCTCTGGTGGTAGTGTAATACAGGTTACAAGGGGTTAAATACATAACATCACTCCCCGTGAAGTCAATAGTACACTTATTTACAAGGTGAGACGATCTGGGGTTTTTTGCTCTCTTGTCGATCGTCTCAGTACAAATGTGGGTGTGGGTTAGTTCTTCACTGGGCTGTTGGGCAGCCGGGCTGCTGAGGATGATGAGTTCGGTTTCGTGGTCAACCATGATGTCAGTTGCCACTTGTGTGTGTGTTGGAGGGTCAAAGTGGGTGGTGTCTTCTTCGGGTTGTTCATAGCCGTTGGTGAACCGCAATTTGATTTGGTCCAAATGTTTTCTGCATGTTAGTCCATTGGCCAATTTGACCTGAAACACCCGACTCCCCTCTTTGGCTATGACCGTGCCAGCGAGCCATTTGGGACCATGTCCATAATTGAGTACAAACACAGGGCCATTGACCTCAATATCGCATGACAAATTTGCCAGGTCACGGTACACACTTTGTTAATGCCGCCTGCCCTCCACGTGATCATGGAGATCAGGGTGGACAAGAGAGAGCCTTGTTTTGAGCGCCCTATTCATGAGCAGCTCGGCTGGGGGAACCCCTGTGAGTGAGTGGGGTCTGGTGCAGTAGCTGAGCAGCACTCGGGACAGCCGGGTCTGCAGGGAGCCTTCCGACACACATTTCAGGCTTTGCTTGATAGTCCGAACTACACGTTGTGCCTGACCGTTGGATGCATGCTTGAACGTGGCAAATATGACGTGCTTGATCCCATTGTGGGTCATGAATTCCTTGAATTCAGCAGTGGTGAAACACGGCCCATTGTTGCTGACGAGGACATCAGGCAGGCCGTGCATGGCAAACATGGTTCGTAGGCTTTCAATAGTGGCCGTGGACATGCTTACAGACATTATTGCACATTCAATCCATTATGAGTAAGCGTTCACGACAACCACAAATATTTTGCCTAGAAATGGGCCCACATAGTCCATGTCGATCCTCGACCGCGGTTTGGAGGGCCACGATCACAAACTTAGTGGTACCTCTCTGGGTGCATTGCTCAGCTGAGAGCAAGTGTTGCACTGGTGCACGCATGACTCTAAATCTGAGTCGATACCGGGCCACCACACATGGGATCTGGCTATGGCTTTCATCATTACAATGCCTGGGTGGGTGCTGTGCAGTTCGCAGACCACGCGATTGCTCCACAACAGACAGTCCACCTGCAGGGACATTTCGTCTTTGCGCCTGTGGAATGGCTCAATTG
The DNA here is from genome assembly GCF_044704955.1 of Pristiophorus japonicus. Lineage (NCBI taxonomy): Eukaryota > Metazoa > Chordata > Chondrichthyes > Pristiophoridae > Pristiophorus > Pristiophorus japonicus. The sequence goes on along the minus strand of NC_091977.1, from coordinate 404,227,562 downwards.
CCTCCTGCATCTCCGCGAGGACCCTGGACCAGCACCCATGGAGGACACAGTTTTTTTTATCAAGGACAGTAAAGGATCCTGGCTGGTCCACGTCCTGATCTGGCGGGCTGTAACAGGGGACTTTTCGTTTTCGAATGCATCTATTACCATGAACAAGTCCTCGCGTTGCAGCCTGTCCAGCTCGGTTTCCACTCTCTCCCTCATCATGTCAGGTACCGCTCGCGCCTTGTGGTGAATGGGTCGTACCTCTGGTACCAAGTGGATCCGCACCTTCGCCCCGGAAAAGTTTCCAATGCCTGGCTCAAAAAGGGAAGAAAATTTGTTAAGAACCTGGGTATATGAGGCCTCATCGACATGTGATAGCGCTCGGATATCATCCCAATTCCAACGGATTTTGCCCAGCCAGCTCCTTCCAAGCAGTGTGGGGCCATCGCCCGGGACAATCCAGAGTGGCAGTTTGTGCACTGTGCTCTCGTAGGTGACCTTGACCATGGTGCTGCCCAGGACAGTGATAAGCTCTTTGGTGTACATTCTCAGTTTCGTGTGGATGGGGCTCAGGGCTGGTCTGAATGCCTTGTTGCACCACAGTCACTCAAACATCTTTTTACTCATGATGGATTGGCTAGTGCTAGTGTCTAGTTCCATGGCTATGGGTAAGCCATTCAATTTTACGTTTAGCATTATAGGTGGACATTTCGTCAAAAATGTGTGCACCCCATGTACTTCAGCATCTGCCTCCTCTCTGAGGCTCGAAATTGCTTTGATCCACCATGGACCGATCGTCCTCTGCCACGTGGTGGTTAGCAGGTTTTTCAGAGCTTGTAGCTCGTTTGCAAGCTCGTTGGAGGTGCCCCATTGTTCCACAGCTCTTGCAAACATACCCTTTGAAGCGGCATTAATAGGCTGAATGGAAGCCTCCACAACGCCAACGAGGTGTGAATTGCCTTGCATTCATCCTTTGTTGCGGACTCTGAGTTATCTGGGTCACCTGAGGCCTGCTGGCAGTTGCAGACTCGTGGGTTCTGCCCTGTACATTTCTGCTCGCAAACACAGTTCCAGTTAAGTTATGAACATTGCTAGCACTTGTGTGCTGAGAGATTTGTTTGGTGTTATCACTGGTGGACATAAATGCCTGTGCTATCACAATGGCCTTACTGAGGGTCGGTGTCTCTACAGTCAAAAGTTTTCATAGGATGGTCTCGTGGCCAATGCCCAGTAGAAAAAAGTCTCTGAGCATTTGCTCCAGGTAGCCATCAAACTCACATTGTCCTGCAAGTCGCCTTAGCTCAGCAACGTAGCTCGCCACTTCCTGACCTTCAGATCGCTGGCACGTGTAGAACCGATACCTTGCCATCAGCACGCTCTCCCTTGGGTTAAGATGCTCCCGAACCAGTATACACAGCTCCTCATATGACTTATCTGTGGGTTTCACCAGAGCCAGAAGATTCTTCATGAGGCTGTAGGTCAGTGCCGCGCAGACTGTGAGGAGGACCGCTCTCCTTTTTGCAACGCTTCCTTCTCCGTCCAGCTCGTTGGCTACAAAGTACTGGTCTAGCTGTTCGACATAGGCTTCCCAGTCCTTACCCTCTGAGAACTTCTCCAGGATGCCCACAGTTTGCTGCATCTTTGCGTTGGATTCGTGTACTCGTCGCCAGTTATTGTGTTCCTAACACAGATGAGGCTGCACACAGGGAGGTTAAAGTAACAGTGACCTCAGTCTTTAATAAGACACTCCAGAGTGAGGAACAGGTCTTAGGGGCCGGCTTATATACAATGCTCCCAAGGGATGCTGGGATCCCTTGGGCCTTCAGGGGATTAGCTCCCTGGTGGCGGAACATGGGAGTGCATGCTTTACAGATACACAACACCATTGTTCTGCAACCATTGCACGCATCGTGCTTGAAGCGGCATTGATGGGCCCGATGATCACCTCCGCAGCACCAACAGGGTGTTAACTGCCTCGCATTAACGATTGATGATGGACTCTGGGTCAGCTGATGTCAGGCAGCAGCCGTCGTGTATGTTCTGCCATGTATATTCCTGCTCGAAAATGATGTTACTTTGTGCACAGTACTGCCGAAACTTCTTTGCTCTGCAAAATCTGTTTGGTGTTGTCGTTGGTGGACATAAATGCCTGGGCTATCGTTATGGTTTTACTTAGATTTGGAGTTTCAACAGTCAACAGTTTGCAAAGGATTCCCTCATGGCCAATGCCCAGTACAAAAAGGTCTCTAAGCATTTATTCTAGGAATCCTTCAAATTCACAATGTCCTGCGAGGCGCCTTAGTTCGGGAACATGGTCTGCCACTTCCTGGCCCTCCGACCTTTGACATGTGTAGAAACGATATCTCGCCATCAAAATGCTTTCCTTAGGATTTATGTGCTCCCGGACCAATTCTTCATAGGATTTAGCTGTTGGTTTTGCCGGAGCTAGGAGATTCTTCATGAGGCCATAGGTTGTGGCCCCACAGACGGTAAGGAGGATTGCCCTTCATTTGGCAGCGTTCTCATCCCTTTCCAGCTCGTTGATCACAAAATATTGGTCGAGTCTCTCCACAAAGGCCTCCCAATAGTCCTCTTCTGAGAACTTCTCCAGGATACCAACTGTTTTGCATTTTTGCACGGTTGTTCATTACCTCGTCGCTAATTGATACGTTCACAATAAAGGATGAAACTGAGTACTGTGCACAATGAGCAAGTGTGACCTTAGCTCCTTTAATAAAACTCCAGAATACAGGTACCTCGTGGGTGGCCTGCTTATATACCGAGCTCCCAAGGAATGCTGGGATCCCTTGGGACTCCAACATGTAGGCCCTCTGGTGGTGGTGTAATACAGGTTACAAGGGGTTAAATACATAACAGAGTATAATGTTGGAAAGTGTGAGGTCATGCACTTTGGCAGAAAAAAATCAAAGAGCAAGTTATTATTTAAATAGAGAAAGATTGCAAAGTGCTGCAGTACAGCGGAATCTGGGGATACTTGTGCATGAAACACAAAAGGATAGTATACAGGTGCAGTCGGTGATCAGGAAGGCCAATGGAAACTTGGCCTTTATTGCAAAGGGGATGGAATATAAAAACAGGGAAGTCTTGTTACAGCTGTACAGGGTATTGGTGAGGCCACACCTGGAATACTGCGTGCAGTTTTGGTTTCCATATTTACGAAAGGATACACTTGCTGTGGAGGCAGTTCGGAGAAGGTCCACCAGGTTGATCCTGGGGATGAGAGGGTTGATCTATGAGGAAAGGTTGAGTAGGTTGGGCCTCTGTTCATTGGAATTCAGAAGAATGAGAGGTGATCTTATAGAAATGAGGCGGCTTGACAGGATGAATGCAGGAGAGGATGTTTCCACTGGTGCGGGAGACTAGAACTAGAATAAGGGGATGCCCATTTAGAACTGAGATGAGGAGAAATTTCTTCTCTCAAAGGGTTGTGAATCTGTGGAATTCGCTGCCTCAGAGAGCTGTGGAAGCTGGGACATTAAATAAATTTAAGACAGAAATAGACAGTTTCTTTAATGATGAGGGGAATAAGGGGTAATGGGGAGTGGGCAAGGAATTGGAGCTGAGTCCATGATCAGATCAGCCATGATCTTATTGAATGGCAGAGCCGGCTCGAGGGGGCCTTATGGCCTACTCCTGTTCTATGTTCTTATGTTCTTATGTTCGGATTCATGGAGGAAATGAGTCTGATGAGAGCTGGTTAAGATGGAGAAGAAACTGCATAATGTAGTTGTGATGGAGATTGAGTTGGGTGGGGTTTAGGAGGAGTATGGCATGAGGTAGATTTGGCCATGTAGAGGGTGATTTGACATTGCCCGACATGGTCATGCCAGGTTTGTCAGTAGAGTGCCATTGTGGCAATATAAAATGTCACAATGTGGAACATTGCATCATCTTCAGATCTTCATGCTACATTTTTGTAGGTTCTGCTGACAGCTTCATTCTGCAACAAAAAAAGAGGAAAATTATTGCCCAATCTGTTTTTATCCTTTGTATAAAAAATTCACCCCCTTCCATTTTATTGTCTGCCCTCTTCCCATGAAGGTATTGAGTCATACAGTTCCATTAGTTCCAGCAGCTCTCTGTTATCTTTCCAAAATAGCTACTTTTCACTGCATGATAGTGATTTTTAGCAGGCTTATAGGCTGGGGGAGGGGAAGAAGCAGGGGGAAATTATAGTCAAATCCAAACTTCTCCTCACCTTCACAACACACATCTCTGGATAGCAATCAAAAGTGGGAACGCTGGTGAACATTTCTATTTCCTGGGCTCTATATCTACTAAAATCAATTAACTCAGCACAGATTATGGATCAAACCCAGAATATGCCTTGTTTATATTGCTGAGTGGCACACTGGGGGCCCAAGTTTCCACAGGATTAAAAAATGGGCGCCCCTCCGAGCTGGGCGCCCGTTTTTCGCGCCTAAAACGGCGCCTAAAAAAAACCTCGCAATTCTGGAGTGCCCTGCAGCTCCTTGTCTGCCTGGCGCGACGCCCAGGGGGGCGGAGCCTACACTCGCGCCGATTTTGTAAGTGGGAGGGGGCGGGTACTATTTAAATTAGTTTTTTTTCCTGCCGGCAACGCTGCGCGTGCGCGTTGGAGCGTTCGCACATGCTCAGTGTGAAAAAAACATTGGCACTCGGCCATTTTTGTAGTTCTTTGTAGCTGTTTAATTTTTGAACATTTTTTTAATAAAAGCACATTAGCGCTTGCAGCCTTCTCACAGTCTCCTTCCCCCCCTCCCCTGCGGGAACGAAGCGGCTGTTAATTCCCCCCCCCCCCCCGCGGGAACGAAGCGGCTGTTAATTCCCCCCCCCCCCCCCCCCCCCCGCGGGAACGAACGCCTGCAGCATTCTCTGTGCCTGAAGCACTTTCACACAGGTAGGAAGATGGTTTATTTAATCTTTTCTTTGCTTATAAATGTTTATTCAGGTTGGATTTATTTGTATAATATTTGTAGAAGTATAAATAAGGATTTATTGTAGAATTTAATGAGTTCCCCCCCCCCCTACCCCCCACCTCGTTCTGGACGCCTAATTTGTAACCTGCGCCTGATTTTTTAATGTGTAGAACAGGTTTTTTCAGTTCTACAAAAATCTTCACTTGCTTCATTCTACTTTAGTTTGGAGTACGTTTTCACTGTGGAAACTTTCAAATCAGGCGTCAGTGGCCGGACACGCCCCCTTTTGAAGAAAAAATTCTGTTCCAAAGTAGAACTGTTCTACCTGACTAGAACTGCAGAAAACAAAATGTGGAGAATTGCGATTTCTAAGATAGTCCGTTCTCCACCAGTTGCTCCTAAAAATCAGGCGCAAATCATGTGGAAACTTGGGCCCTGGGTGTGTATTTACCCTCTATGCCACCACAGAACTGTAAAAATATTATAAACAAGCTATCAAATCACGTGTTATATTATTGACTATCTGACTCACGAGAAAGATCATTCTTGACTGAATATGAGTTATGAGTCTTTCATACATACAAAAGAAGTCCTGCTGTAATGAGAGATCCTATCAATAATAAATGCTATTGTAAGTAGGATAACTTATTCATTTGAATCATTTGACAGTTATTGTTTTTTTTATTGGCTACTATTAAATAAAGGGTTTTCCAAAACAGTTTTTATTTATAACATGTACCATATATAACATACACTTTTTCCTACCCTGCATCTATAAAATGCATTTAGATTCTAGGCCCATTTTTCAAACAAATTATTTCAGATATAAGTGAAAATGAAGTCTACTTTTACATCAATTTTTTGCAATGACCATACACTCTCAAACTTAACAAGACAGATTTTGATGATGAAAACCCTTCAGCATATTTGATCAGATCCTTCTGGAATACTAAGTCCACTATCTTCCCATTACTGCATCTAATTGTTTCTTGAATGAGTTCCGTATCCTGACCTCAGCACACACTTACATTTAACACACACTAATATATATGATGCACCTGGTTATGGGCCCATTTCACAACACAAACTTGTGTGCACTATATGTGCAAAATAAGGGGACAAGCTGTTCTTACAGTAATGCATAATAGTATTTGTGACAAGTTAGAAATTCAAATATTTGAGAATTTTAATAACTTTTGGTACAGTTTCTTTAGATCAATATGAACAAGTCAATGCTGGGAACATTTCAATGTAGGGACATGGAAAATGTTTCCACTTCTTAGCATCAAGCATTAACAGGTTAACAACAGTAGACACAGGGTAAAGCTCCCGTTATACTGCCCCAATAATGCGCCTTGACCATAACCTCAACTACATTAGCCTGACATTTATGCTTACCACATAAATATCTACGAACTCTGTATGATAGTCCTCAATTTGTTCAATTAATGGGATATTTAGCACTTAGTCACTGAGAATCGAGTTGACATTGCAGAAGCGATATTAACTTAGGACCTTTTGAGACATCACAGAGACACACCCATTCCAGCATTCTGAGCTAAATTAAAATCCTGGACCCAGTTCTGAAAGCTCAATAGCCTAGAAATTGGATTGCGCTATGCTTGTTTTACAGAATCCAATATGATGGGCGGCATGTGCATGCTCACTCTGCGCTGGAAGGACACCACCGACCATATTGGTTAGGCCTTCTCCATAGGTGTCTGGGAATTGCACCGGAGACAGGCGTTAAGTAAGCCCTTTGCAAATCGGAAACCTAACACCAATTTCACGTTCCTTTGTGAAACTGGACTGTGAATGACTGCAGCATACGCAGGCACTTAGCAGCCAAACTAGTGGCCCTTAAAGGCAACTTGCTGGTAATAAACGAATTAAACCGATGGACCAATTTGCTGTAAGAATCGGCGTAAACAGCGACAGCATCAGCGTAAACATTTTGGACTTTAAGTTTTGGACATTGCTTTTTCATATTTCAAAAGAGCTGTCAGCATGACTTGGGACAGGCCCAAACATGTTCCACAGGAATACACATCAAGTGGGCAGGGATAATATGGGATGGCTGAATTGAGATGGAGGACCCTTTGTCATGTAATGGGAACCCATCAGTGAGAGATCAGGTAAACTGGTCAGTGCTCAAGCCATCAAAATGACAGAGCCCCGGAGTGCAGTAGCCTCAGGACAAAAGGAAGCTATCTGGCCTTCCAGACTCATTGGAGCCTTTATCCCCAGGTACAGCCCAGTAACAAAGGCACAGACCGAAGATGTGATTCATTGCTTTTAATTGGACTGCCTCAGGCAAAGGACTGTTTTGTTGGCACGAGAATTTGGAAGTATTTTTCAGGTATAAGAGACGACAGTTTGCAGCCATCTCTCTCTCTCTCTCTTCTCTTCTAGGCTTGCTTGCTTCGTTCAGCGCAATCAAGGAGCGAACACTCCGTCTGGGATGGAGAGAAGAAACCACCATCTACGAGCAAAGAGAGTCTTGCTCATTGAGAGAAGCAGTGAGTAAGCCAGAGGGGTAACTGGTGAACATTATCCCAGCCCACACATCCTTAAGATCACCACATACTGTGAAGGGGTGTCGTGTGTCCCAACCAAGCCTTAGGGGTTTAGTGGGGAGGTTTCTGCGCGGATCATAGGCGTACACACAGTCTGTTGGACAGATTCGGTGGTGCCCTATTGAGTCAAGCAGGGGTGTTTTAGTTGTGGGTACTTCGCGATAGGGGCCTGTTCAGATGGGCAGTGTTGTGTGTTGTACTGTGTTTGTTTGTTTTACATCACCAGGATGTATTTTACTGGAAGCAGGTGTGTGCTTTAACTTGAATAAAAGCATTGTGATGGTCGAGACTGAAAGATCTATCTATAACTGTGCATTCTGTTCACTACTATAATTCCCAGATCTAGACCTGTTGTACGAGGGGTGATTCAAAACCACCAAGGGCAAAACCACTTACAGAATCTGGCGACCATGAAGGGACCCTGGTATTTGAGTGAACAGACAGTTATGGAAGATCTGAAGGTCAAGAGATCAGCAATGGGGGATAGGATTTCCTCAGATGTATTCGGAAAAGTTAATGTAACACAGCAGTGGATGTTAGACCTATTGCAGGCTGAGAGTCCTGAGGACAAAGCTGCTGAGCGGACGGGGAGTAAGGAGCACAAAAAGGCAAAAGAAAAGGCCATTTGGCTCCTGTGTCTGCAGAAGCAAGTCCAGCTGCTCAGGGAGCAGGTTGGTAAGCTTAAGGCAGAGCTCCAAGAGTCAGAGGAGCAGTCAGCCACACGGGCCACAGTGAGGAACCGATTAGTGGATGAGTTGTGCGAGGAGAGGCAGGAAATGGGTACTCAGGAGGAAATATCCCGTAACACCGGGGAGTATCTGCAATGCCAGGTCACCGAGGCCAAGCTCAACGAGCAGGCTGTACGGGAGGAGAACACCCGCTTAACGGGTAAAGTTGCGGGCTCGAGGGGCAAATGAGAGATATTAAGACAGCTTACAGGGTAGCTAGCAGTAGGGAGTTTGAGAGTGGGAATCACGGGCCCTGCCGAGAAAAAATCCAAAATTTGACTCAAGCTCTATCCAAAGCCAAAGGCATTGTTTGCTTAATAGCCCCGGGGGAAGCTCGGGTGGACTGGGAAAAGGAAGGAGAAGATAGCGAGGATTGGGGACAGGATAGGACGTCTGACCACTGCCTGAAGCGCCACAGGGACCGGTGTGTCCCATACGGCAGATGTTCGGCCCGCCCGTAGACAGCGTAGGTCAAGACGCGCTGCAAAGCGATTTTGTGGTTCCATTTACTACCCCGCAGCTGCAGAATATGATCTCGGGGGTGCCCAAGTTAAAGAAAGAAGGGGACCCCTCAGTTCATTTCACCGAGGTGGACCAGATTGGGGGGATTAACAGGTGTAGTGTGGCCGCGGTTCACAAACTGTTGCTGTTTTCCCTGGATGGGAGACTGTATCAGGCCCTGTCGGCCGAGACCAAATGGGGACAGGGGACCACGGCCAGCTTAAAGGAGGAAATCCTGAGAGCCATGGGTCACATCCAAGATAGTCCGTTCTCTAGGGTAGAGAGGACACTGTAACTGGCAGGGGAAGCACCTCAGGCATTCGCGGACAGGTTCTCGCCCATCTACGAAAAGGCCACAGGTGGGATGCTCGACAGAGCACAGTTGCTGGGGGGGGGGTGAGAAATCATTGGCTCAGGACCCTCGTGGCAAACAGTTTGCCATGAATAAGGGTAAAAGCGGAGGCCAGGTTTGACTGCGAGGACCTAGCGAATACAGAGGCCAGAGTGATCCATCGTCTGATCCTGGCCTTTAAAACGGGCTCAGAGGAGGAGGTCAAACCCAGTTAGGGCAAGGTACATGAAATAAAGGCCAGTGAGGCTAGTAAAAAGGAATGTTGTCAGGAAGGGGTTAGCGCAGGGAAGGCTAGGACGTGTTTCAGGTGTGGGAAGCCGGCCACTGGAGGAAAGACTGCCTGGCCCTGAGGAGGGGGCAAGGCAAAGGGGATCCTCCAGCACCTAAGACAAAACCTGTTGAGGCGAAGGGACCGACCGCGGAACAATTTGATGTTCTGGTGGCCGCCTTTCGGACAGTTTTTGTGCCAGAGCAGGGAAGGGTAGAATGTGCTGTGAGCAGGGAAATCCCGACCGCTCCGGTAATCCCACCATCCTGACTAGTGCGCACTCAGCCTGAGTACCTGTGTTTGCTCACGTACGTTAAGTGGAGTAGACCATGTGTGAGGATGGGGGTGGAGAAGGTAGAGGGGAAGTACTTGGTGGACACCGGAGCTTTGAACATGATGATCCATGCGAGGAACCGGACCAATTCACCCTGGTCCAGCAAGGTTCCATTTAGTCTCGTGGGGTTCACCGGGAACGAGCAGACGGGGGCGATGTCCAGGCCATTAGCCATAGATTTAGGATCCCTCCATGCCAGGTGGGAATGCGTCCTAATAAAGTGGGAGCAGCCAGGGTCAGGAGTCCGAGGGGCCAACTTTATGTTAGCCCACAGGATTACAGCGGATTTGAGGAATCACTGCCTTTGGGCAGCAGTGGGTTCCGATAAGGAGAAAGAAGTTGTAGTGACCCCAAGGAAAGGGGAAGGAAAAGGCAACATGTGAACCATGAAGCCGAAGGGGAGTTACGACCTAGAGCAGTTGGTCAATACTACCCCGGCCAAGTACCAGGCGAATGTGCGGGACAACGTCGCATCGTTCGCCACACACAAGCACGACTGTGGTAGGGTGATGGAGATGGAAGTCCGAGTACAGGGGGACCCCATGTCACGGCCACAGAAACAGTACAGTTTCCCCAGAGAGGCAGAGGCCGACTTGGAGACAGCACTGGGATCCCTGGTAGCACAGGAAGTGTTGAGGCCCATAGCCACACAAGTGAAGTTGCCACTTTGGCCGGTTAGGAAACTGGACCAGTCGTGGAGAACCACCGTGGACTATCGGGTGCTCAACAAAAACATCCCAGCCTGCATGCCCACAGTCGTGGTGGTAGCTGCTCTGAAAGGGAGCATCGAGCATCCAGCAACCGCAACCACATTTACGGTGCTGGACACTTCAAATGGGTTTTGGTCGATTCCCCTGAAACGGGAAGACCAGTATAAGTTTGCCTTCACTTTTAAGGGACAGAAGTACACATGGATATGCCTTCCCCAGGGATTTCATAACAGCCCCTCCATATTCCACCAAGGCGCCTTAAAGGGATTCAGCAGACCCCAGCAGTTGGTGCAGTATGTGGACGATTTGCTTTTGTTCTCCGATGGGGGGGAGGAGCATGGTCCGTTGCTGGCTGAGCTGCTGGAGCTGGTGGGAGAGACAGGGTTCAAGGTCAATCCTAAGAAAGCTCAGATCGGTCAGAGGGAAGTAAAATTCTTCTGGCTGACCGTAAATGCTGGGGAAAGGGCTATAGATGAGGGCAAATGGAAGGCAGTACAGGAGTTACCAGCCCCCACGACAGTGACGGGGGTGAGATCCTTCCTGGGGCTCACAGGGTACTGCAGGGATTTCATTGAAGATTACGCTGCCACGGCAGCCCCTCTGTTTTGGCTCCTTCGCAAGGGAGTCGGATGGGAGTGGGATAAGGACTGCACAGCAGCGTTTATTCATCTCAAGGGAGACCTGCAGACGGCACCCGCATTAGGGGCGATGAATGGTAGGGAGGACTTCTTTTTGGAAGTAGCAACCAGCGGGGACAGTTTGAGCGTGGCAAGCTGAGGCCCATGGTGTACTCATCAAGAGTCCTCACGGATGTAGAACGGAGATATTCCAATTGCGAGAGGCATCTCCTAGCCACGCATTGGGCCATTGTTAGATCTCTTAATTTTCAATGAAATGCAAACTCCGGTGATCGTTTAACATAACTTTATTCTGGCAGCAGCAACAAGCTTCTGGCTGATTGCCAGTTCCTTTGTCTTTCTGAAAACAGATGGCCAAAATGGCTGTTCTTATACCTGATCAATTTACAGAAAAGAACGTGCCTTTTTTGACCTTATTGGCTCAATTGATATTCTGTTAACCTTTAATTGGCTCGCTGCCAAAGGTCCTAAAATGTCAAGTTGATTGATGACTTAATGCAATGTGCTGAGTTGCACGTAGAAGCTCTAACTAGGGGGTCTGTGAATTCTCACAGACTGTCTGTATGCAGCCTGTTTGAATTCTCTATCAATCCCCCCTTGATTCTTTCACAAACTGAATCATAAAACATCAGGTATCACTGGTTAAATATTCTACAAAATAATTTCATAGTTTCCTTCTAAATTTTGTTGATGTGTTTCGCCACATGTCCGGATTAGTAGCTTCCACACAAATTTACACCAACCCGAATTCCATCGTGGCCACAATGGAAGTCTGGTTTTAGTAGGTTAATTAACCATATTCCAATTTAATCCAAATCAATATCTTAATTCAACCAATAAACAACCTTCCCTTAAGCATAACATACCCCTGTGCCACGTACAGACAGTCTGCTGGGACCTGCTAGGTGTCTCACCTGTGGGACAGCAGCTACAGCCGCCTGGTCGCAACAACATTTAATCAACATAAACAAACAATATAAAAGTAAAATAATTACAACGAATAGAATTAAACCTTCCACCAATGAAGTTCCTATTGAACCTAGCCATTCAGTGGCTCCGCTCCACAAAGTGAATGATGGAGGTTGCTTAAGTTTTTCTACCTCCTTTTGGATATGCTCCGCTAAATGGGTAATTTCTTCGGAGCTATCTGAGATATATGTGCAACACTCAGTTCCGAGTAGGGCGCAACTCCCTCCATTTTCAGCCAGGATGTAGTCAAGGGCCAGTCTATTCTGTAGGGCTACTGTGCGGATTTCTACCATTTCTGCATTGATTTTAACTAGGGCCTCTCAGGTATCATTGGCTACCCGTTCTACAACGGATGCCATGTTAATGGATTCCCTTGCCAGTCTGGCAGTCCCATACCTGGGGATCAGAATGGCAAAGAACCTCTCTGTTTCTGTGATAGCTCTCTTAGGATGGTGTAAATGTTCCGACAGTGACTTTATATGATACATATATGGCACAATATAGGCTAAATAGCAGGATCCCGTCCAATTCTGGGGCAGCCAAGGGTAGGCCTTGTGGCCACACACCCAATAGGTGCCATTATAGGCAATGAATGTTAGCTGTTTCTTTGTCAGCAACACTCCGGGGCCTGTCCAGGCTTTTCCATCTGTTTTATTCAGAATCCCTGTTACGTTAAAAGCTCCCACATCGGCCCAGTTTGGACGGTTCCGTGGCTTGATTATATTGTAATTCCAGGAGCAGTTATTATATCCCATATTTTGGCCGCCTTTGATGTTTCTAATCAGATAGACCGATTCCACCGGTCTTCCTATTCCCGTTGTATTAGTGATAACAAAAAATGGGGGCCGTTTGGAATTATTGTAGCACGGTTGGAACCCTCCTTTAAAGGTAGTCAGATTGTAACCTGCTGACTTCCATTTACGTGCCCAGTTTTCCATATCCTGAAACGCATTGCCTGTTTTGTTTTGATTAATTATCCACTCAGCCATTTCTGAGATATTCAAGGGAACTGGCCTCAAGGGAATCCCTCCCTTTGAGTGAATAGGAATATGCGCACATACCCAACAACTAGAAATGTTACCTTGTTTGGCATAAACGTATGACATATATAAAAAGATATTTACATGTAATTCCTTTGGTACTCTACTATTTCCCTTTGGTGCAGAGGGTCGGCTAGTAAGAAGTAGGCAAATGCCTAGAATACCTACAATCAATAATACAGTAAATTTATACATTTTGGCAAAAAGTAATTGTCCTTATTAGATTTCAGCTTCAGTTACGGGTGCTCGTTTAACGTGTGAAGCGTGGATCCAGGCTTTCTTTCCTTGGACTTTAACAGCTGCCTGGGTGGTCAATAACACTTGATAAGGTCCCTCCCACTTGGCACCCAAAGGTTCTTTATGCAACTTTTTCACATACACCCAGACTCCCGGGATGATGTCGTGTCCTCCTTCGGGTGGATTACCCCAAGCTGCTGATACCTGTCAGGAAACAGAACTAATAGCATTGGTTAGGTTCTGACAGTATGATAACAAAGTATCGCTCATTAAATGAACATCAGCTTTCCGGAAATCAATAGTTCCTGGCAGCGACATGGGTCTTCCTGTTATAATTTCAAATGGGCTTAGACCTGTAGTTCTGTTCGGGGTTGCCCTAATACTACATAGCACTATTGGTAGTGCCTGGGGCCATGGTGTTCCTTCTTGGTGATGTTTGGCAAGCCGTTGTTTCAGAGTTCGATTCATTCGCTCTACTTGTCCTGATGATTGTGAATGATAAGGACAGTGTAAATCCCACGTAATGTTCAGTAACCTACAGACTTCTTGGCAGACAGCACCTGTGAAGTGTGTTCCCTGATCTGAGTCAATGTTACTCGGGACTCCCCATCGTGGAATGTAATCCTTACACAAGACCTTTGCAGTTGATTAGCTGTGGCTCTTGTAGTTGGGACAGCTTCTACCTATCTAGAGAATCTGTCGACCATGACAAGAATGTTAGTGTATCCTTGGCATGGAGGAAGAGATATATAATCAACCTGCAGATGCTGGAATGGTCCGACAGGGGCAGGGGGTCTCAGTTGGGGCATTACCGTGATGGGTCCAGAATTATTTTTCTGACAGACCACACAGCGGTCTGCTACCAGTTGGGCATGTTTTTTAAATCCCCGACCCCACCAGCTTTTCTGGAACCGTGCCGTCATCTGTTGTGAGGCCAAGTGTCCCCACGAGTGGATCTGTTGGGCTAAAAAAGGCATAAGCGCTTGTGGCACGACTGGCTTGTCGGTAACTCTTTGTCTCCAGACACCATCTTCACATTGCTTAATTCCTGCCTCAATCCATGTCCATTTTTCCTCTCGGGAGCACTCGCCTTGCATTGTTTGAAGGTCTCGTGTCAGAGTCCTGAGTGCTTTCAATCTGCACATCTGTGTTGGTTCTTCTGGGGGAGCGCTCTGTGAGGCGGCATCTTTAGCTGTCTGGTCGGCTAGGGCATTTCCCTGTGCTTCCGTGGTATTTTCCTTGGTATGGGCCTTACACTTCAGGATGGACACTTCCTGAGGTAATTGTATGGCCTCTAGTAAGTCTCGGACTTCTTTTCCATTTCGGATAGGTGTACCAGCAGCAGTGAGGAATCCTCTTTTCCGCCCTAACAGACCAAAGTCGTGAGCGACTCCAAAAGCATAACGCGAATCTGTGTAGACATTAGCTGTCTGTCCTTCTGCTATTCAACATGCTTCTGACAGGACCCGTAACACGGCCTGTTGTGCTGACATTCCTGAGGGTAAACATCCTTTTGCCACTACCTCATATAAGGTTGTAACTGCCCATCCTGCTTTTCTGGTACCATTGTCCACAAAGGAGGAACCATCTGTAAACAGGATGAGGTCTGAGTTGTGCAGAGGCTCCTCTGCTGCTAAGGCTGCTTCTTCTGTTTCTTTTACAATCTCCACGCTGTCATGCTCTTCACATTCTCCCCCCTCTTGCTCCCTCGATTCTGACATCGGGAGCATAGTTGCGGGATTAACCGGGCTGGCCCGGATGATATGGAGATTAGGAGCTTTCAAAACTGCTAGCCAGCGGGTCCATCTAGCTGCCATCACCTGAGACATTCTATTCATAGACAGCAAAGCGTGTACGGTGTGGGGACGCTTGACAATCAGCTTCTGGTCGAGGACTAGACCCGCAGTGGTCATTACCGCTTGACATGTAGCTTCCATGGCCCTTAGGCAACTTCCCCACCTGAGGGCTACCGCATCCAGTTTTGCCGAATAATAGCCAATAGGTCTTTGCCGATCCCCATGTTCTTGTGTCAGTATAGCTGTCATGTATTCTTCTTTCTCATGAACAAACAAGGTAAATGGCTTACCACAGTCGGGGATTCCCAGAGCCGGTGCCGAACACAAAGCCTTTTTCAAACTCAGGAAGGCCTCTTGCTGTTCCTTCGTGAGGGTGATGGCTTCTTTAGAGGCACGTTTCCCCTTTAAGATATCATTCAGTGGCTGAGCAAACTGTGTGAAGGAGTCAATCCAATTTCTGTTAAAGTTACACAATCCCAAAAAAGACCTCAGTTCCTGAATAGTGGTGTTTTTTTTAGCAGCCCGAATGGCTGCAGATTTACCCTGAGTAAGTTCTCTCTTTCCTTGTGAAATCTTTTGTTCCAGGTATACAACCTCTTCTTGGGATATTTGTGCTTTGTCGATGCTGGCTTTATGTCCTTTCAGCCAAAGGTGGTCCAGCAAAGCTCGTAAATCTTGTTCATGCTGTTCTTCCGTGTTTGAAGCTAGCAGAATATCGTCTACATATTAGATGACTGTGGATGACAGGGGAGGTAATTCTCGCAAATGGCTTTGTAAAGCCATGTGGAATACCGTAGGGCTGTTGTGGGAACCCTGCGGTAACCGGGTCTAAGTATACTGTTGTCCTTGGACCGTGAAAGCAAACCACTGTCAAACCTCTGTTGCCAGAGGCACCGACCAAAATCCGTTGGCCATATTTATAACCGAGAAATATTTATGTTCCGGTTTGAGGGCATTAAAAATGGTGGAGGGATCTGTGACCAAAGGAGCTTTTTGATCAATACACTGGTTAGCTTTCCTATAATCGACAGTCAAACCCCAAGTCTCATTAGATTTCTGTACTGGCCACATGGGGCTTTGGAGGAGCTATGTGTTTTAATAAGCACCCCTTGTTTCTCCAATTGCTGAATAACAGGTAAGATTCCCACAATGGCAGTTGGACTGATGGGATACTGTTTAGTGCATGGAAGCTTGGTCCCGGTAAATGATGCAGGCTCCATCTGGAGTAGGCCACAATCGTTCTTATCTTTAGCCCATATCGGGTGTTCCTTCAATTCTTCTTTCTTCAAAGTTCTAATTGACCATGTCACCCGACCATCCTCAAAATGCAACGATGAATCTACATGGATTAGAACGTCCATTCCCAAAAGGGATTGATCTACTGGGCCTATCCAGACCGACGTGGTTAGTTCATGTGGACTCAGCCCTATAAGTACCGGTGTTGTCCTTTTAATTTCCATTTTATGGCCCCCAACTCCATAGGCTGTACGTGCCCTACCATCCAACGGCAAAGAGTCTCCATATTGTAGGGGTAAGCATGTTAATTCCGCCCTTGTGTCTAAAAGACAGTCCACATCCTTATCGCCCACGCTCAGTTATATATATTCCATCTCCCCTTTGTTGTATTAGTGCGAGGAGGGGGGGCAGAGTGGGCTCTAATCGTTTTTTGCTATCCCAAGTAACTCCTTCTGTTGTTGTATTGTCAGTCGCTTAAATGCTTCTATGAGGTCATTATCTTGTGACAAGCCTGGTTTGTTGGCTGAATTGTATCCCTGGCTGCGTCCTCTTCCCCAGCCACGACCTTGCTGTTTTGCCCTGCACTCTTGGCCCAGTGACCTACTTTCCCACAATAATGACACTTTCCGTGTAATTTTCCTAATAACTGTTTATTGGAATCTTGGATTTCCATCCCATAGCCTGTACAGCTCAGACTTTAGCTCCCCTATCCCGATCTAATTGGTTACATCGATCCACCAATGCTGCAAAGGTAGTTCCTCTACCTTCCCAGTCCGGTAACACTACCTTAAGCATTTTGGCCAGTTCTGGCTTTAGACCTGCCACGAAAGCTGTTTTCAGGGGTCCAAACACTTGTTCATCCATTTCCTCATCCGTATTATTCATACCCAAATGTTCTAGCCACGTGCATCTAAACCGCTCGTCATACTCCAGGACCTCCTCTGTTCCTTTCTGTTGGCAGCTGCAATTTTTCCCCAGTCTGTCTTAGCTGGACTGAAGGCTTGCAGCCAATGTTTAATCGCTTCCCACCCTGCGTCTAATTCTTGCTCATCCTGCCCCAAAGTTTCTTCTACCTTGTCGTGCAATTTTCTTCCCTGTGTTTTTGGCACCATTAGGGTCAAAATTTGCACTCCGTCCCAGGGATGAAGTTGCTATATATTTCTTAAGCGGTCCAATTGGTCCCACGTTTTCACTCCCCCTTTCTTTGGATTGGGCAACTCCTTGGACCATTTATCAATTTTCTCTGGGTCTACCGGATCATGAACTAAATATTTTGCATACACCCTGTTCTTCGTTGTTTTGGTTCCGTCCTCATCCGCAGTCTCTTCTGATTTGACTAAAACTCGTCTTTTTTTTAAAAGGGGCAAAGCGCACCCCTAATTCTTCATCCTCCAACCCTGTATCGTTGGAGGATTCAGAATCCGTATCTATTCCTTGGTCGTGTCTTCGGGTTTGCGCTTTTAATTTATCCCAACATGGATACCCTGGGAATTGACCGATACATTTTCCTTTTCCTATTACTGTCTTTTGACCTAATGATTTTTTCCATTCTTTAATTTCACCTTTAAGATCTTTAACTTCCACTTCCGACTTTTCAAGTTCAAGTTTTTTCTGTCGCAGCTGTGCACAAACAGCTTGCAATTGATCCTTTGTACTGGTCAGGTCCCTATCATGTTGGGAATGCATTATAATTTTATTCCGCTTTCGGATCTGTCCCATAATGGCTAGGGACCATCTGATTCGCTCTTTATTTTTCATACGGGTGATTTTCCTCAGACCTTTTTGATCTTGTCCAAGGACCATTGTCCTTTGGAGGTACCATATTTTTGTTCGATCTTAATACAGGTTTTAGATAAGTTGAATTGTTGCTCTATGTATTCTTTCAACTGTTTGAGGATTTCATCTATCGAAACTTCAGGTGGTGCCTGCCCACCTTTAACAGTTGTAGGCAATTCTTTGCTCTTATCTCCTGCTGCCATAATACTTATTTCTTTACTGGGGTCTCAAGTTGTAGGCTTTCCAGCCGATCAGTGGGTCAGTGATTAACACACCATCGAACTTTAGACGTCTATGGGAGCTCGAGCCGACTACCAACCGGAGGGTTCACAAACTGGAGGCTTTCGGAATCGCGTAGAAGGAGAGGCGAATTTAGACTTTTGACCGAGGACTTTTATAAAGAGGAGTCCTTACCTCAGTATGTAGGTCTGATATCCAAAATTCAGTTTCTTCCCTCAGCGATCCTGATCGCGACGCCAAAATTGTTAGATCTCTTAATTTTCAATGAAATGCGAACTCCGGTAATAGTTTAACATAACTTTATTCTGGCAGCAGCAACAAGCTTCTGGCTGATTGCCAGTTCCTTTGTCTTTCTGAAAACAGATGGCCAAAATGGCTGTTCTTATACCTGATCAATTTACAGAAAAGAATGCGCCTTCTTTGACCTTATTGGCTCAATTCATATTCTGTTAACCTTTAATTGGCTCGCTGCCAAAGGTCCTAAAATGTCAAGTTGATTGATGACTTCATGCAATGTGCTGTGTTGCACATAGAAGCTCTAACTGGGGGATCTGTGAATTCTCACAGACTGTCTGTATGCAGCCTGTTTGAATTCTCTATCAGCCGTAAAGCACACACAGCTTTTTACGGGATCGCCCCTGATCATTTTATTAATCCACCATACCCCCCACTCAGATGTTATTAGATGGGAGGATAAAGGACGGCACGGTGAGCAGTGCTCGCATTGCCCGCTGGACTTTATTGCTCTCACAAATGCATCCGAAAGTGCAAGGCCTGAGTGAGCCCAAGTTGTCCGCCAACATGATCTACCCAGGGTCAGCGCACAAGTGTACAGTGGAAGGGGTATGGGACGTGGACGTAGGATTCTGGGCCGGGTTACACGTCGACGGGTCTAGTTCGGTAGTGAATGGGGAGCGTTTCACTGGGTGTGGGATTTATGACCCTACGGCTGGGATAGCAAGGGCCATTAAACTCCCGAGCACCCTGAGCGCCCAGCACGCTGAACTGTCGGCAGTGGTGTACGTCGTTACCCACACCAATGAGTTCCCGGCTCCATACACCATCTGCTCGGATTCCATGTTTACGTGCAATTCGTGCACCGAATACTTGCCCATCTGGGCTCATCGCGGTTTCACATTCGCAGACAGGAAGCGCTTAGCAACAGCACCATTGCTGAGAAAGGTCGTGGAGGCCACGGGGACCCCGGGAACTCATTACATCCACAAAGTAAAAGACAGAGCCCAGAGGGGAAGGCAACCAAAGGGCAGATGAGTTCACAAAGGAGGGAGCCAGGGAACTAGTTTTTTGGGATCCATACCCGTCCAGCCCAGTAGCAGCGATCCGGGACAAAGTGGGGACACCAGGAAGTGCAGTGGTAGCATTGGCCCCGGATTTGAGGCAAGTCCAGGCACAGGATCCTGTCCTCAAAGTCATCCTGGAGCAGCTGGCTAAGGGCGAGAAGGTAGAAGGTCCATTAGGGATAGCGGGCATCACCTTAAAGGAGGGGATGCTCTTTAAGGGGGATCGGTGGATAGTTCCCGAGATTGCACCAAAGGGAATTCCTCCAGTTGGCCCATGGGGGCCCAGGAGCAGGACACCCAGGGCCAGAGACTACCTGGCAAAGGGTAGAACAGGCAGGGTGGTGGCCGCAATTGAGGGAGGATGTCCGCGATTTTTGCGTGGAATGTCTGATACGCGCGGCGAACAACCCTGATCCGCAATGTAGGAAGGTTCCCATGGGGCACACGAGAAAGGTAGAGGGACCATGGCAGTCGGTACAGGTCGATTACATTGGGCCATTGCCCACCACAAAGGGGGGGTTACAATACTGTTTGGTCCTAGTCGACGTTTTCTCCAAGTGGATGGAAGCCTTCCCTTGCCGATCAGCCATGGCATTGGCGACGGCAAGGATTTTGGTAAGGGAAGTGTTCTCCAGGTGAGGACTGACACAGATCATGGAGTCCGACCAAGGGAGCCACTTCACGGGGCAAGTCATGCAGGCCACCTTGAAGGTTCTGGGGATAGAGGGTAAATGGCATGTGGCTCACAACCCACAGTCAGCGAGGGTTGTGGAGCGACTTAATTGGACCATCAAAGAAAGGCTGCGGAAGGAAACAGGGCTGTCCCCAAAAAGGTGGGATAGGGTCCTGCCGTTAGTTTTGATGGGGGTCCGAGCCAGCCTCTCCCGAAGCACAGTGTACTCCCCGCATGAGCTCATGACCAGGAGAGTCATGCACACGCCCACCCATGTTCTGGCATCGGTTCTCACCCAAGGTCAAGTGAGAGAAGTAAACCGGGATAAGTTTGTCAAGAATCTGTACGAGAGGTTAAAGCAGATTCATTGGCAGACAGCCAGTAACATGGGGAAGCAGCACCAGAGTAATCGGTTGCTGCTCGAACTCCAGAGAACGCACGAGTGGAAGGTCGGGAATCAGGTGATGGTCCGAAACTACGCTCGTGTAGGGACGTTTGAGCCACTGTATATGGGACCTTACAGTATAGTGGATAAGGTAAGCCCCATGATTTACGCGGTTAAACTTCCAAGGCGCTCAAAGTGGTTCCATGTGAACCAGTGTAAGTTGTTTAACCCGGGGGAAAGAGTAAGGAAAGAAAAGAAACACCAAGGTGCTGTAAACAGTATGGTGGACGCGGGTTTTCCTCCCATAGTTTGGAACAGCGAGGACCCGTGGTGGGGGCCGTAAGGAGCAGCAGCAGGATCCCACGGCCAAGGGCACCGTGGACGCCTCCTTCCACACTGACCATGAACCGTAAAAAGCCCAGGCAAAAGGCAATGGTATTGTACATCATTTTATTTTAAAGTGTTTTGGTCAGTCGTAATGAAGCCAGACCTGTGGAGGTAGACACTCTCACAGCAAGGTGCTTGTTAGTTTTGTTTTGCAGGAAGCCGAGGACGGATTGGAGACAGCCCTGAGACTGGGCATATTTTGGATACTGGCCGGAACGGGACACAGCAGGAGAGGAGACACCAAGTTGCCCTTCCTCAATGGATGTACTGGGGGGAATGGACCCACTGTGACACAGGGGGGTAGGATAGGAGACATGGATGGGATGGCAGCCGACTTCCATGAGGGAAGGTGCCCAGGGTGGCTGGGGTTGAATTCAAAGAAATATTCCAGCCACGCCGGGTTCACATATGGGGAGGCTTCCATACCGTGTCCCAGACT
The DNA here is from genome assembly GCF_044704955.1 of Pristiophorus japonicus. Lineage (NCBI taxonomy): Eukaryota > Metazoa > Chordata > Chondrichthyes > Pristiophoridae > Pristiophorus > Pristiophorus japonicus. The sequence continues at coordinate 404,206,072 of NC_091977.1, read as the reverse complement.
GAAGGTCACAGCCACACGGGTTGGGGTGACCGAGGGCAAGCGCGTATGCTTGAAGTGCAAGGGACACATTCCCCTGGGACGGTGGTGGTGGCTCAGGAAATTGAGTCCGGACACGAGGAACCAGTCAGCGGACTGGGAGAGACTAGAGAACGATATGTACGAACAGATTACGGGGACACAGGGGGGAGTGGAAGTGTGCTGGGACAAGTGGTGGAAGGAGGAACAGGGGATTTATGTATGTATGTGGGGGTTGGAACGGATCTGCCCAGCAGGTGTGTCGATTGTCTTTTCGCGGCAATGGCAGGATTCCAGGGCTGGGATCAGATGGGATCGGAGTATGGACTGCTGCGTGATCCCAGACCCTCCCAATACAATAAATTCCACGGAGCTTGTCGCACACAAGAGGAAGCCCCTACCCACAGCCCCATCGGTGCAGGCGACAAAAGTTAGCTGTCCCGCCACCACCCCAGGCCCAGGGAATGGTTTAGTTTTAGTCCCGACCGGGAAGGTTCTATTCCAGGGGGTGCATTACGTGGTCACGTCAGTCATTTTAAACTTAATGGGGTACATTTGCCCGAGTGGTGTCCAAAAGAAATTGTGCAGCTGTATGAGGCCCTCATTAAAGGAATGTTCCACCAGTTCTTTGAACTCAGTTATGAGGATGTGAGTTGTACGACATGGGAGCGTACGATAACGTTAGTCCGGGGAGGCAGAGGCGAGGGGAGCTCAATGATGTCTCTACGGCGTTTAGCGCAGGTACATCTCTCGTCAATAGTATGGATGACGTGCAGCTGCAGATGTAGGTTAGCGGTTTAAAGGACCAGCTGTGGAAGATCCTGGGGGAAGGGAACGAAGTGGTAGGGCGGAGCTAAAAGAGGGCCAGGCGATGACTATTCATTTAAAAAAGGTTATTGCGGAGCTGGAGACACATGCTAAAACGGTCAATGAATTAATACGGGAGGACAGGAATGCCTCGGCACAGGCAGCCATGAATGAAGTGTGTGTGTTGTACGGTGCCTGGTTGCTAGGTGAGGGCCGCAGTAATTTGGAGGACCTCCAGCAAGGTCACAGCCCATCATGGGTCAGTAACCGGCACCTTGCAGCGCTCAGCCCGTATCACAATTCGGAGTCCGTGTCAGCTCCATTTAGCTTCCGAAGCCTACCCAGTCCCAGTGGATTGCAGTTGGTCCAACTACTCAGTTATGGGGATTGTGTTGCGTATGCCGGTAATGGTCGGGACACCACAGCCAGCGCCGGTATACAGAGTGGAAAACATTGGCGTCTTACGGGAGGGGTGCACGTGCGGTACCATGGGGCCCCACCGTTTGTAATAAAGTAGGAGCATGCTGTTTATATGTAGACTTGTATTTACACTGTACAGCTACCAGAAGGCTCATTCACTGGAGTCCCAAGGGATAACAAATCCCTTGGGAGCACAGGTATTTAAGGAGGCCTCAGAGGTTAGAGAGGCACTCTGGAGACCTGCAATAAAATACTAAGGTCACACTTTACTTTGAGCTCACAGTGTTCAGTCTGACTCTTTCTCCATACATAACAACTGGTGACGAGATACAGATAGCGAACCCAAAGATGCAGAGAACAGTGGACATCCTGGAGAAATTCTCAGAGGGAGATGATTGGGAAACTTTTGAGGAGTGACTCGACCAATACTCCGTGGCCAACGAGCTAGATGGAGAAGAGCATGCTGCCAAACGAAGGGCGATCCTCCTTATCGTCTGTGGGGCACCAATGTATGGCCTCATGAAGAATCTGCTTATTCCAGCGAAACCTAGGGAGAAATCATACGATGATTTGTGCACACTGGTCTGAGAGCATTTGAACCCGAAGGAAAGTGTTCTGATGGCGAGGTACCGGTTCTACACCTACAAAAGATCTGAAGGCCAGGGAGTGGCGAGTTATGTCGCTGAGCTAAGACACCTTGCAGGACATTGCGAATTTGAAGGACATTTGGAGCACATGCTCAGAGACTTTTTCGTACTTGGCATTGGCCACGAAACCATACTTTGCAAATTTTTGACTGTAGAGACCCCAACCTTGAGTAAGGCCATAGCGATAGCCCAGGCATTCATTGCCACCAGTGACAATACTAAGCAAATCTCTCAGCACACAAGAGCTGCTACAAGTACTGTGAACAAAGTGATGTTTTCAAATCGCAACGTACAGGGCAGGTCACACATGCCTGCAGCGACACGTCCGCAGATGTCTCAGAGTCCACCATCAAGGGTGATGAATGCAAAGGCATTAACACCTTGTTGGCGCTGCGGGAGTGATCATCGTTTCCATTCAAAGGGTATGTTTGCAAGGGCTGTGCAACAATGGGACACCTCCAACGACTGCGTGCAGTCTCATCTGTATTAGGAACACAACCTCAAAAGTAGTAATCTCAGGATTGCTACCAGTGCCACGTGCTAGTCAGAGTAGGAATCGCAGAATAGCTCAGATAAATACGTGGCTTGAGGAGTGGTGCAGAAGGGAGGGATTCAAATTCCTGGGACATTGGAACCGGTTCTGGGGGAGGTGGGACCAGTACAAACCGGACGGTCTGCACCTGGGCAGGACTGGAACCAATGTCCTAGGGGGAGTATTGGATAGTGCTGTTGGGGAAGGGTTAAACTAATATGTCAGGGGGATGGGAATCTATGCAGGGAGACAGAGGGAAGTAGAAAGGGAGCAAAAGCAAAAGATAGAAAGAAGAAAACTAAAAGTGGAGGGCAGAGAAACCTAAGGCAAAAAGCAAAACGGGCCACTTTACAGCAAAATCCGAAAGGGGCAAAGTGTGTTAAAAAAACAAGCCTGAAGGCTCTGTGCCTCAATGCGAGGATTATTCGGAATAGGGTGGATGAATTAACTGCGCAGATAGCAGTTGACGGATATGATGTAATTGGCATCACGGAGACATGGCTCCAGGGTGACCAAGGCTGGGAACTCAACATCTAGGGGTATTCAACATTCAGGAAGGATGGATAGAAAGGAAAAGGAGGCGGGGTGGTGTTGTGGTTAAAGAGGAAATTAATGCAATAGTAAGGAAGGACATTGGCTTGGATGATGTGGAATTGGTATGGGTGGAGCTACGGAATACCAAAGGGCAGAAAATGCTAGTGGGAGTTGTGTACAGACGAGCAAACAGTAGTAGTGAGGTTGGGGACAGCATCAAGGAAGAAATTAGGGATGCGTGCAATAAAGGTACAGCAGTTATCATGGGCGACTTTAATTTACATATTGATTGGGCTAACCAAACTGGTAGCAATGCGGTGGAGGAGGATTTCCTGGAGTGTATTAGGGATGGTTTTCTAGGCCAATATGTCGAGGAACTAACTAGAGGGCTAGACTGGGTGATGTGTAATGAGAAAGGACTAATTAGCAATCTTGTTGTGCGGGGCCCCTTGGGGAAGAGTGACCATAATATGGTAGAATTCTTTATTAAGATGGAGAGTGACACAGTTAATTCAGAGACTAGGGTCCTGAACTTAAGGAAAGGTATCTTCGATGGTATGAGGCGTGTATTGGCTAGAATAGACTGGCAAATGATACTTAAAGGGTTGACGGTGGATAGGCAATGGCAAACATTTAACGATCACATGGGTGAACTTCAACAATTGCACATCCCTGTCTGGAGTAAAAATAAAACCATGGTTAACAAGGGAAATTAAGGATAGTTTTAAATCCATGGAAGAAGCATATCAATTGGCCAGAAAAAGCAGCGAACCTGAGGAGTGGGAGAAATTTAGAATTCAGCAGAGGAGGACAAAGGGTTTAATTAAGAGGGGGAAAAGAGAGTATGAGAGGAAGCTTTCCGGGAACATAAAAACTGACTGCAAACGCTTCTATAGATATGTGAAGAGAAAAAGATAAGTGAAGACAAACATAGGTCCCTTGCAGTCAGATTCAGGTGAATTTATAATGGGGAACAAAGAAATGGCAGATCAATTGAACAAATACTTTTGTTCTGTCTTCACAAAGGAAGACACAAATAACCTTCCAGAAATACGAGGGGACAGAGAGTTTAGTGAGAAGGAAGAGCTGAAGGATATCCTTATTAGGCGGGAAATTGTGTTAGGGAAATTGATGGGATTGAAGACCAATAAATCCCCGGGGCCTGATAGTCTGCATCCCAGGGTACTTAAGGAAGTGGCCATTGAAATAGTGGTTACATTGGTGATCATTTTCCAATAGTCTATCGACTCTGGATCAGTTCCTATGGACTGGAGGGTAGCTAATGTAACACCACTTTTTAAAAAAGGAGGGAGAGAGAAAACAGGGAATTAAAGACCGGTTAGCCTGACATCAGTTGTGGGGAAAATGTTGGAATCAATTATTAAAGATGAAATATCAGCACATTTGGAAAGCAGTGACAGGATCAGTCCAAGTCAGCATGGATTTATGAAAGGGACAAATCTTATGGAAGTTTTTGAGGTTGTAACTAGTAGAGTGGACAAGGGAGAACCATTGGATGTGGTGTATTTGGACTTTCAAAAGGCTTTTGACAAGGTCCCACACAAGAGATTGGGTGTGCAAAATCAAAGCACATGGTATTGGGGGTAATGTACTGATGTGGATAGAGAACTGGTTTGCCGACAGGAAGCAGAGAGTCGGGGTAAACGGGCCCTTTTCAGCATGGCAGGGAGTGACTAGTGGGGTGCCACAGGGCTCAGTGCTGGGACCCCAGCTCTTTACAATATATATTTATGATTTCGATGAAGGAATTGAGTGTAATTTCTCCAAATTTGCAAATGACACTAAACTGGGTGGTGGTGTGAGCTGTGAGGAGAATGCTAAGAGGCTGCAGGGTGACTTGAACAGGTTAGGTGAGTGGACAAATGCATGACAGATGCAGTATAATGTGGATAAGTGTGAGGTTATCCACTTTGGTGGCAAAAACACGGAGGCAGAATATTATCTGAATGGCGGCTGATTAGGAAAAGGGGAGGTGCAACGAGACCTGGGTGTCATGGTTCATCAGTCATTGAAAGTTGGCATGCAGGTACAGCAGGCGGTAAAGAAGGCAAATGGTATGTTAGCCTTCATAGCTAGGGGATTTGAGTATAGGTGCAAGGAGGTCTTACTGCAGTTTTACAGGGCCTTGGTGAGGCCTCACCTGGAATACTATGTTCAGTTTTGGTCCCCTAATCTGAGGAAGGACGTTCTTGCTATTGAGGGAGTGCAGCGAAGGTTCACCAGACTGATTCCCGGGATGGCTGGACTGACATGTGAGGAGAGACTGGATCGACTGAGCCTTTATTCTCTGGAGTTTAGAAGGATGAGAGGGGATCTCATAGAAACATAAAATCCTGACGGGACTGGACAGGTTAGATGTGGGAAGCATGTTCCCGATATTGGGGAAGTCCAGAACCAGGGGACACAGTCTTAGGATAAGTGGTAGGCCATTTAGGACTGAGATGAGGAGAAACATCTTGTGGTGTATGTAGCACACAAATCATTGACTCCACACGGACTGGTGCTGATATAGGTGTGGTGGCAGCCTTTTATACTCTGTCTTGCAGGTACTTTCAGGTCTCCCACCACAGCGCCCTCTGTGGCACACCATTGCACTTATACATTTAATGTACCTGGACAATACATAACATCTCACCACCTCCCCCACTTCCAAAGCCATTGCCGTTGACCTCGGCCTTGTTCGTCCTGGTTGATTTGTGAGTGTGAGTCTATGACCATCCACTTCCCTCTTCTCCCCCATGTGGAGGACCCGGTGCAAGCATATGGTATTTGCAGTCCTTACATGGGTGATAAGGTGCACGAGTTTAACCTCCAACAGGAAGCAGGTATACATCGACGGTACATTTGTATGGTACATATAATATGTGGTATAGATGTTATATCAAAAGATTGCAGGTACACTGAACAGTTATTTAATCACAGCTCGTCTGGGTGAGGTACGGTGGTGGTACACAGCCCCTTTTTGCCCGAGGTAATGGGCTGCGCTGAGACAGGGTATGGCAACTGGTGCGTTGTCTCTGTTCTCATGAAGTAGTCGCCTTAGCAGCCGCTGAACCATTGCATGAATCCCCTAAATCAAAAATCGCATTAGCCCATTGGTAATGTCAGTCACGGATCCATATCCCTTTTACTTGAACCTTGTGGTATTAACTCTTTCTGTAATTCATATCCATAATTTTAAAAACAGTGACCATTCAGCATTGAAATATTAATTCTTACCATAAATCCGTCATCCTACATTCACATAGCTCATTTAGACTCGCTCTTGCTTTACAAAAGTCTTTTTGTGGGGACCACCAACGGTGCAAGGCCCTTTTAAGACTCCCGGGTGCATTTCCCTTTTAAGATGCCACCTTGTGGTTCCCACGAGGCTTCCCTTGGGCGCCGCCATTTTAGGTGCTCTGCTGGCCTTTGTCTGCAGAGCTCCGTTGCCACGAGGTTCACCACCATCTTGAGCTCGCTGGTGAAAAAAGAACAGAAGGGACAAGGAAGAAAGGAAGGGAAAAAAACGGCCCAGAGCAACCCATCTTGGCAGAAATGGCTCCCTGGACTCGATCAGTCACAGTTCCTATGAGTCCCTCCGTACTTGCTGCCGCATCCGCCGCTCTGGCTCGCGTTCTCCCGAGTCACACCAGCCGCCGCCGCAGCCTCCGCTCCCACCATTGTCTCCGCACTTGCCGCCCCTCCTGCGGCCGCCGTGGCCGCCACCATCGCAGCCGCTACCGCCGCCTGACTTTTCCTCTGCGTGGGTCCCCCAGATCCACCGGCCATCAATGGACCTCCCGCTCATTGCCCGCAGCGCCCCGCCGGCTCGCACCCCAGCAATCGGCCCGCACCTGCAAACTTGCTCTTCCAGGGTCTGCTCGTCTGTGGAGGCTGAGGCTGCAGAATTGCTTGAGTTCTGGGCTGCTGACGCCTTTGTGTGGATTTAGGCTGCAGCTCTAGCTCGGTCGGCGCAGCTCTTTGGGAACCCGGGGGGACAGCGGTCTGTGGAGGAATGAAGTCTTCCCAGCTCCCACGGACCTTTCCCATCCATCTTCTGCCGAGAAGCCTCGGCCCATCGCCTGCAATGACCCACAAAGGTAAACCGTGCGGCTCGCCCCCGTGAGATACCTGCACATCCGCTCTGCCAAGAACAGGTATTAGTTCCCTGGTGTAGGTACGCAGCTTTGCTGTGACCGGGACCAGCTTGAGTCGTGCAGCTGGGTTGACCCACAGTTTATCGAAAGTTTTCTGACTCATCAACGACGGACCTGATCCCGTATCCACTGCCATACTCACTGGGACTCCGTTAATTTTTACTTCCATTATCACTGGGGGCGAATCGTCGGTACATGTATACAGTCCCAACATCTCATCTTCTTCTACCTGCTCCTCGCTGAACAGTGGATCATCCACCATCTCCTCAGCCACACGGTGAGTCAGATTTCTTTTACACATATGCTGAAGGTGGCCTTTCAGGTGGCAGGTATTGCACGTATACTCCACAAACCTGTGAGCTCCATGGCTTCCTCCGCAGCACCAGCATGTTGCTGCTTGATTGGCCCCCCTCAGCAGACTCTGAGTTCCAGGACCCCAAGGTACGTGTTTTCTGCCCCGGGCAAAGCCACATTCTGCAGTTTTGTCCATGGTGGGCACTAGCCTGTGGACAGTGCCTGCCGGGTTCGAGACTGTGTGGATCATTTGCTTGGTGCTGCAAGTCGAGGTCATATATGCCCAGCTGATGGTGATGGCTTTTGTCAGGGTGACTGTGGGTTCCGTGGCTAGCAGCTTGTGAAGGAGGCCCTCATGGCCAATCCCCATAACAAAAACGTCCCGCAACGCCTAGTCAAGGTGTGCACCAAAATCACACTGTGCCGCGAGTCTCCTGAGGTCTGCAGCATATTGGTGACATCCTGGCCCTCAGGTCTGCAGTGATGGTAGAATTTGTATCTGGCCGTGAGGATGCTCTCCTTTGGTTTCAACTGTTCACGAATGAGTGCGACCAGCTCTTCATATGACTTGTCCCTGGCGCTCGCGGGTGCCAGCAAATCACTGACGAGACAATAAACCTCATCGCCACAACTGGAAAGCAATATCGCCTTACGCTTCTCTCTCAGTGCATTCGTGTCCTCCGTCAGGTCGTTTGCTGTGAAGTAGTACTCGAGCCTTTCCGTAAAGGCCTCCCAATCATTGCCCACGGTAAAATCCTTTAGCGAGCCCAGAGTAGCCATGGTTGCGTGAAGTTCGGCCGCGTCCTCGTTGCCAATGTGATGTATGTAGCACACAAATCACTGACTCCACACGGTCTGGTGTTGATATAACTGCTGTGATCTTAGTCCTTTATTGTATAACTCCAGAGTGCCTCTAAGGTGTGGTGGGTAGCCTTTCATACTCTGTCTTGCAGGTACTTTCAGGTCTTCCACCACAGCGCCCTCTGTGGCGCATCATTGTACTTATACATTTAATGTATCTGGACAATACATAACACTTCTTCACTCAGAGTTGTTAACCTGTGGAATTCCCTACCGCAGAGAGTCGTTGATGCCACTGCATTGGATATATTCAAGAGGGAGTTAGATATGACCCTTACGGCTAAAGGGATCAAGGGGTATGGAGAGAAAGCAGGAAAGGGGTACTGAGGGAATGATCAGCCATGATCTTATTGAATGGTGGTGCAGGCTTGAAGGGCCGAATGTCCTATTTTCTATGTTTCTAAGTTTCTAAGCTGGATTTGACTTCAGCCTACATGACGCAGGAACTGGAGGAATCATCAAAGGGCCTCATCTGTATCAACATGCACAAAGGTCTTTTCATTTATAACAGATGCCCGTTTGGAATTTGATCAGCGGCGGCGATATTCCAGAGAAACATGGATAGCTTACTGAAGTCGGTCCCGCGCACTGTGGTCTTCCAGGATGACATCTTGATTACAGGTTCGGACACAGTCGAGCATCTGCAGAACCTGGAGGAGGTGCTTAGTCGACTCAACTGCGTGGGGCTCAGGTTAAAATGCTCGAAGTGCGTTTTCCTGGTGCCTGAAGTGGAGTTCCTTGGGAGGAGGATCGCGGCGGACGGCATCAGGCCCACCAATTTGAAGACGGAGGCAATCAAGAATGCACCGAGGCCACAGAACGTGACGGAGCTTCGGTCATTTCTAGGGCTCCTGAACTACTTTGGTAACTTCTTACCAGGTCTCAGCACACTGTTAGAACTACTGTATGTCTTACTGCATAAAGGGGACGAATGGGTTTGGGGCAAAAGCCAAGAAAATGCCTTTGTAAAAGCTAGAAAATTGTCATGCTCAAATAAATTGCTTTGTTGTATGATCCATGTAAACGTTTGGTACTAGCATGTGATGCGTTGTCATATGGCGTCGGATGTGTATTGCAACAAGCTAATGATTTCGGGAAATTGCAACCAGTTGCTTATGCATCCAGGAGTCTGTCTAAGGCTGAGAGAGCCTACAGCATGATTGAAAAAGAAGCGTTAGCGTGTGTCTATGGGGTAAAGAAATTGCATCAATATCTGTTTGGGCTAAAATTTGAATTGGAAACTGACCATAAGCCACTCATATCCCTGTTTTCCGAAAGCAAAGGGATAAATACCAATACATCGGCCCGCATCCAGAGATGGGCGCTCACGTTGTCCGCATACAACTACGCCATCTGCCGCAGACCAGGCACAGAAAACTGCGCCGATGCTCTCAGTAGGCTGCCATTGCCCAGCACGGAGGTGGAAATGGCGCAGCCTTCAGATTTAGCCATGGTTATGGAAGCATTTGAGAGTGAGCAATCACCCGTCACAGCCCGACAGATTAGAACCTGGACGAGCCAGGACCCCTTATTGTCCCTAGTCAAAAGCTGTTTGCTTCACGGGAGCTGGTCCAGTGTCCCAGTGGAAATGCAGGAAGAGATAAAGCCATTCCAGCAGCGCAAAGATGAAATGTCTATACAGGCAGACTGCCTTCTGTGGGGCAATCGAGTAGTGGTCCCCAAGAAGGGCAGAGACACTTTCATCAGTGACCTCCACAGTACCCACCCAAGCATCGTAATGATGAAAGCGATAGCCAGATCCCATGTGTGATGGCCCGGTATCGATGCGGACTTAGAGTCCTGCATGCACAGATATAATATATGCTTGCAGTTAAGCAATGTACCCAGGGAGGCGCCGCTAAGTTTATTGTCTTGGCCCTCCAAACCGTGGTCTAGGGTACACGTTGACTATGCAGGCCCGTTCTTGGGTAAAATATTCCTTGTGGTTGTAGATGCATACTCTAAGTGGATTGAAAGTGAGATAATGTCGGCTAGCATGTCCGCTACCACTACTGAAAGCTTGCGGGCCATGTTTGCTACACACGGTCTACCCGATGTCCTGGTGAGTGACAACGGGCCATCTTTTACCAGTGCTGAGTTCAAAGAATTCATGACCCGCAACGGGATCAAACATGTCACATCTGCCCCGTTTATACCAGCGTCCAATGGTCAGGCAGAGAGAGCAGTGCAAACCATCAAGCAAGGCTTGAAGAGGGTAACGGAAGGCTCACTGCAGACTCGCCTATCCAGAGACCTGCTTAGCTACCGCACGAGACCCCACTCGCTCACTGGGATCCCACCTGCTGAACTACTCATGTAAAGAGCACTTAAAACAAGGCTCTCGTTAGTTCACCCTGATCGACATGAACTTGTAGAGAGCAGACGGCTTCAACAAAGTACATACCATGATAGCGCAAATGTGTCACGCGAGATTGAAATCAATGATCCTGTAATTGTATTGAATTATGTACAAGGTCCCAAGTGGCTCCCCGGCACTATCGTGGCCAAAGAGGGGAGCAGGGTGTTTCGGGTCAAACTTTCAATGGACTCATTCACCGGAAACACTTGGACCAAATCAAACTCAGATTCACGGACTATCCTGAGCAACTCACGTTGGACCCTACCTTTTTTGATCCCCCAACATACACACCAGTGGCAACCGACACTGCGGTTGACCACGAAGCAGAGCCCATCATCCACAGCAGCCCAGCAGGACCCAACACACCAGACAGACCTGCAAGGCCAACTGCACAGCAACCTAGCAAGGGCCCAACAGTTAATTCACCAATACCAGCTTTCACACCGAGACGATCAACCAGGGCAAGAAGGGTCCCAGATCGACTCACCTTGTAAATAGTTACACTGTTGACTTTGGGGGGACGGGGGAGAAAGTGTTGTTATATATGTAAACTTGTATTTAATCTGTACAGCCACCAGAGGGTTCATCCCCTGGTGTCCCAAGGGATTACACAATCCCGTGCGAGCACAGGTATTTAAGGAGGCTTCACAGGTTGGAGAGGCACTCTGGAGACCTGCAATAAAAGACTAAGGTCACACTTTACTTTGAGCTCACAGTGTTCAGTCTGACTCTTTCTCCATACAGAACACACGCCATGACCGGCACGGACGTCATGGGTTGCCAGAGCAGGGGCGCACACGTCATATTGTGTCCCCAGCATTTGAACGCGTTCGATCGGCCAGAGTGCGGGCTTGAATCAGAGAGTGCAGAGCCTATTAATTGCACCATGGAGGTGATGGCCCAGAGCCACGGTTCACCTCAGGTAGCATATGCGGGCAACGGGACGTACTGTGTCACAACGAGCGTGGACCAGTACCGGGTGCACCATGACACTTGCTGTCCGGTCACCGAAACGACTTTCTGTTTCAAACCCAACACCGAAGTTCAAGTGGCCCAAGAGCTCATCCTTCCAATCCCAGAGTATTCCACGGTACACGTCACGGTGAACGTCACAATCCAGAATCTGTAGCAGTACATCACACAGTTCGGATACTGGATTCCTTTTCTACCCGAACACCTCACAACATTAATAATAGCCGTCGAGCTCTCGCAGAAACATTATTTTACACTAGAACACGGGAGGAAATTAAAGGGATAATTTTGCCGCCCTGGTGGGACCTTGGTTTGAATGTAGAAGTTCCTCCGTGGATCCGGATTTGCTTGCACACTCTTGCAATTATACAGTTTCTCATTGTAATGTATTTGTTACGGCTGTCTTGCAAAAGGCGAAACAAGGTGTCCCGAAGTCGGGTGGGAGGCCTTGGTTAAAGGTTGAACCTGAATGTTTTTCTCTGTAAATATGTTGTAGGAGTGTGTTCGTGTTGTATTTTAAGGGATGTATTCAGGGTGTTTAAAAGTAAAGTATATAGGGTCGGTTGGAGGCCACAATGTTTTTTCACCAGCAGACGTTTGATATTCCAAAGGGATTCTTGAAATATCAAAGGGGGGACTGTAAGAATCGGCGTAAACATCGACAGCATCAGCGTAAACATTTTGGACTTTAAGTTTTGAACATTGCTTTTTCATCTTTCAAAAGAGCTGACAGCATGACTTGGGACAGGCCAAAGAATGTTCTACAGGAATACACATCAGGTGGGCGGGGATAGTATGGGATGGCTGAAATGAGATGGAGGACCCTTTGTCATATAATGGGAACCCATCAGGTGAAAGATCAGGTAAACTGGTCAGTGCTCAAGCTATCAAAATGACTGAGCGCCCCGGATTGCGGGAACCTCAGGACAAAAGGAAGCTATCTGGCCTCTCAGACTCGTTGGAGCCTTTATCCCCAGGAACAGCCCAGTAACAAAGGCACAGGCCGAAGATGTGATTCATTGCTTTTAATTGGACTGCCTCAGGCAAAGGACTGGTTTTTGGCACGAGAATTCAGAAGCATTTTTCAGGTATAAGAGACGGCTGTTTGTAGCCATCTCTCTCTCTCCTCTTCTAGGCTTGCTTGCTTCGTTCAACGCACTCAAGGACCGAGCACTCTGTTTGGGATGGAGAGAAGAAACCATCATCTACGAGCAAAGAGAGCCTTTCTCATCAGGAGAAGCAGCGAGTAAGCCAGAGGGATAACTGGTGAACATTATTGCAGCCCACACATCCTTAAGACCACCACATACTGTGAAGGGGTGTCATGTGTCCCAACCAAGCCTTAGGGGTTTAGTGGGGAGGTTTCTGCGCGGATCATAGGCGTACACACAGTCTGTTGGACAGATTCAGTGGTGCCCTATTGAGTCAAGCAGGGGTGTTTTAGTCATGGGTACTTTGCGATAGGGGCCTGTTCAGATGGGCCAGTGTTGTGTGTTGTACACAACCAGGATGTGTTTTACTGGAAGCAGGTGTGCACTTTAACTTGAATAAAAGCATTGTGACGGTTGAGACCGAAAGATCTGTCTCTAACTGTGTATTCTGTTCACCACTATAATTCCCGGGTCTAGAACTGTTGTAAGAGGGGGTGATTCGAAACCACCAAGGGCAAAACCACTTACATTGCCGTGGTTCTTCCAATGGTCTATTAGGCACAATTAAGCACAATCCAATTTCCAGGCAATTGCTCCAACTCCCTGCAGTACCCAGTCACAAGAACTTATACTTTTTAACTTCCTCGAGGCTAGTGACTCACATTTGCCATGTTAAGCACTCAATAAAGTCGGCAATGACATTGGAAAGATCAACATCACATTATTTTAAGACAGAAATGAATTTGTACGCACTTCAAAATATAGTGCAAATATTGCGTGCCCTTGTAGCCTCTGATTTTTGTTCAATAGGGCCCAAGTGGTGCAGCAGTAAATTAAAAACCAAATAATTATTTTGTCTGGCAGTTTTCCCTCCCTGTTCTAGGTGACTCAGATGAGATTGGCAGATTTCACCCTCTAGGGCAGGCTTGAGAGTTATTATTCGTCGAAAATAAATTGTAAACTAAGACTCCATGTTACAAACATTGTCCAGTTCAATGAGTATCAACATTATTGCTGAATCACTAACATCACCCAGTTCATTCGCTGTTCTGCATTAACTCTTGGATGCCATGATGTAACCTCATTCAGTGCTGGAGAGATTAAGATAGAAAAATCTGAGGGATTATTCACTGTGTTTCATATGTGGTCCAATCATGGAACCAAGTATCTGTTCTGTAATGAGGTTAAAGGATGTATCTGAGATAAAACAGATGTTCAATAGATGATTTGATCCATTGCCAAATGATTTGCTTCTCTGAATACCACAGTGGCTTGATGCCAGCAATGGAGGGCTGTTGTGCATTTTACCACTGCACTGATAAAGAATGAATAGTAACTGATTATTGCACACCCTTTGAATTCAGACAGCTACAATTTTCATAATTTCATCCTTTTTTAAATAGCTTGCATCCAAGAACTCAGGCTAACCGGGACAGAGAATTCTAAGTCGGGCCCTCATAATCAGTATTTAAGGAAATGTAGGTAAGCACAGATATCATATAAAAGGGACATGTAGAGCTGACGACAGTAACACAAACATCTCGGTCAGGAATGATGCACGTCAGTGACAATAATCAATATACTGTAATACCACAGTCCAGCCATCCCAGGAATCAGTCTGGTGAACCTTCGCTGCACTCCCTCAATAGCAAGAATGTGCTTCCTCAGATTAGGAGACCAAAACGGAACACAATATTCCAGGTGAGGCCTCACCAAGGCCCTGTACAACTGCAGTAAGACCTCCCTGTTCCTATACTCAAATCCCCCAACATACCATTTGCCTTCTTAACCGCCTGCTGTACCTGCATGTCAACTTTCAATGACTGATGAACCATGACACCCAGGTCTCGTTGGATCTCCCCTTTTCCTAATCTGCCACCATTCAGATAATATTGTGTCTTCGTGTTTTTGCCCCCAAAGTGGATAACCTCACATTTATCCACATTATACTGCATCTGCCATGCATTTGCCCACTCACCTAACCTGTCCAAGTCACCCTGCAGCCTCTTAGCATCTCCCTCACAGCTCACACCGCCACCCAGTTTAGTGTCATTTGCAAACTTGGAGATCTTACACTCAATTCCTTCATCCAAATCATTGATGTATATTGTAAATGGCTGGGGTCCCAGCACTGAGCCCTGCAACACTCCACTAGTCACTGCCTGCCATTCTGAAAAGGACCCGTTTATCCCGACTCTCTGCTTCCTGTCTGCCAACCAGTTCTCTATCCACATCAGTATTTTACCCCCAATATCATGTGCTTTGATTTTGCACACCAATCTCTTGTGTGGGACCTTGTCAAAAGCCCTTTGAAAGTCCAAATACACCACATCCACTGGTTCTCCCTTGTCCATCCTCAAAACATTCCAGAAGATTTGTCAAGCATGATTTCCCCTTCATAAATCCATGCTGACTTGGACCGATCCTGTCACTGCTTTCCAAATGCGCTGCTATTTCATCCTTAATAATTGATTCCAACATTTTCCCCACCACTGATGTCAGGCTAACCAGTCTATAATTACCCGCTTTCTCTCTACCTCCCTTTTTAAAAAGTGGTGTTACATTAGCTACCCTCCAGTCCATAGGAACTTATCCAGAGTCGATAGACTGTTGGAAAATGATCACTAATGCATCCACTATTTCTAGAGCCACTTCCTTGAGTACTCTGGGATGCAGACTATCAGGCCCCAGGGATTTATCGGCCTTCAATCCCATCAATTTCCCTAACACAGTAGGAAGGAGGAAGAATCAGTTACGAGCAAATCCTGATGACAAATCGTCACCCCAGGGAGAGAGAGCCCTGAGATTGTCCAATGAAGCTTTGGTTTTCGCAGTCGAGAGAAGGCGGACGATCTTGTACCTGCCAACTGGCAGGAGGCTCTCGCCACGAGTGTCCCGCACTATGTGGAGGGAGGTGGCACAACATGAGACATGCAGCATTGAGCTTCCCAGGACTCACACACAGTGCAGGAAGAAGTTTAACGAGCTCACTTGGTTGGTCAGGATGAGTGAACACTCAACAAATACCACATACCACCATCTGCACAATGACAGCCATTCAACTATGGCAGGCACATCACTCAAACAGATTGCACCACACTCACTCACACACTTTCCTTTTCTTGCTAGAGCAAGGACATTTGGAAAAGCAAAATTCGGTCAGGCAGAGTCAGCATGGATTTATGAAGGGGAAGTCATGTTTGACAAATTTGCTAGAATTCTTCGAGGATATAACGAACAGGGTGGATAAAGAGGAACCAGTGGTTACTTTTATGTGGCACCTTGTCAAATGAAAGTTCACAGGGTTGGGGGTAATATATTAGCATGGATAGAGGATTGGCTAATGAACAGAAAACAGAGTAGGGATAAATGGTTCGTTCTCGGGTTGGCAATCAATAATTAGTGGGGTGCCATAGGGATCAGTGCTGGGACCCCAACTATTTACAATCTATGTTAACGACTTGGAGGAAGGGACCGAGTGTAACTTAGCCAAGTTTGCCGACGATACAAAGATGGGAGGAAAAGCAACATGTAAGGAGAACACAAAAAATCTGCAAAAGGACATAGACAGGCTGAGTGAGCGGGAAAAAAATTTGGTAGATGGAGTATAATGTTGGAAATTGTGAGGTAATGCACTTTAGCAGAAAAAAATTAAATAGCAAGTTATTATTTAAATGGAGAAAGATTGCAAAGTGCTGCAGTACAGCGGGATCTGGGGGTACTTGTGCATGAAACACAAAAGTTTAGTATGCAGTTACAGCAAGTGATCAGGATGGCCAATAGAATCTTGGCCTTTATTGCAAAGGGGATGGAGTATAAAAGCAGGGAAGTCTTGCTACCGTCGTACAGGGTACTAGTGAGGTTACACCTGGAATACTGCGTGCAGTTTTGGTTTCCATATTTACGAAAGGATATACTTGCTTTGAAGGCAGTTCAGAGAAGGTTCACAAGGTTGATTCCAGAGATGAGGGGGTTGACTTATGGAGGAAAGGTTGTGTAGGTTGGGCCTCTACTCATTGGAATTCAGAAGAATGAGAGGTGATCTTATCGAAACATATAAGATTATGAAGGGGCTTGACAAGGTGGATGCAGAGAAGATATTTCCACTGATAGGGGAGACGAGAACTAGAGGGCATACTCTTAGAATGAGGGGCCGTCCATTTAAAACTGAGATGGAGAAATTTCTTCTCTCAGAAGGTTGTAAATCTGTGGAATTCGCTGCCTCAGAGAGTTGTGAAAGCTGGGACATTGAATGAATTTAAGACAGAAATATTCAGTTTCTTAAACGATAAGGGGATAAGGGGTTGCTGGTTAAAGAGGAAATTAATGCAATTGTAAGGAAAGACATTAGCTTGAATGATGTGGAATCGGTATGGGTGGAGCTACGGAATACCAAAGGGCAGAAAACACTAGTGGGAGTTGTGTACAGACCTCCAAACAGTAGTGGTGATGCTGGGGAGGACATCAAACAGGAAATTAGGGGTGCATGCAATAAAGGTGCAGCAGTTATCATAGGTGACTTCAATATGCATATAGATTGGGCTAACCAAACTGGAAACAATATGGTGGAGGAGGATTTCCTGGAGTGCATAAGGGATGGTTTTCTCAACCAATATGTCGAGGAACCAACTAGGGGGGAGGCCATCTTAGACTGGGTGTTGTGTAATGAGAGAGGATTAATTAGCAATCTCATTGTGCGAGGCCCCTTGGGGAAGAGTGACCATAATATGGTGGAATTCTACATTAGGATGGAGAATGAAACAGTTAATTCAGAGACCATGGTCCAGAATTTAAAGAAGGGTAACTTTGAAGGTATGAGGCGTGAATTGGCTAGGATAGATTGGCGAATGATACTTAAGGGGTTCACAGTGGATGGGTAATGGCAGACATTTAGAGACCACATGGATGAACTACAACAATTGTACACCCCTGTCTGGCGTAAAAATAAAAAAGGGAAGGTGGCTCAACCGTGGCTATCAAGGGAAATCAGGGATAGTATTAAAGCCAAGGAAGTGGCATACAAATTGGCCAGCAATAGCAGCGAAACCGGGGACTGGGAGAAATTTAGAACTCAGCAGAGGAGGACAAAGGGTTTGATTAGGGCAGGGAAAATAGAGTACGAGAGGAAGCTTGCAGGGAACATTAAAATGGACTGCAAAAGCTTCTATAGATATGTAAAGATAAAAAGGTTAGTAAGGACAAACGTAGGTCCCCTGCAATCAGAAGCAGGGGAAGTCATAATTGGGAACAAAGAAATGGCAGACCAATTGAACGGTTACTTTGGTTCGGTATTCACCAAGGAGGACACAAACAATCTTCCGGATATAAAAGGGGTCAGAGGGTCTAGTAAGAAGGAGGAACTGAGGGAAATCCTCATTAGTCGGGAAGTTGTGTTGGGGAAGTTGATGGGATTGAAGGCCGATAAATCCCCAGGGCCTGATGGTCTGCATCCCAGAGTACTTAAGGAGGTGGCCTTGGAAATAGCGGATGCATTGACAGTCATTTTCCAACATTCCATAGACTCTGGATCAGTTCCTACGGAGTGGAGTGTAGCCAATGTAACCCCACTTTTTAAAAAAGGAGGGAGAGAGAAAACAGGGAATTATAGACCGGTCAGCCTGACATCGGTAGTGGGTAAAATGATGGAATCAATTATTAAGGATGTCAGAGCAGCGCATTTGAAAAGAGGTGACATGATAGCTCCAAGTCAGCATGGATTTGTGAAAGAGAAATCATGCTTGACAAATCTTCTGGAATTTTTTGAGGATGTTTCCAGGATGTTGGACAAGGGAGAACTAGTTGATGTGGTGTATTTGGACTTTCAGAAGGCTTTCAGCAAGGTCCCACACAAGAGATTACTATGCAAAGTTAAAGCACATGGGATTGGGGGTAGTATGCTGACATGGATTGAGAACTGGTTGGCAGACAGGAAGCAAAGAGTAGGAGTAAATGGGTACTTTTCAGAATGGCAGGCAGTGACTAGTGGGGTACCGCAAGGTTCTGTGCTGGGGCCCCAGCTGTTTACATTGTACATTAATGATTTAGACGAGGGGATTAAATGTATCTCCAAATTTGCAGATGACACTAAGTTGGGTGGCAGTGTGAGCTGCGAGGAGGATGATATGAGGCTGCAGAGTCACTTGGACAAGATAGGTGAGTGGGCAAATGCATGGCAGATGTGGATAAATGTGAGGTTATCCACTTTGGTGGTAAAAACAGAGAGACAGACTATTATCTGAATGGTGACAGATTAGGAAAAGGGGAGGTGCAACGAGACCTGGGTGTCATGGTACATCAGTCATTGAAGGTTGGCATGCAGGTACAGCAGGCGGTTAAGAAAGCAAATGGCATGTTGGCCTTCATCGCGAGGGGATTTGAGTACAGGGACAGGGAGGTGTTGCTCCAGTTGTACAGGGCCTTGGTGAGGCCACACCTGGAGTATTGTGTACAGTTTTGGTCTCCTAATTTGAGGAAGGACATTCTTGCTATTGAGGGAGTGCAGCGAAGGTTCACCAGACTGATTTCCGGGATGGCGGGACTAACATATCAAGAAAGACTGGATCAACTGGGCTTGTATTCACTGGAGTTCATAAGAATGAGAGGGGATCTCATAGAAACGTTTAAAATTCTAACGGGTTTAGACAGATTAGATGGAGGAAGAATATTCCCAATGTTGGGGAAGTCCAGAACCAGGGGTCACAGTCTAAGGATAAGGGGTAAGCCATTTAGGACCGAGATGAGGAGAAACTTCTTCACCCAGAGAGTGGTGAACCTGTGGAATTCTCTACCACAGAATGTTGTTGAGGCCAATTCACTAAATATATTCAAAAAGGAGTTAGATGTAGTCCTTACTACTAGGGGGATTAAGGGGTATGGCGAGAAAGCAGGAATGGGATACTGAAGTTGCCTGTCCAGCCATGAACTCATTGAATGGTGGTGCAGGCTCGAAGGGCCGAATGGCCTACTCCTGCACCTACTTTCTATGTTTCTATGTTATGGGGAGCGGGCAGGGAACTGGACCAGAGTCCATGATCGGATCAGCCATGATCTTATTAAATGGTGGAGCAGGCTCGAGGGGTCGTATGGCCTACTCCTGTTCCTATTTCTTATATTCTTATGTTATTAGCCAAGGTTGCTCACAATTGGAGGGAGCAGGAGCGGGCAGGTGAGAGCCAAGTCCACATTGAAGAGCCAGCTGGAGAGTCGAGTGCTGGAGATCATTGGGCGCTAGGTCATCGGGACAATGGCCATCAGCGACATTGACCCCCTTGGGCACAACAGTATGTTCATTCCTACTCCTCCTTCTCACATCCCACTTCCCCCTCAGCCCACAATATTTGCTCACTTTCATGCTACTCATGCATGTCTGCCTTCCTGCCCCCCTGCCCTCTTGTGCCTTTCTGCTTTCAGATAATCTGCAAGCACCTGAGCAGCCTGTCCCTGAGGGCACCGCAGAGAGCAAGGGGGGAGAGGAGGAAGAGGAGGACACCATGTCACTACATCTCTCACTCGCAGACACCAGCTCAGCTACTGGCACAACATGACGCTCGGCCTGATGTCCTGTTCATGGTGTACTCCATTGATCAGTCATTGTCTGAGGAGGAGTAGCCGCATAAAGGAACATTATACTGTGTTTTTCCTTTCCCTCTTTTTATCGTAGCTCTATTAGGAGAGGGTAGTCCTTAGTATAAATGCTCTGTAATACCCATAGCTATGGCCTGTAAAAGGTGCAGATTTCTGTTGTCTTTTGCGTAAGCAAAATTTGATCATTTTGCCGAGGTGTTCTTTCGGCAGTCTGGGCTTAAAAAAAAACTACATGACCATGAGTCTAGTATGTAGCGGGATCGGCACCGGGCACGAGTTGACTGCAACAAGGCCGGGAGAAAGGGTAGCTTGGGAGCCAGCTGCCCAGAAAGCGAGTTCGAGTGTGAATTCTGCTGCATAGGACTCAGATGAGCATCTCAATGGGAGGCCTTTAGAAGATGGGTGATGGGTATGCACGCGGAAGTGATAGGTGCAATGGCAAGGCTGCCAGAGAGCCTCTCAGCAATGGCAAGGAGCATGGAGGAGTCTGCATCCAATATTGCACAAGGCTCTGCAGAGCATGGAACCCATCATTTTCAGTCTGCAAATGATGGAACACGCCCAGAGAAACCGTAGCGACCTCGGCGTGATGGTGTGTATGATGGGCGATGTTTCAGCTTTCATTGCAGCACAGGTGGAAGCGACCCAATGTCTTAGTGCTGCAGCGGAAGCTGTGACTGCTCTCATGCAGTCTCTGCATGGTGACATCCAAGCTCTGACTGCTGCTATAGTGCCACAGCAGGCCAGCAATCTGTATTGCAACAGATTGTTGACATGCTGTCTCGGGAAAGTGGAAGTGGGTCAGTGAACCAGAAAATTGCTGTCCTCGCTCAAGAGGAGAGCATTCCTAGTCCCACCTCCGTCATTGTTCTTTTCACCGCCGTCAGCCAGCCAGCCCAAACTGCTATCGCAAATGCCAAGGTGGTGCAGTCTGCAGCCGGGCCTTCTCGGTACAGAGCTGGTCGAGGTCATCCTTCAAGGCCATCTGAAGTCTCCCGCATGGAAACTCAGCAACCTTCCACCAGGGGTGCTGCATCCATCTGCTGGTGCTAATGGGAGGCGCTAGGGTACTAAATATTTCCCCCTTAGAGAGTTTAACTAGGTTGATGCTAGAAAGTCTAGAAATAGGGATCATAGCCTCAGGATTAGAGGTGAGCTATTTAGGACTGAGATGAGGAGAAATGTCTTCACTCAGATGGAATATTTGGAATTCTTTATCTCAGACGGCTGTGAATGCTCAGTTGATGAGTATATTCAAGACCGAGATCAATTTATTTTTGGACACTGAGGGAATCAAGGGATATGGGGATAGGGTGGGAAAGTGGAGCTACTGTCGAAGGTCAGCAATGGTATTATTGAATGGCAGACCAGGGGCGAGTGGCCATACTCCTGCTCCTATTTCTTATGTTCTTACACCCTTGCTGAGCTCATCTTGTCCATGATACCCACTTCCTGCTCCCTCGACCCTATTACAGGTGCAACGCCTAAAATTCAGAACCCTTGGGACCGAGGCCGTTCCGGATTCCGGACTTTCGATTTTCTTTCCAACGTCACGAATCCAGAAACACCCAAGCCCAGATTTGGGTATTTCTGGATTTCGGAATGTCAGATAGGTGGTGGGAGCAAGGGGGTTGGGGGGGGCGGGAAAAAGAGATTCCTGCTGAGGAGCTGTTCAGGTCGTCCGGCCCCGTCAAGGAGGTCGTCGTCGGGCGGGCCCCAACGAGGAGGTTGTCGGGCAGGCGGGCCCCGCCAAGGATGTTGTCGGGCGGGCCCCGCCAAGAATGTCGTTGGGCGGGCCAGCGAGGAGGCCCCGAGGTAAGGGCAATGGCGGTGAGGCGAGGCCCAAGGTCAGGTAGCAGTGGTCAGCAGGATCGGTGGGTCCGGATTCTGAAACGTTTTACGGATTCCGGACGACTCTGCCACTGATCATCCGAGAGTCCGGATTCTGGAACTCCAGATTCTCGATGCTGCACCTGTACCACGAAACTGTTGATCACCCAACTTCTCATACTGGCTCCCATTTTAGCTAATATTGTTAATGGTTCTCTCTCCCCAGATCTCCTTCAAATCTGCCTTCATCACCCCTCCTCAAAAAAAAACAACCCTACATGTCGCTGTCCTTACAAACAACTGCCTCGTCCCCAGCCTCGCTTTCCTCTCCAAATCCCTTTAAAGTGCTATCACCTCCCTAATTTGTGCCCATCTTTCCTAGAACTCCATGTTTGAATCCCTCCAATCAAGTTTACACCCCTGCCACATTCCAGAAATGGCTCTTATCAAGGTCATAAATGACATCCCATGCGAGTGTGAAAAGGTACATTATCTCTCCTCATCCTCATCAACCTCTCTGCAGACTTTGACACAGTTGACCACTCCATCATCCTCCAGTGCCTCTCCACTGTTGTGCAGCAGGGTGGCACTGCACTTGCCTGGTTGCATTCTTATCTCTCCAGTCGTAGCCAGAAAATCACCTGCAATGTCTTCTCTTCCCACTCCCGCACCGTTACCTCTGATGTTCCCCAAGGATCTATCCTTGCCCCTCCTATTTCTGATCTACATGCTGCCCCTCAGCGACATCATTCGAAAACCCAACGACAGTTTCGACATGTATGCTAATGACACCAGCTCTACCTCACCAGCACCTCTCTCGACCCCACCACTGTCTCTAAATTGTCAGACTGCTTGTCCCACATCCAGTATTAGATGAGCTGAAAGTTCCTTCAACTAAATATTAGGAAGACCAAAGTCATTGTCTTCAGTCCCCACCACAAAGTCTGTTCCCTAGCCATCGACTCTATCCCCCTCCTTGGCAACTTTGAGGCTGAACCAGGCTGTTCACAACCTTGGTGTCATATTTGACTGAGATGTGCTTCCAACCACATATCCATGCCATCACTAAGACTGCCTATTTTCACTTCTGTAACATCGCCCGACTCTGCCCCTGCCTCAGCTCATCTGCTGTTGAAACCCTCATTCATCCCTTTGTTACCTCTAGACTTCACTATTCCAATGCACTCCTGGCTGGCCTGCCACGTTTTACCTTCCATAAACATGACATCATTCAAAATTCTGCTGTCCGTTCTGAAATCGCACCAAGTGTTGTTCACCCATCACCCCTATGCTCGACGACCTACATTGACTCCCGGTTAAGCAACACCTCAATTAAAAAATTCTCATCCTGGTTTTCAAATCCCTCCGTGGCTTCGTCCCTCCTTATTTCTGCAATCTTCTCCAGCCTTACAACTCATATCTGCGATTTTAATTGCTCCAACATGCCTTCAGCTGCCCTAAGCTGTGAAATTCCTACCCTAAACCTCTCCACCTCTCTTTCCCCTTTTAAGACACTCCTTAAAACCTACCTCATCTGCCCTGATATCTCCTTATGTGGCTCAGTGTCAGATTTTGTTTGATAACACGCCTGTGAAGTGCCTTGGGATGTTTAACTACATTAAAGGCGCTATATAAATACAAGTTGTTGTTGTTGTGGTGATGTCAAACTGAGGCCCCACCTGTCTTCTTTGGTGGATATAAAAGATCCCGTGGCACTCGTCAAAGATGAGAAGGGGAGTTTTCCCTGGTGTCCTGGCCAATATTTATGTCTCAACCAACATCACAAACAGATTATCTAGCCATCTATCTCATTGGTGTATGTGGGACATTGCTGTGCGCAAATTGACTTACATTGTAACAGTGGCTATACTTCAAAAAGTGATTCATTTGAGAATGTGAAAGGCACTATATAAATCTAATTTCCCTTGGGTGACAGTATCTGAGCTGGAGCATGGGAGTGAGAAAGCAAATGGTGCAGAGAGTGACATCGAGGGGGTTGGGGATAGGGGCCATTGCCTGCGATGTGGTGCTGCTCATGTTGGACATAGACGCCTCCATTCTCCCTACAATCGCACACATTGCAGCTGGAAAAGCTGCCAGACCCTCGCGCATTTGTTGCTTCTCCTCTAAGATCAGCCTCTTTGTCGACGGCCCTCGAGGTTCAGCATCTGCATCCAGGCAAACAGAGCTTGGAGCATCCTGCAACCTCCGATGAGGACTCTCCACCACTGTCCCCGTCTCCATCATCTGCTCTTGCTCACTTGTGATCTGTGAGACACCAGGCGACAACTCTATTCTATGTCTCTCAGGACCCACCAACGTGAACGTATCTGCACATGGATTGTGTGACGATGCTCCCTCAGAGACTGCAGCATCCTCTGAGGAGTTGTCTTCCTTCTCTGGCTCGACAATGGTGGGTGGTGGCACTTGATAGACCTGTGGAAGAGTAAAGACATGAATTAGAACTGTTTTGATAAGAATGTTGTAAGTTACCATTATGCACATGATCACATTTCACTGGCTGCTGACATGTCACCGTGAGTGACTGTTATATGCCATGCGGCTGTATGATATTTAATTCTGTCACCAAGTTGCCGGGAGAGCTCCCTCTTTCCATAAGCAGCTCGGCAATTCCGCTTATGGAGAATGCCTCCTCCTCTGCTGGCATCAATGCAGTGGTGATTGGAGGGCTTCGTCCAGTTCTCAGCCTCCCCCTGTTGGTTTGTGCTCCCTCCCCCTGCAAAGAGGGAAACAAGAGACTTTTGAGTGAGAGTGATGGAGTGAGCATAAGGGATGGATGGGCTACATCTGTCGAGGGTGACTATGAGGAAGTGGCGTAACATTGCCAAATGGCTCCTTCTGTGGTGTTACTTTTTATGATTGCATTAGGATGAGGGTGAGTGCCAGTAGTGGTTAGTCAGATGCATAAACAGGGAGGGTTGGGTGGACCCGCAAGGGAGGTTGATATGAGCAGTGATGGGCAGGAGCCGGCTTGGGAAGGCAGAGCGAGGGGATTGGGGTGACACGTACAGAAGGATGTAGGAGAGTGTAGCATTGCACTCACCTTTCCTGACCTCATGAGGCCATTCAATTGCTTCCTGCACTGGATCCACGAGTGGCTGATGACAGCTCTGCTGCTCACTTCCTCGGCGATCTCCAGCCATGACATTTGTCTCTGCCGCTAGTCTCTTCCTCCTGTCACCAGGGAAGAGGACCCCTTGTATGCTCTCACTCCCTGGAGCAGGATTTCCAGGGGGGAATCAGTAAACCTGGACGCAGGCTTTTGGTGGTGAGCCTGCATCTTTGCTTAGAAATGGTTAAACCTTCGCAGTCAAATTAATTGGTCTATCTCACAGCACCAGCTAACTCTCAGACCAACCTCTGAACCACCACCAACAACCTCCAACTCATCTGTCCACTGCCTCTTTAAATAGCTGAGCTGAAGTCTAGTCATCAGACCTGCTCTAGAAAATTAGTGTGGAAGCCTGCATGGCTAAATCAAGTGGAATACTTAAGTTAAAAAGAGACTGCAGAGCACTCTGATGAAACATTCGGCATAGCGACTCATTACACGGCCCCAACCCCTGCACTCAACCCCACGCTAAGGTGAAAATTCAGCCCAATGTTTTTTCAAAGACTACAATTGACAATTTCTAAACCCAACCCCACATTACTCCTTTGTTATGTTGGAATTGATCATAGGCAGCACTAATGGACATGCAGGTGAGCTGACCCCATGATTTGGGAAAGGATCAGTAGGCACAATTTGCAGCTCAGCAGCACAACAATGGGGCAAATGACCCCATGAAATTTCAAGCCTGTTGACTTGAAAATGTAACATCATATATGGCTACCAAGCATTAAGGATATTTCCTCCTGCCAGTTATTATCTACATTTATTTGCAATTAAATAGTGTACAATACAGTTTGAAAAAGTTGCAGAAGTACAGGCATTATCTATCTATTCTCACTTACCTGTATGGTCCCTGCTGGGTCACACATGCAATCACTTGTCTGCATTTGTTGTCCCTAGAATAAGCCACTTGGCTGTTGTAGATTTGATTGATGATAGACCCTCTCATTACCTCCCAACACCGATGTTTTGATTGGAATTCGGGGCAGACAGTTTTCTACATTAAGTACTTGCCTCACTGAATGTCAACTTTTTAACGTGACTGGTCCTTTGCATAACCATCTGGTGCCAGACTCTGGGTGTTGATATTATCATAAGGAGCAGAGGGGACCCTGTTAGGTTAACTCAACCTATTAGCCTTCATTTCAAATTAAGTATCTTTAAAAAAAGATGATTTTTTTAATCTACCTGAACCACAAAATAACCTCCCTGCAGGTGCTATGTTGCACCTTCTCACATAGAGGTGGGTAAGAGCAATCTGGGCAACTTGTCCTCTAAGTCTTACCTGCCTCAATGTAAGGAAGCACCTGGGTCCCACCAGGCACTTTAGAACACCAATGTGCTAATAGCCACTATGCTGTTAATGAATTAAAGCTTCTAAAAGCAAAACACAATGGGGCCCATGTCGTGCTGAGCAGATGCAAGGCCTTACTATCAGTACAAATTAGTTAGGGTCTCTGCCCTGGCTATTTCCTGCTGGCTGGTACTAATTATGCATTAACATTTTTAATTCACCACAAGTGGGAATTGGACATTTTAGACCAGAAATCATGTTTCCCACTGGTAGTTTAGATGAGCACAAACATTTAGTCGAGGGAAGTAAATTTGGGCTGATGATTTTTTTAACAGGAAACTGTGCGGAGAAATCCCATGCCTAGAGTCATGCTCTGTTGTGAAGGCTGCATACGCAATTTAAATACTCAAAGCAGACCACTTTTAAGGGTGGGTTTGAAATTACATCAGCAGGGATCAATTGTTACCAAGCTTCCTCAATCATGTTAAATTTCCAAAAGAGTGAGAATCCCCATTTGGCCAATCAGAGAATGGCATTTGGACAACGGGCATTTATCATCTGGCATTAATGAGTAGAAAAGTAACGACATGCATAAAAATAAGCTACAACATGTATAGATGAATAATTAAAGCTGAGTGTGAACATATATAGAGAATAGGAACTTTATCACTGCTAAGTCCAGTGGATGGTGGTCTCCCATTCAACATTTTCAATTGTGTTCTACTGGAAACTGTTCTTAATATTGAGGATATGTGGACATGCGCAAGTGGATACGGCACAGCTTCCCATATTAAAAATAATAGATCTGCTTAAAAAGTAGACTTAGTAGAGACAAGTTTTGTATACATTATATGTACATGTTTGTAATGAATTACTGTGATATGCTAACTAAAATAAAGGGTTGAATTTTTATCTACAGGAGCACATGGGTTTGGATGCTAATGGGGGGTTAAAAACAAGGAAATTGACAGCACGTCGGGAAGCTGGTTCCAACCCACTGACTGCCGCTTTCCACTGGAGCACGTCGGGCTGCATGCGCGGAACCCCCTTGGGAGAGGCTTTTTAAAAAATTCATTCTGGGCTGTGGCCGTCACTGGCAAGGCCAGCATTTATTGCCCATCACTAATTGCCCTTGAGAAGGTGGTGGTTAGCCGCCTTCTTGAACCGCTGTAGTTCTTGTGATGAAGGTGCTCCCACAATGCTATTACCGAGGGAGTTCGAGGATTTTGACCCAGCGATGATGAAGGAACGGCGATATATTTCCAAGTCGATGGTGTGTAACTTGGAGGGGAACTTGCAGGTGATGGTGTTCCCATGTGCCTGCTGCCCTTGTCCTTCTAGGTGGTAGAAGTTGCGGGTTTGAGAAATGCTGTCGAAGAAGCCGTGGTGAGTTGCTGCAGTGCATCTTGTAGATGGTAGACACCGCAGCCATGGTACGCCGGTGGTGGAAGGATTGAATGTTTAAGGTGGTGGATGGGGTGTCAATCAAGCAGGCTGCTTTGTCCTGGATGGTGTCGAGCTTCTTGAGTGTTGTTGGAGCTGCACTCATCCAGGCAAGTGGAGAGTATTCTATCACACTCCTGACTTGTACCGTGTAAATGGTGGAAAAGCTTCAGGGAGTCAGGAGGTGAGACACTCGCCGCAGAATACGCAGCCTCTGACCCTCTCTTGTAGTCACGGTATTTATGTGGCTGGTTCAGTTAAGTTTCTGGTCAATGGTGACCCCCAGGATGTTGATGGTGGGTGATTCGGCGATGGTATTGCTGTTGAATGTCAAGGGGCGGTGGTTAGACGCTCACTTGTTGGAGATGGTCATTACCTGACACTTGTGTGGTGCGAATGGTACTTGCCACTTATCAGCCCAAGCCTGAATGTTATCCAGGTCCTGCTGCATGCGGGCATGGACTGCTCCATTTACTTGTCAATTACCAGATTTTAATCGCTCAATTAGATGAAGACTTCAATACACTTTTGACTTCGGGTTCACGGTTACACGGGCTTCTTGAAATTCGTCAGTTAAAGCAAGGTGAGAACACAGTGGCAATTGAGAGAGCTGAATCAATCTCGGGGAAATATGCGAATAAATACTCAGTACACACAGCTGTTTCTTACCTGCTGGTGGGAAAGTGATTGTTCACATTACTTTTGCTGAAAGGTTACTTTGTACACTTTGCAGGTTTGCTCTATCACATCAAGATATCACACATCAAGGCTTTTGCTGCCTTAGATTTGACTTCAGCTAAGGATCAAGGTGACCAGCAACAGCGTCAACAGGGCAGCCTGCTAGTCACAGACATGTAGCTGCACACCAGAGAGGGGAGCAGCAGAGAGAGCAGTATTGGAGCCACTACCCACGAAACAGGGTCTACAGGCAGAAGCTCAGTTTCTTTGACATGTCCGAACGCCATTGTGTCAGGAGGCTCAGGTTGTCACATCAACTGATTGCAGACATTTGCAGCCTCCTAAAAGAAGACCTGCTGCCTGCTGGCCCTAATGGCCAAACTTTGCCAACGGCTATTCAAATCCCCATCTCTCTCAACATTTTTTGCCTCTGGATCCTTCCATGGCTCGGCCACAGACATATCCAGAATCCCCCAGTTGGCCATGCACAAATGCATAAGATAGGCAGGGTTATTTGCCAGGGCTGGAACTATGTCTACTTTGTCTGCGATGATGCCAGTCAGAATGTGCGGGTGTTCGACTTTGTATCCCTGGCTGGCTCCCCACAGGTGCAGGGCACCACCAACTGCACACACGTGGCAATCCGGGCACCCCCAGATAAGAACATAAGAACATAAGAAATAGCAGCAGGAGTAGGCCATATGGCCCCTCGAGCCTGCTCCGCCATTTAATACGATCATGACTGATCCGATCATGGATTCAGGTCCACTTCCCTGCCCGCTCCCCATAACCCCTTATTCCCTTATCAGTTAAGAAACTGTCTATCTCTGTCTTAAATCCATTCAATGTCCTAGCTTCCACAGCTCTCTGAGGCAGCGAATTCCACAGATTTATAACCCTCTGAGAGAAGAAATTCCTCCTAATCTCAGTTTTAAATGGGCGGCCTCTTATTCTATGATTATGCCCCCTAGTTCTAGTCTCTCCTATCAGTGGAAACATCCTCTCTGCATCCACCTTGTCAAGCCCCCTCATAATCTTATACATTTCGATAAGATTACCTCTCATTCTTCTGAATTCCAATGAGTAGAGGCCCAACCTACTCAACCTTTCCTCATAAGTCAACCCCCTCATCTCCGGAATCAACCTAGTGAACCTTCTCCGAATTGCCTCCAAAGCAAGTTTATCTTTTCGTAAATATGGAAACCAAAACTGCAGGCAGTATTCCAGGTGTGGCCTCACCAATATTCTGTGTATCTGTACAACAAGATGGGAAAGTGGTGAAAAAGAATAACATTTATGTAAGCTAAATAAAGAACAAAAACTTATCAAAACAAAATGTTATCATACATCAATGTGCATACTGTAGTGCAACTACAAAGCCTTACTCTTCCTGTTTTTGCAATGTTTGTGGCTTCAGCAGAGGTAGAGGCAGCTGCTCAGATCCCTGCTCTGACTGCTGAGATACTCATGGCCTACGCCCTCTGGGTTTTGGAGCCTGTGAGGACCCCACCTGTGCAGGGACTAACTCAGCCATTGGGAGATGAGGCAGCATGTGGACTTCTGACAGAGAAATGGGCTTTGGGTGAGAAGTGGAAGCACTTTGAGTGGAGTCCCCACTTCCATGACCCCTTTTGCCATCATCCCTCCTGGCAACACTTCATTGCTACCACTGTGCTGGAGAACACTTTGGTGCAGCTCTGTAAGGCCAAGGTTTGATTGGAGCGTATGACGGTCCATGGCACTGGCTGCTCTATGCATGGAAGAAGACATGGGCCCAGAAATCGCAGCCTCCCCGGGTCCCGAAGAAGTT
Organism: Pristiophorus japonicus; assembly: GCF_044704955.1. Taxonomy (NCBI): domain Eukaryota; kingdom Metazoa; phylum Chordata; class Chondrichthyes; family Pristiophoridae; genus Pristiophorus; species Pristiophorus japonicus. Next base: position 404,175,548 of record NC_091977.1, on the reverse strand, counting down.
TCTATGGGCCTGGGAAGGCATTGGAAAAGCCGGTTTTCAGCGCGCAATGCGCATGCGCTGAAAACCAGCTTTTCCGATCTGTCAAGTTTCTGACTTGACAGGTCATCCGCAGATCGGGAGCGAGAACATTTGTCAGGGCAAGATTGTTGGATTTACCTATACCTTGCCCAGCAAATGTCCTCAAAACTCTTGCGCCTGATAAAAGTAGGCGCATAGCCTACTTTTGCAGGCATAAGAGTTTAAAAACATACAAAAACATTTTAAAGTTACATTTAAAAAACACATTATTTTTAAAAACCCTGCCCACTACATTAGATTTATTTTTAAACATAATTAAAAACTTTTTTTAAATCAGCAAATTTTTTTTCTTTAAAAAATATTTCTATCTACTTTAATTTCTATAGTGTATTTATGTGAGGTGTTTTTTTTAATGTTTTATGTAGTGTTTGGATCTCTGGGGGTGTTTCTCATTCATAGTAATAGGAGTTTCGGATTTACAAAACTCCTATTTCCATGAATGAGAAAATGCTTTATCGTGATTGGGTGTCCAGGCCCACGTGACTCCTGCGGACGTCCCAATGTGAACGTGCTCCATTATGCAAGAAGAGGAAGCCTTGAGTCCGGGATCGCAGGTGGGCATTTGACCAACAGGTATGTGCGCATCTTTTCCCTTACTTTTAGTCGAACGCCTGCGGGAAGAAGAAACGTGGATTTCTGGCCCGTGATCTCAGTGGCCTGCTACATCAACCCCCACAAACTTGAGATAGACTCCTCCAATCTTGCTGGTGATTCTACCTTGAAGACCTGTCAATGCATCGCACAATGTCTGTTGCTGCTCAATGATTCTCCTCTTCATCGACAGCCCCCAGGGTACAGAATCTGTGTCCAGCTGAGCGGAGCTTGGAGAGTGCTGTGTCCTCCGACGCGGACTCTCCACTGCTGTCCCTGCCAAAACCATCTGCTTTTGCTCACTTGTGAAGTGTAAGTTACCAGATGAAAACCCAACTCTATGTCTAAGAGGTCTCACCGAAGTGTGAGTATCTGAGCTAGCGCATGGTCTGCATGAGTCCGTGATGGTGCATCCTCAGAAGGACTCAGCTCCTCTGAGGAATCGTCATCAACCACGTCCACCGACTCCTGCTGCATGTGTGAAGGTCCTGTGGAAGATAAAAGAAATTAATTAGTCCTGGCAAGGTATGAATATGTTGCAAGTTATCATTATGAAGATCATGGCCCAGAAATCACGGCCTCCCTAGTTTTCAGCGCGCAATGCGCACGCATTGAAACTCGGCTTTTCCAATCTGTCAAGTTTCTGGCTTGACAGATCTCCTGCATATCTGGAGCGAGGACATTTGTAAGGGCAAGATTGCGGGATTTACACATATCTTGTCCAGCAAATGTCCTCAAAACTCTTGCGCCTGATGAAAGCAGGCGCATAGCCTACTTTTACAGGCGTAAGAGTTTTAAAATACACAAAAGCATTTTTAAATAAAGTTATAAAAACACATTTTATTGTTAAAAACTCTCCCCACTATGGTAAATTTATTTTGAAGCATAATTTAAAAAACTTTTTAAAAAATTGGGAAAATATATATTTTTTAAATACATTAATAACTTTAATTTAAATTGATAAAAATACATTGTGCATTTTTTCTATCTTTTATTAATGTTTTGGGGATGTTTCTCATTCATAGTAATAGGAGTTTCGTAAGTCTGACACTCCTATTACTATGAATGAGAATATACTGCACCTGATTGGCTGCCCAGAGCTATGTGACTCCAGCTCCAGGCCTGCACACATCCTGACGTGCACGCGCTGCAACGTGCAGTCAGGAGAGGCCTCCGGACCAGAATCTCGCGTGGCCACAGCAGCTTCAGGTAGGTGGGCATCTTTTTTCTAAAATCTATTTGAACGCACACGGGAAGGAGAAACTGGGATTTCTGGGCCCATCATATTTCACTGGCTGTTAAAACAAAATCAACATGACTGAGTGTCATATGACAGGTGCGTCCCTTTTAATTAATGGAGTGACTGCTGCCAACGAACTGGGAGCTACCAGAACCTGTGTAGAAGCATTCTGTGCATGAATGACAATATTGTAGAGAGTCGAAAGATATATATAGACTTAGGCATTAGGCACCTGCTGGATATTTAAAACTCATATAAGCTTAAATGGACACACACATAAAATGGCTGCCCAGGCATTATGGGAAATCAGGTAGTCAAACTGTGAACTGTTGAACGTTCACTGACCGAGCAATAACCCTGTGAGGCCCACTGTAGGAATGCCTGGGAAGACAGAGATAAGAAGGAAACCATCTCCTGTGAACAAGGCCATAAACCAATTAATTCCCCAGGAAGAAAGATAAGAGGGAAACCATTTGCTGTAAACAAGGCTATATACCAATTATTTCTCCCAGATGAAAGAACTAGGGAGAGAACCTATAAAGCCATCGATCAGCCCAAGCTGACAATAACCGAACATATGGTTCCCTGGATACTAGGAGAATTCTATTGGGTTAAAAGAACCTATATGTAATCTATAATCGTTGTGATTGGCTTGTGTCCAGCCGTGATGGGCTGTGTAACTGTAGTAAACTGTTTTGTAACTGTTGTGAAACATATAAAGGTACATGTAACCCTTTGTTCTGTGAAGAGAAACCTGGATACGGTCCTGAGTTTTTCCTTCCCGCTGAGCGTAATAAAAGCTGCATCAGCATTGGAACCGACCCTGAGTGTTGAGTGATTCTTCTAAGAAAACACTAACGCTAACAATGGCGTAGTCGACGGGATTTCCCGGAGTCGCTGGACGCCCTTGGAAAAAACCCGGGTGAGTATAAAAAACAATTTTTAAGTATAAAGGGTGCGGAAGGTGGAAGCTGGTTGATCGACATGAGGAGACGGTCTAATATCTCAAACGCCTAGCCTGAGCCTGAATTAAGAGGACTTTTGTCCCACGTGACGGCCAGGAACCAAGTAGGCGTAGGGAACACACTTAGACCGTGGGATCGTGATACCGAGAGACATCTTCCGGACCCAGTAGTGTAATTTGAAATACCCCGGGGTAGAACCAAGCGGTGTACAGCGGCTAACGGAATCCAAACCTGTGAACAGGGTCGGACCAACGGGCTGAGCGGTGGTAGGTAGTCGTTAAGGATACGTAGAGCACTGCAGGAATTGCTTAAACGCGTTTTTAAGAATTGTATAAGTTTGTGTAACAGCAGAACTTGTGACCTGACAGTAGCCAAGAGACAATTTACTACAAGTCGCGCTAGAAAGAAAGCGGACCTCTGAGAGTAGATTCCTAACGATACCAGTCCTACCCAGGAATGGCCATGAAAACAAGTAAACTCGAGTGGGGACCAGAAGGGTCGCTTACCCGCCACCTGGCGGAAAAACAAAAGAAGCTAGTTGAAAAAATGATTAAAGCAGGGTGGAATCCTCAGGAATTAGTTATGTGAGGAATTATTTAGATAAAACTACGAATTCCCTGAAAGGTCATGGATCCAAAAATAGAGCCGGCCAAAACAAGAAGAGAGACTGTTGTAAATGTCTGATCGTTGAGTGAGAAGTGTCTGTGTGATTTTTGACTGCAGAATGAATTTTTTTTTATGTTTTCATGTTCCGAAAGCCTGGTTGGAAGAGGAATGCAAGTGTCTGTTTATTTTAGAAACAGAGTGAAAGTCTTTTTTTAAACCCTTTGTAATGTTGTCCTGTATGTGGGAAGTTTTAAGACATTTAAGTTAGAAACGCAGGTGTGGATTTATTCGGATGATAAGTTACGGAGCTAGGAGAATAAACAAATAAAGAATAGGTTTGTTGAGCAAAATATTTATTTGACATGCTCACTTACTTGCCGAAAGAAAACATGCAATGATTGATTGGGTTGAAAGACATAAATTTAGTCTCGGAATGAGATAAAGAATGCTTTAAAAAAAAAAAAGAGCTTCTAAAAAAAAAGTTTTAAATAAAGATTGAAATTACAAAGTTTGAATTGGGATTTTGAGATATTCAGAGAAGGCACAGGAAATACTGAGGTGGATTTAAAAAAAAAAGATTAAATTAAATCTGATCAGGTCAAACTCCTGGGCAAGTGGCGAGCTATCTGCGAAGGTGTAAAAGGAACTTTTGGAAAATGTTAAAAAAAACAGCAAGCTTTAGTAACGACTTTGAAACTGGAGCATTTTGAGATAACGAAAGGCAGCACTCAAACTCTCAAAGCTGGTCTCCATTCCAGTTATGGAGAAAAAGAAAAAGATAAAGACGCCACTTTGAAAGTAAACAAATTAACAACTTTATGGAGTTACGAACCCTCCGTGTAAAATACAAAACCTAATTTGAAGAAAAAAAAAAAAAGATGTAACGGACTAAATGGAAAAAGACATAACTTACTAAATACTAGTTGATGTTTGCTGTGAAAAAGATATTGGTTTAATTAGAAGAGAAAAAAAAATAATTGGAATAAGTAAAAAACACTCTACATGGATTCGAATTTTCAAAAGTTTCAATGCAGTTTGAAAAGATTTCTAAAATGGACAGTGTTTATCAAAAATGTCCCGAACAGTCTAAACAAGCAGGAGGGTTTTGAAGATAACGAGGAGAAAGAGAGAAATTGTATGTGTGGTCTTGTTTTAAAACAATTTAAAAAAAAAAAATTCTTTGGCAAGTACTTGAATTAGAAGTTAAGAAAACATTGGAGTTTACTCTAATGATTTATGCTGTTTTTAACGGATTCCTAATTTCGAAGCCAGTTTTGAAGGCACAAAGACTTTTTTCAGATGATTACGTGAAGTCACGTAATGACATCAGGTCTTCTTACAAACCTGGAAAGGAGTTAACCCTTTCCATTGACAGCCGTTTTATACTGAACATTATTAATTTGGATTTCTTAATAGGAAAAAAAAACTCACCTAACAGGAAACAAAAATAAAAACAGAACTAGCTTATGTAATAATACTTGCCTGATACAATAAAGAAATAGATATTCAATAAAACAAATTGAAGAGTTAAAAGCTAAGATAAACAGGCTGGAAGAGATAACGGGACTAGACGGATAGTGCAGTGCGCAGCCATAGCACCATCACCTCTGGCAATAGAGCCAATGTACCCCACGGTGGGTAGGTGTAGTCCACAAACCCAACCTAACGGTAAAGCAGACAGCGATGCTTGGAGGAATAGCTTTGGCCTTGGTCATAGGAGTTTGGGTAATATTTAAGTGGGTAAAGACACGGGCGCACGCCCTACAGATTCAGCTCGAAATGGTTCGATTATAACCTTGTCCTTCTGATTTTTCAGGGTGACAGGGACACTCGTAGAGCAAAAAACTTAACCCCTGGTGACGACCAGGCCGTCTGTTTAAAATTACAGATAATACTTACCGGAATGGGAATACGAACGGCGCTACTCGTAATATGGATAGCCCTGCGACATGCACGTACCCTGGGCAACACCGACGGACAGCAGAGCACGCTGGAAATAAACAACTATATGAACTATGGAGTCTTGTTTAATTTAACGGACGGAATGTGCATCCCAGCAGCCAAGGACTGGAGCAAGGACAGGACTTATTTTAATGCATGGTTACAAGTGAATCCGAATAAGAATCCTAATAAGAATAAGAGTATGTGTACAGTGCTCCACGGGTATAAGGAGCAGATGCATTAAACGGAGGGATGTCAAAGGGCCTGATGAATGTACTTGCGGCATAATTTGCGCGCCTCCGGGACAATCCCAGCAATCAGTCATCCGCAAGAAGGGAGTGGGGCTGTGTGGGTATTACGAGGAGGCGGGGGCGGCTGCAATATCATTGTATGTATGTTTCTCACCCCTCCGACACCGCGCCCCATAAGAATCACTACATTGCCCGAGGAACTGCCTTGCCCCATAACTACGAAGGGACCAGAGAATGGGATTGTAATGTACAGCGAGGGGGAACTGTTGTATGATAATGTTAGACATGAAATTGTGCCTGTTCTGATCAATATTTCAGGCATCCAGATGCCGGAATACTGTACAGAACAGTCAAGGAAGATGTACAATGTATTAAGTAAAGTTGTAATGCAGCAGGCTGCCGATGCAATGGGTGCCAGTAGGTTCCGGGGACAGGGGTTAGCCCCCAGGATGAAGAGGGAAATAGTTAATGATGTTGCTACCGTTTTCAATACAGAGACCTCCGTAGTGAACTCGATAGACATACAAGAATTAAATGAGAGGGTGGAACAGCTTAGAGGGGTGATGAAGGGGTTATTGGAGAGGGTGGAGCAAAACCAGGAAGACCAAGCCAACCTAGGAAAGGAGGGTGCCAAAATCCAGCTGGATGGCATCTCAGTCCTGGAAGCTCACGCCAGAACCATCAATCACCTCATTGATAGAGAACAGGAAGATTTAGCTCAGTTGGCTAACCAAAGGGGGACACTGGATAATTGTACTCTGAAGGGACTGACCAGAGTATACCCAGCAATTCCAGATTGCCAGATGGGTAGGACTACCGGGATAGGGACAGTCCTGATGATCCCTATAGTCACGCCGGACTCAGGGCCGTTCCCCCTATACCAACGAGAGAATATTGGAGTAATACGGGAAAATGTCTCCATACGCTACTACCTAACCACCACCTCTGCCGTTCGTCGAAACAACATACTTACCGGGATTTCCCTAGCAGATTGCAAGCAAAGGGGGGAAATCACAGTATGCCCTCACCCGGTGGGCCGAGGGGAACTAGACGAGTGCGGGTTTAACCGAACCAACGGGTGTGTACTAGAAATAGTGCCCGCACACATGCACTTCGCGAGGGCAGGCTACGGAGGGAGGGGAAGATACTGCGTCTCTACCACAGAGCGTTCATACCAGTATAATGACCTGCAGTGCCCTATACCGCAGCCAAACTTTTGCTTTACACCACTACGACCTGTCGCGATCGGGCAAGCGCATATCACCCAGGTTAGGCGCCGGAAGTCCGAAGTTATTGAAGTAACTGATCAGCTCCATGATCATTTGCAGGATTATGACGAGCCAGAGCAGGTCCCTATCCCACATCTAACCGAAGTATTACGGGAGTTAAGGCTCAGAGTGGGGCAATCCGTAAAAATCTATCACCAGCTACAAACTAAAATCAAAGAACTGGAAGAAGATACCGAGGTAGACTTACAAAGTCAGAGTTGGTGGAGAAAGGTCTGGGACTGGGGAATAAATGTGAACATCCACCCATGGATCCGAATTATTTCACACACACTGGTCGGTATACAATTAATCTTAGCAATAACATGGGGCGTGATGGCCTGCCAGGTATGCAGGCGCCACAAATGGCGGAAACGGACTAATCACCGTTCCCTGGATATTAAACAAGCCTGTTTGATAAGGGGACGGGAGGAGCTAGCCTTTGTTAATTTGATTTAAGCAACCGGAACTCCTGAAATCGCGTGACTGGCCAGCACGTTGAGGCAAGGAATACCGGGCCGTGCACAAATATCAGATAAAGGCAGTATTTCGGTTAAAAGGGGACTAGGACTAGTCCCTTTACCGAAAGGGGGAATTGTTGTAGAGAGTCGAAAGATATATATAGACTTAGGCATTAGGCACCTGCTGGATATTTAAAACTCACATAAGCTTAAATGGACACACACATAAAATGGCTGCCCAGGCATTATGGGAAATCAGGTAGTCAAACTGTGAACTGTTGAACGTTCACTGACCGAGCAATAACCCTGTGAGGCCCACTGTAGGAATGCCTGGGAAGACAGAGATAAGAAGGAAACCATCTCCTGTGAACAAGGCCATAAACCAATTAATTCCCCAGGAAGAAAGATAAGAGGGAAACCATTTGCTGTAAACAAGGCTATATACCAATTATTTCTCCCAGATGAAAGAACTAGGGAGAGAACCTATAAAGCCATCGATCAGCCCAAGCTGACAATAACCGAACATATGGTTCCCTGGATACTAGGAGAATTCTATTGGGTTAAAAGAACCTATATGTAATCTATAATCGTTGTGATTGGCTTGTGTCCAGCCGTGATGGGCTGTGTAACTGTAGTAAACTGTTTTGTAACTGTTGTGAAACATATAAAGGTACATGTAACCCTTTGTTCTGTGAAGAGAAACCTGGATACGGTCCTGAGTTTTTCCTTCCCGCTGAGCGTAATAAAAGCTGCATCAGCATTGGAACCGACCCTGAGTGTTGAGTGATTCTTCTAAGAAAACACTAACGCTAACAACAACGTTCATAACTTCCATTAATCCGATAGAAACACCAATCCAACATAAGCCGATGGAAATTCAACATAATCCGATAGAAACAACAATTCAAAATGTAATTTTAATTTTCTTTTTGGTTCAGTTCGCCAGCGCATAACTGTTAACTTTCTCTCTGGGCTCAGTTGGGCAGCAACGATATCTACCCCCTCCCCCTCCTATTGTTGGTAATATTTAACATTAAACCATCATCAGCCATGTCTATTATTACTGACTTTTAAAGCTCGGTGGATGCTGATTGTTGACAAACTCCAGGAGCTTTTGCTTCTCAAGCCCACCAGCTCCACATGAGGAACCCAGAGCCGAGCCAGACCCCACCATCAAACCACTACATCGTTGACCAGAACGCATTAGAAATTACTGGAAACAGCCAGTATCTTTACTTTGAATAATTACAAAGTTGATTCATTTCACGAACAAACCACATTAATATATCAAAATGACTGTTGACTACGAAGTTTGGCAAGAGCTAACCAAGTGCCCATTGGAACTGCGCTTGCGCAACAACTTTATGTCGTTAGCAGCAGTCGCATCCTTTATTTAATTGTCACCAGCTAGCTTGGAGCTTCCCATCTCCCCATATCTGACAGCTAGGGACACCACTAATTTTCAGTTTCTCCTCCTCTGCAGTTGTGTGTTGCGAGATCTGTGGAGGGCCCTCTCCGGTTCTCTCTCTCGCTCTGATGTTCTGTGCTCTCTCCTCCTGCAAGGAGGACAAGAACAGACCTATGAGTGAGTGTAATGGCATGCGTTCATCTGATGGATGGAGTGCATTTGGTGAGGGTGACTTGAGGGAGAGGCATGTCATTGCATAACGGTTGAGGGATAGTGGCAGTGGTGGATGGATAGATGGCGATGTGAGGAAATGCATTGAAAGAGGATGGGTGCACCTGCAAGGTAAGTGGGTGTGAGGAGTGATGTGATGGAGTAGGCTTGAGAGGCAGAGTGAGGGAGGGGGGGGTGATGTGTACAGCAGGATGTAGATGAATGTTCCACTGTACTCAACCTTTTTGACTGCTTAGATCATCAAAGCCTTTCCTGTGCTGCACCACACTCCTGCTGATGACCGCCTCCGCAACTCCAACCTTGCCTTATTTATCTCAGTAGCAGGCTTCTTCCACTCGTTGCTAGAGAAGAATATCTCTCTTCTACTCCTCACAGCTTCCTGCAGCACATCTGGGGAGGCTTCAGTGAATTAAGGCACAGCCTTTGCCCATCTGGACACCATTCTGACACTTCCAGTTCTTGACAGCCAACTCCAACACCTTCAACTTGCATGTTTGAATTGTCCCTTTAAATACCGGAGTTGCAATTGCATCATGCGGGTCCACACCACGCCTGCTGCCGCCAATTGGACAAGAAACCCAGAAGCAAAATGATAATGAGGTGACTGAGTTAAAATGCCACTGAGAGACGCACTACATTCTGAGTTTCCCGCGTGTAATCGGACTGCCCCCTCCCACCCCCACCACTCCTAATGTGTTGCAAACTTAAAATCGGGCTCAAGGTTTCTGTAAAAATGAACAAAATGGGAAAGGATTAAGTACCCATGTCAATTAAAATGTATGTGCTTGCAAAAGAAATACATGGGCTTCAGTTATAATGGCTCCAATGAGATTGAAAATAATGGGCTATTTTAAAAGGAGTACGCAAAAGGATCTTGACAAAGGTTAAAAACAGGTTAAGGTCAAATAACAGACATCTGAGGTTTGACTTTATGGTCCAGGTATAATAGGTAAACCATGGGAACTGATCCTAACAAATGGTTTATAAAAAGCCCAAAGAGGATAGGTGGGCACGCTGTCATCATAGAAGTGAAGCCAGCAAAAAGTTAAATATTGCAGATATTGGAAATTTGAAAAACCCCAGAAACCTCAGAAACACTCAGCAGGTCAGACATTTGTGCTAACATAGAAACATAGAAACATAGAAAATAGGTGCAGGAGTAGGCCATTCGGCCCTTCTAGCCTGCACCGCCATTCAATGAGTTCATGGCTGAACATTCAACTTCAGTACCCCATTCCTGCTTTCTCGCCATACCCCTTGATCCCCCTAGTAGTAAGGACCTCATCTAACTCCTTTTTGAATATATTTAGTGAATTGGCCTCAACAACTTTCTGTGGTAGAGAATTCCACAGGTTCACCACTCTCTGGGTGAAGAAGTTCCTCCGCATCTCGGTCCTAAATGGCTTACCCCTTATCCTTAGACTGTGACCTCTGGTTCTGGACTTCCCCAACATTGGGAACATTCTTCCTGCATCTAACCTGTCTAACCCCGTCAGAATTTTAAATGTTTCTATGAGGTCCCCTCTCATTCTTCTGAACTCCAGTGAATACAAGCCCAGTTGATCCAGTCTTTCTTGATAGGTCAGTCCCGCCATCCCGGGAATCAGTCTGGTCTCCCTGTTTCTCTCGCCTCAGATGCCACCTGACCTGCTGAGTGTTTTCAAAACTTTCTGTTTTTATTTATGAGAAGGCAGCTGGCATGTATTCAACCAGCATTGTAACCCATGTATAAACTGACTTAAGTTGTACACCGTGAGAACACTGACCACTAGGTGGGAGACACTCCTAACCTAGACTTTCAGGTATAAAAGGGGAAGCACCACCCACCTTCATCACTTGAGTGCTAAGGAATAAAGGAGAGGTCACAGACTGACCTTCTCTCAAGCATGGGCCTCTTGTGCATTTATACTGTGTAGTAAGGACGTATCAATGGCGACAAGAAACTGGGATTTAAACCACGCGAGCATGGCCACTAGCAGAACAGACGAGAGGTACTGTGTTAAGGAATGGTTGGGACAGAGATTCAACATTGTTAAAGCAGCACACAGTTCTCCAGGCAGACAAGGGCAGTCAGGCATGCCCCAACATGTAGTCGAACCCAGAGGGGGAGGTCGACAGAAACAATGGCAAGCTGAACAGCGATTCACACCATTGCAAGGGACAATGCGGCCAGTAATGGGGCCATCAACACCTGTTAATGATGCACTCAAGGACAATAACAGGGGCAGTCAGGGACGATCGACTGGCAAGGGACCTTTTGTTTCAAACCACAACTCATGCTGGAGGCGTGGAGGCATACATTCAGCCGGAGTTTGCAGAGATGAGCAAAATACCTGCAGAAATTGCAGAAATGGACACTGGGGGAAATTGCTGGAAGCTGAAGTTCAGCGAGTTCATGTGGAGCACGTATACAGTTCATACACCAGGACGCCACCGATAATGGTGAAAGTGCTCCTCAATGGCATCCCAGTATCAATGGAGTTAGACACGGGTGCCAGCCAGTCCCTGATGGGTATCAAACAGCTCAAAAAGTTGTGGGCATCCAAGGCCAGGAGGCCAAAATTATCGGCGATTGACGCACAGCTACGGACTTACACAAAGCAGATCATTCCGGTGCTAGGCAGCGCCACGGTAGTCGTGCCCCACAAATATTTGGAGAACAGGTTGCCACTCTGGATTGTCCCAGGGGACGGTCCCGCACTACTGGGGAGGAGTTGGCTTGCTGTCATGAACTGGAAATGGGGCGATGTCAATGCAATTTCCTCTGTGGAGCGAGTATCATGCTCACAGGTCCTGGACAAATTTGAGTCATTATTTCAACCCGGCATTGGCACTTTCATGGGAGCCAAGGTAGTGATTCACATAAACCCGGACGCCAGACCAGTACACCACAAGGCCAGAGCGGTGCCGTACGTGATGCGGGAAAAGATAGAAGGGGAATTGGGCCGCCTGTTGAGGGAAGGCATCATCTCGCCAGTCGAATTCAGTGACTGGGCGAGCCCGATTGTGCTGGTGCTCAAGGCGGATGGGTCGGTCAGGATATGTGGTGATTACAAGGCCACCATCAATCGGGTGTCACTCCAAATGCAGTACCCGCTACCGAGAGCAGAGGACTTCTTTGCGACGCTATCCGGTGGCAAACTTTTTTCAAAATTGGACCCGACCTCAGCTTACATGACCCAGGAGCTGGCGAGTGAGTCAAAGAAGCTGACCACCATCACGACACACAAGGGGTTGTTTGAGTACAACAGATGTCCATTCAGGATTCGCTCGGCCGCCGCGATCTTCCAACGAAATATGGAAAGCCTCCTCAAGTCGATTCCAGGGACGGTGGTTTTTCAGGACGACATCTTCATTACGGGTTACGATACTGAACAACACCTCCACAACCTGGAGGAGGTGCTACGCAGACTGGACCGGGTAGGTCTGCGACTGAAAAAGGCGAAGTGCGTCTTCCTAGCTCCAGAGGTAGAATTCCTGGGGATGAGGGTAGCAGCAGACGGGATCAGCCCTACTGCATCCAAGACGGAAGCGATCCAGAGAGCACCCAGACCCCGTAACACGACGGAGCTGCGTTCGTTCCTGGGGCTCCTGAACTATTTTGGTAACCTTCTTCCCAAATTGAGCACGCTGCTAGAGCCGCTACACATGCTCCTATGCAAAGGTCGCGAATGGGTCTGGGGGGACAGCCAGGAAAGGGCTTTTAATAGAGCACGCAATTTGTTATGTTCCAACAATCTGTTAACGCTATATGACCCATGTAAGAAACTTGTGTTAACGTGCGATGCGTTGTCCTATGGTGTCGGGTGTGTGTTGCAGCATGTCAATGCCAAGGGTCAGTTACAGCCGGTAGCTTATGCCTCCAGGAGTCTGTCCCAGGCAGAAAGGGGCTACGGGATGGTAGAAAAGGAGGCGCTCGCATGTGTATATGCGGTAAAGGAAATGCACCAGTACCTATTTGGCAGGAAATTTGAGCTGGAGACAGATCACAAACCCCTAACGTCCCTTTTGGCCGACAACAAGGCCATAAATGCAAACGCATCGGCCCGCATACAGAGGTGGGCACTCACGTTAGCTGCCTATGACTATACAATTCGGCACAGACTGGGCACCGAAAACTGCGCCGATGCACTCAGCAGGTTCCCACTAGTCACCACTGAGGGGGCTACCGAGCATGCTGCTGAGATGGTCATGGCTGTTGAAGCTTTCGGAAGCGAAGGCTCACCCGTAACAGCCCGTCAGATTAAAGTCTGGACAAATAGAGACCCGCTATTGTCTCTAGTCAAGAAATGTGTCCTGAATGGGGACTGGGCAGCCATGTACAGGGCATGCCCTGAGAAATTTAAACCATTTCACAGGCGCAAGGATGAACTCTCGATTCAGGCCGATTGCCTACTGTGGGGAAACCGCGTAGTCATGCCCCAGATGGGCAGAGAGGTGTTCATCAGAGAACTCCACAATGGGCACCCGGGCATTGTCACGATGAAGGCAATTGCCAGGTCACACGTTTGGTGGCCAGGGATAGACGCAGATCTGGAACTTTGTGTTCGCAGGTGCAACACGTGTGCCCAGCTGGGCCATGCGCCCAGGAAGCCCCCCTTAGCCCCTGGCCATGGCCCGCCAAGCCTTGGTCACGCATCCATGTGGACTACGCAGGTCCTTTCATGGGGAAAATGTTTTTGGTTGTAGTAGACGCCTACTCCAAATGGATCGAGTGTGACATTTTAAATTCAAGCACATCCTCTGCCACGGTAGAAAGTCTATGGGCAATGTTCGCCGCCCACGGTCTACCGGACATCTTGGTCAGCGACAATGGCCCGTGCTTCACAAGCACTGAATTCCAGGGCTTCATGGCAGGCAATGGAATTAACCATGTTAGAACGGCACCGTTCAAGCCGGCCTCAAACGGCCAGGCAGAACGAGCAGTGCAGATAATCAAACAGGGGATGCTCAGATTCCAAGGAGGTTCCCTACAAACCCGCTCATCACGCCTCCTGTTGGCCTATAGATCCCGACCACACTCGCTCACAGGGGTTCCACCCGCAGAGCTACTAATGAAAAGGACGCTCAAAACCCGATTTTCCCTTATACACCCCACCATGAAAGAAATTGTCGAGAGCAGGCGCCAGTCATAATATCACTACCATGACAGGAATGCGAGGGCGCGATGTATTGATGTAAATGATCCTGTTTTTGTCCTCAACAACGCTGCAGGGCCCAAATGGCTCGCAGGCACTGTGGTTGCCAAAGAGGGAAATAGGATTCTGGTAGTTAAACTTACCAATGGACAAATCTGCCACAAGCATGTGGATCAAACAAAAAGGAGGTTCAGCAACCCCATAGAAGAAGCAGAGGAAGAACACGATATAGAGTTCACTCCACCACAGGTGACCGAACACCGGAACCAAAGGGAGGAGAGCCCAGTCACTGTGGGCAGTCCGGACAGGCCTGAGGCACTGCAAACAGCAGACACTCAGGCCAGCGCCCAACAACCGGAGCCCCAACTCAGGCGCTCTACAAGGGAGCGTAAACCACCAGAGAGACTCAACCTGTGATCCCAATAAGACTTTGCGGGGGGAGGTGATGTCATGTATTCAACCAGCATTGTAACCCATGTATAAACTGACCTAAGTTGTACACCGTGAGAACACTGACCACTAGGTGGGAGACACTCCTAACCTGGACCTTCAGGTATAAAAGGGGAAGCTCCACCCACCTTCATCACTTGAGTGCTAAGGAATAAAGGAGAGGTCACAGACTGACCTTCTCTCAAGTATGGGCCTCGTGCGCATTTATACTGTGTAGTAAGGACGTATCAGCAGCAGCATACCAGAAGATGAAGAAGAAATCCAGGTCCAGTGGACATGAGTGTACGTGAACATGAGCATGTTATGTAGCGTAAGTGAAATCAGGCAACGTTAGCTGATCACTAATCATGCAATTGACTAAATATTAAAGATTAATCAAACTCAGTGACTCTCTCTGTTCTTGGGTTTGAACTGACTGAGAATCAGATGTTCACTTGTTTGATACTCCACAATTAAATAGCTGCACGGCGGGTACCTTACGGATCGGATATCCTTTGAACAAATAAATTACCTTTGCCCTTGCACATGACCAGTTAACCACTTTGTTTTTTTTTACTATGTAACTTCTGACAGCTTCTTAATCCTAATCATTATTGGGTGGCCCCCTGCTGAAGTGTATGAAAGTCAGGTGATGTTCCTCATGGTCAAGTGGTTTGTCAACACTCATTGCCAATGGTTGTATGCGGACTTGGATGAGGTTCCAGGAGGTGACCAGTACCTTTGGAACTGGAGCTCAGCAAGAACACAGTGGGCCATAATTTGCGGCCCCTACGAGCGTGTACGAGGTGTATGAGCCGCGCAAGTTCCGAGTTTAGACATGCGCTGCGCATGTGCTAAAACCCGGAACTTGCGATTTGTCAACAATTTTCTTGACGGATTCAACAAATCCCTGGGAAAAGGGCATTCACGGGTGGAGAGTTGGGCTATTTGGCCAACATCTGCCCAGCGAAAGCCCGTGAAATTCTTATGCCTGATAAAAGCAGCTATAAGGCCTGCTTTTACCAGCGGAAGAGTTTTAAAAAACAGAAAAATAAAATGTTACCAATAATTTTTACATTTAAAAACCTGTGAAATAAGGTTGCTGACTCTGCTTGACTGCATTACGATTTTCTAAATGTCCTGCTACCACTTCCTTAATAGTGGACTCCAGCATTTTCGCAGTGACAGATGTTAGGCCAACTGGTCGATAATTTC
This sequence comes from Pristiophorus japonicus, assembly GCF_044704955.1. Lineage (NCBI taxonomy): Eukaryota > Metazoa > Chordata > Chondrichthyes > Pristiophoridae > Pristiophorus > Pristiophorus japonicus. Next base: position 404,159,729 of record NC_091977.1, on the reverse strand, counting down.
CTGCTTTCTGTCTCCCTCCTTTCTTGAAACCCAGAAACTCCACAGCATGTGTGCGATGTCAGAGGCAGGTTCCCTGCCTCGAATTCAGCTTGATTGACAAGCTGGCTTCCAGTCGTGCAGGGAACATGGAGAAGGAGGCTGGAGGACCAGGTAAATGCTGGGTCCAAGATGGTGAGGGCGAGGATGGGGGTGGTCCAAGCCCGGTTGGGTTCTGAACCTCCAGAGGGAGGGGGGGGGGGTCCGATCTCCTGGAGGAGGTTGTGGGGGGGGGGGGGTTCGATCCAAGTTGCGATCCCCAGGAAGGGTCCAATCCACGACCCTGGGGCCGAATCGAAATGCCCCGGAGGGGTCCGATCCCTGACCCAGGGGTGGTAGGGGGGAAGTCACGATCCCAGGGGGTTTCTGATCTTCGACCCCGGGCCCGAATCATGATACCACAGGGCGCGGGGTGATCCCTGAGGCTGAGGCTGCCTCATTGATACCACTGGGAATCCTGAGCCCCGGGATCCCCGGCTGCCTGCAGTAAAATCTTCAAAGCAGAGGCTTCAGGCTTTATTATAATATGTAATATGCCCCCCTTGTCCTGCCTGAGTGAAAGGTGAAAGTGGGTAGGTCGAAGGTGGGTTGGGATTGGGGGTCGCATTTTTTCAACTTTCACTTCCCCCCCATGCCTCCAACCCATCCGCTCTTACTTCAGAAAATTCCAGCCATTATATTACATAGGATTACATAGGATATACGGCACAGAAACAGCCTATTCGGCCTAACCAGTCCTTGCTCATGTTTATGCTCCACTTGAGCCCCCTCACATCTTTCCAACTCTATCAGCATAACCCTCTACTTCCTTCTCCATTATATGCTAATATAGCCTCCCCTTAAATGCATCTATACTATTCGCTTTAACCACTCCCTGTGGTAGCAAATTCCACATTCTCACCACTCTTTGGGTAAAGAAGTTTCTTCTGAATTCCCTATTTGATTTCTTGATGACTATCTTATATTGATGGCCTCTAGTTTTGCTCTTCTCCACAAGTGAAAACACCCTCTGTATCTACTGTATTAAAACCTTTCATAATTTTAAACACCTCAATTAGGTCACCCCTCAGCATTCTTTTTTCAAGAAAAAAGAGACCCAGTCTGTTCATCCTTTCCTGATAGGTATATCCTCTCATTTCTGGTATCATCCTTGTAAATCTTCTCTGTATCCTCTACAGTGATTCTATATCCTTTTTATATTATGGCGACCAGAATATAAATGCAAGTCTTTCTTTCTGTTTAAAATACATGCTAAATTCCACCCAGAGCGTATCTGAAGTATTGCAGGCCTGATTTATACAGCTTGCACACCTCTCAGTATGCAAATTATTGTACTGAGCGGTGTCAGTGTCACAATATTGTGGCATGCAAAGGTCCCACCTCACCTTGCATCACAACGGAGCCTTCAGAATTTTGGGTTCCATCGAAACTATTACGCCACCAACCAACAAGGAGTGCAATGACACAAAAAGCTGTCGGGGGCACTGGCTGGCAGCGCCACTCCCGCAGGGCAATTCCGCAAACGGGATCTTTCCCGTGGGCCAATTTTGAGAAGCAGTCGCCGCCGGTCGGTGAGGGGTCAGCGAGGGAAAACGGGCGGAGCGGCCCCCTATACCATTCTGACCCTGCTGAAGGGCAATTTGCAAAATGGCGGCCGCTCTGCGGAGAGTCGGCGACCATTCTGCGCCACCCCATGGCTGCCGCTTTCAGGCGGCCAGAGGCCCTATCGGGAGGGGCAATTTCAGCCCTTAGAGTTCGATGAATGTTAATGGTTTTGTTAGTTGTATCCAAGATACAGGTCCGCTTTTGCTACTTAGAGTTGAAACTAACCATAAAGTTATTTAGCACAACATATTTAATTGCCATTTTCGGACAATAGTAATAACAGTGGTGTAAGGCTTTGGGCTGGATTTTGGGCTTTTAAAATTTCGGGGTGTTAATCACGGCTGAGCATTAAAGTCAGCGCCTGAAAATAGTTTGAGCCTTCAACTGTAAGTTTCAACGAAAAAGTAAGTGGGAGGAGCATTGGCATTAACTCAGGCATTGCACAACGGGCTTTGTGCACCCAAGCCGAAACTTGTGTCGTTAAAGGAAGCGGCCATTTTGCGCATGCGCAGTGTTATATATGTAAACTTGTATTTACTCTGTACAGCCACCAGAGGGCTCATCCCCTGTTGTCCCAAGGAATCCCATAATCCCTTGGGAGCACAGGTATTTAAGGAGGCCTCACAAGTTGGAGAGGCACGCTGGAGACCTGCAATAAAAGACCAAGGTCACACTTTACTTTGATCTCACAGTGTTCAGTCTGACTCTTTCTCCATACATAACAACTGGCGAGGAGATACAGACAGCGAACCCAAAGATGCAGAGAACAGTGGGCATCCTGGAGAAATTCTCGGAGGGAGATGATTGGAAAACTTTTGTGGAGCGACTCGACCAATACTTCGTGGCCAACGAGCTGGACGGGGAAGAGAATGCTGCCAAATGAAGGGTGATCATCCTCACTGTCTGTGGGGCACCAACGTATGGCCTCATGAAGCATCTGCTCACTCCAGCGAAACCCGCAGAGAAATCGTACGACGATTTGTGCACACGGGTCCGAGAGCATTTGAACCCGAAGGAAAACGTTCTGATGGCGAGGTACCTGTTCTACACCTACAAAAGGTCTGAAGGCCAGGAAGTGGCGAGTTATGTCGCCGAGCTAAGACGCCTTGCAGGACATTGTGAATTTGAAGGACATTTGGAGCACATGCTCAGAGATTGTTTCATGTTGGCATTGGCCACGAAACCATACTTTGCAAACTTTTGACTGTAGAGACCCCAACCTTGAGTAAGGCCATAGCGATAGCCCAGGCGTTCATTGCCACCAGTGACAATACTAAGCAAATCTCTCAGCACACAAGTGCTGCTGCAAGTACTGTGAACACAGTGATGTTGTTTTGGAATTGCACCGTACAGGGCAGGTCACACATACCTGCAGCTGCACGTCCGCAGACTTCTCAGAGTCCACCATCAAGGGTGATGAATGCAAGGCCAGTAACACCTTGTTGGCGCTGCGGGGGTGATCATCGTTTCCATTCATGCTGATTCAAAGGGTATGTTTGCAAGGGCTGTGAAACAATGGGACACCTCCAACGTATGTGCAGGAGAGCTTCTAATCCTGCTAAACCTGCAAACCACCATGTTGTAGAGGAGGACAGATCCACGGAGAATCACGATGAACCAGAACCTCAGACCGAGGAGGCAGAGGTACACAGGGTGCACACATTCACCACGAATTGTCCCCCGATAATGCTGAATGTTGAACTAAATGGACTCCCGGTGTCAATGGAACTGGACACTGCTCGAGCCAGTCCATCATGGGCAGAAAGATTTTCGAAAGATTGTGGTGCAACAAGGCCTCAAGGCCAGTCTTAACTTCAATACGCACGAAACTAAGAACTTACACAAAATAACTAATTCCTGTAATCGGCAGTGCTACCGTAAAGGTCTCCTACGATGGAGCGGTACAGAAGTTATCACTCTGGGTGGTACCAGGCGATGGTCCCACGCTGCTCGGCAGGAGCTGGCTGGGAAAGATACGCTGGAACTGGAACGACGTCCGAGCACTATCGCCCACTGACGATACTTCGTGTGCCCAGGTCTTAAACAAGTTCCCTTTGCTGTTCGAACCAGGCATCGGTAAATTCCAAGGAGCAAAAATGAAGATCCACTAATTCCGGGAGCGCGACCCATCCATCACAAGGCGAGAGCAGTACCATTCATGATGAGAGAAAGGGTAGAGATCGAGCTAGACCGGCTGCAACGAGAGGGCATCATTTCACCGATCGATTTCAACGAGTGGGCCAGCACGATCGTTCCTGTCCTCAAGGGAGATGGCACCGTCAGAATCTGTGGCAATTACAAAATAACTATCAATTGTTTCTCCCTGCAGGATCAATACCCTCTACCAAAGTCTGATGACCTCCTTGCAACTCTGGTGGGAGGAAAGACGTTCACGAAGCTGCATCTGACTTCAGCCTACATGACGCAGGAACTGGAGGAATCATCGAAGGCCCTCACCTGCATCAACATGCACAAAGGTCTTTTTATTTATAACAGATGCCTGTTTAAAATTCAATCAGCGGCGACGATATTCCAGAGAAACATGGAAAGCTTACTGAAGTCGGCCCCGCACACTGTGGTCTTCCAGGACGACATCTTGGTCACAGGTCGGAACACAGTCGAGCATCTGCAGAACCTGGAGGAGGTTCTTAGTCGACTCAACTGCATGGGGCTCAGGTTAAAATGCTCGAAGTGCGTTTTCCTGGTGCCTGAAGTGGAGTTCTTGAGAAGGAAGATTGCGGTGGATAGCATCAGGCCCACCAATGCGAAGACGGAGGCAATCGAGAACGCACCGAGGCCACAGAACATGATGGAGCTGCAGTCGTTTCTGGGACTCCTGACCTACTTTGGTAACTTCTTACCGGACCTTAGCACACTGTTAGAACCACAGCATATCTTACTATGAAAAGGGGATGAATGGGTTTGGGGCAAAAGCCAAGAAAATGCCTTTGTAAAAGCGATAAAATTGTTATGCTCAAACAAATTGCTTGTGTTGTATGATCCATGTAAGCATTTGGTACGAGCATGGATGCGTCGTCACATGGCATCGGGTGTGTATTGCAACAAGTTAATGATTTCGGGAAACTGCAACCGGTTGCTTATGCATCCAGGAGTCTGTCTAAGACTGAGAGAGCCTACAGCATGATTGAGAAAGAAGCGTTAGCGTGTGTCCAGTGTCCCAGTGGAAATGCAGGAAGAGAAAAAGCCGTTCCAGCGGTGTAGAGATGAAATGTCTATACAGGCAGACTGCCTTCTGTGGGGCAATCGTGTAGTGGTTCCCAAGAAGGGCAGAGACACCTTCATCAATGACCTCCACAGTACCCACCCAGGCATCGTAATGATGAAAGCGATAGCCAGATCCCACGTGTGGTGGCCCGGTATCGGTGCGGACTTAGCGTCCTGCGTTCACAGATGTAATACATGCTCGCAGTTAAGCAATGTACCCAGGGAGGCGCCGTTAAGTTTATGGCCCTCCAAACCATGGTCTAGGGTACATGTCGACTATGCAGGCCCATTCTTGGGTAAAATGTTCCTTGTGGTTGTAGACGCGTGCTCCGAGTGGATTGAATGTGAGATAATGTCGGCTAGCACGTCCGCTGCCACTACTGAAAGCCTGCAGGCCATGTTTGCCACACACGGCCTACCTGATATCCTGGTGAGCGACAACGGGCCATGTTTTACCAGTGCTGCGTTCAAAGAATTCATGACCTGTAACGGGATCAAACATGTCACATCTGCCCCGTTTAAACCAGCGTCCAATGGTCAGACAGAGAGAGCAGTGCAAACCATGAAGCAAGGCTTGAAGAGGGTAATTGAAGGCTCACTGCAGACTCGCCTATCCTGAGTCCTGCTTAGCTACCACACGAGACCCCACTTGCTCACTGGGATCCCACCTGAACTGCTCATGAAAAGAGCACTTAAGACAAGACATGAACAGGTAGAGAGCAGGCGGCTTCAACAAAGTATTTACCATGATAGCACAAATGTGTCACGCGAGATTGAAATCAATGATCCTGTATTTATATTGAATTATGGACAAGGTCCCAAGTGGTTTCCCGGCACTGTCGTGGCCAAAGAAGGGAGCAGGGTGTTTCGGATCAAACTTTCAAATGGACTCATTCACCGGAAACACTTGGACCAAATCAAACTCAGATTCACGGACTATCCTGAGCAACCCACCTTGGACCCTACCTTTTTTGATCCCCCAATATACACACCAGTGGCAACCGGCACCACAGTTGACCACGAAGCAGAACCCATCATCCACAGCAGCTCTGCAGGGTCCAACACACCAGGCAGCACAGCAAGGGCAGCTGCACAACAGTCCAGCGAGGGCCCAAAAAATGATCCAACAACACCAGCTTTCACACCGAGACGATCAACCAGGGCAAGAAGGGCCTCAGATCGACTCACATTGTAAATAGTTACACTATTGACTTTGGGGGGGGAGTGTTGTTGTATATGTAAACTTGTATTTGCTCTGTACAGCCACCAGAGGGCTCATCCCCTGGAGTCCCAAGGGATCCCATAATCCCTTGGGAGCACAGGTATTTAAGGGGGCCTCACAGATTGGAGAGGCACTCTGGAGACCTGCAATAAAAGACCAAGGTCACACTTTACTTTGAGCTCACGGTATTCAGTCTGACTCTTTCTCCATACATAACATGCAGTTTATTTATTTATTTACGTTGTTTTTTTTCCCGGTCGCAAACTCTAATGCAGGATGCAGCAGCTTCCTGTGCACATGTGCATATAAACCGCCTCACTGCAGTCACTTTTGCAGAGATGGAGGAGCTGGAGTGAAGGCAGCATGCCAGACGCTTTAGTAATGAGGCGAGTGAGGTCTTAGTGAGCGCAGTGGAGAGGAGGTGGTCCTCACTGCATCTTGCTGGGGGAGCCAGACCACTCCCATCTGTTTTTAAGAGACTATGGAGCAACATTGCTCAGGAGGTGTCTGCTGCAGACACTGTGGCCAGAACTGTCACACAATGTCGCAAAAAGTTCAACGACCTTACCAGATGCTTCAGCTGAGTACCATTTGCATTTATGTATGCCTTCATGATTTCTAACATGAATCACACGCACTATGTGAAGTTTTTAATGCATATGGTCCCTCTCAACAGTCTGTGGGGTGGGTTTCACAATGCACAACAAAGATGAAGGCTTACTTCTGGACTCTTTGGCTTCTAATGATCCATGCACATAAACTCAAACTCAATCATTTACATCCCTCCTCATAATACACTCCCACTGCTGCTATGCCTTTCAGAAAGATCACCTACAGCCCCCATGTTACATCCCTCAAACCTCCTAACAATTCCTCACGAAGTGCCTGCAACATCCAAACAGATTGAACGGAAGCCACTAGAATATTTACACAGTTTCACCTATTGCACTATGGTAGGCATATGTGCCACAACAGCAGAGAAACCCTTTCTGAACCCTTCCTATTTTTCTCTTTGCAGTTGAAGCACTCCCACAACACAGGGGAGCAGCTGTGCACAGGTGGGGGGCCGTCCCAATTATTGTCACTCACTGATGTTGAGGAACGGATGTTGGCCCTCAATGGTGTACCAGCTCGGACAGTTGCCGGGGGTGATGCTGAGCCCTCTTCAGGTAGTGAGAGTATGTAAATAGATAGTGCGACTGAAGAGACTGTATTGAGACATAAAACGAAGTGGTGGTGGGCCTTCAAGTGAACATGTGCAATGCCACCTTCCTCCTATCACCCTGCCCCCTCCCCTGCTGCTAACCACACATCTGTTGTTTTCTGTTTGCCGATGACCAGCCACAAATGCAGCATTCTTCAAGGGAGCCATCTACATTTGGCCATGGGGGAGATGATGAGGGAGGGGAAGAGAGTGTTCTGCCTGAGCCTCAGAGCCCACCAGTTGCCCCGTCTGGCCTCACTATATCTGGGGACATTGCCGATGTCCCGGGTTTTGAGGAGTCAGAGGCTCCTAGCCCCAGTTGCCAACAGCAACGCAGTGCGAGAGGGGAATCGCACAGGCCAGCTTTCTGGAGGGTGAGTCGGCAAAGTCAGTCTGCTCAAAGGCAGGCAGACATGGAACTGGACGATGAAAATGTCCAGGAAAACCACAGGAATGCACAGTGAGCTAATGGATGCATTGGGATGGATCCCAGCGAGCATTGACAAGCTTACTGCAACTGTTGCGGAGGCAGCATTACAGATTGCAACACGTGAGTCCAGCGAAGCCATCATTGTCCACACACAGAGGCTGGTGGTCTCGAACAGCGACAGTGGCGTTCCAAAGTGTATGGCGTGTGCCATGGATCATGTTGCAGACTCGGGCGCATTGCAGGCACAAGCTATGCTTCGGCTTGGTCAAGTGATGCAGTCAATGTCTGCTACCATACTATCTGCGTTCCCCACTGTCCAATGGGGAAGGGACGGTGCCGAAGCAGACTAACAAGTTGTGGAAACATATCTTGCTCCGGATGCTGAGGCCGAGTAATGTGCAGTGTGCTGAGAGACGCTGCATATGTCCCATGCTGCTGCTTGGAAGGAGCTGGAAGCATAGAAGGCCATCACCACAGTCACCTTTACCTCGATGGGCAGCGCAGTCCTATTGGCGCTGGTAGGCTGTAAGTCAGCCTGTAGGAGCTAGCATAGCTCTGTCAGCACTTTTTTTCAGAAGCGCAGCCTTCTAACGCACTGCACTTCAGAGATGTGGAGGGATGAGCGATGTCCCTGTAAATCTCTGGGGGGGGGGTAAGCCTCCACCCCAAACATTTACGACCTCTTCAAATCTGTGGCCCAACATGGCCAAGAACCATTCTTCCAGCTTGAAGCCGCCTACTAATAGCAACCAGCATGATACGCTGGTGAACTAGTATTACCCCCATTGAAATCTCTCACTGACCTTGTAAGCAAAGTGTCATGGCACATAAAAGTGCCATTTGCAACTCGGAGCCTCACGCAGCGTTCTGCGTGCAACCATAGCAGTCACTGACAACTGCGATATAAGATCCTCCAGTCTCCATTTAAATATGCTGCCAATAGCACCTGCTGCACCCTGGGACTGCCTAGATTTTTCCAGGTGTTTTCTGGGTGGTCGTTAAATGTGGCGTTAAGGCCAAAAGTTCCAACCGAGGCGCTAGCGCAGCCTTGTACGATGATTGATGTCATAATCAAGCTGAAAATGGAGGGCGGGGCGGTAAGTTTTCGCGCTGTCACAAAACAGTAGCCGAATCTACCGGCTGGGCACTAAATCCTGGATGCCTGACATCAAGCCCAGAAACAGCATTTAACGCCCTGCCGGGGCTCTAAACAAAGCACAAATTAGCCAAAAATCCAGCCCAAAGGTTCTTCAAGAAATCAATTTTCTTTTTTCTAATGCTATTGGTGAGATGTATCATTCTCTGAGTGCTGTTTAATATATAGTTGTCATTCAGAATTCAGCTTTTTTTTCTTGTTCTTAACTTTAATTATGATGACAAAACCTATTACTCTTGGAAAGACCTTCTATTCCCCTTTTATATTTGCTCAGCTCTTGTCACACAAGCTCCAGATTTCTAATAGTAATTTATGTCTGCCAGCCAACTGAATCAGTAATGGTTTCAAAATGAACCCTTTGTATCTTTTGATGTTGAGACTCTGTTTCAAGGGTAGCAATTAAATTGTCGAGGCTTTGAATTCCAGATTTTCTGTCCCCTTCTATGCAGTAATTTATTGACAAATCCATTCCTTCATTTAGCTCTGACAAGCTAATGGGAGGACCATGCGGTGCCTATAATGTTTTTATGTCTCTCTGATATGTGGCGAAAAAGGAAGCGGGGTTTAAAAAAAAATAGGTTCACTAATGTATTTCTGCTAATTGGTCAATAGCAGGTGGGTGACTATACTTCAACACAATAAAGAAAATGTCAAATGCTGATTTGGATTTCAGTTACAATATACTGATATTTTTAAACTTTAATCCTGTTGACAGATTGGTGTAATAAAAATGGTCAACTGCTATGGGATGAAAAACAGATACAGAGGTTATTCGATTCTGGAGGATCATGGGAAAATGCATTCGAGGAATTACAGAGAAAGGGCATGATACAAATTTGAACTTAGATTGGAGTGCAACAGAACTAAAACAGATTATCTGGTCATTATCTCATTGCTGTTTGTGGACTATGCTGTACACAAATTAGCTGTTGCGTTTCCCTACATTACAGCAATGACTACAGTGTCTTCTTTTGAGATTTTCAGTTATTATTTTCACCATTCAACTATAAATGACTAAAGCAGTTGCACTGTAGGTATGCTCATGTTTGCACCACTTGGACTTGAGTGAATGAAGCTGGGGACTGCCCTGGGGGAGCGCCAGGGTGAGGGGAAAGCAGCAATGTGGAGGTGAAGAACTTGTTGAGCAATTCAACGGCTGCAGATGGAATTTTTTGAGGATGTAACTAGTAGAGTGGACAAGGGAGAACCAGTAGATGTGGTGTATTTGGATTTTCAAAAGGCCTTTGACAAGGTCCCACACAAGAGATTGGTGTACAAAATCAAAGCACATGGTATTGGGGGTAATGTACTGGCGTGGATAGAGAATTGGTTGGCAGGCAGGATGCAGAGAGTTGGGATAAACAGGTCCTTTTCGGAATGGGAGGCAGTGACTAGTGGAGTGCCACAGGGCTCAGTGCTGGGACCCCAGCTCTTTACATTATACATTCATGATTTGGATGAAGGAATTGAGTGTAATATCTCCAAGTTTGCAGATGACACTAAACTGGGTGATGGTGTGAGCTGTGAGGAGGATGCTAAGAGGCTGCAGGGTGACTTGGACAGGTTAGGTGAGCGGGCAAATGCATGGCAGATGCAATATAATGTGGATAAATGTGAGGTTATCCACTTTGATGGCAAAAACACAAAGGCAGAATATTATCTGAATGGTGGCAGATTAGGAAAAGGGGAGGTGCAACGAGACCTGGGTGTCATGGTTCATCAGTCATTGAAAGTTGGCATTCAGGTACAGCAGGCGGTGAAGAAGGCAAATGGCATGTTGGCCTTCATAGCTAGGGGATTTGAGTATAGGAGCAGGGAGGTCTTACTGCAATTGTACAGGGCCTTGGTGAGGCCTCACCTGGAATATTGTGTTCAGTTTTGGTCTCCTAATCTGAGGAAGGACGTACTTGCTATTGAGGAGTGCAGCGAAGATTCACCAGACTGATTCCAGGGATGGCTGGACTGACATATGAGGAGAGACTGGATCAACTGGGCCTTTATACACTGGAGTTTCGAAGGATGAGAGGGGATCTCATAGAAACGTATAAGATTCTGACGGGACGGGACAAGTACAAACCAGATGGTCTGCACCTGGGCAGGACTGGAACCAATGTCCTAGGGGGAGTGTTTGCTCGTGCTGTTGGGGAGGAGTTAAACTGATATGGCAGGGGGAGGGGAACCTATGCAGGGAGACAGAGGGAAATAAAAGGGAGACAGAGGCAAAATATAGAAAGGAGAATAGTAAAAGTGGAGGGCAGAGAAACCCAAGGCAAAAAACAAAAAGGGCCATATTACAGCAAAATTCTAAAGGGCAAAGTGTGTTAAAAAGACAAGCCTGAAGGCTCCGTGTTTCAATGCGAGGAGTATTCAGAATAAGGGACGAATTAACTGCGCAGATAGCAGTTAATGGATATGATATAATTGGCATCACGGAGACATGGCTCCAGGGTGACCAAGGCTGGGAACTCAACATCCAAGGGTATTCAACATTTAGGAAAGATAGACAGAAAGGAAAAGGAGGCATGGTGGCGTTGCTGGTTAAAGAGGAAATTAATGCAATAGTAATGAAGGACATTAGCTTGGATGATGTGGAATCGGTATGGGTGGAGCTACGGAATACCAAAGGGCAGAAAACGCTTGTGGGAGTTGTGCACAGACCACCAAACAGCAGTAGTGAGGTTGGGGACAGCATCAAACAAGAAATAAGGGATGTGTGCAATAAAGGTACAGCAGTTATCATGGGTGACTTTAATTTACATATAGATTGGGCTAGCCAAACTGGTAGCAATGCGGTGGAGGAGAATTTCCTGGAGTGTATTAGGGATGGTTTTCTTCACCAATATGTCGAGGAACCAACTAGAGAGCTGGCCATCCTAGACTGCGTGATGTGTAATGAGAAGGGACTAATTAGCAATCTTGTTGTGCCAGGCCCCTTGGGGGAAGAGTGACCATAATATGGTAGAATTCTTCATTAAGATGGAGAGTGATATAGTTAATTCAGAAACTAGGGTCCTGAACTTAAAGAAAGCTAACTTCGACGGCATGAGGCGTGAATTGTCTAGAATAGACTGGGAAATGATACGTAAAGGGTTGACAGTGGATAGACAATGGCAAACATTTATAGATCACATGGATGAATTTCAACAGTTGTACATCCCTGTCTGGAGTAAAAGTAAAACAGGGAAGGTGGCTCAAATGTGGCTAACAAGGGAAATTAAGGATAGTGTTAGATCCAAGGAAGAGACATATAAATTGGCCAGAAAAAGCAGCAAACCTGAGGACTGGGAGAAATTTAGAATTCAGCAGAGGAGGACAAAGGGTTTAATTAGGAGGGGGAAAATAGAGTGCAAGAGGAAGCTTGCCGGGAACATAAAAACTGACTGCAAAAGCTTCTATAGATATGTGAAGAGAAAAAGATTAGTGAAGACTAATGTAGGTCTCTTGCAGTCAGAATCAGGTGAAATTATAATGGGGAACAAGGAAATGGCAGACCAATTGAACAAATACTTTGCTTCTGTCTTCACGAAGGAAATTATGTTGGAGAAATTGATGGGATTGAAGGCCGATAAATCCCCAGGGCCTGATTGTCTGCATCCCAGAGTACTTAAGGAAGTGGCCCTAGAAATAGTGGATGCATTGGTGATCATTTTCCAACAGTCTATCGACTCTGGATCAGTTCCTATGGACTGGAGGGTAGCTAATGTAACACCACTTTTTAAAAAAGGAGGGAGAGAGAAGGCGGGTAATTATAGACCGGTTAGCCTGACATCAGTAGTGGGGAAAATGTTGGAATCAATTATTAATGATGAAATAGCAGCGCATTTGGAAAGCAGTGACAGAATCGGTCCAAGTCAGCATTGATTTCTGAAAGGGAAATCATACTTGACAAATCTTCTGTAACTAGTAGAGTGGACAAAGGAAGAACCAGTGGATGTGGTGCATTTGAACTTTCAAAAGGCTTTTGATAAGGTCCCACATAAGAGATTGGTGCGCAAAATCAAAGCACATGGTATTGGGGGTAATGTACTGACGTGGATAGAGAACTGGTTGGCAGACAGGAAGCAGAGAGTCGGGATAAACGGGTCCTTTTTGGAGTGGGAGGCAGTGACTCGTGGAGTGCCGCAGGGCTCAGTGCTGGGACCCTGCTGGGACCCCAGCTCTTTACAATATACATTCATGATTTGGATGAAGGAATTGAGTGTAATATCTCCAAGTTTGTAGATGACACTAAACTGGGTGGTGGTGTGAGCTGCGAGGAGGATGCTAAGAGGCTGCAGGGTGATTTGGACAGTTTAGGTGAGTGGGCAAATACATGGCAGATGCAGTATAATGTGGATAAATGTGAGGTTATCCACTTTGGTGGCAAAAACACAAAGGCAGAATATTATCTGAATGGTGGCAGATTAGGAAAAGGGGAGGTGCAACGGGACCTGGGTGTCATGGTTCATCAGTCATTGAAAGTTGGCATGCAGGTACAGCAGGCGGTGAAGAAGGCAAATGGTATGTTGGCCTTCATAGCTAGGGGATTTGAGTATAGGAGCAGGGAGGTCTTACTGCAATTGTACAGGGCCTTGGTGAGGCCTCACCTGGAATATTGTGTTCAGTTTTGGTCTCCTAATCTGAGGAAGGACGTTCTTGCTATTGAGGAGTGCAGCGAAGGTTCACCAGACTGATTCCAGGGATGGCTGGACTGACATATGAGGAGAGACTGGATCAACTGGGCCTTTATACACTGGAGTTTAGAAGGATGAGAGGGGATCTCAAAGAAACGTATAAAATTCTGACGGGACGGGACAGGTTAGATGCGGGAAGAATGGTCCTGATGTTGGGAAAGTCCAGAATCAGGGGACACAGTCTTAGGATATGGGGTAGGCCATTTAGGACTGAGATGAGGAGAAATTTCTTCACTCAGAGTGTTGTTAATCTGTGGAATTCCCTGCCACAGAGAGTTGTTGATGCCAGTTCATTGGATATATTCAAGAGGGAGTTAGATATGGCCCTTACGGCTAAAGGGATCAAGGGGTATGGAGAGAAAGTAGGAAAGGGGTACTGAGGTGAATGATCAGCCATGATCTTATTGAATGGTGGTGCAGGCTCGAAGGGCCGAATGGCCTAATCCTGCACCTATTTTCTATGTTTCTATGTTTCTATGACGGGACAGATTAGATGCGGGAAGAATGTTCCCGATGTTGGCGATGTCCAGAACCAGGGGACACAGTCTTAGGATAAGGGGTAGGCCATTTAGGACTGAGATGAGGAGGAACTTCTTCACTCAGAGAGCTGTTAACCTATGGAATTCCCTGCCACAGAGAGTTGTTGATGCCAGGTCATTGGATATATTCAAGAGGGAGTTAGATATGGCCCTTATGGCTAAAGGAATCAAGGGGTATGGGGAGAAAGCGGGAAAGGGGTACTGAGGTGAATGATCAGCGATGATCTTATTTAAAGGTGGTGCAGACTCGAAGGGCCAAATGGCCTACTCCTGCACCTATTTTCTATGTTTCTTTGTTTCTATGTATTGTGGTGAATGGAGAGACAAAGGTTAGGTAATTGGGAGTTTGAGAGTGCAGTTGTAAGAAACTCGGGGAAGGCATTTTTCTGGGGCAGAGGTAAAAGGAAATGGGGTTGAAAGCGGGTAATATGAGTGGTAATAAGGGATCAGGACCACCCTCTAGCAATTGACACCAGTGAGGAACCCCAAATGGAGGCTTAGAGAAAATACAAGGAGATGCATGCTTCCCCCCCTAAAACAAATACTGGTAGAACATATAATTAGCATGTTGAAATAGATTTCAGGATAAATCATGTGGGCTACTGACCTACAGCCCAGAGAAGATTTCATCTGCTACGTCTTACATAATTTTACTATTTAGAGAGGGGAACCAATCAGCCACAGGGCTAGAACAATTGACCTCAGCCTTGACAAAGTGGAGGAATAGAAAGAAGAGGAGGAGGAGAATGAAATGTCTGAGGATATTATCTAGCCAGGAAGACTGGTGCATCAAACATTGACAGCACTTTCATGTAGAAGTTCTACCATCTTTTCTATAATATACTAGCCCTATTATCTTCATGCAGGGCCTAATCATAACTGCCTTCACTATCATCCCTACATGTTTACCCCACCAGCGACAGTCATACCAGTCATAGAGTGGCATACTACTTTTGGGTAGATGTGCCTGTCTGTAACTCAGAGGGCGGGGTAATTTTGACATTCAGTTATGTTGTTATACGGACGCTATTTGATTGGCCGTCCATTATATGTCCCACAGGATTATCTTTTCCATTGAAGATGTATGTGATTGGCTGAGTGCTTTCCAGGCATCACTGCTAATATGGCATCAAGCTGCAGGCTCAGTGTTTGGTACATGGGTAGTACAAGCAGTGCTTCTTTTTGAGTGGGCTCATTTTAGTCAACACTACCTTGGCACTCTTTCTCAGTTCAGACAATGTTTTCCTCATTTTCTCCCATGACTTATGGATGTGAAAGATTATATTGACATGGCTATCTATGCTCTGCCATGTTTTCTTCCATGATGTTGGGTGGGACGGTATGTCTCATATGTCAGCCGTAGCTCAGAGGGTAGGACTCTTGTTTACTGAGTTAGAAGGTTGTGGTTCAAGTCCCACTCCAGGGACTTGAGCACAAAAATCTGGACTGATGCTCCAGTGCAGTGTTGAGGGAATGCTGCACTGTTGGAGGTGCTGTCTTTCGGATGAGACGTTAAACCAAGACCCTGTCTGCTCTCATAGGTGGATGTAAAAGATCCCATGGCACAATTTCGAAGAAGAGAAGGGGTGCTATCCCTGGTATGCTGGCCAATATTTATCTCTCAATCAACATCACTAAAAAACAGATTATCTGGTCATTATCACATTGCTGTTTTTGGGAGCTCGCTGAGCGTAAATTGGGTGCCACAGTTCCTACATTGCAACAATGACTACATTTCAAAAAGTACTTCATTGGCTGTAAAGCACTTTGGGATGTTCTGAGGTCTTGAAAGTGGTTATATAAATCCAAGTCTTTCTTTCTCTTGGCCAGAAATGGCCGCATTCCTCTCCTGCAACTTTACCAAAAGCACATTCAGCTTTTTTTCTGTGAAGGTATTTCACAGAATGTGGCTGCAGAATTATTTTTTCTTCACAATAGTCAGGCTGGATGAAAAATGAACAGCATCCCTTTAAGAGCTGCAAGACTCCGAGGGCCCGAAATTTACCGTCCCCAAAGGGACGGCTACCGCAGAGTTTAGGCAGTCGATCGAAAAAAATCGATCGGCTGCCGTGGTCGGGTACTTTTCCTTCCCCGAGCCATATTCAGCTCGGGGAGAATTTCAGCAGTGCTCACTTCCACAGCGCAGTGAAGCCGCTGTAAAGGAAGGTTTCCAGCAGTGAGCTCTTCAGCATGTGTGCCGCTGGAAAGGGACTACCACAGTGAAATTCACCGAGAACAAGGTAGACCACCGGGATGCTGAAGCAACACTTCAGCTGCCTTAACTGCTCGGGAAGGAGTCCTCCAGTACTCGCCAGAGCGGGTGTCCCAACTTGTGGTGGTCTGCTGCATCGTTCACATCATGAAGGTGCAGTCCTTGCCACCCAGGGTTTTGGGACCACCTCAGGGGGAAGAGGAAGAGGAGGAGGTAGGGGAGGAGGAAATGGAGGAGGAAGAGGAGGAGGAAGGGGAGGAGGAGGAGGCAGCCTCTCAATCCCTGTTCCGGACGGACTGTCCGTGAAAGCATCATCAGGCTCCAATTTCCCTGACGAAAATCCCAGATCCCCATTGCTCATCACATCCCCATCATACCATCCCTCTGTCACAGAACATCACAGTGTTCTCCTGGGCACAATGCTGAAATGAGAGTCACCACAAAACAAACATTCCAAATATAATTTAGAAATTGATAATTCTAATATAACATTACAAGGTTAACTAATCACCCCTGTGCATTCCCTTAGTGACTGTCTTTTGTGTACCTTTGCCTATTCTAGTTCTTCTACACAGTACTACCACAGTGGCTGCAGCTTGGCTGGTAGAAAACTGATGACTTTCCATGGAGGACACTGCAGATGGCCTTGCAGGATGAATTCGAGCAGCTCTGGTCCTAGATGGCACGGCTGTAGACTGCACCACTTCAGCCTGGGTGGCAGCAGTCTGGCCTGGCTGGCTGACCGGCAAATGCAATGACACTGGCGGAGTGGCAGGGGTGGGAATACGAATGCTGTCATCCTGAGAGGCAACAGCAGACTCTTACTCCACAGAGCCACTACTGGGGCAGCACCTCTGCATTCCTAGCCATCTGTTGGGGGACAGATTGCTGGACTGCTGTGAGACCCTGCAAGCTCCTCTCCACATGTGCACCAGCCATGTTGGCAGCAGTCTAAGCTTGCGTGGCAGAAAGCTGAGCTAGCGTGAGAGCAGTCTGAACTTGCACTGCATCACTCAGACGTTGGGTCGCATTTGCTTGTGATGCAATGGAAATTGTGACATTGCCCATCACACCCAGCATCGTGGTTGGACTCACAATTTCTCTAATCACTCCCATCCTGGAAATCATGGGCTCCAAGCTCTGTGCAAAGTCCAGTGCAAGATTGAAGCCAGACTCTTCAATGCTCGTTGACACTAAAAGAGGCTCTTTGGCAAGCCTGCCATTGCACCATTCATTTCTGTGTGAAAGCCCATCAACCTTCTTCTGCAGGCCTTCACATCGAAGTCCTCATCTGAGTCCTATGCAGCAGAACAGCCTACCCTTTCCCACCGGCCTGGCTGCAGCCCACTTGTGCCCAGTGACGCACCAGCACAGATCCCCTATACTATCCTCTACAGTATGTGCAGTACCATTTTCTAAGCTGGTGTCTGGGAGTGTCTACATCACTCTCCTCCTCTACTTCTTGCTGTTGGTAGTTCTTGGTTATCTGAAGGGTGAAAGGTTCAAGGATCGGGTTGTGGTGAGGAAAGGGGAGGGGAGCAAGATGTCCCAGCACACACAATCAGCAGCTTGGAAGTAGGATGAGGGGGAAGTGGGATAGGAGAAGGATTCGGTATGAGAATACCATCATCAATGCTTTCAGCCTTGCCCAGTGCCACGGCCTCAGTGATGACCCTCCAATGATCTCCAGCGCAGTCTACTCCAGGGGTTGGTTGTGCAGCCTTGCTGGCTCCCGCCTGTTTGTTCCTGCTGTATCCTGTTATGAACCACCTTGGCCTGTAAAAGAAAGGGACGTGTGTCTGTGTGTGTGGTGCAATGGGTTTGGGTGATGTGCCTGTCATGGTTGAAAAGCTGGCATTGTGTGCAAGGTGAGATGTGGGTGTGAGGTGTGAGCAGTGGTAAGTGTGTGAGGGTGAGGTGAAGCATTGATTGTGATATATGAGTCGTGAATGCTAGAGATTGTTGGTAGGTGAGTGATGGGGGTGTGGTGCATTGAGCAGTGTCTGAGGCTACTGGTGCAGTTGGTGGGATATAGCATTTGAAGATGCATTCACTGACCTTGAGCACTCAAGTGAGATCATTAAACTTCTTCCGGCATTGTTGACATTATTGCTCCCACTGCCAAGGCCTCCTGCACCCCTGCAGGTAGTGGACCTGTCTCCTCCTGTACACCCCCAGCACCAAGGCTTCCAGTGCTGCCTCTGAGAACCAAGGTGCCCTTTCTCTCCCCTGCTGAGACATATTGCTCCAGCAACAATGAGGTATTTCTATATCCGAGCACCACTCTTTACGAAGTGTAGAACAGCATTTGACTCTGCAAGCAACCTTTAAACAGAGAGCAGATTGCACAGGACATTGGGCCCTTGTGGAGTGCTGAGCAAACCAGCAGAGCGTTTAGCGCTGGGCTCAGTACATGGTAATGAGCAGGAAGCACAAATTTTGCGTTCTGGGCTACTTTCAACGGGCGTGGGCAGATCGTGATTGTTTTTGGGCCGATTCGAATTTTGCCCTCCTAGAATCTTACTGCACAGAAACATGCCATTCAGCCCAACTGGTCTATGCTGGTGTTTATGCTCCACACATGCCTCCTCCCACCTTATTTCATTTAGCCCTAGCAACATAACCTTCTATTCTTTTCTCTCTCATGTACTCATCTAGCTTTCCCTTAAAATACAATTCACCTTAACCATTCCATGTGGCAGTGAATTCCGCAAAACCCGCAAAAGCACAGCCAATACCAACAGAAACCAGCCACCAGTAGCCAGCCAGGAATCACCACCAGTAGCCAGCCAGGAATCACCACCAGTAACCAGCCAGGAATGACCACCAGTAGCCAGCCACTAGAAGCTAGTCATCACCAGCAGCAGTAACCAGTAGCCAGTGGAGAGAAGCTGGGGTCTGAAGCATTGGGAAGGGAAGGAGGGATAAGAGAGCACGCATGCCAAACGTCAGTGCTTCACGCTGTCACCGTTTCCCCCAGGTCCGTCAGCAGTTCCTCATTGATATCAGTGTTTATTTATTGGCCATGATGGTTGCAGGTAGTTTGAAAGCCAGTAAGCACCACAATGTAAAGCAGATCTGAAAAGGCTGCGCTGGGATCTACCATCCTCGTCCTTGCTCTGCTGATTTTAGAGTGGAAGTGGAATGGGAAGGAAGAGGGGTAGAAAATGGGATGGGGGTGCACTCCATGGCATCTTCACTCATTTTTCTGCCCATTGCAATTCCCATCAGCAACCTTTAATGCAGCCATCTATATATGGGCAGGCATATTGAAATTTAAATAATGGAATACATCAAAACTGGGCTGGGGGACAGTTAAAATGGTACAGGGGGACCTATCCACTCCTTTGCTGCCCCAATCTGACTGACTGCAATGTTCAAAAGCAACTCGCTGCAACCAACAGCACCAAGTTGGGCCGGCTGCAATGCCAGCAATGGCCCTCAGATGGTCCTACAAGAGGGCCTGGAGGTGATGCTGAGAGGGGATAGCGCAGGTTGGCAATGGCCCCCAGTTATTATGTGGAACCACTGAATCCACAAAATATCAACATTTTCACAGTTTTTGGGCCTTTTTTCAGCAGTCTCCAGCAGTCTTTTTTAGGACTGCTCGTTAAGCCACTCTAAATCCAAAAGAACTAGTCAGCGCTTGTGTGGCACAAGCTCCGCCTACTTCCTATCCAATTTTATATCGGGGTCCTACAACCGACATAGGACCCCATTTGAATAACTGAATCAGTCTGCTGCCTGTTCCGGGCTGGTACCCTGGGTGACTAAAAGTCACCTGATTCAATTTTGTGTGAGGTGCACTTCCGGGGTCAATCAGGTGTGGGAAATCGCATTCTGATTTTGGACCGTTTCATCTATTTCAGGCCCGAAAAATGGGCAACGATGAGTTTGTCTATATGGCTAGCAGTTAATGAATAATACATCGGGGCCGATTTTCAGCAAGGCCTCCGCCCATCCAAGTACCGGCCAAAGTGCCGCCGATGGCCAGCGAGGTACCAGATGGTACTTTGGGCAGGATATTCATCGCTGAGGTCCAACAAAGGTCGGCAGACGGCAAATGGAAGACGTATGCCACCAATCTGGGCGGCAGCGGGCGGGAGATCACATTCTTGGTGGCAGAGGCGCTTGCTGCCCAAGTGCCACCTAGGATGGAGTCGGGACCACGGAGGGTCGAAGGCCTGAAAATAAAAATCACAATTAAAAAATACAAAAACTATCCGAAGACCTTTAGGGGACCCCATGCAGGTAAGCTGCTGTTGAAATTTAAAAAAAATGTTCACTTACCTTTTTTTCAGACTTACCGTCGGAGACAGAACAGCCTGCAGCCAACGGTCCAGTCCCGTTCTGCCGCCGACTCCCGCCGACTCCCGCTCACAGGAAACTAGGAGCTCGGCGGGCGGGAGCTCAGTTGCGCCACTCGGCCATCCGCTGATGTCAACGGGCAGTTCCTGGCGGCTCTCCCCTCCTGCTCATTCTAGGCCACCTCCAAAGTGGCACTGGACGGATTTGCAGGATGAATGTCAGTGGGAATAGGCGGCAGTCGGCGGGTGGTAGGCTGCTGAAAGTCGGCCACATAACATGCATTCTTTAAGGCACAAAGATCCCGCCCAAAAAGTGATCCAACCATGGCTAACAAGAGAAGTTAAAGAGAGTATTAGATCAAAGAAAGAGGCTTATAATGTTGCCAAGAAGAGCAGTAAGCCTGTGGATTGGGAGAAGTTTAGAATTCAGCAAAGGAGGACCAAGAAATTGAGAAGGAAAGGGAAAATAGAATATGATAGTAAACTAGCGAGAGACGTAAAAACAGACTGTAAAAGCTTCTGCAGGTATGTAAAAAGGAAAATAATAGTGAAAGTAAATGTGGGTCCCCTACAGGCCGTGACAGGAGAAATTATAATGGGCAATGTGGAAATGGCAGTGAAATTAAACAAATACGTTGGGGCTGATTTTCAGCAAGGCCTCCGCCCACTCAAGTGCCGCCCAAAGTGCCGCCGATGGCCACCGAGGTACCGGACCGTACTTTGCGCGGGATATTCATGAAGAAGGTCGCTCGAAGGTCGCCGGGCGGCAAATGGAAGACGTATGCCACCAATCTGGGCGGCAGCGGGTGGGAGGTCTCATTCTCGGCGGCAGAGGCACTTGCCGCCCAAGTATTGTCGAGGATGTAGTCGGGCCCACAGAGGGTCGAAGACCTGAAAAAAAAAACAACAGCAAAAAATGTAAAAAGTATCCGAAGACCTTCAGGGGACCCCATCCAGGTAAGTCACGTTGAAAAAAAGTATTAAAATGTCCACTTAACATTTTCTCAGGTTCTTTATACTCACCGTTGGGGACAGACCAGCTCCAGCCAAAGGTCCACCCCCGTTCTCCCGCCCACAGGAATCTGGGAGCTCGGCGGGCGGGAGCTCAGTTGCATCACGTCAGCGGGCAGTTCCTGGCAGCTCTCCCCTCCCGCCCGCTCCAGGCCACCCCGAAAGTGGCACTGGGCGGGTTTTCAGGAGGAATGTCGGCGGCAGTGGGTGGCAGTCGATGGCAGCAGGTGGTATGGTGCTGAAAATCGGCCACTTTGTGTCTGTCTTCATGGAAGAAGACACCAAAAAAACCCTGAAAATAGTGGAGTATCAGGGGTCTAGCGAGAATGAGGAACTGAAAGAAATTAGTATTCGAAAAAAATAGTACTGGAGTAATTATTGGGGCTGAAAGCCGTTAAGTCCCCTGTACCTGATGACCTACATCCTTGGGTTTTGAAAGAGGTGGCTATGGAAATAGTGGATGTATTGGTTGTCATCTTCCAAAATTCCATAGATTCTAGAGTGGTTCCCGCAGATTGGAAGGTAGCAAATGTAACCCCGCTATTTAAGAAAGGAGGGAGAGAGAAAACGGGGAACTACAGACCAGTTAGTCTGACATCAGTCATAGGGAAAATGCTAGGATCTGTTATTAAGGATGTGATAACAGGGCACTTAGAAAATAATAATAGGATTGGGCAGAGTCAACACGGATTTATGAAAGGAAAATCATGTTTGATAAATCTGTTTGAGTTTTTTAAAGTAACTAGCAGAATAGATAAGGGGGGAGGGGCAGTGGATATGGTGCATTTGGATTTTCAGAAGGCATTTGATAAGGTGCCACTCAAGAGGTTATTGAACAAAATTAGGGCTCATGGAATTCGGGGTAATATAATAGCGTGGATTGAAGATTAGTTCACGGACAGAAAACAGAGATTAGGAATAAACGGGTCATTTTCAGGTTGGCAGGCTGTAACTAGTGGGGTACCACAAGGATCAGTGCTTGGGCCTAGCTAGTCACAATCTATATCAATGATTTGGATGAGGGGACCAAATGTAATATATCCAAGTTTTCTGATGATACAAATCTAGGTGGGAATGTAAGTTGCGAGGAGGATCAAAAGAGACTTCAAGGGGATATAGACAGGCTAAGTGAGTGGGCAAGAACATGGAAAATGGAATATAATGTGGAGAAATGTGAAGTTATCCACTTTGGTAGGAAAAATAAAAAAGCAGAATATTTTTTAAATGGTGAGAGATTGGGAAATGTTGGTTTTCAGAGGGACCTGGGTGTCCTTGTACACGAATCATTAAAAGTTAACATGCAGGTACAGCAAGCAATTAAGAAAACAAATGGTATGTTGGCCTTTATTACAAGAGGATTTGAGTATAAGAGTAAAAACGTCTTACTGCAATTATATAGGGCTTGGTGAGACTGCACCTGGAGTATTGTGTACAGTTTTGATCTCCTTACCTAAGGAAGGATATACTTGCCATTGAGGGAGTGTAACAAAGGAGTAGACTAGACCTATATTCTCTAGAGTTTAGAAGAATGAGAGGTGATCTCATTGAAACATACAAAATTCTTACAGGGCTCGACGGGGTGGAAGCAGGGAGGATGTTTCCTCTGGCTGAGTAGTCTAGAACCAGGGGCCACAGTCTCAGGATAAGGGGTCGGTCATTTAGGACTGAGATAAGGAGAAAC
Source organism: Pristiophorus japonicus (assembly GCF_044704955.1). Classification (NCBI taxonomy): domain Eukaryota; kingdom Metazoa; phylum Chordata; class Chondrichthyes; family Pristiophoridae; genus Pristiophorus; species Pristiophorus japonicus. The sequence goes on along the minus strand of NC_091977.1, from coordinate 404,136,428 downwards.
TTCTTCATTCAGAATGTGGTGAATCTCTGGAATTCTCTACCCCAGAAAGCTGTGGAGGCTCAGTCTTTGAATATATTCAAGACAGAGATGGATTGATTTTTGGATAGTAAGGGAATCAAGGGATATGGGGATAGAGTAGGAAAGTGGAGTTGAGGTAGAAGATCAGCCCTGAGCTCATTAAATGGCAGAGCAGGCTTGAGGGGTCTACTCCTGCTCCTAATTCTTATGTTCTGATGTTCTTATGACTACTTAGGGAATACTGAAGCAAATTACTTTAACTGATGCACCAGAGGGCGTACTATCAAAAATAGCTGGGTTATTTCAGATTTCTCCATTGTCTGCTCAGCCATAAGAAAACGACTCCAGTCATACCAATAAACATATTACTGCTGCCCAGGGACTCGATCGCAAATTTTCTGACAACAAAATCTATGGTAATTCGCAGTAATTGTTTTCTGGGCATTGTATTTGAAAAGAGCTCAAAATTGCAGAGTTCATTTGAAATAACAGTGCTGGGGATTTTTCCACGCTGTTTGGCAGGATCACCAGCTGACACGATGCTGTGGTTTTTGCGTTCTGAAGCTGTTGATATTTTTCACAGGCTCCTTTTCTCATTCCAATTGTGACAGAGAGACAGCCTAAATACCATAATAACCGTGTCTCTTTGCACTGTGAATCTGGAGCAACAGGAAGGGAGTAGTTCATACTGCATATTTTTCTCTTGCATTCCAACCACTGCCATTTATCACTGAAGTACAAAGTTCAATTTCATATTCTTTGCTGATACAGTTTCAACAAGAATTTCGTGACTTTTGCGGCTATCCTCTGTGAAACATGACAGCCACAGACTTAATGGCATTACAGGGCTTTACAGCTATTGACAGGTTATTATATAAGACTCCAACACAAGTGCATACTGATAAAAAACCTCTTATAGTTATGAAAGAATGAGACGTGTTTATGTGATAATAGCAATATTAAACAAGAGTTCCACCATTTTGAGAATCTGTGAGGGAACTGCATCTTCCAGGCTGTGTGTATTGGCAAGTATGAGATTGTCGGCTGGGAGGAGCACCAGTTTTGGCAAAATTTCTGCTGGGCTGAATTGTCCATCTCACATCAACTTAGGCAGAAAAATATTTATAAACACCGTAGCCAATTATCAGTGGGTGAATCCCATCAAACGTCAGGCTGGAGCAGCCACAATAATGCACATGTACTTCTGAAATGATACAACCCAAACCAAGTGTGTAAGGTTACTCTTGTCAACAACTTTAGTGAAAAAAATTAGCTTCAGTACATAACAGGAAATTCTGTTTCATCCTCGTGTTGACTATTTTTTGCTAAAATTGCTCCTCACAGGAAATCTACCTTCCACATGGCACATTGATATGGAAAGAAAGACGGGGCACACTCTACAAAGGAAGGCCACACAGAGACAGATGATTTCAGCAGCTCTCCAATAACCACATAGCCGGGAGGTTGTACTGTTAAGTTGGCAATTTTTTATATAAAATCTGAATTAAAAACTTTGATGGTCAAAAAGCAAAGGACAAAAATACAATTTTTTATTTGAAACATCATAGAAAATTCGACAAGTAAAATAGTTTATATATTGCAAGTCTATTTTGGTTCTGACCTCAGTTTTCTGCACCAATAACACAAGTATAACAAGATTTAAGTTACATAAAAGAGCTAAATATATTATAGAAACATAGAAACATCGAAAATAGGTGCAGGAGTAGGCCATTCGGCCCTTCGAGCCTGCACCACCATTCAATATGATCATGGCTGATTATGCAACTTCAGTACCCCATTCCTGCTTTCTCTCCATATCCCTTGATCCCTTTAGCCGTAAGGGCCACATCTAACTCGCTTTTGAATATATCTAACGAACTGGCCTCAACAACTTTCTGTGGCAGAGCATTCCACAGGTTCACAATTCTCTGAGTGAAGAAGTTTCTCCTCATCTCGGTCCTAAATGGCTTACCCCTTATCCTTAGACTGTGACCCCTGGTTCTGGACTTCCCCAATGTCGGGAACATTCTTCCTGCATCTAACCTCTCCAATCCCATCAGAATTTTATATGTTTCTATGAGGTCCCCTCTCATTTTTCTAAATTCCAGATAAGCCTAATCGATCTAGTCTTTCTTCATATGTAAGTCCTGCCATCCCGGGAATCAGTCTGATGAACCTTCGCTGCACTTCCTCAAATAGCAAGAATGTCCTTCCTCAGATTAGGAGACTAAAACTGTACACAATATTCAAGTTGTGGCCTCACCAAGGCCCTGTATAACTGCAGTAAGACCTCCCTGCTCCTATACTCAAATCCTCTAGCTATGAAGGCCAACATGCCATTTGCCCTCATCACCGCCTGCTGTACTTACCTGCCAACTTTCAATGACTGAAGTACCATGACACCCAGGTCTCATTGCACTCCCCTTTTCCTAATCTGTCACCATTCAGATAATATTCTGCCTTCCTGTTTTTGCCACCAAAGTAGATAACCTCACATTTATCCACATTACACTGCATCTGCCATGCATTTGCCCACTCACCTAACCTGTCCAAGTCAACCTGCAACCTCTCAGCATCCTCCTCATAGCTCACACCGCCACCCAGTTTAGTGTCATCTGCAAACTTGGAGATATTACATTCAATTCCTTCATCCAAATCATTAATGTATATTGTAAATAGCTGGGGTCCCAGCACTGAACCCTGCGGTACCCCACTAGTCACTGCCTGCCATTCTGAAAAGGACCCATTTATTCCTACTTTTTGCTTCCTGGCTGCCAACCATTTCTCTATCCACATCAATACATTACCCCCAATACCATGTGCTTTAATTGTGCACACCAATCTCTTGTGTGGGACCTTGTCAAAAGCCTTTTGAAAGTCCAAATACACCACATCCACTGGTTCTCCCTTGTCCACTCTACTAGTTACATCCTCAAAACATTCTAGAAGATTTGTCAAGCATGATTTTCCTTTCATAAATCCATGCTGACTTGGAACGATCCTGTCACTGCTTTCCAAATGCGCTGCTATTACATCTTTAATCATTAATTCCAACATCAAGGGTTTGATTAGGGCAGGGAAAATGGAGTACGAGAAGAAGCTTGCAGGGAACATTAAGGCGGATTGCAAAAGTTTCTATAGGTATGTAAAGAGAAAAAGGTTAGTAAAGACAAACGTAGGTCCCCTGCAGTCAGAATCAGGGGAAGTCATAACGGGGAACAAAGAAATGGCAGACCAATTGAACAAGTACTTTGGTTCAGTATTCACTAAGGAGGACACAAACAACCTTCCGGATATAAAAGTGGTCAGAGGGTCTAGTAAGGAGGAGGAACTGAGGGAAATCTTTATTAGTCGGGAAATTGTGTTGGGGAAATTGATGGGATTGAAGGCCGATAAATCCCCAGGGCCTGATGGACTGCATCCCAGAGTACTTAAGGAGGTGGCCTTGGAAATAGCGGATGCATTGACAGTCATTTTCCAACATTCCATTGACTCTGGATCAGTTCCTATCGAGTGGAGGGTAGCCAATGTAACCCCACTTTTTAAAAAAGGAGGGAGAGAGAAAGCAGGGAATTATAGACCGGTCAGCCTGACCTCAGTAGTGGGTAAAATGATGGAATCAATTATTAAGGATGTCATAGCAGCGCATTTGGAAAATGGTGACATGATAGGTCCAAGTCAGCATGGATTTGTGAAAGGGAGATCATGCTTGACAAATCTTCTGGAATTTTTTGAGGATGTTTCCAATAAAGTGGACAAAGGAGTACCAGTTGATGTGGTATATTTGGACTTTCAGAAGGCTTTCGACAAGGTCCAACACAGGAGATTAATGTGCAAAGTTAAAGCACATGGGATTGGGGGTAGTGTGCTGACGTGGATTGAGAACTGGTTGTCAGACAGGAAGCAAAGAGTAGGAGTAAATGGGTACTTTTCGGAATGGCAGGCAGTGACTAGTGGGGTACCGCAGGGTTCTGTGCTGGGGCCCCAGTTGTTTACATTGTACATTAATGATTTAGACGAGGGGATTAAATGTAGTATCTCCAAATTTGCAGATGACACTAAGTTGGGTGGCAGTGTGAGCTGCGAGGAGGATGCTATGAGGCTGCAGAGTGACTTGGATAGGTTAGGTGAGTGGGCAAATGCGTGGCAGATGAAGTATAATGTGGATAAATGTGAGGTTATCCACTTTGGTGGTAAAAACAGAGAGACAGACTATTATCTGAATGGTGACAGATTAGGAAAAGGGAAGGTGCAACGAGACCTGGGTGTCATGGTACATCAGTCATTGAAGGTTAGCATGCAGGTACAGCAGGCGGTTAAGAAAGCAAATGGCATGTTGGCCTTCATAGCGAGGGGATTTGAGTACAGGGGCAGGGAGGTGTTGCTACAGTTGTACAGGGCCTTGGTGAGGCCACACCTGGAGTATTGTGTACAGTTTTGGTCTCCTAACTTGAGGAAGGACATTCTTGCTATTGAGGGAGTGCAGCGAAGATTCACCAGACTGATTCCCGGGATGGTGGGACTGACCTATCAAGAAAGACTGGATCAACTGGGCTTGTATTCACTGGAGTTCAGAAGAGTGAGAGGGGACCTCATAGAAACGTTTAAAATTCTGACGGGTTTGGACAGGTTGGATGCAGGAAGAATGTTCCCAATGTTGGGGAAGTCCAGAACCAGGGGTCACAGTCTAAGGATAAGGGGTAAGCCATTTAGGACCGAGATAAGGAGAAACTTCTTCACCCAGAGAGTGGTGAACCTGTGGAATTTTCTACCACAGAAAGTAGTTGAGGCCAATTCACTAAATATATTCAAAAGGGAGTTAGATGAAGTCCTTACTACTCGGGGGATCAAGGGATATGGCGTGAAAGCAGGAAGGGGGTACTGAAGTTTCATGTTCAGCCATGAACTCATTGAATGGCGGTGCAGGCTAGAAGGGCTGAATGGCCTGCTCCTGCACCTATTTTCTATGTTTCTATGTTTCTATCTTCCCCACTACCGATGTCAGGCTAACTGGTCTATAATTCCCTGTTTTCTCTCTCCCTCCTTTTTTTAAAAGTGGGGTTACATTAGCTACACTCCAATCTATAGGAACTGTTCCAGGGTCTATAGAATGTTGGAAAATGACCACCAATGCATCAACTATTTATATGGCCACTTCCTTAAGTACTCTGGGATGCAGACTATCAGGCCCTGGGGATTTATCGGCCTTCAATCCCATCAATTTCCCCAACACAATTTCCTGATTAATAACGATTTCCTTCAGTTCCTCCTTCTCGCTCGACCCTTGGCCCCCTAGTATTTCTGGAAGGTTATTTGTGTCTTCCTTAGTGAAGACAGAATCAAGGTATTTGTTCAATTGGTCTGCCATTTCTTTGTTCTCCATTATAAATTCACCTGATTCTGACTGCAAGGGACCTACATTTGTCTTCACTAATCTTTTTCGCTTCACATATCTATAGATATGTGCCACCAGTGGTGGTGCATCATTTCTTTCTCGATTTTGCAATCCCGTATAACGTGGTATGTCAAGCTATACTAATATTCCAATATCACTTGCATTCATTTTAGCACCATTCAAACATTGCTAATGGCAACAACAATAATAATAATTGTTGTTTTCGCTGGCTGATGAATTGGTACCAAAGGGGCAGAAGCTGAGAATCATTACTGGAAGATCAAAAGGAGGTAGTTAGAAGAATTTCTTTTCACACAGAGGGTTATATCCACCCAGAAAGCTTTACCATGAAAGGCCATTGAGGCAGAGAATCTAACATAATTTAAAAGGGAATTGGCAAGTATTTGAAAAAGGAAGAATATAAAGGATATAGAGTAAGGGCAGGAAATGAGATTAGAGCAATCAGCTCTGGTTGAGGAGCTGGCATGTAATTTCTATGATTTCTATACCAACATAAACGTCACAGCTAGTTGATTATATAAATCCCAATAAAACACTTTGAATCTCTTTATTAGTATTTTAAAATGTTACTAACTTCATTAAAACTGACACAACTAGATAAAATGACAGCAGCGGTGATTTTTCTTTTCAGCATATTAGGGGCAGAGCCTCTGCTCTGCTTTCCTGATGACATCAGATCGATTTTCCTGGTTGGGCCTCATTTACATTGAATGTGTTATATATGTAAACCTGTAAATACCATGTTTAACCACCAGAGGGCTCATCACCTGGAGTCCCAAGGGATTCCACAATCCCTTGTGAGCACCTGTACATAAGGAGGCCTCACAGGCTGGAGAGGCACTCTGAGACATATAATAAAGGATTACGGTCACACCTTACTTTGAACTTCCAGTTTCTGGTCTGACTCTTTATTCGAGACATAACAACTGGCGACGAGATACATATGACGAACCGCACCACAACAATGCAGAGAACCATGGGCATCCTGGAGAAATTTTTGGAGGGAGATGATTGGGAAACCTTCGTGGAGCGACTCAACCAATACTTTGTGGCCAACGAGCTGGAAGAAGAAGCGAACGTTGCCAAACGAAGGGTGATCCTCCTCACCGTTTGCAGGGCACCAACGTATGGCCTCACGAAAAATCTGCTCGCTCCAGCGAAACCCACAGAGAAGTCGTACGATGATTTGTGCACACTGATCCGGGAGCATCTAAACCCAAAGAAAAGCATTCTGATGGCGAGGTATCAGTTCTACACGTACAAGAGGCCTGAAGGCCAGGAAGTGGCGAGCTACGTCGCTGAGCTAAGGCGCCTTGCAGGACACTGTGAATTTGAAGGACACTTGGGGCACATGCTCAGGGACTTCTTTGTACTTGCCATTGGCCTTGAAGTAATATTTCACAAACTTTTGACTGTAGAGACCCCACCCTTGAGTAAACCCATAGCGATAGCCCAGGCGTTTATCGTCACCAGTGACAATACCAAACAAATCTCTCAGCACACATGCTGCTGCAAGTACTGTGAACAAAGTAATGTTGTTTTCGAATCGTAACGTACAGGGCAGGACTTACACACCTGCAGCTGCACGTCCGCAGGTGACTCAGAGCCCACCAGTAAGGGTGGTGAATGCAAGGCCATTAACTCCTTGTTGGCACTACGGGGGCAATCATCGTTTCCATTCATGTTGCTTCAAAGGATACGTTTGCATGGGCTGTGGAACAATGGGACATCTCCAACTTATTTGCAGGCGAGCTGCAAACCCTGCTAATCCTGCAAACAACTATGTTGCAGAGGAGGACAGATCCACGGTGGATCATGACGAACCAGAGCCTCAGACTGAGGAGGTAGAGGTATATGGAGTGCACACATTTACCACAAACTGTCCCTCGATAATGCTGAAGGTTGAATTAAATAGACTCCCAGTGTCAATGGAGCTGGACACGAGCGCGAGCCAGTCCATAATGAGCAAAAAGAATTGATAAATTGTGGTGCAGCAAGGCCTCAAGGCCAGTCCTGACCCCCATTCGTACTAAGCTGAGAACGTACACAAAGGAACTGATTCCCGTAATCGGCAGTGCTACCGTAAAGGTCTCCTATGATGGAGCGGTGCACAAATTACCACTCTGGGTGGTACCGGGCGATGGCCCCACGCTGTTCGGCAGGAGCTGGCTGGGAAAGATATGCTGGAACTGGGATGACGTCCGAGCATTTCGGCCGTCGACGACACCTCATGTGCCCAGGTCCTAAACAAGTTCCCCTCGCTGTTCGAACTGGGCATCAGGAAGTTCCAAGGAGCAAAGGTGCAGATCCACTTGATTCCGGGGGCGCGACCCATTCATCACAAGGTGAGAGCGGTACCGTACATGATGAGAGAGAGGGCGGAGATCGAGCTGGACCGGCTGCAATGAGAGGGCATCATTTCACCGATCGAATTCAATGAGTGGGCCAGTCCGATTGTTCCAGTCTTCAAGGAGGATGGCACCGTCAGAATCTGTGGTGATTACAAAGTAACTATCAATCGTTTCTCCCTGCAGGATCAATACCCGCTACCAAAGGCAGATGACCTACTTGCGATGCTGGCAGGAGGAAAAACGTTCACGAAGCTGGACTTGACCTCGGCCTACATGACGCAGGAACTGGAGAAATCATCGAAGGGCCTCACCTGCATCAACACGCACAAAGGTCTCTTCATTTACAACAGATGTCCGTTTGTGATTCGATCATCCGTGGCGATATTCCAGAGAAACATGTAAAGGTTGATGAAGTCGGTTCTGCGCACCGTGGTCTTTCAGGACGACATCTTGGTTACAGGTCGGGACACCGTCGAGCACCTGCAGAACCTGGAGGAGGTTCATAGTCGGCTTAATTGTGTGGGGTTCAGGTTAAAATGCTCGAAGTGCATTTTCCTGGCACATGAAATGGAGTTCCTGGGGAGAAGAATCGCGGCGGACGGCATCAGGCCCACCGATTCAAAGACGGAGGCAATCAAGAATGCACCGAGACCACAGAACATGACGGAGCTGCGGTCATTTTTAGAACTCCTGATCTACTTTGGTAACTTCTTACTGGGTCTTAGCACATTGTTAGAACCACCGCACTCTTTACTGCGTAACGGAGATGAATGGGTATGGGGTAAAAGCTAAGAAAATGCCTTTGAGAAAGCTAGGAAACTTTTATGCTCAAACAAATTGCTTGTGTTGTATGATCCATGTAAGCGTTTGATACTAGCATGTGATGTGGCGTCATATGGTGTTGGGTGTGTATTGCAACAAGCTAATGAATGTGGGAAATTGCAACTGGTTGCTTATAGAAACATAGAAACATAGAAAATAGGTGCAGGAGTAGGCCATTCGGCCCTTCTAGCCTGCACCGCCATTCAATGAGTTCATGGCTGAACATTCAACTTCAGTACCCCATTCCTGCTTTCTCGCCATACCCCTTGATCCCCCTAGCAGTAAGGACCTCATCTAACTCCTTTTTGAATATATTTAGTGAATTGGCCTCAACAACTTTCTGTGGTAGAGAATTCCACAGGTTCACCACTCTCTGGGTGAAGAAGTTCCTCCGCATCTCGGTCCTAAATGGCTTACCTCTTATCCTTAGACTGTGACCCCTGGTTCTGGACTTCCCCAACATTGGGAACATTCTTCCTGCATCTAACCTGTCTAACCCCGTCAGAATTTTATATGTTTCTATGAGGTCCCCTCTCATTCTTCTGAACTCCAGTGAATACAAGCCCAGTTGATCCAGTCTTTCTTGATAGGTCAGTCCCGCCATCCCGGGAATCAGTCTGGTGAACCTTCGCTGCACTCCCTCAATAGCAAGAATGTCCTTCCTCAGGTTAGGAGACCAAAACTGTACACAATACTCCAGGTGTGGCCTCACCAATGCCCTGTACAACTGTAGCAACACCTCCCTGCCCCTGTACTCAAATCCCCTTGCTATGAAGGCCAACATGCCATTTGCTTTCTTAACCGCCTGCTGCACCTGCATGCCAACCTTCAATGACTGATGTACCATGACACCCAGGTCTCTTTGCACCTCCCCTTTTCCTAATCTGTCACCATTCAGATAATAGTCTGTCTCTCTGTTTTTACCACCAAAGTGGATAACCTCACATTTATCCACATTATACTTCATCTGCCATGCATTTGCCCACTCACCTAACCTATCCAAGTCGCTCTGCAGCCTCACAGCATCCTCCTCGCAGCTCACACTGCCACCCAACTTAGTGTCATCCGCAAATTTGGAGATACTACATTTAATCCCCTCATCTAAATCATTAATGTACAGTGTAAACAGCTGGGGCCCCAGCACAGAACCTTGCGGTACCCCACTAGTCACTGCCTGCCATTCTGAAAAGTACCCATTTACTCCTACTCTTTGCTTCCTGTCTGACAACCAGTTCTCAATCCATGTCAGTACACTACCCCCAATCCCATGTGCTCTAACTTTGCACATCAATCTCTTGTGTGGGACCTTGTCGAACGCCTTCTGAAAGTCCAAATATACCACATCAACTGGTTCTCCCTTATCCACTCTACTGGAAACATCCTCAAAAAATTCCAGAAGATTTGTCAAGCATGATTTCCCTTTCACAAATCCATGCTGACTTGGACCTATCATGTCACCTCTTTCCAAATGCACTGCTATGACATCCTTAATAATTGATTCCATCATTTTACCCACTACCGATGTCAGGCTGACCGGTCTATAATTCCCTGTTTTCTCTCTCCCTCCTTTTTTAAAAAGTGGGGTTACATTGGCTACCCTCCACTCCATAGGAACTGATCCAGAGTCAATGGAATGTTGGAAAATGACTGTCAACGCATCCACTATTTCCAAGGCCACCTCCTTAAGTACTCTGGGATGCAGTCCATCAGGCCCTGGGGATTTATCGGCCTTCAATCCCATCAATTTCCCCAACACAATTTCCCGGCTAATAAGGATTTCCCTCAGTTCCTCCTCCTTACTAGACCCCCCGACCCCTTTTATAACCGGAAGGTTGTTCGTGTCCTCCTTCGTGAATACCGAACCAAAGTACTTGTTCAATTGGTCCGCCATTTCTTTGTTCCCCGTTATGACTTCCCCTGATTCTGACTGCAGGGGACCTATGCATTCAGAAGTCTGTCTAAGGCTGAGAGGCCTACAGCATGATCGAAAAAGAAGCGTTAGCATGTGTTTATGGGGTAAAGAAAATGCATCAATATCAAATTTGAATGGGAAACCGACCATAAGCCGCTTATATCCCTCTTTTCTGAAAGCAAGGGGATAAATACAAATGTATCGGCCCACATCCAGAGATGGGCGCTCACGTTGTCCGCATACAACTACGCCATCCGCCACAGGCTAGGCACAGAAAACTGTGCTGATGCTCTCAGCAGGCTGCCATTGCCCACCACAGGGGTGGAGATGGCACAGCCCGCAGATTTAGTTATGGTAATGGAAGCATTCGAGAGTGAGCAATCACCTGTTACCGCCCGACAGATTAGAACCTGGACGAGCCAGGACCCTTTACTGTCCTTAGTAAAAAACTGTGTGCTTCATGGGAGTTAGTCCAGTGTCCCGTTGGCGATGCAGGAAGAAATAAAGCCATACCAGCGGCGCAGTGATGAAATGTCTATACAGGCAGACTGTCTCCTATGGGGTAATCGGGTAGTGATGCCAAAAAAGGGCAGGGACACTTTCATCAGTGACCTCCACAGCACCCTACCCAGGCATCGTAATGATGAAAGCGATAGCCAGATCCCATGTGTGGTGGCCCGGTATCGATGCAGTCTTGCATGCAAAAATGTAAAACATGTTCACAGTTAAGCAATGCACCCAGAGAGGCACCACTAAGTTTATGGTCCTGGCCCTTCAAACCGTGGTCCACAGTTCATGTCGACTATGCAAGCCCATTCTTGGAAAAAATGTTCCTAGTGGTTGTAGATGTGTACTCCAAATGGATTGAATGTGTGATAATGTCGGCAGGCACATCCGCTGCCACCATTGAAAGTCTGCGGGTCATGTTTGCCACGCATGGCCTGTCTGAAGTCCTTGTGAGTGACAATGGGCCTTGTTTCACCAGTGCCGAGTTCAACGAGTTCATGACCCGCAATGGGATCAAACATGTCACATATGCCCCGTTTAAACCAGCGTCCAACGGTCAGGCAGAGCGAGTAGTGCAAACAGTCAAGCAGAGATTGAAGAGGGTAACTGAAGGCTCACTGCAGACTCGCCTATCCTGAGTCCTGCTTAGTTACCACACAAGATTCCACTCACTCACTGGAGTTTCCTCCCACTGAACTGCTCATGAAAAGGACACTTAAGACAAGGCTCTCGTTAGTCCACCCTGATCTACACGAACAGGTAGAGAGCAGGCGGCTTCAGCAGAATACATATCATGATCGCGCAAATGTGTCATGCGATATCGAGATGAATGATCCTGTATTTGTGTTAAACTATGGACAAGGTCCCAAGTGGCTTCTTAGCACTGTCATGGCCAAAGAGGGGAGTAGGGTGTTTCAGGTCAAACTTTCAAATGGACTCACCTGCAGGAAACACTTGGACCAGACCAAACTCAAGTTCACGGACTATCCAGAACAACCCACAATAGACTCTGCCTTTTTTGATCCTCCAACACATACACAAGTGGCAACCGACATTGCGGTTGACCACGAAGCAGATCCCATCACCCGCAGCAGCCCAGCAGGACTCACCACGCCTAGCAACCCGGCAAGGCCAGCTGCGCAGCAGCCCAGCGAGGGCCCAACAAATGATTCACCAAAACCAGCATTTGCACCGAGACGATCAACCAGGGAAAGGAAGGCCCCAGATCGACACACATTGTAAATAGTTACATTATTGACTTGGGGGGGGGGAGTGTTGTTATATATGTAAACCTGTAAATACCATGTTTAACCATCAGAGGGCTCATCCCCTGGAGTCCAAAGGGATCCCGCAATCCCTTGGGAGCACCTGTACATAAGAAGGCCTCACAGGCTGGAGAGGCACCCTGAGACCTGTTATAAAGGACTACGGTCACACCTCACTTTGAGCTTGCAGTATCTGGTCTGACTCTTTCTTCAAGACATAATAGAATGAGTGAGCTGCCAGCCCTACTCGCAATTCTTACAGGTTGCTCATTTATATAGCAGGGTTTGTGGGCATTGTCCTATCCTTTTCTCTTTCTATTTAGCGCTCTCCCTCACACACTCACTCAGCATTATAACTAGGGTTGCATTGCACTTCCACTCATCTGGTACTGCTTCCCCTCGCTACTGCATGCTGACCTTGTCCCTCTGCCCTTCTTCTTGGTCCTTCAGATGACTTAGATTGTGCCGCCACCTAGGCTGAGGGGGAGAACCCTTCCAAAGATGCACCATCACTTGCTCTTACCCTTCCAAGCACTAGCACAAAAATAATGAATGAAAGGAGTCTGCAAAGGGTGATTGAATACGCACAAGTGAGCAAGGGCAGGTGCAAATGCATCGAGCAGTCAGGAAATGGCTCACTGGAGGGCCAGTTACTTCCTAGCTCTGCTGAGGTGGACAGAGAGGAGGGCTTTAGTGGCTCAGCCTTTAAAAGACAAATGCTTTATGTGCACCAACAATTGTTCAAATCATTGGTCTACCTGTCACGGAGCTTCCGCAACATGTCTGGTAAATGTGGTAGAGTCCACAACCAACTTCTGTGGGGTGCTCTTGCACGACATCGACAGTGCAGCCAATCATGGAACATGTGGTCACCTCACCAGATGCTGTAACTGGGCCCTCTTTGCAAGAGTCGGTAGCATCAGTAGTAGCATCTCTCAGGGATGCTCATACCAGAACAATGTAAGCTCTGAGTTCCATCCTCTCCTCCGTCTTGGAAAGGCTGGGAGATGATAATGATTGGGATCACGGATGTCTTACAGGCTCTTCTCCTGCAGATCAGTATAAGTGGTGAGTTGCAGCCCAGTAGCCTGCAATGAGAATGGAACATAAGGCCATATCTCAGGATGAGAGCAAGTCTGTTCCCTTGCCATTCCCGCAACCAATGCCTGCCCTGGTGCTAGAAGGCCAGCTGGGCCAGACTGCCCTAGAGGATGCTGAGTTGTTGCAGTCATCACCTGGGCCCACTCATGCCCAAGCTCCTTGAGATCACTGACCACAAGCATCTCAAGAGCCCTTGACTGAACCACAGTAGCCTTCCATCTCTCATGGTGAAGCCACTGAGGGACCATATCATAGGAGCATTAGACTAGGTAAGAGAGCTCCCAGGACAGGCACGAGGGGCTCATACCAGGTTGGTAATTCGTGTGTGACCATTTGTATAACAGAGTAAAATGATAACCCTTTTTGAAATCTGTAGTAGCTGGTGACCCTGCAATGTCAGGTGACATGAGTATAAATCTGGTATTTGGCAGATGCAGTTTATTGGAGGGTGGAAGGTATTGGACATGACTGTTAATGCAGAGGGGCAGGGAATACTCAACTATAGCCCTCTTCAAGGAGCTGCTACCAAAGGTGCAGGAAAGTGTTGGAGCCCTCCCACTTCCTCGCAGCCCTCTTTGTTTATCCCATCGTCATGTTGAGGCTCCATGTGTTGTCCTCATTACAAAGCAAAGTTATGCAGCACAAGGTAAACCATAATTATATGGGATACTTTTTGTGGGTTGTACTGTAGGAAGACACCAGACCTGTCTAGACAACAGAATTATTGCTTGAGGACTCTAAAGATCTATTTGATGAAGGCACTAGTTGATCACACACCAGTTACCCATTAATGGAATACATATCCTAACGGTTCATGAAGACAGTGATGTCATGTAAAAGAACCCATAGGACCACATGGGTACAGTCAGTGACATCTTGGACTATAGGAAGACTACAATCTATGCAAGTATCAGAGCCATATCCTGCTGCTTCCAGTTGTCCGTGGGGAAAATTACGAAACTATTTGCTCGAAAAAACATGGCATCAGGCGTCATGGCAGAGGCAAAGAAGCTGAAGGTTACAGTGACCTTGACTGTAACAAGCAATGTGTGCTAGTGGTGAGAGTTAGATACAAGTCTTGTTGCAGGAGTTGACACAACTCTGTGTCAGTCTCCCTAGAGAATGCAGTCTCGAAGGGCCGAATGGCCTGCTCCTGCACCTATTTTCTATGTTTCTATGTTTCTATGTTAATAGAGAATTTCAGCACTTCTTTTCTGCACATGATGAATTGAATGAAAGTAAGGCACACAGCCAAAAGTTATTGACACAAATGGAAGAAAATTTAATTCAGCTTAAAATAAAAACCATTAGTGCCAATCATTTGATAATATTTTTCAAGCAATTAGTGCTTGCATATCCAAATAAAGTCAGTCTCAGCTATGCTGTACAGAATGAAATAAACTCTTTAAAATGTTTTACACTCATCAGCAAGTACTCAAATAATAATCACCTTGAAGGACATATCTACTGGAGTTTTTCTGGCAGTTTTATTATTTACAAAACTTTGTTATCTCTAGACTTGACTATTCCAACACACTCCTGGCTGGCCTCCCACGTTCTATCCTATGTAAATTTAAGGTCATCCAAAACTCTGCTGCCCATGTCCTAACTCGCACAAAGTTCCGTTCACCTATCACACCTGTGCTTGCTGGCCTACATTGGCTCAAGATTAAGCAATGCCTCGATTTTAAAATTCTCATCCTTGTTTTCAAATCCCTCCATGGCCTCACCTCTCCCTATCTCTGTAATCTCCTCCAGTCCCATAACCCCCTGAGATGTCTGCGCCCCTCTAATTCTGGCCTCTTGAGCATCCCTGATTTTAATCGCTCATCCATTGGTGGTAGTGCGTTCAGTTGCTTAGGCCCTTAGCTCTGGAATTCCCTCTCTAAATCTCTCCCCTTCTCTACCTTGCTTTCCTCCTTTAAGTGACTCATTAAAACCTACCTCTTTGACCAAGCTTTTGATCATCTGCCTTAATTTCTCCTTCTGTGGCGTGGTGTCAAATTTTGCTTTATAAACACTCCTGTGACGCACCTTGGGACGTTTTACTATATTAAAGGTGCTTTATAAATACAAGTTGTGGTTGTTAACATCAGATCTGATCAAACAAATTTCTACATTCTCCAGGGAACACAAGTAGCATAACTTCACACACATCCTCTGCCTGTGCAAATCTCTCTAGGCAGTATCGTCATCTGAACTCTGTCTATTTTGTGCAAAAGTTTAAATGTTAGGTTAACTGATACTTCCTGAAGCATGAATACCTGCATTTGGATATGATACAACCTCTTGCTCATTGGTACCCCAATACTATCTATTGTATTTTGTATTCGGTATTTAGTTTCTGAGCTCCCAGTGACTGCCAGGTTCAGATTTGTGAGACTTTGTTCTCATTTACAGTTGCCTTCGGCAGTTCTTATGCCATCTAATAGATTGGGAAAAATTAGGTCACAGAGAGCTGACTGATGCCAAATGGCTCTGTGTTCCCGTTTCTAGTATACAATCCACCAGAGACCATATTATAACCATTAGCAGACATATGGGTTGAAACCATGTTGTGCAATATTAGTAACAATGTAGGACCAAAAATAAATAGGTCAATACATTTGATAAATTAGCAGACAAAACAATTTTATATAAGATGTTAATTTATTGCTAATAATATTTCACAGCGTAATTTCAACTCAATGCCTTCTTCCTGAGGATAGGTGCTCACTGCCTGATTGTATAACCTGTCGGCTCATATAACAGAGAGCTATTGGGCCCATTTGTTGTTTCTGTTTGTTTGCGTTGATCATTATTTGGTGGGTAATTTTCAACTGCGGCGGGGGCGGAAGACTGCGGAAAGCTAGATTGGGCAGGGTGTATAAGGATGGCTGATTCACTGCCGCAAGTTTTCCACCCCCATCGCAATTGAAAAGTACACTCTTCATGAGAAGAATTTCTTCACATCAGTCATAGGATTACATTGGAATATACTGCACAGAAACACGCCATTCGGCCCAAGCAGTCCATTCCAGCTTATATGCTCCACTCGAGCCTCCTCCCATCTTTCATCATCTAAATCTAACAGCATAACCCTCTATTCCCCTCTCCCTCACATGCTTATCTAGCCTTACTTTATTCATTTCAACCACTCCCTGTGGTAGCGAGTTCCACATTCTCTGGGTAAAGTAGTTTCCTCTGAATTCCCTATTTGATTTTTTGGTGACTATCCTATATTGATGGCCTCTAGTTTTCCTCTTCCCCACAAGTGGAAACACACTCTCTGTGTCTACTCTATCAAAACCTTTCATAATTTTAAAGATCTCTAGTACATCACCCCTCAACCTTCTCTTTTCAAGAGAAAAGCGACCCAGTCTGTTTATCATTTCCTGATAGGTATACCCTTGCATTTCTGGTATCATCCTTGTAAATAATTTTTGCATCCTCTCTAGTGTTTCGATATCCTTTATATAATATGGAGACCAGAATTGTACACAATACTCCAAGTGTGGTCTAACCAAGGTTCGATACAAGTTTAGCATAACATCTCTACTTTTCAATTCTATCCGTCTAGAAATTGCTTGATCGCTACTTTTAATGATTCGCACTCCAAAATCCTTTTGCTCCTCTATCCAATTTATATTCTTATTTTTCTTAACAAAATGTAATACCTCACATTTATCTGTGTTTAAATTAATTTACCAATTATATGTCCATTCTGCAAGTTTATAAATGTCTTCTTGTAATTTGTTGCAGTCCTCCTCAGTATTGACTAATACCCCCATTTTGGTGTCATCCACAAATTTAGAAATTGTGTTTTTGATTCTAAAGTCTAAATTCCGAATATAAATTGTGAACAACATTGGTCCCAGCACTAATCCTTGTGGGACTCCACCTTCTGCCACTCTGAATAGCTACCCCTAGAGCTATTAGAAATTTACCTTTAATCTCTGCTTTCTGTCTTGAAGCCAGCTAGCTATCTAGTCTGCTACTTGTCCCCTGACTCCGTATTCTCTGACCTTATTCATTAGTCTATTATCTGGTACCTTATCAAAATCCTTTTGGAAATCTAGATAAATTTCATCTACTATATTACAGCCCTATTTAAAAAAGGAGGCAGACAAACAGCAGGAAAGTATAGACCAGTTAGCTTAACATCTGTTGTTGGGAAAATGCTGGAGTCCATTATTAAGAAAGCAATAGCGGGACATTCGGAAAAGCATAATTCAATCAAGCAGAGTCAGCATGGTTTTATGAAAGGGAAATCATGTTTGACACATTTTCTGGAGTTCTTTGAGGATTTAACGAGCAGGATGGATAAGAGGGAACCAGTGGATGTGGTGTATTTGGATTTCCAGAATGCATTCGATAAGGTGTCACATAAAAGGTTACTGCATAAGATAAGAGTTCACGGGATTGGGAGTAATATATTAGCATGGATTGGCTAACTAACAGAAAACAGAGAGTCAGGATAAATGGGTCATTTTCCAGTTGGCAAACAGTGACTAGTGGGGTGCCGCAAGGATCGGTGCTGGGTCCTCAACTATTTACAATCTATATTAATGACTTGGATGAAGGGACCGACTGTAATGTAGCCAAGTTTACTGATGATACAAAGATGGGTGGGAAAGCAAATTGTGAGGAGGACACAAAAAATCTGCAAAGGGATATAGACAAGCTAAGTGAGTGGTCAAAAAATTGGCAGGTGGAGTATAATATGGGAAACTATGAGGTTATCCACTTTGGCAGAAATAATAGAAAAGCAAATTATAATTTAAATGGAGAAAAATTGCAAAGTGCTGCAGTACAGAGGGACCTGGGGGTCCTTGTGCATGAAACACAAAAAGTTAGTATGCAGGTACAGCAAGTAATCAGGAAGGCAAATGGAATGTTGGCCTTTATTTCAAGGGGGATAGAGTATAAAAGCAAAGAAATCCTGCTACAACTAGGTATGGTGAGACCATACCTAGAGTACTGCGTACAGTTTTGGTCTCCATATTTAAGGAAGGATATACTTGCACTGGAGGCTGTTCAGAGAAGATTCACGAGATTGATTCCGGAGATGAGGGAGTTGACGTATGAAGATAGGTTGAGTAGGTTGGGCCTATACAATTGGAGTTCAGAAGAATGAGAGGTGATCTTATCAAAACATATAAGATAATGAGGGGGCTCGACAAGGTGGATGGAGAGAGGATATTTCCACTCATAGGGGAAACTAAAATTAGGGGACATAGTCTCAGAATAAGGGGCCGCCCATTTAAAACTGAGATGAGGAAGAATTTCTTAGGGTTGTAAATCTATGGAATTCTCTGCCCCAGAGAGCTGTGGAGGCTATATTTAAGGCGGAGGCGGAGATAGACAGATTTTTGAGCGATAAGGGAATAAAGGGTTATTGGAAGCGGGCAGGGAAGTGAAGCTGAGTCCATGATCAGATCAGCCATGATCTTATTAAATGGCTCGAGCAGCCAGGTGGCCTACTCCTGCTCCTATTTCTTATGTTCTTATGTTCTTATGTACCCTTGTCTACTCTCTCTGTTACCTCTTCAAATAATTCAATGAGGTTGGCCAAGCAAGACTTTCCCTTTTGAAATCCATGCCGACTATTCATTATTTATTTTTGGTTTCGAGATGTTATTCTATTTTTTCCTTTAGTAGGGATTCCATTATTTTTCCTACCACTGATTTTAAACTGACTGGTCTATAGTTCCCTGGACATGTTCTATCTCCCTTCTTAAATATAAGTATTATGTTAGCTATCCGCCAGTCCTCTGGCACTACACTTTTTCTAATTAATTATTAAACATGTGTAATAGTGTCTCTGCTATCTCTTCCCTAATTTCTTTTGTAATGTGCTGATGTTATCCATCCAGACCAAGGGTTTCATCCTCTGAATTTGATTAGTTTATTTAATATTTCTCGCGACCAAAATTAATCCACACCCCATTTCTACTGTTTTTATCGCTGCGGTGGTTGTGGTGGCCTTTTGAGCAATATTCTGCTCTTTGGCTTGTTTTTCAGGCAGACCGGAAATCAATCGTAATGGGAGCAGAAGTGGAGTGGTGAGCACTCTAGAGGGGCAGAAGTTGGGGTGGTGCAGACTGGCCACCGCTGTCAGTCATCAGCGTAGCGCTGATGACATCATCACGGCACCGTGTCACCATGGCTCTCCCCTTCACTTAAAGGGGAGAGCCTGCACGATTTCTAAAGTTTGGTCCACTGGGCTACCAGGGAGGATTTCGGCTGGGCCAATGGCGTGGCACCCAAAAGGGGGTGCCAGGCTGCCCATTGGTGGCCCGGCCGAACACGGGGGCATAATTGTCGGCCCGACATGGCAGTCGGCTGACAAAAATAAAAACATGGCAGCAACGGCAATGCTTCCTCCCCTTTAATGGGAGCCACACCGCCATTGCAGAAGGCCACAGCCTCACTGCACTGTCAGGAAAAAGCAAGTTTTGGCACCCGTCAAGCGGGAGGAAGATTTTCATGGTGGAATTTCACCATCGGGGGGGGGGAACATCAGCGATGTGTAGTGTGATGACGCACTTAGCACGGATCGGCAGCAGCGGAGCGAGCGGGTCACCGCTGTGATACTGCAGGAGCAGAATTTTGATAATGGCGGCCATTACACGAAAAGTCTGCGGCCACTGCACTCCATAGCATGGCCACCAATTTCTGATGTTAAGAAGCCTTAAGGAAAGGGGTCATTTCGGCCCCCTGCTCTTTTTATTTTAAATGCAGCATGGGCTCAACGTTGGCCAGGATTTGCTCTGTTTCTTTTGAGTAGGCTGCTTTTTCTGGCATAACTTAAAAATCCCCAGTTTCCCCAATCAATTTGCACCAGCTTAACTCACTTAGTTACGTTTTTTTTAGGTTAGTTTTTTTTCTCAAAAGGGGGCGTTACCAGCCACCTACGCCAGTTCTGGCCATTTAGGCAACTTTGGCCAGCGAATAGTTACTCCATTTCTACTTAGGCCAGCGTATGTGGCCATTTGAGAAAACCCTTGCAGAGAGTTAAAGAAATCGGCGCAGGTAAGTACATCGGAGGCCATTCGGCCTGGGATAGGGGCGGGAAGCGGGGAGGACCTGGACCTGAATCAACCAAGCCTTAGGGAACAGACTTGCAAAACCATCCTTCATTTGCACAATTAAAATAATAAAAAATAAAAAATTAAAGTCCTAGCTTCAGCACTCGGCCCGGGACTCACAGAACGCACGCAGGAGAACTCACAGAACTCACCGGGAGGCCACTCGGCCTGGGCTAGGGGCAGGAGAATGAACAGGGAGGCCACTCGCCCTGGGCTAGGGGCGGGAGTGATCGAACTGGCCGGCATCGTGGCAGTATCAAGCCTTCAAAATGTTATCAGTAAAATCCACCTTATTTACTGCTTGGTCCTGGGAAAGGGAACAAAACTTCTACATTTTGGGCATCCAGTGTCAGAAAAAAGCACCGCCATAGGAGGATTAGCAAAGTTAAATGGAATATAAAAAGCTTGTATTTTACCTTGATGTCATTTGGCAGTGGAAGAATTGCTGGGTAAAGACAAAACTAATTTCATCTGACCTCTCCTTAAAAGTCTTTATCTGTCTCTGTTCAATGCTGTGCCTCAGTAACCTTCCTCATAGGAGGAGCTGGCTATTGTTTTCAGAACAGTGCCCGATCTGTAATGGCCGATTGCCAACTCGCAGCGCTACTGCTCATGCGCGGACATCACCATTCTCCACTGCGCATGTGTAGATGTCCCGGCACATTTTCCAGCGCAGAACACAGGCTCCGCCCCGAGTTGACTGGCCACGCTGCGCGACTGCAGTGAAGAGGCCAGACGCCGGCCAAAGTTGCAACATTTTTTTCCGGTGCATCTCCGAACTTACATAAGTGGCGCAACTCCGGTAAGTGCACTGAAAAACGGGCTCGGCCAAAATTGAGCCCATGATTTCTAATCTCAGTTTCTGATGTGATGTCCACCTGATTTCTCTCCCTGGTAAATACTGAATTAAAGTAATTAATGTTTAATATTTCTGCCATAATTGATCCTTTATTATCTTTTATCTCTATCCATGTGGATTCTATTTCTGTCTTACTGATAGCTGCGGCACGTTTTTCTACTGCCATTATATTATCCTAATAAGTACAGTTACTCCACCTCCACTTCTTCCCTATCTTTTCTAAATATGTTATACCCTGCAATGTTCAATTCCCAGTCCTGATTTTTCTGTAGCCATGTCTCAGTAATCCCTACTATATCTGGTTCCTTGCAACATATTTGATATGTCCTTACTATACAGTATAAATGCACACGAGGCCCATACTTGAGAGAAGGTCACTCTGTGACCAGTTACCTTTATTACCAAGACCTCAAGTGATGAAGGTGGGTGGAGCTTCCCCTTTTATACCTGAAAGTCCAGGTTAGGAGTGTCTCCCACAAGTTCGCCCCCTTGTGGTCAATGTTCTCAAGGTGTACAACTTAGGTCAGCTGATACATAGGTGACAATGATAGTTGAATACATGACATCACCTCCCCCCCAAAGTCTTATTGGGATCACAGGTTAAGTCTCTCTGGTGGTTTACGCTCTCTTGTAGAGCGGCTGAGTTGGGGCTCCGGTTGTTGGGCGCTGGCCTGAGTGTCTGCTGTTTGCGGTGCCTCAGGCCTGTCTGGACTGCCCACAGTGACTGGGCTCGCCTCCACTTTGTTCGGTCACCTGTGGTGAAGTAAACTCTACTTCGTGCTCTTCCTCTGCTTCTTCTATGGGGTTGCTGAACCTCCTTTTAATTTGATCCACGTGTTTGCGGCAGATGTGTCCATTGGTAAGTTTAACTACCAAAACCCTATTCCACTCTTTGGCAATCACAGTGCCTGCAAGCTATTTGGGCCCTGTAGCGTAATTAAGGATAAAAACAGGGTCATTGACATCAATATATCGCGCCCTCGC
Source organism: Pristiophorus japonicus (assembly GCF_044704955.1). Lineage (NCBI taxonomy): Eukaryota > Metazoa > Chordata > Chondrichthyes > Pristiophoridae > Pristiophorus > Pristiophorus japonicus. The sequence goes on along the minus strand of NC_091977.1, from coordinate 404,114,123 downwards.
ATTCCTGTCATGGTAGTCACATTGTGACTGACGCCTGCTCTCAACGATTTCTTTCATAGTAGGGTGCATAAGGGATATCCTGGTTTTGAGTGTCCTTTTCATTAGCAGCTCTGTGGGTGGAACCCTTGTGAGCGAGTGTGGTTGGGATCTATTAGCCAACAGAAGGCGTAATAAATGGCTTTGTAGGAAACCCCCTTGGATTCTGAGCATCCCCTGTTTGATTATCTGCACTGCTCGTTCCGCCTGGCCGTTTGAGGCCGGCTTGAACGGTGCCGTTCTGACATGGTTGATTCCATTGCCTGCCATGAAGTCCTGGAATTCAGTGCTTGTGAAGCACGGGCCATTGTTGCAGACCAAGACATCCGGTAGACCATGGGTGGCGAACATTGCCCGTAGACTTTCTACCGTGGCAGAGGATGTGCTTGAATTTAAAATGGCACACTCAATCCATTTGGAGTAGTCATCTACTACAACCAAAAACATTTTTCCCATGAAAGGACCTGCGTAGTCCACATGGATGCATGACCATGGCTTGGCGGGCCAGGACCAGGGGCAAAGGGGGACTTCCCTGGTTGCGTGCCCAGCTGAGCACATGTGTTGCACCTGCGAACACAAAGTTCCAGGTCTGCATCTATCCCAAACCACCAAACGTGTGACCTGGCAATTGGCTTCATCATGACAATGCCCAGGTGCTCATTGTGAAATTCTCTGATAAACATCTTGCTCCCCATCTGGGGCATGACTACTCGGTTTCCCCATAGTAGGCAATCGCCCTGAATGGAGAGTTCATTCTTGCGGCTATGAAACAGTTTAAATTCCTCAGGGCATGCCCCATACATGGCTGTCCAGTTCCCATTCATAGAAACGTAGAAACATAGAAAATAGGTGCAGGAGTAGGCCATGCGGCCCTTCGAGCCTGCACCACCATTCAAAAAAGATCATGGCTGATCCTTCAGCTCAGTACCCCTTTCCCATTTTCTCTCCATACCCCTCGATCCCTTTAGCCATAAGGGCCATATCTAACTCCCTCTTGAATACATCCAATGAACTGGCATCAACAACTCTCTGCGGCAGGGAATTCCACAGGTTAACAACTCTCTGAGTGAAGAAGTTTCTCTTCATCTCAGTCCTAAATGGCTTACCCCTTATCTGTGTCCCCTGGTTCTGGACTTTCCCAACATCGGGAACATTCTTCCCACATCTAACCTGTCCCATCCCGTCAGAATCTTATATGTTTTTATGAGATCCCCTCTCATCCTTCGAAACTCCAGTGCATAAAGGCCCAGTTGATCCAGTCTCTCCTCATATGACAGCCCAGCCATCCCTGGAATCAGTCTGGTGAACCTTCGCTACATTCCCTCAATAGCAAGAACGCCCTTCCTTGGATTAGGAGACCAAAACTGAACACAATATTCCAGGTGAGGTCTCACCAAGGCCCTGTACAATTGCAGCAAGACCTCCCTGCTCCTATACTCAAATCCCCGAGCTATGAAGGCAAACATGCCATTTGCCTTCTTCACCGCCTGCTGTACCTGCATGCCAACTTTCAAGGACTGATGAACCATGACACCCAGGTCCCATTGCACCTCCCCTTTTCCTAATCTGCCGCCATTCAGATAATATTCTGCCTTCCAGTTTTTGCCACCTCACATTTATCCACATTATACTGCATCTGCCATGCATTTGCCCACTCACCTAACCTGTCCAAGTCACCCTGCAGCCTCTTAGCATCCTCCTCACAGCTCACACCGTCACCCAGTTTAGTGTCATCTGCAAACTTGGAGATATTACACTCAATTCCTTCATCCAAATCATTGACACATTTCTTAACTAAAGACAGTAGCGGGTCTTTATTTGTCCAGACTTTAATCTGACAGGCTGTCACAGGTGAGCCTTCACCTTCGAAAGCTTCAACAGCCGTGACCAGCTCAGCATCATGCTCAGTTGCCCCCTCAGCGGTGGCTAGTGGGAGCCTGCTGAGTGCATCGGCGCAGTTTTCGGTGCCCGATCTGTGCCGAAATGTGTAGTCATAGGTGGCTAACGTAAGCGCCCACATCTGTATGCGGGCCGATGCATTCGCATTTATGGCCTTGTTGTCGGCCAAAAGGGATGTTAGGGGTTTGTGATCTGTCTCCAGCTCAAATTTCCTGCCAAACAGGTACTGGTGCATTTTTTTTACTGCATATACACATGCTAGTGCTTCCTTTTCTACAATCCCGTAGCCCCTTTCTGCCTGGGACAGACTTCTGGAGGCATAAACTACCGGCTGTAACTGACCATTGGCATTCACATGCTGCAACACACACCCGACCCCATAGGACGATGCATCACACGTTAACACAAGTTTCTTACACGGGTCATATAACGTTAACAGTTTGTTGGAGCATAACAAATTGCGTGCTCTATCAAAAGCCCTTTCCTGGCTGTCCCCCCAGACCCAATTGCGACCTTTGCGTAGGAGCACGTGTAGCGGCTCTAACAGCGTGCTCAATTTGGGAAGAAAGTTTCCGAAATAGTTCAGGAGCCCCAGGAACGAATGCAGCTCCGTCGTGTTACGGGGTCTGGGTGCTCTCTGGATCACTTCCGTTTTGGATGCAGTAGGTCTGATCCCGTCTGCTGCTACCCTCCTCCCCAAGAATTCTACCTCTGGAGCTAAGAAGACGCACTTCGCCTTTTTCAGTCGCAGCCCTACCTGGTCCAGTCTGCGTAGCACCTCCTCCAGGTTGTGGAGGTATTCTTCAGTATCACAACCCGTGATGAGGATGTCGTCTTGAAAAACCACCGTCCTTGGAATCAACTTGAGGAGACTTTCCATATTTCGCTGAAAGATCGCGGCGGCCGAACGAATCCCGAACGGACATCTGTTATACTCAAACAACCCCTTGTGTGTCGTGATGGTGGTCAGCTTCTTCGACTCACTTGCCAGCTCCTGGGTCATGTAAGCTGAGGTCAGGTCCAATTTTGAAAAAAGTTTGCTACCGGACAGCGTCGCAAAGAGGTCCTCCACTCTCGGTAGCGGGTACTGGTCTTGGAGTGACACCCGATTGATGGAGGCCTTGTAATCGCCACATATCCTGACCGACCCATCCGCCTTGAGCAACGGCACGATCGGGCTCGCCCAGTCATTGAATTCGACTGGCGAGATGGTGCCTTCCCTCAGCAGGCAGTCCAATTCGCATTCTATCTTTTCCCACATCACGTACGGCACCGCTCTGGCCTTGTGGTGTACTGGCCTGACGTCCGGGTTTATGTGAATCACTACCTTGGCCCCCATGAAAGTGCCGATGCCGAGTTGAAATAATGAGTCAAATTTGTCCAGGACCTGTGAGTATGATACTCGCTCCACAGAAGAAATTGCATTGACATCGCCCCACTTCCAGTTCATGACAGCAAGCCAACTCCTCCCCAGTAGTGTGGGACTGTCCCCTGGGACAATCCAGAGTGGCAACATGTTCTCCGAATCTTTGTGGGTCACGACTACTGTGGCGCTGCCTAGCACCGGAATGATCTCCTTTGTATATGTCTGTAGCTGTGCGTCAATCGGCAATGATTTTGGCCTCCTGGCCTTGGACACCCACAACCTTTCGAACTGTTTGATACTCATCAGGGACTGGCTGGCCCCGTGTCTAGCTCCATTAATACTGAGATGCCATTGAGGAGCACTTTCATCATTATCGGTGGCGTCCTGGTATATGAACTGTATATGTGCTCCACATGAACTTGCTGAACTTCAGCTTCCAGCGATTTCCCACAGTATTCATTTGGCCTTGTAGGGCTTACATCGGGCCCGTCCTCCTCGTACATAAACCTGGCTGCAGGCTTCCTGCACATATGCGCCAAGTGACCGCTGACGTTGCAGTTTCTGCAGGTATATTGCTGATACCTGCAAGCTCTGACTGGGTGTTTGCCTCCACACCTCCAGCATGAGCTGGAGGCCCCATTGTTGGAAACAAAAGGTCCATTACCAGTTGATCATCTCTGACTGTCTCTGTGACTGTCCTTACGTGCACCATTAACAGGTGCTGATGGTCCCATTACTGGCCGCTTGTCCATTGCGATGGCATGAATCGCCGTTCAGCTAGCCATTGTCTCTGTTGAATTCCCCCTTTGGGTTCGACTACATGCTGGGGCATGTCCGATTGCCCCTGTCTGCCTGAAGAACTGTGTGCCGCGTTAACAATGTTAACTCCCTGGTCGTTTGCTGCATTTGAGCCAAGATTTTTGTCATACATCATTCTGGTCTCTTCCTCCCCTGAGATAAATGTCTGGACTATCAGAGCCGCCGTTTCCAGGGTCAAGTCTTGGTCTCAATCAGTTTCCTGAAAACCCCAGAGCGCCCGATGCCCTCAATAAAAAAGTCTCGCCGCATCTTCGCTCTGCAGGCATCTGGGAACTTACATAGGCTCACCAATCGCCGGAGATCTGCCACGAAGTCTGGAATGCTTTGCCCTTCTCGCCGCCAGTGCGTGTAAAACCAGTGTCTCGCCATGTACATGCTGCTCGCCGGTTTAAGGTGTTCCCCGATCAACTTACTGAGCTCTTCAAACGTCTTGTCCGCCGGCTTCTCTGGCGCTAGAAGGTTCTTCATCAGGGAGTACGTTCTGAATCCACAAACCGTCAGGAGATGAGCCCTGTGTTTGTCGGCCGAATCCTGTCCCAACCATTCCTTAGTGACAAAACTTTGCTGTAGTCGCTCAATAAAGTCGTCCCAATCATCACCAACACAGTACCTCTCTTCTGTGCTGCTAGTGGCCATGCTCGCGTGGTTTAAATCCCAGCTTCTCGTCGTCAATGATATGTCCTTACTATACAGTATAAATACACACGGGGCCCATACTTGAGAGAAGGTCACTCTGTGACTAGTTACCTTTATTACCAAGACCTCAAGTGATGAAGGTGGGTGGAGCTTCCCTTTTTATACCTGAAAGTCCAGGTTAGGAGTGTCTCCCACAAGTTCGCCCCTTGTGGTCAGTGTTCTCAAGGTGTACAACTTAGGTCAGCTTATACATGGTATTTGAATGATATTTGAATTCATGACAATATTATTGCTTCCAGTTCCCCTGTTTTATTACGGACACTGTGTGCATTGCTGTACAGACAGTTTAACTCATTGTTAATAGCAGTTTCTCTCACTTTATTTTTAACCAAATTTTGCACTCCTGTTCTATAACTCTATTTATTCCCTGGCCATCTACGTTCTCTCAGAGTTTAGTCTTTCCTACGCTCTCCTTTCCTGTTTTGTTTATATTTAGGCTGGTTTCATTTCTTTCGATCCCATGTTATGAATGCTTCATGGATTCAGAGAAAGAGCGTTTAATTTTAACTTTTTACCATTATTTTCTGCTTTCACCTTATTTGTTGATTGGCAATTACTGTTAAACTCTCTGTCCCTTCCTGTCCCTGGAAGAGCATGTGTGGTTTGGGTGTGGCTGGGAAGTAAAAACTGGAAAAAATGTCAGCATGTCGGGGAGCCAGTTTCCACATTGACTTTCTGCGTTAGGCTACTTGCGCGCAACCCTCTCAGTTTCCTATTAACATATTGTAATTGAACAATTATAACGATATTTCAACTGACTTTCAAATTTAATGGCACATCCACAGGTTTCCCGGGCTTCCTGAAACTCGCAAGGTGAGAACGCAGCGACAGTTGAGGGGGCTGAAATAAATACAAGGAAATACTGCAATAAATAGTCAGTACCCACTACTAGTTTCTTATCTGCACATGGGAAAGGGTTTGTTCACAGTACTTCTGCTGAGAGGTTACTTTTTCCACTTGAGGTTTCCTCAATCACATCAGGATGGGTGGTGCTATTGCTGCCTTAGATTGGACCTCGAACCAGGACCTATATGACCAGTGCCAGCACCGGGCTGCTGTTTAGGGTCCTGCAGCTGGACAGCAGAGAGGGGTGCGGCAGAGAGGGGAACGGCAGAGGCAGAGAGAGGGGTGCGGCAGAGAGGGGAGCGGCAGAGGGGGGTGTGGCAGAGAGGGGAGCGGGGAGCGGCAGAGTGGGGTGCGGCACAGAGGGGTGTAGCTCGCAGGAGGCACTACCTGCGACATAGGGTGTGCAGGCAGAGGCTGAGTGTTCTTGATGTGTCTGAACACTAGTGTCTCAGGAGGCTCAGGTTGTTGAGTCAGGTGGTGGCAGACATCTGCAGCCTCCTAGAAGAAGACCTGTTGCCTGCTGGACTTGGTGGCCATGTGTTACGAGTGGCCATGTGTTACGAGTGCCTCCAGATCCTTCCAGGGCTCTGCCAAAGACATATCCAGGAAATCACAGTCAGCAGCCCACAAATGCATAAGACAGGTGACTGATGGCTTGTTTGCCAGTGCCGGCAATTACGTGAACATCGACTGCAATGAGTGAGCGTGCAGGTTTGTCTCTTTGGCTGGCTTCCCATAGGTGCAAGGTATCATTGATAGCATGCACATGATCTGGGCACTCTCAGATTTCCGGAGACTTCCGAGAGAGCTGCCTGCCATGTTAGGAAGCTGTGTGTGCTGTGCTCTGTGAATATATCACATCCATCAATGTACAGCTAGGTGGCCAACCATAAAAAGATATTTCTGCAGGTGTGTGCCAGATTTCCAGGAAGCTGCAATGAAGCTTTTATCCTTGATATCTTTGGACCTGCAAGCAGACTTAAGGGTGGCTGTAAAAGACTTCCAACTTGGCTAATGGCACCCATCAGAATCCCGATCAATGAAGCACAACAGCACTACAATGAATGGCAGATGACCACCAGATGTGTGATCAAACAAGCCATCAGCATGCTCAGATCCTCTTCAGATGATTCCAAAGGAGGAGAAGGTGAAGGTGGAAGGTGAGGTGGAGGAAGACGATGAGGGAAATGCACCACCAGCTGCTCGCATTGTTGCCCGGGATGCCAGGGATGCCCTTATAAATGCAAGGTTCATTTAGGTTGCACCAATGTCCCTATGTCACAAGCACAAAAAAAAAGTCACTCTTCCTGTCCCCATCCTCCCTAATGCAACTGACACAAAGCAGTCCTACAAACAATCAACTACCCTTTGCACATCCCCCCATTCAGCCCCATCAATTCATATCTTCGCATTCATCAGTCAGCAACCAAGAATTGGCAAGATGGGAAAGTGGTGCAAAAGAATAATATTTATGTGCTTTAACTAAACAGACACTGAACAACACAATGTTTTCTCATACACCCATATGTATACCTTTGTGCAAATATGAAGCTTTACTCTTCCTCTTCCTGTGGAGCAACCCCTGTATCTTGAGCAGAGGTTGAGGCAGACTTCTCAGATCCCTGTACTGACAGCTGAGATGCTCTTGGCCAATGACCTCTGGGTTTTGGAGTCTGTGAGGGCCCTGCCAAAGATTTCTCCAACTGGAACTGTGCAGGGGTAGACTTGGCCATTAGGAGATGAGGTAGCATGTGGGCTAATGACTGAAGCGTGGGGTGGTGGTGGGGGGGGGGGGGGTGTTGGGGGGAGGGGCGGAACTGGTGAGAAGTGGAGGTACTTTGAGTGGGATCTCCACTTCCATGTCCCCTTTCATAATCATCTCTCTCATGGCCTAACGGCATTGCATTGCTACCACTGTAGTGGAGAGCACTTTGGTACGGATCAGGACAGCATTGTCAGGCCAAGGTTAGAGTATAAGAACATAAGAACATAAGAAATAGGAGCAGGAGTAAGCCATGAGGCCCGTCGAGCCTGCTCTGCTATTCAATAAGATCATGGCTGATCTGATCATGGACTCAGCTCCATTTCCCTGCCCGCTCCCCATAACCCCTTATCGTTTAAGAAACTGTCTATTTCTGTCTTAAATTTATTTAATGTCTCAGCTTCCACAGCTCTCTGAGGCAGCGAATTCCACAGCTTCACAACTCTCAGAGAAGAAATTTCTCCTCATCTCAGTTCTAAGTGGGCGGCCCCTTATCCTAAGATCATGCCCTCTAGTTCTAGTCTCCCCCATCAGTGGAAACATCCTCTCTGCATCCACTTTGTCAAGCCCCCTCATAATCTTATAGCATTTCTATAAGATCACCTCTCATTCTTCTGAATTTCAATGAGTAGAGGCCCAACCTACTCAACCTTTCCTCATAAGTCAACCCACTCATCCCCGGGATCAATCTAGCGAACCTTCTCTGAACTGCCTCCACAGCAAGTATATCCTTTCGTAAATATGGAAACTAAAACTTCATGCAGTATTCCAGGTGTAGCCTCACCAATACACTGTATAACTGTAGCAAGACTTCCCTGCTTTTATACTCCATCCCCTTTGCAATAAACGCCAAGATTCCATTAGCCTTCCTGATCACTTGCTGTCCCTGCATACTATCCTTTTGTGTTTCATGCACGTACCCACAGGTCCCGCAGTACTGCAGCACTTTGCAGTCTTTCTCCATTTAAATAATAACTTGCTCTTTGATTTTTTTTCTGCCAAAGTGCATGACCTCACACTTTCCAACATTATACTCCATCTGCCAAATTCTTGCCCACTCACTTAGTCTGTCTATGTCATCCTGCAGCCTCTTTATGTCCTCCTCACACATTACCCTTCCTCACATCTTTGTGTCATCAGCAAACTTGGCTACGTTACACTCAGTCCCCTCTTCCAAGTTGTTAATATAGATTGTAAATAGTTGGGGTCCCAGCACTGATCCCTGCGGCACCCCACATTAACTGATTGCCAACCAGAGAATAAACCATTTACCCTGACTCTCTGTTTTCTGTTTGTCAACCAATCTTCTATCCATGCTAATATATTACCCCCAACCCTGTGAACTTTTATCTTATGCAGCAACCTTTTGTGTGGCACCTTGTGAAATGCCTTCTGAGAGTCCAAATATACCACATCCACTGATTCCCCTTTATCCACCCTGTTCATTACATCCTCAAAGAATTCCAGCAAATTTGTCAAACATGACTTCCCCTTCATAAATCTATGCTGACTTTGCCTGACCAAATTTTGATTTTCCAAATGTCCTGCTACTGCTTCTTCAACATCTTCCCAACCACAGATATTAGGCTAAGTGGTCTGTAGTTTCCTGCTTGTTGTCTGCCTCCTTTTTTGAATAGGGACGTTACATTAGCAGTTTTCCAATCTGCTGGGACCTCCCCAGAATCCAGGGAATTTTGGTAAATTCACACAATCCATCCACAATCCCTGCTGCTACTTCTCTTAAGACCCTAGCATGCAAGCCATCAGGTCCAGGGGATTTATCTACCGTTAGTCCCATTATCTTACTGAGCACCACCTCCTTAGTGATTGTGATTGTGTTAAGTTCCTCCCCCCCTATAGCCCCTTGACTATCCACTGTTGGAATATCGTTAGTGTCCTCTATCGTAAAAACTGATACAAAATACTTGTTCAGAGTTTCTGCCATCTCCATGTTCTCCATTATCTGTTTTTATATTTTGTGCTAGTTTACTTTCATAGTCTATTTCCCTTTCTTAATCATTTTTTTAGTCATTCTTTGCTGGCTTTTAAAAGCTTCCCAATCTTCTGTCCTCCCACTAGTTTTGGCCACTTTGTATGCCCTTGTTTTTAATCGGATATTGTCCTTTATTTCTTTAGTTAGCCACGGATGGCTTTCTTTTCTCTTGCACCCTTTCCTCCTCACTAGAATATATTTTTCTTGAGAGTTGTGAAATATCTCTTTAAATGTACACCTCTGTCCATCAACCGTCCCACACTTTAATCTATTTTTCCAGTCCACTTTAGCCAACTCTGCCCTCATACCTTCATAGTCTCCTTTATTTAAATGTCCTGTTACTGCTTCTTTAAAAATGGACTCCAACATTTTCCCAATGACAGATGTCATCCTATTTAAGGTGACACACATGTTGTGATCCAGAGTCTGTATGGCTTGGTCAAAGCGTGCATGGATTTATTTGATGGAAGCATTTGATGTTCCATTTGATGAGCTGGCCACTCTATCATTGCAAGAAGATATCATTGCAATGCCCTGCGACATCAACCCATTCATGTTTGAGGTGGACTTCTCCATTCTCTCTGCAATTGTGGTCAGTATGCTAGGAAGGCCTGTCAGTATGTCACACATTGTCTGCTGCTGTTCAATGATGCTCCTTTTCATCGACGGCCCCCGGGGTACAGCACTTGTGTGTAGCTTGGAGAGGGCTGTGAACTCTGACATGGACTCTTAACTGCTGTACTTGCCACTACCAGCTGCTCTTGCTCACTTGAGAAGTGTGAGTCACCAGGTAAAAACCCAACTATCTGTCTAACCGGTCTCACTGAAGTGCGAATATCTGAGCTGATGCATGGTATGCATGAATCTTGTGATGGTGCATCCTCAGAAGGCCCCAATTTATCTGAGGAATCATCATCGACGACCTCCACTGACACCTGCTGCACACATGGATTCCCTGTCAGAGATAAAAGCAATAAATTCGATAATCATAGTTCACTCACTGTTGAAATTAAGTTAACATGACTAAGTGCCATATGGCATGTGAATCACTAAGATTTAATTGTGTCATCAGAGAGCTGGAAACTTCGTGTCTCTCCATCTCTGACAGCCAGGGACGATCCTGCTGCTCATCTTCTGGGCCACTTACAGCTACGCTTTCTTTTCATCAGCAGCAGGTTTATTCCTCCCATTGCTGGGGAAGAGCAGCTTGCCGCAGCTCCTCTCAACCCCTAGCAGCACATAAAGGGAGACGTCATTGAAACATGGTGCAGCATTTGTCCATCTGGAATCCATCATTTAACTTCCTTTTAATTAATTAATAACCTTGTAGTAAAGGATCCTCTGGGGAACAGTGATCGTAATATGATAGAATTTTACGTTGAGTTTGAGAGTGATTTAGTTAAGTCCAAAACGAGGGTCCTAAATCTGAACAAACAAACTACATAGGGATGAGAGGTGAGTTGCTAAGGTAGGTTGAAAAACAAGATTAAAAGTTATGACTGTGGAAAAGCAATGGTAAACAGTTAAATAAATAATTCATAATTCGCAACGAATATACATTCTCTTGAGGAATAAAAACATCATGGGAAAAATGAACCATCTGTGGCTAACATGAGAAATTAAAGATAGTATTAGATTAAAGGAAAAGGCCTATAATGTATCCAAAAAGAGTAGTAAGCCTGAGGATTGGGAGGATTTTAGAATTCAGTAAAGAGGGATCAAGGAATTGATAAAGAAGCGGAAAATAGAATGAGAGTAAATTAGCGAGAGACATAAAAACAGACTGCAGGTATGTAAAAAGGAAAAGATTAGTGAAAGTAAATGTGGGTCCCTTACAGGCAGAGACAGGAGAAATTATAATGAGGAATTAGAAATGAAAGAGAAATTAAACAAATACTTTGTGTCTGTCTTCATGAAAGAACATGCAAGAAACAATCCGAAAATAGTGGAGAACTAAGGGTCTAGTGAAAATAGGGAATGGAAAGAAATTAATATTAGTAAGTAAATAGTACTGGAGGAATTAATGGGACCAAATGCCAAAAATCCTCTGTATCTGATGGCCTACATCTTAGGGTTTTAAAAGAGGTGGCTATAGAGATAGTGGATGCATTGATTGTCATCTTCCAAAACTACATAGATTCTGGAACGATTCCCACAGGTTGGAAGAGACCAAATGTAACCCCACTATTTAAGAAAAGAGGGAGAGAAAAAATGGGAAACTGGAGATCAGTTAGCCTGATATCCGTAGTAGAGCAAATGCTAGAATCTATTATTAAAAGATGTGGTAAAAGGACACTTAAAAACTAATAATAGGATTGAGCAGAGTTAACATGTATTTATGAAAGGGAAATCGTGTTTGACTAAGAGTTTTTGAGGTTGTAATTAGCAAAACAGATAAGGGGGAACAAATGGATGTAGTGTATTTGGGTTTTCAGAAGTCATTCAATAAGGTGCCACACAAGAGGTTATTAAACAAAATTAGGACTCATGGGATTGAGGGTTATATACCAGCATGGATTAAGGATCGGTTAACAGAGAGAAAACAGAGAGTTGGAATAAATGGGTCATTTTCGGGTTGACAGGCTGTAACTAGTCGTGTACTACAAGGATCAGTGCTTGGGCCTCAGCTATTTACAATCTATATCAATGATTTGGATGAGGGGACCAAATGTAATATATCCAAGTATTTTTTAAATGGTGAGAGATTGGAAAATGTTGGTGTCCAGAGGGACCTGGGTGTCCTCGTACACGAATCACTGATAGTTAGCTTGCAGGTACGGCATCAATTAGGAAATTGGAAAGCAAATGGTATGTTGGCCTTTACTACAAAAGGATTTGAGAATAAGAGTAAAAATATCTTACTGCAATTATATAGGGTGTGACCATACCTGGAGTATTGTGTACAGTTTTGGTCACTTTATCCAAGGAAGGCTATACTTGCCATAGAGGGAGTGCAACAAAGGTTCCCCAAACTGATTCCTGGGATGGGGGGATTGTCTTATGAGAAGAGATTGAGTAGACTAGGCCTATATTGTCTAGAGCTCAGAAGAATGAGAGGTGATCTCATTTAAACATACAAAATTATTACAGGGCTTAACAGGGTCGATGCAGGGAGGATGTTTCTCCTGGCTAGAAAGTCTAGAACTAGGGATCATAGTTTCAGGATAAGGATTGGCCATTTAGGACTGAGATGAAGAGAAATGTCTTCACTCAGAGGGTAATGCATCTTTGTAATTCTCTACCCCAGAGGGATGTGGATGCTCAGTCACTGAGTATATTCAAGACAGAGATTGATAGATTTTTGGATATTAAGAGAATCAAGGGATATGGGAGAACGTGCAGGAAAGTGGAGCTGAGGTAGATGATTAGCGATGATCTTATTGAATGGCAGAGCAGGCTCGAAGGGCCGAAGGGCCTACTACTGCTCCTATGTCTTATGTTCTTATGTTTTTCTTTTATACAAACTCCAACTCTTTTAAATTCCATCTTTGGATTGTCCCTTTAATGACTGGAGTTGAGATTGTGTCATGCAGTTCCCCCATCATGCCCGCTGCTGCGAATTGGATGTCAAATCTGGAAGTAAAATGCTAATGAACTGGCTGAGTTAAAAAGCTACTGACAGACATGCTGAACTTACTCCCAGGTTTCTGCGCGGTATCAGACCCTCCGCCCCCTCCCCCCGCTATCAACACATATCCGTGTAAATATCGGGGCCATTGCTTCTAGCAAAACAAGCACAGCAATAAAGCAGCTAAATTGCAATGAAATGTGAAATAGGTGGAAAAACACACAGAAGGTACTTACAGCAAGTCCAACTGAATCAAGCCACGTTAAGAACAAAGGTACTACACAAGGAAGGAAGCTTCCTCGGAGCATCCATTTAAAAGCTTCTAAAATTTTTTGAGAATATAACTAGTAGAGTGGACAAGGGAGAACCAATGGATGTGGTGTATTTGGATTTTCAAAAGGCTTTTGACAAGGTCCCACATAAGAGATTGGTGTGCAAAATTAAAGCACATGGTATTGGGTGTAATGTATGGATGTGGATAGAGAACTGGTTGGCAGACAGGAAGCAGAGAGTCGGGATTAACGTGTCCTTTTCAGAATGGCAGGCAGTGACTAGTGGGGTGCCACAGGGCTCGGTGCTGGGACCAGAACTATTTACAATATATATCAATGATTTAGATGAAGGAATTGAGTGTAATATCTCCAAGTTTGCAGATGACACTAAGCTGGGTGGCGGTGTGAGCCGTGCGGAGAATGCTAAGAGGCTGCAGGGTGACTTGGACAGGTTAGGTGATTGGGCAAATGCTTGGCAGATGCAGTATAATGTGGATAAATGTGTGGTTATCCACTTTGGTGGCAAAAACACAAAGGCAGAATATTATCTGAATGGTGGCAGATTAGGAAAAGGGGAGGGGGAACGAGACCTGGGTGTCATGGTACATCAGTCATTGAAAGTTGGCATGCAGGTACAGCAGGTGGTGAAGAAGGTAAATGGTATGTTGGCCTTCATAGCTAGGGGATTTGAGTATAGGAGCAGGGAGGTCTTACTGCAATTGTACAGGGCCTTGGTAAGGCCTCACCTGGAATATTGTGTTCAGTTTTGGTCTCCTATCTGAGGAAGGACATTCTTGCTATTGAGGGAGTGCAACAAAGGTTCACGAGACGGATTCCCGGGATGGCAGGACTGACATATGAGGAGAGATTGGATCGAATGGGCCTGTATTCACTGGAGTTTAGAAGGATGAGAGGGGATCTCATAAAAACATATAAAATTCTGACGGGACTGGACAGGTTAGATGCCGGAAGAATGTTCCCAATGTTGGGAAAGTCCAGAACCAGGGGACACAGTCTAAGAATAAGGGGTAAGCCATTTAGGACAGAGATGAGGAGAAACTTCTTCACTCAGAGTTGTTAACCTGTGGAATTCTCTACCGCAGAGAGTTGTTGATGCCAGTTCATTGGATATATATTCAAGAGGGAGTTAGATATGGCCCTTACGGCTAAAGGGATCAAGGGGTATGGAAAGAAAGTATGAAAGGGGTACTGAGATGAATGATCAGCCATGATCTTATTGAATGGTGGTGCAGGCTCGAAGTGCCGAATGGCCTCCTACTGCACCTATTTTCTATGTTTCTATGTTAAAACAGCTGCTGAACCTCCAGAGCACCTATCAGCAACATTATGCGAACTAGCCCTAATTCACATATTTTTCAGCTCTTTTAAGGAACTGCGTGTGCAGCTTCTCAGTGGCTGGAACTACTTCTGGATATTATGGCAATCTCAGACAGGTCTCAGCGCTTCATGATGTAGCAGTTCTATGGCTGCTGTATGATCGAAATCATGTGCAAACTGTGAGCAACAGCAGTTGAAAATGGAAAAGAAATTCATGGAAGACTTTTCGAACATCCTCAAAAAGAGTTACAAAAAAAAATATCTAATTAGGAATCTCGCCCTGAGTGCTAAAATTCTGTCTCTGTGATGCATGATCAACACAATTAATTATTGTTATACAGATTGAACCTCCCTTATCTGGCAACCTCAGGACCTGGCCTGTGTTGGGTAAGGGATTTTGCCGGACGAGGGGAGGTCACGTGTTCTACCGTCTTTCACAACTGCCAGCCCCCAGCCGGCCACGATAAAGATATCCCCAACCCCACCACTGCCCCCCACCCTCCCCCCCAATGACCTCCAAGACTCATTTAAAGTAATAAAGAGGTATTTTCGTTTTGTTTGGCAGAGCGCCAAGGGCAGCGGGGAGGAGGCGAGAGGAGCGGCCAGCCCAATGACACGGCCTGCTGGCCTGACCCCAGAGGAAGCGCCGACAGCAGCAGGGAGCAGAGGAGCAGCTAGTCCGAGGACGTGGCCCAATCCCAGAGGGAATGCTGATGGCAGCAGGGAGGGGAGGAGCGGCTAGCCCGAGGACACGGCCCACTGGCCCGATCCCGGCCAGGGCACGAGAGGCAGGTTGGTGGGACTCAGTGCATTAAAAAAATAATTTTATCAAACTTTTATTTATAATTTAATTCAAAATATAATTATTAGTAGTACAGGTTAAACCTTTCTTTCTCCCCTCCCAAATATCCACACTCAAGGCTACTTAGGCAATCAGTACCTTCAGAATCAGACCAAGGAAGGAGTCTCCGTCTTCAGGAGAGCAGAGAATATTGGTGAGTACGAAAAAAAATTATCTGCGCATGTGCCACCCAGTGGCTAGGAATGGTGCCGGATGAGGGGTGGTGCCGGATAAGAGAGGTTCAACCTGTAAATGCAGAATGCAACCTACCTCTTGACCAGAAAAATAACTGATTTTAATCATCAGTGAGTGAGGCTTCTTTCTACATTTAGTTGTCCGCATTGCAATCAATCAGTTTTCCAATATTGCAACAAAAGAGTCAGGATGTTAAATGTTCATATTTCTTATCTTTTGATCACTTCCTTGTACGGCCTGTGGCTGAGATTTCCACCTGCCTCTGTTACTTTAGGGGCATAACCTGAATTCTGAGTCTGACTAAAACATTTCAACATCCAACAGATGTTCATTCATATTTAAGTAAGTGGAGTCACAAAGGAACGGCCTGGGGTTAACAATAAACAGAATGTTAGTTTATACATCTATACAGATACCACTGTCTACACTATACTTCCCAGAAAAGATTCATCAGAAGCTGGCTTATTAGCAAGTAAAGGTTTAATAAAACATTCTACTGGGTTAACAGCAGAAAATTAGAACTGTAATGAAGCCTTCATAGTGATTACATTGTACATATCTGAACAGGCATTGGGACCTTCTGAAGCTGAAATTAAAATAATTGTCTTCGAGCTTAATGACCAATCCTTTAAGGGCATCTCAGTAAAGCAGGCTATAGAAAATATAAAGGAATAGTCCAACTGGTAAATCCCACTGCCATCTCTTGCACCTTTGCTGAATCAGTAAACAAATTAATACCTTACACTCAATATTACAATAATCCCTTCAGTTTTGCAGAAATCTTCCATGATATTTCAATCGATTCTGAACGGGATTTTCACTGCTAAACAAAATAAAACTCACTTTCATAATTGAAGAAAAACAACCTATTCATTGTGCTAGGATAATTGCCTTTCATTATAAATATATACAGAAAGATATAAAGGATTCACATCTACATTTAGAAATGTTGTATTACACTTGGACCGTCCACAGTAGTCAGGGTGGTCGCCTTAGTGACAACAAAAATGAGGTTACTTCAGACAGACCTTGGTAGACCATTACAACTACAACCTTTGTCTAGCTGTCTGCACTTTGTAAAACCTAGTGTATTTGCACTTTTTTTGCATATAACATCTTCCCAATTAAATCATGAATTACACTCTTTATTTAAACAGCTACTGAGTACCTCAAGGAGCACATATTTGTTCAAATTATTAGCTAAATTGGCTTGAAAATAAATCTGATTGCTTTAAATAATTTGTTTTACGTTTCTGTATTGTAAAATTTAAATCAAATAGGTTTTACTTTTTTGTTCCCAGCAGGACCCTGCTGTAAACTAAACTTCACTGACCACATTGGCTTTCTCACAACACTGTTCTGATGCTTTTACACATGTGGTTAGCGGGAGCACCTGCTGACTTATTTTAATAAATTAAACTTTTTGGGGTGCATGTGAAGATCCACCGAACTGAATGTGAAAAGTAAAACAGCAGTAGCCACTGCCAGATCCTTCAATGTTCGATTATATCAGCATTACATTTATGACAATGGCTCGCCTTAATTGAAGGCTGGCAAAATGCTGTCGACAAAATTGCATTGAGCTTTGTTTAGTTTCCGCAGCAGGTGCATAATTTTCATGATGCCACTGAATTTTAACAAGATTGCCATGCTACTGCCTCAGGGCCTGCAACTTCAAGCATTCTAACCGAGGTTCGCACATCCTCTAAGGAATAACTGCAACCTTGCGCTAGGTTGCTGGAGGTGTTAATGAATTCTACATCAGGCTTCAAACACTTTCTTTTAGTGTGAGGAACTGCTCTCTCCAAAATAATACAGAGGCCAACTTATTCACTTCCACAGTGTTTCTTTAGAACCTAATCACAATGTGGTTCACTGGGGGTTGGATATTAGTCATGGTAAATTAATGAACAAGCACAGTCATGGTTCGGCCACTCCCACTAAACACACTGGGAAAAAGATCAGCTGTTTTTCATTCTGTCACTTTGAGTCAATTAATTATAAGGAATATGAAGGAGTTAGTACAAGTCCAAACCAATAGGCCTAGTAATTGGATATGGTCCGAAAACGAGCAGTGCCACAGGCCAGTGCTATTTGCTCAAGGTGGTGCAGACAGCACACAAAATTCATGCTGCCTGCTCATTATAATGATTGGAGCGCTGATTTCAGCGATAAATACGCTACTGATTGGCTTAGCGCTGAATGGGTGGGGCTATCAGGTGCAGTTTAATGGCCAATAATATTTGGCCGAGACTCTGCACTACTTAAAGGGGAGGTGCTTTGTTGCAGAAGCACCTCATTGTCACTGTAGAGCAAGCTCTGGCTCAGCAACCAAGGGAATGAGCAAAAAGGTTCTCAGACGCTGCACTGAAGACCTTGGTACTGGCTGTGCAATGAAGGTGGCTGTCCTGTTCCCATAGGGGTGGCAAGAGGCCATCCAAGGCCATTTGCAGAAGGCTGAGGGAGGAGATAGCAGACTCCGTCATGGTCGACAGTGTGGTTCCAAGGACCTGGATCCAGCGCTGAAAAAAGTTTAATGACCTCACATGACAGGTCAAGGTGAGTGAAGGCTTCAGCAAATGTCATATCCCACCATCTGCACCACAAGCCTCACACACTGCTCAATGAACCATAACTCACCTACCAACAATCTCTAGCTGTCACCACTTATACATCACAATCATGGCTTCACTTCACCCTCACGACCTTACTACTGCTGCAACACTCACACCCACATCTCACCTTGCACACACTAACAGCTATTCAACTATGGCAGGCAATCACCCAAACACATTGCACTACATTCACTGACACACATCCCTTTCTCTTGTAGGCAAAGGTGGCGCAGAACAGGAGGGACAGACAAGAGGTGGCCAAGCCATTATGCAGAACCTCACCAACCTGGAGGAATCGGTGCTTGAAATATTGGAAGAGCAGTGAAGTCTGTGGCCTGTGGAGAAGTTGAAGCTGTTGCTGCTGATGATGATGGTATGGTCATACCTTATCCTTCTTCTCACATCCCACTTCCCCCTCATCCCACAATCTCTTCTCACTTACAAGCTGCTGATAGTGTATGCATGGATATCATGTTTCTCCCCCTCCTCCCTCAACACAACTTGACCCTTATGCCTTTCTGCTTTCAGATACCAAGAACTGCCAGCAGACCAACCTCTCCGTCATGTTGACCAAACGGACAGAGGAGATGAACAACAAGATAAAGAAAATGCACCGGCTCTGCATTTGACACTTGTAGAACAAAGAACAGAAAATGGCACTGAGCGAACTTTAGAGGGTAGTTTAGAGGCAGGATCTGCACATGGTGAGACACCTGGCATGAGTGGGCTACAGCCAGGCCAGGGGAAAGGATGGTGCAGGTGCCAGCTCCTGGAGGCCGTGGTCGTACATGAGTTCTGTTGCACAGGACTCAGATGACTGCGTTGGGGCGGCCTTCAGAAAGGTGATGGGCATGCCCATGGAAATGTTAGGTGCAATGGCAAGCCTGCCAGAGAGCCTCTTGTCAGTGTCAAAGAGCGTGGAGGAGACCAGCATCAACATTGGACCGAGCTTTTCACAGAGCTTGGAGTCATGATTTCCAGGATGGTAGTGATGGACAACTCCAGAGCAGGCCAGCAATGTAGGAATGCTGAGGTGCTGCCCCAGGGGAGTGTGTCTTTGGAGCAAGAACCTGCTGTCCTCTCTCAGGATGACACCATTCCTACTTCCATCACTGCCACTCCATCAATATCCTTGCCACTGCCTATCAGCCGGCCAACTCAGTCTACTGCTGCACATGCCGAGGTGATGCAGTCTACAGCCAGACTTTCTAGGCCCACAGTTGGTGGAGGTCATTGTGCAAGACCATCTGCAATCTCATCCACTGAAAGTCAGCAGCTTTTCACCAGGCATGCTGCTGCCACTGGGGGAGCACTGCGTAGGAGCACTAGAGTAGGAAAACCAACACGAAAGACAGGCATGGAGGGAATTGACAAGGATATTGTAATTTTGAACACATTGGGATAAATTTATGATTTTTTGTTTGGAATGTGTGTTTTGTGGTGGCTCTATTTCAGCTTTGTGCCCAGGAGGATGCCATGATTTTCTGTGAGAGAGGGATGGTATGATGGGGAAGTGTTGAGCAATGGGGATCGAAGGTTTGATTCACTGGAATCGGAGTTTGATGAGACATTCACTGATAGCCCCTTCGGATTGGGGATTTGCTGTGTGCTTCCCCCCCCCTCCCCACCCCCCTCATCCTGAGGTGGTCACTCAATGCCTGGTGGAAAGGGCTGCGCCTTCATGATGGCCAAGTTGTGGAACATACAGCAGACCACCATGAAATCAGACACCCACTCCGGCAAGTACTGAAGGCCTCCTCCCGAGCAGCCAAGGCAGCAGAACCATTGCTTGCACCCCGGTAGTCTGCTTGATGATGTTCCTGGTGGTAGCATGGTTGTCATTATATGAATGCTGGGCATGAGTGGTGGGGTTGCTGAGGGGAGTCATCAGCCCGCTGCAGAGTGAATAGCCCATGTCTCTGAGCAGCAACCCTCAGGTTTGATGTGGTGGCTGCAAGATTGCTGGCACACCATACTGCATAGGATGAAGGCATCATGACTGCTATCAGGATACTAGGCACTCACCATCAGGATGTGCTGGGCATGTTCGAACAACAACTGCACATTAAGTAAGTGGTAGCCTTGCAGTTGCAGTACATCTCAGGATTGGTATACAATGCCCGCAAAGCCACCTAAGAACTAGTAGCAGGAGTAGGCCATTTGGGCAGTTGAAGGCGCCATGCACCATGGAAAGCTCCGTTATCCTGGCAAAGCCTCATGTGCTCTTATCCTGTTTCTCTACGATCAGAGAGAAGACAATGTAGTCTCTTCTCGACAGCCTCCGTGTCCTCCTGGATTTAGCAATGGATGGCAAACTAGAAGATGTTAGCTATGCCTCCTGCTGCAGACTGGAGGGATGCATTGGTGAAGAAATTGAGGGCCACGGTGACCTTGAGGGCCACTGGGAGAGCTGTCATCGCCCTGCTCGCGGGCTACAGGTCTGGTTGCAAGAGTTCTGTGACCACCACCTTGGTGAATTGGAGCCTCCTAATACACTGCTTCTCACTGAAGTGGAGTTAAGAGAAGTACTCTCTGATGACCACAGGTGGGTAAAGCCCTCTGTTGAAAGCCCTCCTGGCCTCTGCGAACATCTTCTCCTCTTTTTCACTGCCTCCGCTCATTCTCCCGAAGATATTCGAGCGCGAGGGTGACTGCAAATAGAGCCCCTCATGTCTGTGAGCAGAAGCCTTTAAATGAGAATCAAGGGAGGGGCGAAATTGTCCTGCGCTCCAATTGGGGTGGTAACCTGCTGGGGCCGGGATTTCCTGTGCCCGGCACAAAAGTCCCGTCTTAGCTGTTGAATTGGGATTACCACCCCTCAAAGGAAGTGGAGTGCAATCTCGCATGCTCCACTTCCATTGAGGGCACGTCCCGGGACGATGCTGGGGCAAGTAGCACAGCACTACATGGATGCTCCACGTATTGTTGACGCATTTCAACATCCCTTCGCTTAAAGTGGAGGGCTGCTGCGCACTCTGCAAGGCCTCTGATAGCCTCCACTGGGCCACCAGGGCAGCATGGTGCTGCGGTTGCAGCACGGCACCCAAAACGGAGTTCCGGGCAGCACAATGGCGGCCCGGAACATGCAAATAAGAAGGTATGGTAGCCGACCTGAGTCGGCAAAACTTCAAAGATGGTAGCATAGGGCACTGGCGACCTCCCCTTTAACTTCTGCCCCACGAGCGGATGTCGGCCAACTTCGGCCACGAAGCTACCGTTGACATCTGCTTGCACCAGCCTCGCGGGCCGCGGGGCAATTTCCCCCGCTGGGCAGTACGAGGTCGACTTGAAATGCTGAGGGGTCGCCACGCACGGCAATGATGTCATCAGTGGTTGCGCAGCAGCCCAGGGCACAACATAGAAACATAGAAATGTACAGCGGAGATGGAGGCCATTTTGGCCCATCGTGTCCACGCTGACCACAAGGTCCCTGGTCAGTGGCCCTAAAGGTTACATATAAACCTATTAACAATGACGGAAAGGCAAAGAGCACCCAGTCCACCTCACACAACTGCAACACCCCTTATACTGAAACATTCTACATTCCACCCCAACCGAAGCCATGTGATCTCGTGGAAGAGGCAAAAACCAGATAAAAACCCAGGGCAATTTAGGGAGAAAAAAATCTGGGAAAATTCCTCTCCGACCCATCCAGGCGATCGAAATTAGTCCAGGACATGCCATGGCAGTGCCTCCGCAAATTCCCAGGCAATTGCCCCACAGGCAAAAAGTGTCTTGCACCCCGTTAGTGCTCTACTGGAGGCGTTAATGTGCCTCTGAAAAAGTATCAATTTCGGCCCCAAGGTGTTTTCCACTTGCAGTAACACTCCATGTAACCTCAGTAACTTTAAACAAGTATAGAAACCTTTAAGAGTTGCAGAAACTTAGTCAGAGCTAGTCAAACTGAGAAACCATGTCAGCTGCAAATTGCTGTCGAAGATCTCTTTAAATATCGGTGCTCTTTAAATATCAGGGCTCCTTCCCTGTTAGTGGAACAGCGACGTCAAAAATGGCAGTGCGTCAAACTCATTGATATCACGATCAGCCTCATTTCCATTTCTCTAGCAAGTGCGGACAACAGCAGAGCTGCCAACCTGCCGAAAATGGCGGCCGCTGCGAGACCCGCCGGAAGCAAGTTGGCTACCATTTTTTCATCAAAACGGGCCTTAACAGCTGGTGCTAAACCCCTGATTTTCTAGACCATTGGTGGGTGAGTATAGGGGGTGTGGTGCATTGAGCAGTGTGTGAAGCTTGTGGTACAGATGGTGCAATGTAGCATTTTTTGAAGACTTCACTCACCATGACCGCCCGTGTGAGCTTGTTAAAATTCCTCCTGCACTGTGTGTGGGATCTGAGGAGCACAGTGCTGCCCATGACATGGTGTGCCATCTCCCTCTACATAGTCCGCCAGACTTGTGGCGAGGGCATCCTGACAATTGGTACAGGACCGCCCGCCTTCGCTCCACCGCTAACCAACGCCTCCAAAGCATCATCGGAAAACCTCCGGACTCTCTCCCCGGGATCTGCCATTAGGATTTGTAAATAAGTGTTCCTTCTCCTGGTCCTTCTTCTTATGGTTGTTGAGGCAGCTGCACACCCAACAATACTGAAAATGAGATGCTGCAGCATCAATTAACCTCCCATTAAGTAGTGAAAAAAGCCACGAGCAATCATTACTTGAATTTAGACTGTCCCCGATATTGGCCCATATTTTCAGTGTAAAGCCAATAAGGATGGGTTTTAAGACTAGAATCATAACTGCAATCATTTTAATAAGAAGCGAGGATGAATTTAGCATGCAGTCTAGTCGATTTTCACCTGGTGCTACTTAACCATTTTTAGTCTAAACACTGCCCATTTCTTGGCTATAATGCTATACCCTATAGTGTTTTAAAGTGAGACTGAGAAATATATTCAAAGTTAACTCACGAAGTAGTATAGCCACACAACTAACTCCGAAAAATCAGAGGCTTGTTTGTGACAGAATGAAGTTGGTTATCAGACAGCAACTGACAGTCTCAGCAATGAATTTTAACTCCTGGTCCGGAAAGTGCCTGATGAGCAGTTGACCCACCCAAGAGTGGCAGTGGGTGAACCAGCCTCATTAACAAGCCACTTGCTGACTTCATGATCAAAACAGTCAGGAAGTCATAGGGAAGCGACTGCTCGGCCATAAAAATCAGGCAGCTCAGAGGCCACCTATGGTGCTGGGGAGTGGGGGGAGATTCTGGGACAGTCAGTGGTTTGGGAAGTGGGATTGTCCAGGACAGGGGAGGCCTACACTTTTCTTGTGGGCCCTGAGGAGTACTCCTTCTCCTCTGGGTCCCACAAAGGAAAGAAGTACACTTACCTAGAGGGGCCTGTTCTCCCGGTGATCAGGCTACAGCCTGGAGGAAAGGCCGCAGCTATTTCCCTGCTCAAACCAATGTTCTGATGATATTCATCAGGATCCCGTCTATTTAAAGAAGCACCCACCGGCTTTGGACGGGTCCCCTTGGTGCCTGTAATTTAAAATGCAGTCTGCGGGTTCAAAACAGGAGGCCAGCGAGTAAGTCTCCCACTCCATTTTAACTACCTGCTGCCTGGTTTCTGCCAGGTGGGGAGAGTTAAAATTCCCCCCGTGAGTACATCAAGGTAACATATTACAGACTAATTGAAATATATCGAGCAGTGTTCAGTTGTACATAGGCACATGCACAGGCAAGGAAGAAAACTGAGGCCTGAATTTTAATACTTTGGCAGGTTGGGAGTGGGTGGGCTCAAAAGCGGTCAGGAATAGGCTCTGCTGAATTTAATGGAAGGGCTTGATTTGCATTGGAAACTTCTGTTTTCCACCTGCAGCCAGCCAGATTGAGAGGCTGGTTGGCTGTGGGCAGGTAGGCATGTGGCAGAGAGGAGGGAGGTAGGGATCCCGTGGGGGCCCAGGAGTAGTCAGGAGGGGGTCAGAGGAGCAAGGGGAAGGCTGAAATAGCGGAAGGGTTAGGAGCTCATCGGAGGCTGGGCGACTGAAGAGGGCCGGAGGAGCAAGGGAGTGGGGTCAGGAGGTCATCAAGGGCCGGAGCGATTGATCAGAGGATTGGCAGGCTGGAGGAGGTGTGGGGGGGATTGGGAGTTCATCGGGGGGCCAGAGGAGAATGGAGGGGTGAATCGGAAGCCTCATGGGGGGGGGGGAGAAATCATGTAGTATCTTCTGTACAACATCACAAACACACACTTTCTAGATGGCTCTACTGGAGCTTGTCAGGTGACCTAGTCACATGACTCTTATTGTATATACAGCAGTAGTTGCATTTCCACAATAGTCCACCAGGTGGAACAGTAGTCGAGTAGCTGGAACTATATATTACACTGCTCCCTCCTTAATGAAGAAGTAATTATAACAAAATAATCATCATACTTAACTTGCATGGTAATACATAACAAAAGACATGGACTTATTTTGCCATTTTTACAAATTAAATTTAATGACTTGTTTTCTGTTTTGAAGAGGATACCTTCGCTCGCAACAGAACCTTCCAAACACGGTGTCGAACTTAGACACTAGGCTGATCCTGAGGAGAGTTTTCCTCCAATGAATGCCCTTGATCTACATTTAAACTCTCTACAACTTGTCTGCCTGACTCGAACGCAGACTTAAATTCTGACTTTCTCTTGGACTTGTTTCTAGTACATAGGATGTATGATCTACTACTGGTATTCTACTTGTAATAAGACTATCTGATGAGTCAGAAATAATCGAATCATTCCAACTTTCAACGCCTTCCACATCTGTAGGTAAAATATGATCAATGTGAACAAACCTAACCTGTTCATGATCAAACATCTTGACCAAATATGTGCGAGGGCCATATATGTTCACTATTCTTCCTGGTAACCACATTAAATATTTATGGTGATGGTTCTTCACTCTAACCTTCTGATTTAATCACACACTTCTCTCTCTTACTTTACCTCTATCGTGATTCTCTTTCTATCTTAATTGTTTCTCTTCTACTGACTGTATCAAGTTTGGCTTTAACAACAGGAACCTGGTTAATGGCTGTTGTTTGAGAAACAATTCTGCTGGTGTTCGACCAGTAGTTGTATGAGAAGTATTACAATACATAATTAGAAAATTTGCCAATTTGTGGTCTAACGACAACTGTCGTTTCTTTGGATTTGGATCCAACATTTGCTTGATGAGGGCACGTTTTACAATTTGTACTATGCGCTCTCCTACACCATTTGAAGTAGGGTGGTACAGTGGAACTTTGGTATGTTTCACACCAATTCTGCTCATGAACTGTGCAAATTCTTCTGAATAAAATTGCGGCCCAATATCAGACACAATTTCTTCTGGGAGGCCATATGAAGAAAATAATCTTTGCAAATTGTCGAGTATTTTACTTGTTATTTTCCACATCAGAAACACGTCTACCCACTTCGAATGGCTATCAATCACAATAAACAATTGCTGTCCTTCTAGCTGAGCAAAATCTATATGTAACTTTTGCCACACCCTGAGAGGCCATTTCCATGGCTGTTATGGTACTGATGATGGTTTTTTGCTTACCGATTGACATGTTCACTGACTAATGATGTACTCTATATCTTTATCTAGTCCTGGCCGCCATAAGTAACTGCGTGTAAAACTCTTGGTCAAGCACATTCCCAGGTGCTGGTCATGAAGATCTCCAAATAATTTGGATCTGAATTTATTTGAGATAACTACTCTTGCACCCGACGAGATCTAATCATTATCCACGGACAAGTCATTCCTACAAACAAAGTATGGTTGAATATCTTTCACTGATACCTGATTTAGTCAGCCATTTGCTATGTAATCATACACCTTTGACGTAACTGGGTCACGTTTGGTTGCTCTACCAATCTCTTCAGCTGTGACTGTCAGCTCATCAATGTTTGAAAAATAGAACACTTCTTCCCTATTGGGTGTAACTTGTGATGGGGATGGCAACCTGGTCATAGTGTCAGCAAGACTGTGATCAGCTGATCATCTGTACTCAATATCATATGTATATGCTGGCAAAATCAAAGCCTATCCAAGCATTTGGGCTGCAGCTAAGGTTGGAACTGGGGACTTTGATGGAGGATTGCTATTGGGGATTATGGTCCATAACGATGCTAAACTTACGACCATACAAGTATTTGTGGAACATTTTGACCCCAAAAATTAATGCCAAAGCTTCCCTTTTGATTTGTGCATAATTACGCTCACTGGCACTGATAGTGCATGAAGCAAAAGCAATTGGTCTCTCCTCCCCAGTATGTAGTACATGAGAGATCACTGCCCCAACATGCTAGCTTGATCTCCTTAGATACATCATAGTGAACTAACATGGTACTCTCTACCAACTGGCTTTTACACTCCTTGAATGCTGCATTGCATTCTTCTGACCACTTCTAATGGACCTGTTTTTTCAATAGTTCATTCAGTGGATGTAACACTGTAGCCAAATTTGGTAGGAATTTCCCATAATAGTTTAAAAGACCCAAAAATGATTGAAGTTCAGTGACATTCTTGGGAGTGGGTGCATTTCTAATTGCATCCAGCTTTCCCTTGGTTGGATGTAAATCATCTTTGTCCACTCTGTGCCCTAAGCACTCCACTGAGCCTTGAAATAATTCACACTTGTGAGCAGTCACTTGTACTCTGTGCTTCTCTAGCCGTTTGAGCACTTCATTCATTATGTTATTATGGATTTTCCTGTTTGGTGCTGAAATTAGTATGTCATCTAAATAACATACTACCCCTTCAATGCCTTGTAAAATCTGCTTCATCACCCCTTGGAATATGACAGGGATGGAAGACACTCCAAATGATAGCCTATTAAATTGATATAAGCCTAGATGAGTATTTATAGTCAAGCATGACTTGGACTCCTCATCTATTTCAAGTTGTAAGTAGGCATTTGTGAGATCTAACTTTGAGAAGATCTGGCCACCTGTCAGCGTTGTGAATAAATCTTCCATATTTGGCAACATATTGGCTAGATTACACTCAAGAACCTGGTTTACAGTTACTTTATAATCACCACACAATCTTACCTTACCATCTGACTTAGGTACAACAACAATGGGTGTAGCCCAATTACCTTCGAGATAATGGGTCCGAACTTGGTCAACTCTAAGGCTCGCCCATTTCTCGGTGGTCCCCGGGTGACACTTACCTTTTTGCCGCCCACTGCCGCTGGGGCCAGTTGGGAGCGAGTTTCAGTGTGGTTGTGTTCGCGGCATCGGCAGGCGGTAGTGGGCGGCGGCAGCAGTGGGTGGTAGGTGCATGCCTCTCGATTCAGAAAACTTCGGAGGCCGTGCACCACGCATGCGCGAGA
This sequence comes from Pristiophorus japonicus, assembly GCF_044704955.1. Lineage (NCBI taxonomy): Eukaryota > Metazoa > Chordata > Chondrichthyes > Pristiophoridae > Pristiophorus > Pristiophorus japonicus. The sequence goes on along the minus strand of NC_091977.1, from coordinate 404,086,545 downwards.
CTTGAGGAATTTTTTTTTGTAGTTTTATTTGCCAGCTGACGTCGGTGTTGCCACGATTTGGGCTGATGGGATATCTGCACATGCGCTTAAATGCTGATCACTCCCTTGCACCTACCAGTTGGAGAAGGGAGAGTGTTGGAAAAACGGAGCTATAAAGTAATCAGCAGCCATCCATCAAGGGAATTAAAATGAGTGGACAAAAACTTCAAAGAAGACTGGTAAACCAAGCCCAGAGCTCCCTGGTTTAATGATGAAGAACTGGAGGAGCTTTTATCAGAGGTGGAGCGCAGATATAAAGACCTCACCCAGGATGGTCGTGGCAAGCCTCCACCACCCCAATACAGAAGCATTTGGAGGGAGATTGGTGAGGCAGTGTCCTCAATGAGCAACATTGCGTGGGATGGAGACTCTTAACCCGCAGGCAATTCACCTCAGTTGGCTGACGACTGGAAATTACGTGAAATTCTCGGGATTATCGGTCAGCCATATCTATCAACATTGCTGTCTGACAAGCTAGATTAAAAGGCTAAGGGTTGTCAACAACTTTCTTCTCATCACTTCATTTTTCATCCCACAAACAAAGCGGTCATGCAATGCTTGGTCCTGAAAGTTTCCGAAATGACAGTGAATGGATAGCTTTTATAATGCTACAATGTACTCACTCTCGAGCATGGTGGATAGAGGTGTACCGATGGATGTGGTGTATTTAAATTTTCAAAAGGCATTCGATAAGGTGCCACACAAAAGGTTACTGCAGAAGATAAAGGTACGCGGGGTCAGTGGAAATGTATTAGCATGGATAGAGAATTGGCTGGCTAACAGAAAGCAGAGAGTCGGGATAAATGGGTCCTTTTCTGGTTGGAAATCGGTGGTTAGTGGTGTGCCACAGGGATCGTGCTGGGACCACAACTGTTTACAATATACATAGATAACCTGGAAGAGGGGACAGAGTGTAGTGTAACAAAATTTGCAGACCGCACTGTCGGAGGGGCAGTACTGAGTGAGCGCCGCACTGTCGGAGGTGCCGTCTTTCGGATGAGACGTTGGACCGAGGCCCCGTCTGCTCTCTCGGGTGGATATGGGAGATTCCAGGGCACTGTTTCGAGGAAGAGCGGGGGAGTTCTCCCCGGTGTCCTGGGGCCAATGTTTATCCCTCAATCAACATAGCAAAAGCAGATTATCTGGGTCATTGTCGCATTGCTGTTTGTGGGAGCTTGCTGTGCGCAGGTTGGCTGCCGCGTTTCCCACATTGCAGCAGTGACTGCACTCCAGGAGTGCTTCATTGGCTGTGAAGTGCTCCGGGACGTGTGGTGGTTGTGAAAGGCGCTATATAAATGCAAGTCTATCTTTCTTTCCTCTGCTCCTGTGCAGACGGTGAATGGAACGCAAGTGTGGTTGTTGCTGGGACGCTGGGCTCCCGGGGAACATCACCTCAGCCCCTGGCATCGTTCAGTCACTCGAGCAGCCAGTCACAGGGGCCGCTGGAGGGAGGCTGGAACGGACGCAGCTCCTGCTGTCTAAGCGCCCAGGTCGATTGCAGCAGGCCCATTTGTGTGGTATCTGTCAACACCACCTCTCGCTCGTGACAATCCACCACAAGCTCCATTGACTCACCAGTTGACTGCAACCCTGCCCCCAGGAAAGATCAATGCTATCTGCAGAGTTGGAAGGGGGAGAGAGGCGGTCTCCAATTGTACAGAGCAAGATCCCACAAGCAGCAAACGAGACGAAGCAATTGTTAATCTGCGCTGTCTCCCCTCGCTCGCTGTTTCTCTCTCTATCTTTCACCCTACTTTCTCTCTCGCTCTGTCTGTGCGATCAGGGCACTTGAGGGAAAGGCTTGGAGTTCTCTCCAATTAGCGGCCGTGGGTATCTTTTGTATCCACCCGAGAGAACAGACAGGGTCTCACCCGAAAGACGGCCCCCTCTGACAGTGTCAGCCGTGGCTCAGTGGGTAGAACTCTCGCGTCTGAGTCAGAAGGTCGTGGGTTCAAGTCCGACTCAGAGACTCGAGCACAAAAATCTAGGCCGACACTCCCAGTGCAGTGCTGAGGGAGTGCCGCACTGTCGGAGGGGCAGTACTGAGGGAGTGCCGCACTGTCGGAGGGGCAGTACTGAGGGAGCGCCGCACTGTCGGAGGGGCAGTGCTGTGAGGGAGCGCCGCACTGTCGGAGGGGCAGTGCTGAGGGAGCGCCGCACTGTCGGAGGGGCAGTGCTGAGGGAGTGCCGCACTGTCGGAGGGGCAGTACTGAGGGAGTGCCGCACTGTCGGAGGGGCAGTACTGAGGGAGCGCCGCACTGTCGGAGGGGCAGTGCTGAGGGAGCGCCGCACTGTCGGAGGGGCAGTACTGAGGGAGCGCCGCACTGTCGGAGGGGCAGTACTGAGGGAGCACCGCACTGTCGGAGGGGCAGTGCTGAGGGAGCGCCGCACTGTCGGAGGGGAAGTGCTGAGGGAGCGCCGCGCTGTCGGAGGGGCAGTACTGAGGGAGCACCACACTGTCGGAGGGGCAGTACTGAGGGAGCGCCGCACTGTCGGAGGGGCCGTCTTTCAGATGAGATGGTAAACTGAGGCCCCGTCTGCTCTCTCGGGTGGATGTGGAGGATCCCACGGCCACTATGTCGAAGAAGAGCGGGGCAGTTCTCCCTGGTGTCCTGGGGCCAATATTTATCCCACAATCAACATAACAAAAAAACAGATGATCTGGGTCATTATCACATTGCTGTGTGTGGGAGCTTGCTGTGCACAAATTAGCTGCCGTATTTCCCACATTACAACAGTGACTACACTGCAAAAGTACTTCATTGGCTGTAAAGTGCTTTGGGACGTCTGGACTTCCTGCTTGTGAGATCTTACTGTGTGTAAACTGGCTGCCACGTTTCCCTACAATAGCAAGACTATCGTGGACTATCGATGAACCTCTGGTAGGAATGTTCTGTCTAAGCACTCCCATGACCCCCAAAGATATTCGGACAGATAATCCATACCGCCACCCCTCCACTGGTCATCGCTGACCTCCAGACCCTCTTCCGCGCCTCAGCTCCGCGGTCATGGTTAGAGTCTGAACACAGTCAGTTTTGGGGGTGGGGGAAGGGTAGTGTGTCTAGGATTGTGTCTCAGTACCCGTGGGCGAGGGAGGAGACGAACACATAAGCCAGCGGCGATTCTTGCTCCCGTTCGGCGGGACGCCCCCCCCGGGACAGGATCGGTCTCGGCCACGACGCCCCCATAGTCGAAGAGCCCGCCAGCGCTCAGTCTGCCACCTGCGACTGTGGAACCCAGATCCCAAGCGCCTTCAGGACACGTGGGGCGGAGGGGAAGCGAGACTTTTTTTTGACAGGAAAGTACTTTGGGCTGGATGCACTCCAGTCCCTCCGGTGCCCACCTCTCGCGGAAGGCCGCGAGCGTACCGGTGGACACCGCGTGCTCCTTGTGCATGAATCCCAAAAAAAGTTAATTTGCAGGTGCAGCAGGTAATCAGGAAGGCGAATGGAATGTTGGCCTTCATTGCGAGAGGGATGGAGTACAAAAGCAGGGAGGTCCTTCTGCAACTGTATAGGGTATTGGTGAGGCCGCACCTGGAGTACTGCGTGCAGTTTTGGTCACCTTACTTAAGGAAGGATATACTGGCTTTGGAGACGATTCACTAGGTTGCTTCCGGAGATGAGGGGGTTACCTTATGATGATAGATTGAGTAGACTGGGTCTTTACTCGTTGGAGTTCAGAAGGATGAGGGGTGATCTTATAGAAACATTTAAAATAATGAAAGGGATAGACAAGATAGAGGCAGAGAGGTTGTTTCCACTGGTCGGGGAGACTAGAACTAGGGGCCACAGCCTCAAAATACGGGGAGCCAATTTAAAACCAAGTTGAGAAGGAATTTCTTCTCCCAGAGGGTTGTGAATCTGTGGAATTGTCTGCCCAAGGAAGCAGTTGAGGCTAGCTCATTGAATGTATTCAAGTCACAGATAGATAGATTTTTAACTAATAAGGGAATTAAGGGTTATGGGGAGCGGGCGGGTAAGTGGAGCTGAGTCCACGGCCAGATCAGCCATGATCTTGTTGAATGGCGGAGCAGGCTCGAGGGGCTAGATGGCCTACTCCTGTTCCTAATTCTTATGTTCTGATGTTCTCTCGTCGGTTAATTGATTTAGTATTCCAAAATGATAACTTCCATCAATTTTCAGAAACTCAGGACTGTGGTGCTGTTCTAACATGGTTAGAATCTTTGTCAGTGGTGTGTCCCTTGGCTTGACGGGAACACGCATATTTTTCAGGGTTTCATACACTTCGGGGCCTGCTTCAGTCATGAAAATAGCCTGTTTTCTTTCCAACAACACCAGATTACGGTTTTCATCATTGGACACTTCAGTGAAAAACATTTCTAGCCGCTCCACATGCACTCCGAAAGTCTCTCGGTGCGTTGGAACTCACCCAAGCATCCTATTATTCCCGTAGGCACAGCCATCTGGACTTTTCAATTTAGCCAAGTGTGCTTGAAATTTTCCTTGGATTTTTAGCTGTTATTCAAAACAAAGAACCACTCAAAGTATCTCTGTTGGTTGGCTGAATCATCCATCAACAAAAATTTCAGCTAGGGAATCCAATTATCCTATACTCATTTGCCAAATGTGATATCTGCTTTATGACACCACAAACACACACTTACAAGATGGCTCTACAGGAACTTGTCAGGTGACCTAGCCACATGACTCTTATTGTATATACAGCAGTAGTTATATTAGCACAATAGTCCACTAGGTGGAGCTATTTATTACAGATCAGAGGCCTGGAGGGGTTCTCCGATGACAGGGGTTGAGCTAGGCAGGGTCGCTGGATCCAGGAGGTAAGGGTAAAGGCACTTATCTCCTGGATCCAACAGTCCTCACCTTCCATTAGCTGGTGGGGTTTCACGAGGCCTGAAAAACACGATCAGCCACTGTAAAATTTAAAATGGTGGTTAAATCTGAGACATGCCAACCTCATTATAATAATTAAATGGACAGCTCCCCTCCTGGGACTGGATTGGCTGCCTGACCACATCCTGCATCCATTAAAACCGGAAGTGGGCGGGTTGGAGGCGGGTTCTGGTTGGGATTTTTAACACTTTAACTTCCCAACTGACCCCAACCAACCCATTTCTTTGGGTTAAAATTCCCCCTTGAATGTCTGTGACAAAGCTTTAAGGCCCCAATATTAACTGGAGGCCAGTTTTTAGTGGGTGAAAGGCCCCGATATTAATAGGGGAGGGTGAGGGGGAGCACAGTAGAGTGGGGGAAAACCCAACAAGGCATCTTAATGGCAGAACTGCATTTAAATAATCTGCTGCTTACTACAGCCTGACAGACGGCCGAATTACTAGCCTGTCCAGCTGGCTGGAGCAGGAATTTGCGATGGAGACCACATTCCCTGGCAGTTAGTTGGGGGGGGATCTGGCCACGGTCGGGATTCTTGCTGCGATCGTCTGGAGCAGGGTGTCTTGTCGTGTGGTCGGGGGAGAGGGCATAGCCCGGCGTGAGGAAGGCCCAAAGCTCAAGTATCAGTATTGCCAACTCTTGCAATTCTATTACAAGACATGCGATTTCGTAGTGAAATAAAACTTCACACGTGATGGAACGCCTAAATCTCATGATTTTCTGGGGAGGAAAAATATGTGATTTGCGCAGGCGCTTAAAAAAATATATGACATCTGTTTTCTACCCAGATGTAAAAGCCCGAAGCCAAATCTATTACAAACGACTCAAAGCACTGCACAAACCCTTTAGCAGTGTTGAAGAATAAATAAATATTCAGATAAATCTGCAATTACAACCTGTGGCACAGCTCCAGGCCGTGAATGCACTATGTTTCTAGGACCCATTAATGCAGCTTCATCAATGGGATTGGGGCAGAAATGAGTTTGGATGGGTTCAGATTTTAAATAAACATTATGACATTTGATGCATGAGGTCTTTTTCCCTGTTAGTTTCAATGACCTTTTCCAGTCAGTGATTTCGTTGAGAAGAGCTTATGCACTTCCTGTCTGGGAGCAAAGGTTACAGAATGCGTTTCCTGTCCAGGAGCAAGTGAAGGGTCGGGAAAAAAATAGCAACTCATGATTTTTATATCAAATCTCAAGATTTTTAAGAGTTTGTCTCCTGATTTAATGCGGTGATGGGGTTGGCAATAATGGTGTATTCAGGTCCGGGCCAATTGTCAACTCTTTCATCCACTCTTCCTTTGGGGTTCCAGTGAGACTAGTGGAAATAACAAGGATTTTCAATTCCCAAAGTTAGGAAAAGGGCTTTGAATGTTGGGATCCAGCAGTAAAGCTGGAATCAAATAAAAAGGGAACAAATAAATAGTCAATAATAAAAACAGAAAATGCTGGAAATCTCAGCGGGTCAAGCAGCATCTGTGGAGAGAAACAGAGTTAACGTTCCAGATCGATGACCCTTCGTCAGAACTGGCAAATGTTTGAAATGAACAGATTCTTAAGGAGCATTGAAAGGGGGAGGGGAAGAAAGAATAGAAGGGAAGGTCTGTGACAGGGTGGAAGACAGGAGAGATTAGAGAGGCAAAAGGGATGATGGGCCGACTTGAAATAGTAATGGCAGAAGTTAGAAAAAGGTTAGTCTAGATCGTCTCGATAATCTCGAAAGGTCACCCTATCTAGACTAACCTCTTTCTAACTTCTGTTATCAACTTACTAAAGAATATAGGGTGTGTCAGTAAGACAACTAACTATAGTTTGATTGTGTCAGACCAATATTCCTCTCCCGCCACTATGCAGAAGGAATTTGAGCACAGTTGTACCAGGAGCATCCAATCTTCCTGTCAAACCTGATTAACATTTCCCTTATCTGCCTCCAAATAAGCCATGTTGCAAAAAGCAGTTGGCAGAATACGAGACGCCACCTCCATTACTAAATGTAAAAGACTAGTAGCATTCTGCAACATCTACTAAAACAGCAAAACCATTTTTTTAATGCAAAAAGTAAAACAATACATTCTTGGCTATGCCAAGCTGTCCTTAATATAGACACCACCTGTACAGTAGCTCTGGAAGCAGCAGTGCAGGTTTTTTTGGGTGAAGTCTGCTCCTGATTTGTACCTGGCATCAGAGCAGGACATCTGTGGGCACAGCACCCTGACATTGATTTGCAGACAGGTGCAGCCACCAGAAGAGCCATAGAAGAAATTCAGATGCAATAATATTCAGGCACAGAATGGAGGGAGAAAAGGATTGGCAGTCACGCTGATTTTTCCACTGTAGTGCATCGATTTTGTGCTGATATTTGGGAGCAGGGCAGAGGAAATTCTATCCTTATATTTGTATATTCTGCCACATTTTTTGATATGTACATTGTTAATAATTTCAATGAGTGAATCTACCATTACGGTTAAGTCTTTAATTTCCACTAATAGCTCATTTTAAATCAATCAGTCACGTGAAACTTGTAACCGTAACCACATTTGGTCTATATTCCTTGATAACAGTCTGTCAGGTAAGAGGGAGAGTCCTGTGCCCTTAACAAAGAATGGTGGGAGTGGTGCGCATGAGCCTCAAAGCAGACGGCACACCCGAAGAGTCTGGGGACATGGAGGCCCTGCCAATCTTAACGACATGGCGTCATTTAAGTAAAAGTTCCCGGAGTCCACCCGACACCCGGCTGCATTCACGACCTAGCCAACGGACGGAGGTGGGAATTTGGCGGCAAGAGACCGCAGCTGGGGACTCGTGTCAATGGCCCAGGGACTCAGTGCGTGATCTGGGGGTGGGGAGAAATCCTTCTTCTCCCGACCTACACGGGTTCTGAAAAAAGTCATTTTTAAAGACTTAACTGGGCCTTTTCTGGTCAGTCGTGCCTCCTGCCGTGGTTCTGCTGCCGGGCTGCAGACAGTGCAGATGTCATGGCACCAATGACATCATCAAGCTGTGGCTTTTGAATGTTAAATAGGCCTTCGCCTGCCTTTAGCGGGAGCCTCGTCAATGGCACGAGTCTTTGTCATTAAAATTTATGTTGGCTGCAACGTGGTGGGTTTCACATTTTAACCCCTCTCATACCATGCTCGCTGCGTGAGGGAGTTTAAAAAAATCACACCATAAGTTTTTGATCCTAACTGTAATTATATTATAGCCTGTTGAAAGTGCATCATTATTTAAATGCTCTCTCCAAATGTTGTACTAGTCTTCTTTATGGAACAATCCCCTGTAAGTGTCATTTGAATATCTGTAATAGCCCACACCCCGGCCTACAGCTAAATTGTAACACAGTGACCACATTTTTATTGCTTGCCTATAGATAGAAATAAGTAACCTATGTAGCGTAGACATTCTAGTCACAAACATAGCTTTCCTATAAGCTCCATGTGTGTCAGCGTATGTTGATCCAATTCTGAGAATGAATTACTCTGTAAAGATCAATCTTAAACTCAATTAACTTTGAAATGTTTACAGAATGTATTAATGTTAAATATACATGAATTGTATGATTATAATTGTAACGCTGAAATTTTTCAGAAAAATCTATTTCTCGTGTCAATAGTTATTCAAGTTCATCTTCCCTCATTGAGACATTTTTTTTATCAGGGCTTGACGTGTGTGGGAGCTAAATATTGCTTCTAAAGGGGATTAAAAACTAGGGCAGCTAATCCAATTCACAAAAACACATCCATAGCTTATAACAGCCAGTCTTGGGGTCATTTGGTATCCTTCTCACATTGCTGAAGAAGGATGCATGGCAGCAGTGCTGGGGAATCTTAATGGAAAAAGGAAAGGCTGGAATACATATTTAAGATTTTGCGGTGAAGCTTTAAATGTGGAAAATAAGGGGGCGATTTTCCTCTGTCGTGCACCTCCCGTTAGCGCCTTTGGGTGGGGGGGGGGGCACCAATGAGGTGCGAAAATGTTTTCACCCGGGAGGGGGGAGGGGCTGGCAGGAATGCTACTGGCACCAGCGAAATTGCATGGGAGTTAGCAGAAGCGCGAATCCAATAGCGCCGTGCCCCCTGGTCGTGTTCTCGGGCCGCTGTGCCTCCGGTAATTAAATCATCGGTGTGCATAGCGACCCCTTTGCGCCTCGCAGTGGTCTGTTTCCACCCCATGGTAGAAATTGGGCAGCCACCTGTGAGGCAATCAAGCGCAATGTCAGTGCCAGCCTCACGGGTCGCGAACCGGGCCGCACTTCGCTCGCGGGCAAAGGTTAAAGGGGAGGTGCACCGTTATTTTTTTTCTTCTCCGACTCACCGGTTGGACCATTGTCCACCAACGTGGGCCGCGATCATGCAGCCCAGCACTCCACTTCGGTGCTTGTCTGCGGCCGTCGCACCCGCTTCCCTGGCGGCCGAGTGGAGGCCCATCAAAAGGCCTGCAGAGCTCGCAACGTCCCTCCCCTTTAATGGAAGGGGAGGGGCATTAAAACATATCAGCGCTATGTGGAGAGGCTGCATAGTGCTCCACAATGTGCCCTCGTAGTGCCCCCAATCCCACCCCGAGAGGAAATGGAGTGCGTGACATTGCGCTCCACTTCCTGTATAGTGATTTTTGGTAATGGTTAGGAATTTGTGGTGTAATTTAAACTTTTGTGTACTTTGTTGTTATTATGTTCCTTATTGGACGTAACAGCAACATTCGCTGTCATTTCACCTTTGAAACTGACCGCAACTTCAGGATTTAGCACATGTGCAGCCCAACACAGAAATCCTGAAGTTGCGGTCTGTCATTCACTGCTCCTCCACAGGCTGTGCTGTGGTTACCCACCCCACCTCCAGGGCCAGCAATCAGTGAAATCACTGATCAGACAAAAAGCTTCCCCTTTTTCGAACCAATATCTCTGTTAGAAACCCCATAAAAAGTTAAACCCATTCAAATGAGATGTAACTGGGTTTTTAATGGTGATCTGTGTAATAGCCATTAAGAAACAACTAATCTGGTCCTGAAAAACTAATTGGTGGAATGTCAAATTTCTCCATTAGGTTAAAAATTATTAGATTTTAAAATTATTTTTAAAAGTTTGTTCATAATATTTCAGCTTCTACCTTAATTGAATCTGTATGACCCAATCTTTACTTTGGTCTCTGTAATTTTTTTTTTAAAGTGATTGATTATTAGTGCTTAGGCAGCTAGGAGTCCCTGGCCAAAGACTGCCCTAAGAGGAGGAAATGCATCCGGGAAGGCGCTGAGCTCCTCGAGTCTCGTCGCCGAGAACATGCAGAAATCAAGCGCAGGCTATGGAAAGAGCGTGCGGCAAACCAGTCCCACCCACCCCTTCTCTCAACGACTATCTGTCCCACCTGTGACTTAGACTGTGGTTCTCGACTTGGACTGTACAGCCACCTAAGAACTCATGTTAATAGTGGAAGCAAGTCTTCCTCGAATCCGAGGGATTGCCTACGATTAGACAGCTTGTTGTCATCACAGCAGCTCGCACGACGGGATTCCCACTATATCATGTTGATTTCAACTGCACATCCAAAACGACCAACTATTTGCCATAGAACTCGCAAGATCTTTGTGGGAAGCTTATTTCGGGGCCAGCAGTCAACACCCTTGCTTCACCGGTGACGGACCATTATCAAATAATCAGCTGCTGTATGTTTCCAAGATTTGAAAATACAGATCGCTGATTGTTTCTTTAAGTATAACTCAGTTTGTGCAGTGATTTCAATAGTGTTTAAAAAGGGTTACTCATTCTCCTGACTACTTAGTGCCTTTGAACTCGCCACTGCAGTGATTGGTCCTGCCATAACTTATGGCCACCAACCCTACAACCTTTGATCCTGGGGATCGCCACCAGTGTCAAGGGAAAAAAACAGCAGCAAGGCTGGCAAGATGGAATGAAGGTTGGTTTTATGAGATATATCAAGTCCTGTACCAAATTTCCCCTCCTCCACCGGCTCTTCATTCTAGCAAAACCATCTGATACAGAGTCTTCATCCAAGAACTGGGAGTAATAGAAAACATGTATAGCTCTTACATGAATCCTGCAAAATTCCCCATTTCAACAGCTCGACAACAAAATGTTTGCAGATTGGATTTAATATAACAAATCCAGATGTAACTGAATTTCCACATTCAAAATGGCTGGAAACCCAAACATATATACAAAATGGCCAACAGACCTTGGCACTTCAGACAGAATATATCATTGCAACCTTCTAAAATTAAAAATAAAACTGTGTAGTTAAAGTTTGGGTATTATTTTGAATTGAAGAAATACTAATGATCAAAACATAATAATAAGATTAAATGACCTTCAGATGTAAGTTCTGCTTATCACTGCTGATAATTCATATGACTGACAAGAATCTGAAGTTCAAAGGGATATTATCGTTATGACGGTGATTTTGGCAAACAATTTTTATTTGATGAGACAAAAAACCTCAGTGCCATTACCATTATAATAGCAACATAACAACAACTTGCCTACTCTTGTTCCTATTTCTTATATAGTCCCTTTAACACAATAGTGTCCCAAGCCACTTCACAGGAATGCTCTCAAACAAAATTTGACGCCGAGCATAGGAAGGAACAGAGGAACATAAGAACAGGAGTAGGCCATTCAGCCCCTCGAGCACATTTCGCCATTCAATCAAATCATGGCTGCTCTGTACCTCAACTCCATTTCCCCGCCTTTGTTCTATATCCCTTAATACCCTAACAAAAATCTATGTATCTCAGTTTTGAATTTTTCAATTTACCTTATTGAACAGCTTTTTGAGGGAGAGAATTCCAGACATCCACTAACCTTTGTGTGAAAAAGTGCTCTTGACATCACCCCTGAATAGCCAGCTCTAATTTTAAGGTTATGCCACCTTGTTCCGGACTCCCCTACCAGAGGAAATAGTTTTTCTCTATCTAGCCTATCAACTCCTTTCATAATCTTAAATACCTCAATTACATCACCCCTTAGTCTTCCATACGCAAGGGAATACAAGCCTAGTCTTTGTAACCTGTGCTCATAATTTAACTCTTTTAGCCTCTATCATTCTGGTGAGTCTGAGCTAGACCCCTTCCAAGACCAATGGCCCTGAAATTCTGGCCTCGCCGGGTCCATACGGAATACATGAGGACCCGGCGAGGCCTCGCAAATGCTGTTTTTTGGCGCGCAATGTGCATGTTCCGAAAACCAGCTTTTCCGATCTGTCAAGATATCTCTGCATCCCCGGGAGAAGGACATTTGCGCGGGCGAGATTGGGCTATTTGCCCATCTCTTGCCCAGCGAATGTCCTTCAAACTCTTGCGCCTGGTAAAAGCAGGTGCTTGGCTAACTTTTACCAGCGTAAGAGTTTTAAAACATTTTAAAAAAAAATTTAAATACGCATTTTTATAGTAAAAAGCCTGTCCACTAAAGGTAAGTTTATTTTAAACCCTATTATAACACATTAAAAAAATCCCCCAAAATATATATTTTTTCTAAAACATTTAATTAACTTTAATTTCAATTAATTTTAAATATGTTTTTTGATTTATTATGTTGTGTTTGGGCGTTTTAAGGGGTTATTCTCATTGATAGTAATAGGAACTCGTAAAATCAGAGTTTTCATTACTATCAATGAGAATACTCTACCCTGAATGGCTGTCCAGGCCCATGTGACTCCAGCTTCTCCGTCCCTATTTAGAAGATTTGGACGTGCTGCAAAGTGCGATGAAAGAAGTCCTCCAACTGGAATCCAAAGCGTCTCCGGGACCACCAGGCATATTCCTAGAGAAATTTCGGGTCGGAGGCCTTCATCCGAGGGAAGCCTCTTACTGGAATTTCAGGGCCATTATGTCCTTCCTGAGGAGCAAGGCCCAGGACTGAATGCAGTATTCCAGATGGGGTCGACTCAGAGCTTTACACAACTGAAAAATAATATTCCATTAGCCTTTTTAAATTATTGACATCATGCAATAACAACTTACATTTACATAGCCCCATTAATATAGAAATACATACCAAGGCACCGCACCGAGGCATAATCAGACAAAAATTGACATGGAGCCTAATAAGAGATATTAGGAGGGTGACTAAAAGCTTGGCCTAGAGACAGGGGCAGAGAGGTTTAGGGTGGGAATTGCAGAGATTAGATCCTAGGAAGCTGAAGGAACAGCCACCAATGGTGGAGCGAATGGTATGGGGGATGCACAAGAGGCCAGACTTCAAGTACGCAGGGTTCTTGGAGGGTTGTAGGGCTGTAGGAGGTTACAGTGATAGGGAGAGGTGAGGCCATGAAAGGAGTTAAACATAAGAATGAGAATTTTCAATTGGAGGTAGGGTTAATCCCTGCTCCCATCTACATATTTACATACTGTAAGGTTTTGGAATGGGACAAATATGTCATTCATATTTGCCATTATTTGTGCCATAGCCTGTGGCCCCTATCATTCAGCACTTCAAGGCCAAATGTAATAAAGCTCTGTTCTCACACTGGGCAGACTCCCTGATGGAGATCAAGGAGCCGAATGAAAATATGGCCCCGGGACCAGATGGTTGACTGGGGTCAGCGGCACATGTTTGTGACAGGTGTGCCCCTATTCTGTGGAAACGGAAAATCTGGGCTGATGCATTTATGTCATTGTATTATGTGCTCATCAAAAATGTTAAAAAGGTTTCCCAAATGCTGAACCCAGAGCCTTTCAAAAACATGGAGCACTACTTATAGATGGCTTTATAAGCATACTTCATTCGTGAAATATTACCAGGTAAAGGTTTTCAGGTTTGATAAATGTAGAGCTCTTCTGAGAAGAGGATCTAAAAGGTAAGTGTATTTTATTTTTATTTTGTTTCCTTGTGGGCCAGGAGTAACTCTTCCGGGTCCCACAAGGAAATCTAGGGTCTCCACTTCCTGGGGCTTCCCTCCCCCTACCTTGACCATGAGTCCATCCTGACCTCCACCCCACACTACTTATCTGAGTGCCGGGGACGATTCCTTTAGACCTCCTGCAACAGCCTCATGCCACCGGTATCCCACTCCCGCCTGCTGGCCAGCTACTCCTTACGACCAGGAATGTCCAGGGGAGAAATAAGATGAGGTCTGGGAGTTTAAAATCTCCTGGGCCTCACTATATGGATGGCTAGATGGTTTGATGTCTGCCTCAGCCCTTGTCCACATAACTGCTGATCGGGTGTTAAAACCAGGGCAAGTGTAATTGCACACTAACTTGCTATTTTATTTTTTTGTAGATTGCTCATTATTATAAAATATGGCAATTTAGCAAATACAGTGCCTAAATAACAATGCTTTGAAGAAATTCTTTTATATTAATGGAACCTATCAGCTAAGTTAACATCTATAAACATAATCATATATGCCTAGTTCAGTAAGATTTACCAATGTTTATATGTATTTAAGATCAAAGCATTGTCTAAATGGATTACTTGTTTTGATCTGACAAATATTACGAGTGACCTGCACTTCCTGATTAATATACTTTGTGCTGATATGATTTATCATGTCACAAATAAATACTCCACAAGGCTGAACAGCACTATCTACTGCAGCAGGCAAAGAGTAACCATATAAATATGCCAGTGGGTCAACACAGCTGATTTCATTCTCCCCTCACAAGACATCTGATGAAGTCTGACAGGGTACTGCCACTTCATTAATGCCTCACAATGGAAGAGACGGCCTGAAGGGCAGACAATCCTCCTGCAGTAAGCTCAAGGCCTGGCTGCAGCTGTCAGCATAATGCTAGGAGAATAAGAAGGGAAGATAATAATGGAAAGATGGAAATATCACTCATTTAGCCATTGCTAGCTGCATAATCTTCTTAATATAGCTCTCATAAACACACTAAACTTCAATTCTGTGGAGTTCTTTTTTTGTTCTAAGTTTAATACTGTCAGTGCCAGTACGATACCTTCAGCATGGTATGACTATTTTTAGTCACTTCTTTTTCAGGCAGGTGTTAGAACCCTGCAGCTGTCGTTGAGGTGTGTTGTGTAAGAGTGCAAGTGTATGGCACTATGTAAAACATGCTAATACAAATTACATTGAAATATGGGAAAACATGTACTTTTACATTAAATGAAATATAAAATAAATGTTTCAATGTTTCTCAAAAATAAAGGGGCTTTGAAGAAATCATACATATCCTGATATGAAATTAGACAACTCTCATAGGCTGCAATGTTAAAGAAAATTGCCAGTTCATACTCCAAAATGGTTATATAGAGGTCCTTCATTCTAGCAGACCATTCAGAATTAGTCTGGGAATGGCTCAAGAAATCTTATTTTGTGTTTCATTTCTATAGATTTCATTTTATAAACTAATTGATCTCCAATGGTATTGGATAACACAAATGGGGGACGAAATTGCCCCTTTTTATAAACTCGTTAGTGTGGGTCCAGGGGGCGCTATTGGGGCGCAAGGCAGTTTTCGCCTGGGGGAGGGGAGAGCTACCGCCTCCCGGGAAATTGCCCAAGAGGTTGCGGAGGCACTGCGCAGCGACCCTGCAGCTCCCCGCGCCGAACCCTTAACACCCTGTGGTGGAAATTGCCCCGTGGGCTGAGAGGCTGGCACAGGCGGATGTCAACATCCGCTCTCGGAGCGGTGATTAAAGGGGAGGGCACCAGCGCCCCGGGCCGTCATCATTTTTTGTCGGCCGACTCTCGGGTCAGCTCGACGATGGCAGCCCTAACTTGGTCTAGGCCGCCATCGTGCAGCCCAGCACTCCGTCTTGGGTGCCGAGCTGCTGGCCCAGTCGCACGCTGCCCTGGTGGCCCAGTGGAGACAATCAGAAGCCATGCAGAGTGCTCAGTAGTGCTTTCCTCAGCGCCCCAGTAGCATCCCATGACCTGCCCCTAAAGGAAGTGGAGCACGGGAGATTGCGCTCCGCTTCCTTTCAGGAGCGATAAGGACAAATCCGCGCCGGGCACTAAAAGTCCCGGCCCCGGTAGGTTAACGCCCCCAATCGATGCGTGGGGCAATTTTGCACCCATGGTGTCTCACTTTACTGTAGCTGTATTTCTGATGTCTCCTGCTGTCTTTGCTTATCTTCCATTCTTTCCATTTCTCACTCTCTTTGAATGTCACTCATGCACTTTTTTATATGACCTCTTTCTTGTCATTTCTAGAATTGGGACTCTAATCTGCAGAAACGATATTGTGGGCAAGAAATTGGGCTCGGTAGCCCTGCGAGTGCCCTTAGAGCAGCAAAATAGAGTCTGCAGAGCACGCACAATCTGTGACGCGAAGCATGCCGGACACCATCTTGGTGCAGGTATTGCCGCACGTACAGTGAATGTCCAGCAGAAGATTGCAGAGTAGGCAGTGCTGTAATTTTGGAACTCAATGCTCTCTTAAGCTCACATGGCTGATCGTGCATTAAGCAGCAAGAAGGACCCCACCAGCACTATTTAAATGGATGATCAACTACTTACTGGTTAGTTATTGATTAATTTCTTCTGGCTGTTGCTACAATTCTACACTTTTTTGGTGCTTTCCATCGTTACAAGTTTTAAAAGTCTACAGGGAGAGGTGTGGCAGGTGCTGAAGTACTTTTTGCTGACTTCAAGACTTCTGCACAAACCAATTACTCTCAGATATGAATGCACAAGGAGACCTTCTCTTTGAATATGGCATGACTTGGAGAATGAGCAGAGGTCACACAGAGCAGGACAAGCTGCTAGAAGAGGGAGGAATGGAAGGGGGGAGATGGACTCTCAGCAGGAGAACACATTTTTCCCATATTCCTCCTTCCAAATAAGCCGCAAGCGCAAGGCATTCTTGAACTGGAAACAGTAAGACAACCCGAGAGCAAGAAAGCAACTCTATAGACGTCTGAAGGCCGAGGTCCAACAAACAACTCGCGACCTAAAGAACAGATAGTGGGTGGAGAAAGTGCAGGAGATCCAGCAAATAGCTGACAACCACGACTTGCGTGGATTCTTCACCTATGGCCCAAACACCCAAGGCCCTACCTCACTGCGGACCAAGAACGGA
The DNA here is from genome assembly GCF_044704955.1 of Pristiophorus japonicus. NCBI lineage: Eukaryota > Metazoa > Chordata > Chondrichthyes > Pristiophoridae > Pristiophorus > Pristiophorus japonicus. The sequence continues at coordinate 404,069,636 of NC_091977.1, read as the reverse complement.
GAGGTACACATCAAGGACAGAGAGGCAGTCAGTGCCTGCTGGAAGGAGCACTTCGAAGATATCCTTAACCAAGACCGTGTCTTCGACGCGATTGTACTCAACTCCATCCCACAGCGTGCTACGTGCTATCACCTCAGCACAACCCCAGCCCGGCATGAGGTTGAAAAGGCCATCTGACAACTGAAGAACAACAAGGCCTCAGAAGCAGATCGAATTCCCGCTGAAGCATTAAAACAGGGCGGAGAAGCACTATTGGGGTGAATACATGAACTCATTTCTCTTATTTGGAAGGAGGAGAGCATGCCAGGGGATCTCAGAGACGCCATAATCGTGACCATCTTCAAGAAAGGGGACAAGTCCGATTGCAGTAATTACAGAAGGGTTTCCCTGCTGTCTACCACAGGGAAAGTTATCACAAGAATCCTCCTCAACCACCTTCTCCCAGTGGCTGAAGAGCTCCTCCCAGAGTCGCAATGCAAATTTTGCCCACTAAGGGGCACAATGGACATGATCTTCACCGCGCGGCAAATTCAAGAGAAGTGCAGGGAACACCATCAACCTCTGTACATGGCCTTCTTTGACCTCACAAAGGCCTTCAACACAGTCAACCATGAGAGATTATGGTGTGTCCTCTTCAAATTTGGCTGTCCTCAAAAGTTTGTCACGATCCTCCACCTGCTTCACGATGACATGCAAGCTGTGATCCTGACCAATGGATCTACCACAGACCCAATTCATGATGTACGGATCGGGGTGAAGCAAGGTTGTATCATTACACAAACGCTCTTCTCGATCTTCCTTGCTGCAATGCCCAATCTCACCATCAGTAAGCTCCCTGCTAGAGTGGAGCTAATCTACAGAACAAACAGGAAACTGTCCAACTTCCACGGGTTAATCCCGCATTGCGATCCCAGCGCTCATTTTCAGGAGATATCCAATTTCGTCCCCTGTCACTCTTTGCCGAGAGAGCCTGGGTATCAGTCTCATCCACAGATTGCTTTGGAAAAGCTGAACCACAACAAAAGCGCTTGAGGTCTGGCAGGGAGTAGAGAGAAGGCAGTTTGTTGGACCTGGACTTGGGCAGGAAATAGAAAACTTTCCCATGGAGTTGAACACATCAGATGATCTGGACACAGTTGGGTTATGGAGCACTGAGGCCATCCATATCTGATTCGTCTCTGGTAAACAGGGAACTGAAACATTACATTTGCAATATGGACCAATTAAATGTTGGATAATGATTGCAAAGCATCATTCTGATTATTTCCTAGCAAGAGGATTTGCAAAGTGAGTTCTAAAGTGACATGTCTGCACCAAACAGGGGACATTTTAAATTAATTTAAAAAGTTAATTGACTCAATATTTCTTTGATTTCATTTCTCAAAATTAATCCATAAAATAGTTTCTAAAGATGCTCACTGAAAAAAAAAGTGGCGATTTTGAAAGGTAAAAATGTTTAGTGTTCAAAGGGTTAATGTTTTAAGCAATTGTGATGATAAATTTTAATGGACAGAAAACAGAGTAGAAATAAACAGGTCATTTTTGGGTAGGCAGGCTGTAACTAATGGGGTACCACAAAGATCACTGCTTGGGTCTCAGCTATTTGCAATCTATATCAATGAGTGGGATGAGGGGACCAAATGTAATACCTGTATATTCAAATTTGCTGATGATACAAAGCTAGGTAGGAATGCAAGTTGTGAGGAGGATACAAAGAGATTTCAAGGGGATATAGACAGGTTAAGTGAGTGGCAAATAGAATATAATGTGGAGAAATGTGAAGTTATCCACTTTGGAAGAAAAAATAGAAAAGCAGAGTATTTTTTAAATGGTGAGATTGGGAAATGTTGGTGTTCTGAAGGATCTGGGTGTTCCTGTACACGAATCACTGAAAGTTAACATTCAGGTACAGCAAGCAATTAAGAAAGCAAATGGTATGTTGGCCTTTATTACAAGAGGATTTGAATATAAGAGCAAAGACATTTTATTGCAATTATATAGGGCCCCGGTGAGACCGCACCTGAAGTATTGTGTACTGTTTTGGTCTCCTTACCTCTTGTCATTGAGGGAGTGTAACGAAGGTTCACCATACTGATTCCTAAGATGGGGGAATTGTCCTCCAAGGAAAGATTGAGTAGGCTAGGCCTATATTCTTTAGAGTTTAGAAGAATGAAAGGTGATCTCATTGAAACATACAAAATTCTTCCAGGGTTTGACAGGCTAGATGCAGGGAGGATGTTTCCCTGGAGAATCTAGAACCAGGGGTCAGTCTCAGAATAAGGGGTCAGCCATTTATGACCGAGATGAGGAGAAATTTCTTCACTCGGAGGGTGGTGAATTCTCTACCCCAGAGGGCTGTGGATGCTCAGTCATTGAGTATAATCAAAACGGAGATCGCGAGATTTTTGGATCTTAAGGGAATCAAGAGATATAGCGACAGTGCAGGCAAGTGGAGTTGAGGTAGAAGATCAACCGTGATCTTATTGAATGGCGGAGCAAACTCGAGGGGCCAAATGGCCTACTCCTGCTCTTATTTCTTATGTTCTATGTATCAATGAAAAGGATTAATACTTGTTTTGGGAGTGGACAGGAATAGTGTAGAAAATACATAGAAACATAGAAACATAGAAAATAGGTGCAGGAGTAGGCCATTCGGCACTTCTAGCCTGCACCGCCATTCAATGAGTTCATGGCTGAACATGAAACTTCAGTACCCCCTTCCTGCTTTCTCGCCATACCCCTTGATCCGCCTAGTAGTAAGGACTTCATCTAACTCCCTTTTGAATATATTTAGTGAATTGGCCTCAACTACTTTCTGTGGTAGAGAATTCCACAGGTTCACCACTCTCTGGGTGAAGAAGTTTCTCCTCATCTCGGTCCTAAATGGCTTACCCCTTATCCTTAGACTGTGACCCCTGGTTCTGGACTTCCACAACATTGGGAACATTCTTCCTGCATCTAACCTGTCTAAACCCGTCAGAATTTTAAACGTTTCTATGAGGTCCCCTCTCATTCTTCTGAACTCCAGTGAATACAAGCCCAGTTGATCCAATCTTTCTTGATAGGTCAGTCCCACCATCCCGGGAATCAGTCTGGTGAATCTTCGCTGCACTCCCTCAATAGCAAGAATGTCCTTCCTCACGTTAGGAGACCAAAATTGTACACAATACTCCAGGTGTGGCCTCACCAAGGCCCTGTACAACTGTAGCAACACCTCCCTGCCCCTGTACTCAAATCCCCTTGCTATGAAGGCCAACATGCCATTTGCTTTCTTAACCGCCTGCTGTACCTGCATGCCAACCTTCAATGACTGATGTGCCATGACACCCAGGTCTCGTTGCACCTCCCCGTTTCCTAATCTGTCACCATTCAGATAATAGTCTGTCTCTCTGTTTTTACCACCAAAGTGGATAACCTCACATTTATCCACATTATACTTCATCTGCCATGCATTTGCCCACTCACCTAACCTATCCAAGTCACTCTGCAGCCTCATAGCATCCTCCTCGCAGCTCACACTGCCACCCAACTTAGTGTCATCCGCAAATTTGGAGATACCACATTTAATCCGCTCGTCTAAATCATTAATGTACAATGTAAACAGCTGGGGCCCCAGCACAGAACCTTGCGGTACCCCACTAGTCACTGCCTGCCATTCTGAAAAGTACCCATTTACTCCTATTCTTTGCTTCCTGTCTGATAACCAGTTCTCAATCCACGTCAGCACACTACCCCCAACCCCATGTGCTTTAACTTTGCAAATTAATCTCTTGTGCGGGACCTTGTCGAAAGCCTTCTGAAAGTCCAAATATACCACTGGTTCTCCCTTGTCCACTTTACTGGAAACATCCTCAAAAAATTCCAGAAGATTTGTCAAGCATGATTTCCCTTTCACAAATCCATGCTGACTTGGACCTATCATGTCACCTCTTTCCAAATGCGCTGCTATGACATCCTTAATAATTGATTCCATCATTTTTCCCACTACCGATGTCAGGCTGACTGGTCTATAATTCCCTGTTTTCTCTCTCCCTCCTTTTTTTAAAAAGTGGGGTTACATTGGCTCCCCTCCACTCGATAGGAACTGATCCAGAGTCAATGGAATGTTGGAAAATGACTGTCAATGCATCCGCTATTTCCAAGGCCACCTCCTTAAGTACTCTGGGATGCAGTCCATCAGGCGCTGGGGATTTATCGGCCTTCAATCCCATCAATTTCCCCAACACAATTTCCTGACTAATAAAAATTTCCCTCAGTTCCTCCTCCTTACTAGACCCTCTGACCCCTTTTATATCCGGAAGGTTGTTTGTGTCCTCCTTAGTGAATACCGAACCAAAGCACTTGTTCAATTGGTCTGCCATTTCTTTGTTCCCCGTTATGACGTCCCCTGATTCTGACTGCATGGGACCTACGTTTGTCTTTACTAACCTTTTTCTCTTTACATATCTATAGAAACTTTTGCAATCCGCCTTAATGTTCCCTGCAAGTTTCTTCTCATACTCCATTTTCCCTGCCCTAATCAAACCCTGTGTCCTCCTCTGCTGAGTTCTAAATTTCTCCCAGTCCCCGGGTTCGCTGCTATTTCTGGCCAATTTGTATGCCACTTCCTTGGCTTTAATACTATCCCTGATTTCCCTTGATAGCCACAGTTGAGCCACCTTCCCTTTTTTATTTTTACGCCAGACAGGAATGTACAATTGTTGTAGTTCATCCATGCGGTCTCTAAATGTCTGCCATTACCCATCCACAGTCAACCCCTTAAGTATCATTCGCCAATCTATCCTAGCCAATTCACGCCTCATACCTTCAAAGTTACCCTTCTTTAAGTTCTGGATCATGGTCTCTGAATTAACTGTTTCATTCTCCATCCTAATGCAGAATTCCACCATATTATGGTCACTCTTCCCCAAGGGGCCTCGCATAATGAGATTGCTAATTAATCCTCTCTCATTACACAACACCCAGTCTAAGATGGCCTCCCCCCTAGTTGGTTCCTCGACATATTGGTCTCGAAAACCATCCCTTATGCACTCCAGGAAATTCTCCTCCACTGTATTGCTTCCAGTTTGGCTCGCCCAATCTATGTGCATATTAAAGTCACCCATTATAACTGCGGCACCTTTATTGCATGCACCCCTAATTTCCTGTTTGATGCCCTCCCCAAAATCACTACTACTGTTTGGAGGTCTGTACACAAGTCCCACTAACGTTTTTTGCCCTTTGGTGTTCTGCAGCTCTACCCATATAGATTCCACATCATCCAAGCTAATGTCTTTCCTAACTATTGCATTACTCTCCTCTTTAACCAGCAATGCTACCCCACCTCCTTTTCCTTTTATTCTATCCTTCCTGAATGTTCAATACCCCTGGATGTTGAGTTCCCAGCCCTGATCATCCTGGAGCCGCGTCTCCGTAATTCCAATCACATCATATTTGTTAACATCTATTTGCACAGTTAATTCATCCACCTTATTGCAGATACTCCTTTCATTAAGACACAAAGCCTTCAGGCTTGTTTTTTTAACACCCTTTGTCCTTTTAGAATTTTGCTGTACAGTGGCCCTTTTTGTTCTTTGCCTTGGGTTTCTCTGCCCTCCACTTTTCCTCATCTCCTTTCTGTCTTTTGCTTTTGCCTCCTTTTTGTTTCCCCTCTGTCTCCCTGCATTGGTTCCCATCCCCCTGCCATATTAGTTTAACTCCTCCCCAACAGCACGAGCAAACACTCCCCCTAGGACACTGGTTCCGGTCCTGCCCAGGTGCAGACCGTCTGGTTTGTACTGGTCCCACCTCCCCCAGAACCGGTTCCAATGCCCCAGTAATTTGAATCCTTCCCTGCTGCACCACTGCTCAAGCTACGTATTCATCTGCGCTATCCTGCGATTCTTACTCTGACTAGCACGTGGCACTGGTAGCAATCCCGAGATTACTACTTTTGAGGTCCTACTTTTTAATTTTGCTCCTAGCTCCTTAAATTCGTTTCGTAGGACCTCATCCCTTTTTTTAACTATGTCGTTGGTACCAATGTGCACCACGACAACTGGCTGTTCTCCCTTCCTTTTTAGAATGTCCTGCACCCGCTCCGAGACATCCTTGACCCTTGCACCAGGGAGGCAACATACCATCCTGGAGTCTCGGTTGCGGCCGCAGAAATGCCTATCTATTCCCCTCACAATTGAATCCCCTATCACTATCGCTCTCCCACTCTTTTTCCTGCCCTCCTGTACAACAGAGCCAGCCATGGTGCCATGAACTTGGCTTCTGCTGCCCTCCCCTGATGGCCTAATTCTGGTACATTTGCAATTTAAAAATACAAATCAGAACTCTGATAAATCCATATTTAACTCTGAGCTTTTTAAATTAAAAAATACTTCTGCTAAATACTTATGTTTCTGAGGGGGCTAAATTGGATAGCCCCCAATAACAGGCGTGGGAATCGCGATGAGCGATTAACACCTGCCCATTGATTGCAATGCAGGCAGACAAATTGGAAACATTAGCATATGTTACTAGGCCAGTAATCAAGAGATCTGGACTAATGATCCAGAGACATAAGTTCAATTCCCACCATGACAGCTATGGAATTTAAATTCAGTGAATTAAATAATTCTAGAATTTTTTAAAAAGCGAGTAATGGTGACCATGAAATGACTGGATTATCGCAAAACCCCATCTGGTTCACTAATGTCCTTTAGGGAAGGAAATCTGCTGCCCTTACATGGTCTGACCTGTATGTGACTCGAGACCTACTGCATTGTGGTTGATTCTTAACTGTTCGCTGAAATGGCCGAGCAAGCCGTTGTATCATACCACTAGGAAAAACAATAAAACCAGACAGACCACCCGGCATCGACCTAAGCACTGGATTCAGACAGAGCAAAGGCACACCCAGCCCAGTCAACCCTGAAAAGTCCTTCTTGCTAACATCTGGGGCATGCCAAAATTGGGAGAGCTGTCCCACAGATGAGTCAAGCAACAACCCGACATAGTCATAGTCACAGAATTATACCTTTCAGCCAATGTCCCAGACTCCGCCATCACCATCTCCAGGTATGTCCTGTCCCGCTGGCAGAACAGAACCACCAGAGATGGCAGCACAGTGGTATACAGGTGGGAAGATGTGGCCCTAGGAGTCCTCAACATTAATTCCGGACCTCATGATGTCTCATGGCATCAGGTTCATCACGGGCAAGGGAACATCCTGCTGATTACCACCTACCACCCTCCCTCATCTGATGAATCAATACTCCTCCATGTTGAACACCATTTGGAAACAATACTGAGGGTAGAATGTGTGGGAGTGAAAGTCTGCATTACCCGAATACCTCGCTATTCTTTGTGCGCAGTCTGCCAGCACATGATGAGTTAAAAGTTAAAACAGCTTTCTGCTGAGCATGGGTTGTAAATTGGGTAAGGGGACTTTCAAGCAAAATGTATCTCCATAGATCAGAGGGCTTATTTGGTCAGGGATCAGATCACTTGTGTTTAGGGGAACTGAGAGTTTTATTATGGCAATAAAACAATTAGAATAATTGAGTGCCTGGTTATTTAGTTTATTTTGTTATTCTGTTGTAATTTGTATATATATTTGATGTACTATGATTTATTGGTAGTACTCATGGAATGTAGTGATCAAAGGTGAAAATTGGTATAAAAATGTAAGGGAACACTTTAGCAGCTCATATTGGAATCATGGATACTGTGATTTCTCAGCAGCAGCTCATGCTCATACTGGAATCGTAAAGTGTGGTGTCTCACTGGTTTTATGTAGCATGAAAAGCTTTGTGTACTCATACTGGTTGCGAATAGTATGAGGTTTCAATAAAGACCTGATCCTGCATTACTACAAGAGTGTGTGTGTGTGTAATCTTCCGTTTAAAGTAACAAAATAAAAACGAACAAGAAAACAGTCCAAAAGAATGCACTCTGGGTGTGGCACTATCACCGTGTTAAATGGCATAGATTCAGAACAGATCTAGCAGCTCAAAACTGGACATGCATGAATTGCTGTGGGCCATCAGCAGCAGCAGAATTGTGTTCCTCCACAATCTGAAACCTTATGGCCTGGCATATCCCTCACTCTACCATTATCAGCATGCCAGGAGATCAACCCTGGTTCATTGAGGAGTGTCAAAGAGCATGTTAGGAGCAGCCCAGATATACCTGAAATTGAGGTGCACCTGGTGAAATTATAACACAGGACTACATGTATGCTAAACAGCAGAAGCAGCATGCTACAGATGGAGCTAAGCAATCCCACAATCAACGGATCAGGTCTAAACACTGCAGTCCTGTCACATCCAGTTGTCATAGTGGTGGACAATTAAACAACTAACAGGAGGTGGAGTCTCCATAAACATCCCCATCCTCAATGATGGCCGAGCCCAGCACGTGTTTGCAGCCATCTTCAGCCAGAAGTGCTTCTTCCTGAGGTATCCATCATTACAGAAGCCAGTCTTCAGCCAATTCAATTCACTCCATGTGATATCAAGAAATGGCTGGAAATTGCAAAGGCTATGGGCCCTGACAACACCAAGGCTGTAATGCCGAAGACTTGTGCGCCAGAACTAGCCACACTTTTAGCCAAGCTGTTCCAGTACAGCTATATTACTGGCATCTTACCTGACAAAGTGTAAAATTACCCAGGTATAGTCATCCAAATCCAACCAATTACCACCCCATCTGCTTATTCTCAATCATCAGCAAAGTGATGGAAGGTGGAGTGGACAGTGCTGTCAAGTGGCACTTATTTGCCATTAATCTGCTTACCAATGCTCAGTTTGGGTTCTGCCAGGATCACTCAGCTCCAGACCTCATTACAGCCTTGGTCCAAACATGGACAAAAGAGCTGAATTCCAGATGTGAGGTGAGAGTGGCTGCCCTTGACATCATGGCAGCATTTGACCGAGTGTGGCATCAAGAAGTCCTTGTAAAACTGAAGTCAATGGGAATCAGGGGAAAACTCTCCACTGACTGGAGTCACACCTAACACAAAGGAAGTTGGTTGTGATTGTTGGAGGCCAATCAACTCAGACCCAGGTCATTGCTGCAGGAATTCCTCAGGGCAGTGTCCTAGTCCCAACCATCTTCAGCTGCTTCATCAATGGCCTTCCCTCCATCATAAGATCAGAAATGGGGATGTTCGTTGTTCAGTTCCATTCGCAACTTCTCAGACAATGAAGCAGTCCATGCCTGAATGCAGCAAGACCTGGACAACATTCAGGCTTGGGCTGATAAGTAGCAAGTAACATTCACACCACACAAGTGCCAGGCAATGACCAGCTGTAACAAAAGACAGTCTAGCCACCGTCCCTTCAACAGCATTACTATCATCAAATCCCCCACCATCAACACCTCGGGGTCACCATTGACCAGAAAATTATCTGGACCAGCCACATAAATAGTGTGGCTACAAGAGCAGGTCAGAGGCTGGGTATTCTGCGGCGAGTGTCTCACCTCCTGACTCCCCAAAGCCTTTTCACCATCTACAAGGCACAAGTCAGGAGTATGCTGGAATACTCTCCACTTGCATGGATGAGTGCAGCTCCAACAACACTCAAGAAGCTCGGCACTATCCAAGACAAAGCAGCCCGCTTGATTGGAATCCCATCCACCACCTTAAATATTCACTCCCTCCATCACTGGCGCACTATGACTTCAATATGTACCATCTACAAGATACACTGCAGCTAAGACTTCTTCCGAAACCCGTGACCTCTCCCACCTAGAAGGACAAGGCCAGCAGGCTCATGGGAAGACCACTATCTCCAAGTTCCCCTCCAAATCACACGCCATCCTACTTGGCAATATATCACCATTCCTTCATTGTCACTGGATCAAAATCCTGGAACTCCCTCCCTTACTGTAGGAGTATCTTCTCCTCGCGGTTTAAGAAGGTGGCTCACCGTCACCTTCTCAAGGGAAATTAGGGATGGGCAATAAATGCTGGCCTTGCCAGCAATGCCCACATCCATGAAAGTATAAAACGTCACCTTCGTGCTGCCTGGTCATTTGGATCATCTTTGCATCCAGCCAGCGCTAATCACACTGTTCATTAGCAGAACATTTCAGCAGGGGCCCAATATTGTAAGTGGCTAATAGTACTTAAAGCCATTCTGCACTGCTTAAAGCTAGCCTGTACCTTTTAAAGGGGAGCTGTATTGTGGCTGGAGTAGGTGATGGTTGAAGAGAATCTGACCTGGGGAAGTGTGAGGAATGGCACAACAGGGGAGAGAGCGGCCTCCATGGTTCTCGTAAGCTGCACTGGAGGCCTTGGTGGAGGAGGTGGAAATGGAAATATGTCCTGTATCTGCAACGGGGAAGGAGGATCTCCAGAACCATGGTCAAAAAGCAGATAACCGTGGATGTCAATGCCAGGAGTTAAGCCCCGAGGTCCTAGATGCAGTGCCGCAAGAAGTTCAATAACCTCACGAGTGGTCAAGGTCAGTGAATGCATCTTCAAATGCCATATCCCACCAGTAGCCTCAGCCACTGCTCAAATCACCACTTCCCCATCACTCACCTACCAGCAATCTCCAGAAATCAGGCCTCATACCTAACATTCATAGCTTCACCTCACCTAGCACTGCTGCAAGCCTCACACCCACATCTCACAGGTTGCACACGCTGTCAGCTATTCAACCATGACAGTCGCATCAGCCAAATAGATTGCACGACAGTCACTGACACACTTCTCTCTCTTTGCAGGACAAGGTGGCATATAACTGGAGGCAGCAGGAACCAACCAGAGGAGGAGAGGTGCACCTGCATATCTTAACCCCCTTGGAGGAGACAATGCTGGTCATTATTGGGACGACCATTGCTGAGGCCGTTGCCAGCGGTGGGACTGAAACCATAGAAAATGCCAGTATCCTCATACCTAATCCTCCTTCTCACATCCCACTTCCCCTCATCCCACACTCACTTCTGACTTACAAACTGCAGATAGTGTAAGCATGCACCTCTTACTTTCACCCCCTTCCCTCACCACAACCCCACTTTTGTGCCTTTTTCCTTTCAGATGCTGAAGAGTTGCAACCTGGTGAGGCAGTGGTGGAATACTAAGAAGAGACTGATGTTGAATATACGGCACCATCACTTGATTTCACACTCGCTGCCACTAACTCAGATACTGACACTGCAAAATGTTTGATGCATTTGGAAAGCCTGCCAGAAAGCTGCAGTCAATGTCAAGGAGCATGGATGATTCTAGCACCACGGGCTAGACTTTTGGAACATCATCATGCATTTAGCGCCCATTTAGCGCTCATATAAGTGCTGAGATTCAGGCTATCGCCCATATTTGATGAAAAATGGAGAGTGCCCGATTATCGCCCATTTATCGCGGGCGCAACTTTCGGCATACAGGAATAAGCTGCATCGCCCGGCCTATTTAAAAAAAAATATATGATGTCATCCTCGTGCAAGGCCCAGAATACAGTTTATAATGGAAACTAGCGCCCGATTATCGCCCAGATTATCGCCGAGCGCTACTTTCGGCATTTCGCCCATAATTCGCCCAATTGATTTAAAATATTTTTAAACAAATTATAACAAACATCCCCTGCCAACCCCCAACCATCAACAAAATTTTTTTCAAGAACATGATAACACCCTCCCACCATCCCCAACAATCAACAATTAAAAAAAAATATATAAAGATTAATAATTTAATATATACGGCCCCCCTCCCTATCTGCAGCCACACTTCTCTCTAACTTTACCCCCCCTCATCGTAACCCCCACTTTCCCACTTAATCCCCTAGTGACGGGTCCAAGACGTTTGCGAAGAAACGTCTTCTGAGTCAGAAGGAAGTTCTTCCTCCTGTCTCGCATCTGTCGTGCTGGATGGTGGTACGGCACCTTGGGGTGCAGTGCCATATCTGAAAACTATCGCGTGCCGCAAGGCATCGACAGAGTCAGTCATTCGCCCCAGTGCTGCAACCATCTGTCCTATGCCCTCCAATATTCTGGCAGATAGTGAGGCAATGTTGCCGGTCAATCCACCATTCGCCTGGAGAAGCTCTCGACCTATGTCGACGTTCACCCTCGACAGTGACACCATGACCTCGTTGACATCTACCCGTCGCAGCGCGTGCCTACTACGCCGACTCAAACTCTGCGGGGTCGACGTGGGCACTGGATGACTCGGAGTGCTCTTCTGCAAGCCACATGGCCCTGCTACTTCATCCATTAAGGATGACGTGGCTGCAGATACCACAGATTTCCCTTCAAGCTCATCCTCCTCCTCATCAGTCATACCTTATTCATCCCCCGTGGTCAGCACGACCTGCAGCGGTAGGGGTGATGCTCCAGGGGCCTCCCGTTGTGCCTGGGGAGCTGGAAAACATAATTGAGGATAGTAGAAGAGAAGGGGACATGGGAAGATATGAGAATGCTTGCACTGCGCAGGCATATGTACGAGGAACAACATTACTGCAATAAATGTGAACGAGAGATGTTATGTATGATTAACATGAGAGTACAGAAGCTGCATGGATAACATTATATCATTCATATATTATAATCAAATGGCATTAAATTACTTTAAATTACCACTGGTTTACCACTGCTTTACACATTACTCAAGTGGCGTAACAATGGGATCTGCACCACCATGGGTGGCAGAACGATTATGCGTGCCCACTTAGGCTGCGGCACGCTCCTCCAGATCGGGCATAGGGTGAAGGTCAGCAGGCCCTCCTCCGGTCCACCTCCGCTCTGCCTGATTCTTAGATATCTTCCTCTGCAAACGTGACAAGAGCATGGCATAAGCTAATTGCCTAGGTACTATTATGGAAACACAACAGATATTGTAATCCACAATCAGTCACCCCACATGCTATTCATCAATATGTTAATACGGTTTGTATCCAATGGATGCATGGTTATAACAGCTACGTTCAGAGAAAATATTTAATAAGATTGTGTTTAAGAACTAATGCTCGACACCAACCCTCTCGCATACAATCTCCAGGAAAGGCCTTATCCACGGGCTGTGCCATTCGGCACCTGAGGGGAGGGAGCTGGTTTATTGGAATCGATGCAGGTTCCCGAGGGGGTGGGGTGGAATCAGGTGAGCTGGTGAGCTCGGCAATGACAGGGCTGTAATGGGAGGGGGCACTGTGTCCCTGGGCTGTGCTCGGAGACCTCCGTGTGGCCAGAGCTAATGTCCCAAAGTGTCCCAGGGTAGACAGTGAGCCAAGGTAGCTCTCTCCCAGTCCAGGCTGGGTCACTGTATGAGTGACAGCAGCTGGAGAGACTCACAGAGTCTGAGCAAAGCTGACCGGACTCCTCAGTGCTCAGTCATGCCCCCATCCACCAACTTAACCAAAGAGGAGATGATTCCCAAGTTAAAGAGTTGCTCACAGCACATAAACAGCGATATAATTTAATAATTCTCCTTCTAAACTAAAGTGGTAGAAATGCCGAGTGTTTGCAGTCTGTCTGTTTCCAATCATTCCTTTGGCCCCAATTTTCGATCAAAGTGTTTAAATAATAATTAATACTGTCGATTAAGTTTAAGGCAGCTCAGCAACATTAGAGTAAAAGGGCACAGGTTCCGACCCCAATCCAAATCTTAACAGGGAAGCTATCCAAGATTACCCAGCTTAATTACAATCAGGCAGATTTATAGTCCAATTAATGAGTCACTGCATCATTACAAATATAAATTTAATAATTTAATACTTACTCTTGCTGATGAAACAAGACTGTTCCAGCGCTTGTGGGACTGGCCTCTCGTATATCGTGGGCCACAGATGACACTATAGCGGTGATATCCGCCCATATTCGCTGGTATATCCGGGGGTGAGGTTTCCCATGCCCACCTCGGGTTAATTGGCCCCACCGAGTCTCCACATCATGAACTAAGGCCTTGTTCGCCTCTTTGGAGAAGGCTTTCACCCTCCTTCTCCCTACAACCTCCTCAACACTCTCTCCCGACTCCTCGTGCTCCACCTCCATCTTATCTGCTTATCAATTGCTTCAAAAAATGACTCCACACAAACCTTCCTTCTCTCTCTCCCTCCCTTTGCCTTCTGAGCATGCACAGATGATCCCTGACTTCCTGAATCGCGGGAAAAGTTATTTGCCTGAAAAAAAACTGCGCATGCGCAGAAAGGCCATTGCTATGGACGCCAGCCTTGCATGATTGAATACATCGCTATCGCCCATTTCACATTGCTAAGGCTATCGCCCAAATTAAAAAGGCGAAACGAGCAGTTTTTAAAATGGGCGATATTCCAGCGATCCTGAAAATTAAAAAAAGCACGAAGGCCGGAAATATCACCCATTTTTGGGCGATAGTGATCATAGCCCCAAGCTTGCACACTTGTGGACCGAACCATGATGCAATGCCTGATGGCCGATATCGCAGCTTCCAGTGCAGCATAAGCAGCAGCCACCCAACATCCAATCTACCTCCCAACAGATTACTAGGATTGCTGATGCGTCATTCCTGGGGGAGTGGCAGTGGCTCCATGGAGCAAAAATCTGTTCTTCTCTCTCAGGATGACAGCATTCATCCTGCCACCCCTGCCACTCCACCAGTGCCCTTGCTGCTGCCTGTCATCCAGCCAGCCCAGGCTGCTGCTGCCCATGCCGAGGGGATACAGTCTTCAGCCAGACCTTCTCGGCCCAGAACTGCTTGAGGCTGCCCTGCAAGACCAGCTGCAATCTCCCCCACTGAAAGTCAGCAGCATCCATCAGCCATGCTGCAGCCACTGGAGTACCACTGCATAGGAGCACTAGGACAAGCAAAGGCACACGGAAGACAGGGACTAAAGGAACGCACAAGGGTGATTAGTTGACTTTTGTATGCAATATGGCATTTATAAATTTGGTTTAGAATGTTTATTTTGAGGTGGATTTTATTTTTGCTTTGTGGTTAATGACAAAGTGAAGGTAAGGTGTAGGACTGTTGTACTGGTATCGCACTCAGAAGAATTCTTCACGGACAGCCCAAGCAGAAAGAGGCTGTCTAGGTTGTCCCCTCCCTTCCTCCTCCTCCTCTCTCTTCTAGCAGCTTGTCCTGCTCTGTGTGTGGCCTCTGTTCCTTCTCCCAGTCAAGCTGTATTCCAATGGGAGTGCAGCAATGTCTGGGAGCAACCAGTTTGTGTAGAAGCCTTGAAGTCAGGAAAAAGTACCTGCCACACCACTCCCTGTAGACCTTTATAACTGAAACAACTATAGAAGGCACCAAACACTTGTAGAATCATAGCAACAACCAGAAAAAATCAACCAGCAACTAACTTGTAAGTAGTTGTTGATCTATTTAAATAGTGCTGGTGGGGGATCCTTCCTGCTGCTGCTTAACGAGCGTCCTGCTCTACGATGTTGAGAGGATATTGGCTGGAGCATTGAGGTCCAAAATGGTACCACTGGATTCAAATCAGCATTGCACACTAATTGATGTCATGAACTGCCTACTCTACATACAATCGGCGGACGTTCACTGCGCATGTGCTAATGCCTGCATCAATACGACGGCTGGCGCAATTCACTCCACAAGTGTGCGCTTGCGTCCAAGACACCAGTTTGGAGCT
Source organism: Pristiophorus japonicus (assembly GCF_044704955.1). Classification (NCBI taxonomy): domain Eukaryota; kingdom Metazoa; phylum Chordata; class Chondrichthyes; family Pristiophoridae; genus Pristiophorus; species Pristiophorus japonicus. The sequence continues at coordinate 404,054,094 of NC_091977.1, read as the reverse complement.
CAAAGGTCACTCGTTGCAACCAAAAACCACATGCTAACAAGCCCAATTTCTCGCCCATGGTTTTACAATATTCTCTGGGTTTAATTGATTAATATTGAAAGGATTGTAAGTTCAATGTTGTTGAATTACTCTTAATCGATCATTGCAGTACTCAGGCTGGAAGCTGGACAGTTTGACCCAAGGCTGTGGCTGGAAGCCAGGAGACGGACTGAGACTGAAACTAGGATTGGAAGCAAAGCATAAATGTAAAAAACTACAAATGTCAGAAATCTGAAATAAAAACAGAAAATATTGGAAATACAGGTCTGTCAGCATCTGTAAAGAGAAAAAATAGGTTATCATTTTGGGTGTACAACCCTTCATGAAGTAGGAAGTGATTATTAAGCTTGTGTCTATATTGTAAAGAATAACGCACTTTCAAGTGTGTCTAAAGCAAAGACACCTCTTGGGATGGAGATGATATTCACAAACCTTTCAAGCTTAGCTGTCAAGGTTTATGATATGATCTCAACCCTTTAATGTGTTAGCGCCTTGTGACACAATGTGCTTTACCCTATATATACACATTAAGATATTAAAATACATTGATCACATTTCACAATAGTAAAGAGACACGGATCTGTAAATTTCACAGTCGCCACTATCTTTATGTCTCCTACTGAGAACTCATTTGAATGTGTGGGTTTTAAAAGCATTGTCATTACAATTTGATGAAATACAGTGTGGGACACAACACAATTATTAAGCACGACAGGTCACAATTATGTGACTTCAGTTTTCAGATAAAGATAATGGGCTCAATTTTACCCAGTGATTTGCGCCGCTTTTTGGCGCGCGCCGCTTTTTTTGGCCTAAATTTTAAAATCCAAGTTTCCCTAAAGATTGTGCACCAGCGGAACTCAGTTAGTTATGATTTTTTAGATTAGTTTTTTTTTTTGTGTGTCATAAGGGGCGTAACCTGATGTCTGCGCCATTTTTTCACATTTATGCAAGTTTGGACAACTTACATTTTTCCTGGGACGTCGCATGTGACCATTGCTAAAAAACCTTCTGGGCACTTAAGAAAAACTAGCGCACATCAAAAAATCAGCACCGAAAGACGCCATTGTTTTTATGCGACATTTTGGAGGGAGTCAAGAACACATTAAATACGCATCATCAAGCTTAATTTTTTCTAACCGAAAATGCAGAAAATGGAAGTTTCATGCAATTCTTTAATTTTGGATTTTTAAAAAAAGTGCCATGCCACCACCGAACGTCTCCAAATCGGGCTCAAGTGTCGTAGCGTCGGCCGGCAGAATCGGTCCCTCACCCAGACACAGGGGCTCAGGGCTCGGGGCTCGGCTTCAAAAGAAGACCAGTGGGGAAATAGGGGGATGTGAAAGCCGAACTGAAGGGATGAGAACTCTTACACTATGCAGCAAACAGCATCAAAGGAAACCTGGGGGGTGGGGGGGGGGGGGGGTGGAAACTGAACTGAAGGAATGAGAACCCTTACACTATGTGGCAAGCAGCATCAAATGAAGCCCAGGGGGTGGTGGGGGGAGGGGTTCCCAATCTAAGCAAGCCTATTGCGTATGCTAAGTCTTGGGTGTGGTCCATACTAGGGCGTTGATCTTGGGGAGAGAGCAAACAAACAACCTTGTCCTGCCTGCTGTTTTGACCTTCTTCAAAGGTACAATTTAATTATGGGGGCAATACTGGACAATGCCTACCTCATGCAAACCTTCTGCATGATGGTGCTGCAGAGGAGACAATTGATTAAACATCATCGCAGGAGGAACCTCAGGCAACGTAGGATGATGGGCAGGAGGCCTTACCCACATCAGGTATATCAAGACAGGCGTTCGTACCTCCACCTGAGTGATGCAGACTGTGTGAGAAGGTTGTGTTTCCGCAAAGAGGTTATAAGCAAGAACTGTGAGTTAGTAAAAGCAGACCTGCAACCTGGAAGCATCAGGGGGACTGCTTTGACAGTTGAAGTGAAGGTTACAGCTGCACTTTCATTCTATGCATCTGGATCGTTCCAGGCCACAACTGTGGATGTGTGCACCTTTCTCAACATGCAACATATATGCATTCGGCAGGTGACTGCTGTACTTTATGCCCGAAGCAATGACTACATAAAGTTCCCCATGACTGCCCAGGAAATGCGTGAAAGGGCTGTGGGCTTCTCCAGGTTGGCTAGCTTCCCAAAGGTACAGGGCTGCATTTACGTTGCCTTGCAAGCACTTTTGGAGGATTTTGAGATGTACAGGAACAGAAAAGGCTTCCATTCCATTAATGTCCAACTCATGTGTGACAACATGCATCACATCATGTCAGTTGATGCAAGATACCCTGGGAGCACCCATGATGCATTCATTCTACGCAAGCGTGCTATGTCTGCCATGTTTCAGTAGCAGCTAGAAAGGCAGAGCTAGCTACTGGGAGACCACCTGGCTCATGACACCCCTACGCGTAACCCGGACGGAAGCTGACCGGGAATACAACATGTCGCACATTGCGACGCGCAGCATAATAGAGAGGACCATTGGCATCTTGAAACAGCATTTCCGATGCCTGGACCATTCTGGAGGCTACTTGCAATACTCCCCTGAGATTGTCCGTCAGTTCATGTTGTGTGCTGCATGCTGCATAACTTAGCCATCATGAGGCAACAGCAGCTGATAGTAGAAGACCTACCTGAGGTGAGAGCTTAACTTTTGTTTGTAAGTAACTTAACTTTAATAAAAATATTCTTGTATCAAACTTTAAAGTTTTCAGTTAAGATCACTTACAAACTTTTAAACTTGTAAATTTACATAACTTACAAAAAACTTGAGAACAGTAACAACAACAACAACAGCAAAGAAAGGCTGCACCCATCTCCCCTCCACCTTATTCTAAGACTGCCCGCTGTGCTTGGTCTTTGTAAGCATCGGTTCCCCAAGGATTGTTGGGCATTATCTGGACATTGCGTTTTAATATTTCTCACTGCAGAAAGAGCTGGCAGCCTATTGTGGGAGGGTCCCAGATATTTTTCCATATTGTACACAAAATCCATATCTGATGGGCGGGGGTGGTCTGGGACAAGTTACAATGGCCAGAAGAAGGTATTGGGCAAAGATGGAGGGTCCATTGTTAAGCAATGTGAACTGGTCAGAGATAGATCAGATGTAAACTGGTCAATGGTCAAGCCATTACCTGGATGAGATAACCCTGAGAGGTGGGAAACCAGAACAAAAGAAAACTATTAAGCCCCAGAAGCGAAAATCCATCACCAGCCATCACTGGAATAAACATGGGCCACTCAGACAGAAGCCGAGAAACAAGGAAAAACTTTATTTGGCCAGACAGACTTTGGATATAAAAGGTGGCCGCGTGGCCATCACTCTCTCTCTGTTTTGCTCTCGCATGCTTCACCTCTACAAGGACAGAGCACTCCGTCTGGGGTGGAGAGAAGAAACCATCAATGAGCAACCAGAGCCTCGCTATTCAACTGTGAAACTAATCTTGAGACTGGGATTTGAATACTATAGACAATACGGAACCAGAAGAGACACATTTTCACCAGGAGTAAGCCAACAAATCGGTGAGCATCATCTCTGCCCACGCATCTTTAAGATCACAGCCATTGTATGAGGAGGTGATGTGTATTCTCCCAACCAAGCCTTAGAAGGCTTTTAGTGGGGAGGTTTTGCTGCGAGGACCATTGGGGTACGCCCTGCTGGTCGGTACAGATTCGGGGGTACACTGTCAATCCGAGCAGAACGTTTAGACATTGGGTACTTCATGATAGAGGCGGTTTAGACATGCCAGGGTATAGGACTGTACTTCATCATCACTGTATTTACTTGTAGTTTTGCTGTGTGGAAGTAGCTTTAATAAAGCATTGACGGTTGAGACCGAGGTATTTGTCCGTGTCTCATTCATATGTTCAGTACAGTAATCACTCCCAGATCTAGAAGTAATGTAATGTGGGAATGCGTCGAAAACACCTAAGGAAAACCACTTACAGAATCTGGCGACTGCGGCAGGATCTGGGTGTACTGAATAGAGAGTTATGGAAGATATTAAGGCCGAGAGATCGGCAATGAGGGATAGGATTTTCTCATATATCTTTGGGAAAGTGAATGTAACACAACATCGGGTAATAGACCTTTTGCGGGCTGAGAGTCCGGAGGGCAAAGCTGCTGAGTGGATGGGGAGTAAGGAGCACAGAAAGGCAAAAGAAAAGGCCACCTGGCTCCTGTGTCTGCAGAAGCAAGTCCAACTGCTTAGGGAGCCGGTTGGTGGACTTAAGGCAGATCTTAAGGAGTCCGAGGAGCAGTCAGCTGCAAGGGCCGTGGTAGGAATGAGGCTTTTAGATGAGTTGCACGAGGAAAGACAGGAGAGGCGCACTCAGGAGGAAACCTCCCATAACACCGGGGAGTACCTGCAGTGTCAGGTAACAGAGGCCAAGCTCAATGAGCAGGTAAAGTAAATGGGCTGGAGGGGCAACTGAAGGATATTAAGACAACGTGTAGGGTAGCCACCAGTAAGGGTGTTGAGAGTGGGAATCACAGGCCCTACCAAGAGAAAATCCAAAGCTTGACCCACGCTCTATCCAAGGCCAAATCAATGGTCTGCCTAATGGCCCTGGGGGAGTCTGGGTGGACTGGGAAGAGGAAGGGGAAGACAGTGAGGATTGGGAGCCAGGCAGGGCCGCAACACCTCCGCCAGAGACGCCGGGACCCATGTATCCCATACAGCAGCGGAAATATGGTGCGCCTGTAGACGGCCAAGGCCAGGGGGCGCTGCAAAGCAATTTTGTGGTCCCATTCACAACCCCACAGCTGCAAAATATGATTTCAGGGGTGCCCAAGCTTACCAACGAAGGAGACCCATTGGTCCACTTCACGGAGGTGGAACAGGTGGGAGGGATTAATGGCTGTAATGAAGCGGAGGTTCATTTTTTTTTTCCCTGGAGGGGAAGATGTATCAGGCCCTATCTGCCTAAAGCAAGAGGGGGCAGGGAACCATAGAGGACTTAAAAGAGGAAATCCTAAGAGCCATGGGTCACACCCAAGGTAGTCCATTCTCCAGGGTGGAAAGGACACTGCAACTGGCTGGGGAACCACCTCAGGTTTTTGCGGACTGGCTCCTGCTGGTTTATAATAAAGCCTGTAATGGAGTGCAGGACCGGGCACAGTTGCAGGAGGAGCCAAGGAACCATTGGCTCAGGACCCTAATGTCAAAGAATTTACCCCGGATTAGGGCAAAGTCCGAGAACCGGTTTGACCCTGAGGATCTCCAGAACACGGAGGCTGATGTGCTCCGTCACATGAGTTTGGCATTCAAGGCCAGTGTGGAGGAGGCGGTCAAACCAGTTAAAGGGAAGATTCACGAGATGAAGCCCAGTGGGGTTATTAAAAGGGAATGGCGCCAGGAAGGAAGGGCTCAGAGAGGGTTAGGGCGTGTTTCGGGTGTGGGAAGCCGGGCCACTGGAGGAAAGACTGCCCAGCCCTGAGGAAGGGGCAAGGGAAAGAGGATCCTCCGACGCCCGTGGCGAAACCTGTTGAGGCGAAGGGGCCGAACACCGAATAATTCAATGTTCTGGTGGCCGCCCTTCGAACAGTTTTTGTGCCGGAGCAGGGGAGGGTAGATGCTGCGGTGAGCAGAGAAGTCCCGACCACTCCGGTAAACCCAGCAGCCTGACTAGCACGTGCCTGAGTACCTGTGTCTGCTCATTTATGACGAGTGGAAGAGACCTTGTGTGAAGATGGGGGTGGAGAAGGTAGTGGGGAATTATTTGTAGGACACCGGAGCTTTCAGCACAGTGATTCACGCAAATAATCCGACTGCCTCACTTTTGTCTAGCAAGGTTCCACACAGTCTGGTGGGTTCACAGGGAATGAGCAGGCGGGGTCGATCTCCAGGTTGCCAGCCATCGATTTAGGATCACTCCACGCAAAATGGAAGTGCGTTCTGCTGAAATGGAAGCAGCCGGGGTCAGGAGTCCTAGGGGTAGATTTTTTGCTAGCCCTTAGAACCATAGTGGACTTAAGGAACCACTGTCTTTGGGAGGTGGTGTGTACAGGGAAGGAGAGGAACGTAGTGGTTATCCCGGAGAAAAGGAAGGGTAAAGATACAGTGTGTACCATGAAGCCGTAGGGTAGTTACGACCGAGAGCAATTGATCAATACTACCCCGGCCGAGTACCAGGTTTACGTGCGGGACAATCTCGCATCATTCGCCACACACAAACACGACTGCGGTGGGGTGACGGGGGTAGAAGTCAGGGTACAAGGAGACCCTATGTCCCGGTCACAGAAACAGTATAATTTCCCAGGGAGGCAGAGGCTGACTTAGAGACGGCACTGGGATCCCTGGTAGCCCAGGAGGTGTTGAGGCTCGTGGCAACACATGTGAACTCTCCACTTTGGCCGGTTTGGAAACCGGACCAGTCGTGGAGGGCCACCATGGACTATCGGGTGCTCAACAAGAACATCCCAGCTTGCGCGCCCACTGTCGCAGCCGTAGCCGACCTGATAGGGAGCATTCCAGCATCTGCGACCACTTTCACGGTGCTGGATATATCGAACGCGTTCTGGTCAATTCCCCTCAAAAGGGAGGACAAGAACAAATTCGCCTTCACATTTAAAGGGCAACAGTATACCTAGACATGCCTTCCCTAGGGTTTCCACAACTGCCCCTCCATTTTTCACCAGTGTATGGCCAACAGTTTGAAGGGTTTGAGCAGACCCCAGCAGTTGGTGCAGTATATAGATGACCTCCTTTTGTTATCCGACGAGGGGAGGAGCATGGTCTGCTGCTGGCCGAGTTGCTGGAGCTGTTGAAGGACACCGGGTTCAAGGTCAATCCCAAGAAAGCTCAGATCAGTCATAGAGAAGACAAATTCCTCGGGCTGACCATGGGGGCTGGGGAAAGGGCTATAGGTGGGGCCAAACTGAAGGCGGTACAGGAGTTACCAACCCCCATGACCAAGACGGCGGTGAGATCCTTCCTGGGGCTCACAGAGTACTGCAGGGATTTTATTGAGGATTACGCCGCCACAACGACTCCTCTACTTCGGGAGTGGGATGGGAGTGGGATGAGGACTGCACCGCCGCGTTCAATTGTCTGAAGGGAGACCTGAAGATGGAATCCACACTAGGGGCGATTAATGGTGGGGAGGACTTCTTTTTAGAAGTAGCAGCTAGCGGGGACAGCATGAGCGCAGTGCTGCTCCAGAAGCAGCACGGCAAACTGCGACCCGTGGCGTACTCCTCAAGAGTCCTAGAACGGGGGGACTCCAATTGCAAGAGGCATCTTCTTGCCATGCATTGGGCCATGAAGCGCTCCCAGCTCTTCACGGGGTTATCCCAGATCATTCTACTGCCCCACCATACCCCCACTCAGATGTTATTAGATGGGAGAATAAAGGACGGCACAGTGGGCAGTGCTCGCATTGCTCGCTGGACTTTATTACTCTCACAGATGAATCTGAGAATGCAAGGCTGTGTGAGCCCAAGCTGGCCGCTAACATGATCTATGCAGGGGCGGCCTATAAGTCGAGGAAGTATGGGACGTAGACATAGGATTTCAGGCCGGGTTACATCCCATGGGCCGTAAAATATATGTCGATGGATCCAGTTCGGTGGTAGCAGGGGAGCGTTTCACCGGGTAAGGGATTTATGACCCAACGGCAGGCATTGCAAGGGCCATTAAACTCCCGAGCACCATGAGCGGCCAGCACGCCGAACTGTCGGCGGTGGTGTACGTCATTACCCACGCCGATGAGTTCCCAACTCCATACACTAGCTGCTCAGATTCCATGTTCACATGCAATTCATGCACCGAATACTTGGCCATCTGGTCTCATCGCGATTTCACATCTGCAGACGGGAAGCCCTTAGCAACCAAACCACTGTTGCAAAGGATCTTAAAGGCTACGGGAACCCAGGGAAGCCATTACATTCATAAAGTAAAGGCCCATTCCAAGACAGAGCCCAGAGTGGAAGGCAACCAAAAGGCTGATGAGTTAGCCAAGGAGGGAGCCAAAACAGGAGAGTTTTGGGACCCAAATGGATCCAGCCCAGTAGCAAAGGGGGAACTCAAGGGAGTGTAGGGGTAGTGTTGGCCCCAGACTTGAGGAAAGTCCAGGCACAGGATCCCGTCCTCAAGGTTGTCCTGGAGCAGCTGGCTAGGGGAGAAAAGGTAGAAGGCCCGTTCGAGCGGGCCACCCAGGATCGGAGACTACCTGGCCACAACTGAGGAAGGTGTCCACGATTTTTGCGCAGACTGTCTGGTGTGCGAAGCGAACAACCCCGATCCCCAGAAAAGAAAGATTCCCATAGGATACATAAGAAGGGTAGAGGGACCATGGCAGTCGATACAGGTCAATTACGTCGGGCTATTGTCCACCGCAAAGAGGGGTTACAAGTACTGTTTGGTCCTAGTGGACGTTTTCTCAAAGTGGGTTGAAGCCTTCCCTTGCCGATCAGCCATGGCAGTGGCAAAGTCAAGGATCTTAGTGAGGGAAGTGTTCTCTAGGTAGGGACTGCCACAGATCGTGGAGTCCAGCCAGGGGAGAGACTTCACACGGCAGGTCAAGCAGGCTATATTGAAAATGCTAGGGAGAGAAGGGAAATGGCATGTGGCTCACAACTCCCAGTCGTCGGGACTTGTGGAGTGACTAAATCGGACCATCAAAGAAAGGCTGCAGAAGGAAACAGGACAGTCCCCCAAAAAATGGGTTGAGGTCCTGCCGTTTGTCCTGATGGGGGTCCGAGCCAGCCTCTCCAGAAGCACAGGGTATTCCCCGCATGAGCTCATGACTGGTAGGGTCATGCTCATGCCCACCCATGTTCTGCCGCCGGTTCTCACAGCGGGGCAGGTGAGAGAGGTAAACTGGGACAAGTTTATCAAGAATCTGTCCAAGCACTTGAAACAAATTCATTGGCAAGCTGCCAGCAACATGGGGAAGCAGCACTGGAGCAATCGATTGTTGCTCGAGCCATGGAGAACCCACGAGTGGAAGGTAGGGGATCAGGTCATGGTCCGCAATTACGCTCGGGTGGGCACGTTTGAGCCTTTGTACATGGGACCCTACAGCATCGTAGATAAGGCCAGTCCCATGGTGTATGCAGTTAAGCTTCCGAAACGCACAAAGTGGTTCCATGTGAACCAGTGCAAGTTGTTTAACCCGGGGGAAAGAGTGAGAAACAGAAAGAAGTACCAAGGCGCTGTAACCAGCATGGTGGACACGGGTCTTCCTCCCATAGTTTGGGACAGTGAGGAGCCCGTGGTGGTGGTGGTTAGGAGGAGTAGCAGGATCCCACGGCCGAGAGCGCCGTGGTCGCCTTCTTACACACCGCCGAGGAGCCGTAAAAGGCCCAGGGTCGTAGAGACCTAGCGGGGCCACCCAGAGACGGGTGGCGGTGTATATAGTTTCCTTCTCATAGAAAGGTTGCTGCTTCTTTGTATCTTCAAAGGAAGCTGAGAGAAAGATAGAGACAACCATGGTAATCGTTCTTTGGAGCTTGTCCGGAACAGGGTACAGCAGGAGGTGAGACACCGAGTTGTTCTTCCTCTACGGATGTACGGGGGGGGGGAGGGGGGGTGAACACGGGTGGGGGAGGGTAGGACAGGGGACAAAGATGGGAAGGCAGCCTACTTCCATGAGGGAAGGTGGCCAGGGTGGCTGGGGTCGAATTCGAAGAAATACTCCAGCCACGCCGGGTTCACATACGGGGAGGCTTCCATAGTGTCCCAGACTGAAGGTCACGGGTTGGGGTGACCGGGGGCAAGCACGTATGCTTGAAGTGCAAGGGACACATTCCCCTGGGACGGTGGTGATGGCTCAGGAAATTGAGTCTGGACACAGGGAACCAGACAGCGGACTGGGAACGACTGGGGAACGATACGTACCGACAGATTACGGGGACACAACGGGGAGTGGAAGTGTGCTGGGACAAGTGATGGAAGGAGGAACAGGGAATTTATGTGCATATATGGGGGTTGGAACGGATCTGTCCAGCAGGTGTGTCGATTGCCTTTTCGCGGCAATGGCAGGACACCGGGGCTGGGATCAGATGGGATCGGAGTATGGACTCCTAAGTGATCCCAGACCCTCCCAACACAATAAATGCCACTGAACTTGTAGCACACAAGAGGAAGCCCCTACCCACAGCCCCACTGGTACAGTTGACAGAAGTTAGGTGTCCCGCCACCACACCAGGCCCAGGGAATGGTTTAGTTGTAGTCCCAACTGGAAAGGTTTTATTCCAGGGGTTGCATTACGTGGTCGCGTCTGTCATTGTAAATTTAACCGATGTACATCTGTCTGAGTGGTGTCGAAGAAAACAGAAAAACTGTATGAAGCCCTCGTTAAAGAAATGTTCCGCCAGTTCTATGAGTTCCGTTACGGGGATGTGAGTCAGGAAAGATTGTACAAAACGGGAGTGAGGGATAACGTTGGTCCAGGGAGGGGTGCTCAATGATGTCGCTACGGTGTTTAGCACGGGCAAATCTCTTGTCAATATTATGGGCGACGTGCAGCTGCAGTGTAGATCAGTGGTTTAAAGGATCAGCTGCGGAAAATCCTGGGGGAAGGGAAAGCGGTGATAGCGTCGGAGTTAGAGGAGGACCAGGCAATGACTGTCCATTTAAAGAAGGTTATTGCAGAGCTGGAGACACATGCAAAGTCTGTAAATGCATTAATACGGGAGGACAGGAATGCCTCGACGCAGGCAGCACAAAACGAAGTGTGCATGTTGTACGGTGCCTGGTTGCTGAACGAGGGGTGCAGTAATTTAGAGGACCTCCAGGAAGGTCACGTCCCGTCATGGATCAGCAACCGGCACCTCGCAGCACTCAGCCCGTACAGTAATTCGATGAGCTCATGTCAGCTCTGTCTAGCCTCCGAAGCCTACCCAGTCCCAGTGGATTGCGGTCGGTCCAACCACACAATCATGGGGATAGTGTTGTGTATGCCGGTAATGGGCGGGACATCACAACCAGTGCTGGTACACAGGGTGGAGAACATTGGGGTCATACGGGAAGGGGTGCACGTGCGGTATCATGCAGTCCCATCATTTGTTATAAAGTGGGAGCACGCCATGACCGGCACTGACCTCAAGCGGTGCCAGATCAGGGGTGCACACGTCATATTGTGTCCCCAGCATTTGAATGCGTTCGATCGGCCAGAGTGCGGGTTTGAATCCGAGAATCGAGAGCCTATTAATTGCACCATGGAGGTGACCATCTCAGGTAGTATATGCGAGCGACGGGACATACTGCGAAACCATGAGTGTGGACCGGTATAGAGTACACCGGGACACTTGGTGTCCGGTCACCGACAGCACTTTCTGCTTCAAACCCCACACCGAAGTTCAAGTGGCACAGGAACGTATTACTCCGATCCCAGAGCCATCCACGGTACACATTACGGTAAATGACACGATCCCGAACCTGCAACAGTACATTACCCAGTTCAGGCATCAGATTCCTTTCCTGCCGGAACACCTAACAACGTTATTAAAGGCCATTGAGCTATCCCAAAAACATTATTTCACACTGGAACAAACAAACTGGGACACAGGGGAAGGAATTAAAGGGATAAATTTGTGCCCTGGTGGGGCCTTAGTATAAGTGTGGAGGTTCCTCTGTGGATCCAGATATGCTCACATGATCTCGTCATTGTACAGTTTTTGATTGTGATATACCTGTTGTGTATTTCTTGTAAAAAGAGAAATCAGACACTCCGGAGTCGGTGGGAGGCCATAGTTAACGAACCTTGAATGTAACTTTCTGTATCTATATGGTAACAGTGCGATGCACGGTTGTATTTCGGGGACGTATATTCGGGGTGTTTTAAAAGTAAACAGGATAGGATTGGTTGGGAACCACGATGCTTGCTCACCAGTGGACGTTGATATGTTCTAGAAGGACCCTTGAAATATCATAGGGGGGACTCTAAGCATCGGCTCCCCAAGGATTGTTGGGCATTATCTAGATATTGCGTTTTAATATTTCTCACTGCAGAAAGAGCTGGCAGCCTGTTGTGGGAGGGGTCCAGATATTTTTCCATGTTGTACACGAAATCCATATCTGATGGGCAGGGGTGGTCTGGGACAAGTTACAAGGGCCAGGAGAAGGCAACTCATCACAGGTAATGGGCAAAGATGGAGGGTCCATTGTTAAGTAATGTGAACTGGTCAGAGATAGATCAGATGTAAACTGGTCAGCATCATCTCTGCTCACGCATCTTTAAGATCACAGCCACTGTGTGAGGAGGTGTCGTGTGTTCTCCAAACCAAGCCTTAGAAGGGTTTTAGTGAGGAGGTTTTGCTGCGAGGACCATAGGGGTACGCCCAGCTGGTCGGTACAAATTCGGGGGTACACTGTGGATCCGAGCAGAGGGTTTAGACATTGGATACTTCGTGATGGGCGGTTTAGACACGCCAGGGTATTGGACTGTACTGCATCGTCACTGTGCTTACTTGTAGTTTTGCTGTGTTGAGGTAGCTTTACTAAAGCATTGACAGTTGCCACCGATGTACTTGTCCGTGACTCATTCATCTATTCAGTACAATAATCACTCTCAGGTCTAGAACTAGTGTAATGTGCGGGTGCGTCGAAAACAGCTAAGGGAAACCACTTGCATCTTGTTGACTCCGCCCCTGTCCGCAGGCAGTGGCACACCATTTCTTGGGTTGGTACCAAGCTTATTCTTTCAAACATCTCGGGTAATGTGCACTTCTTGATACGGCGGGGGGGTAGGCGGTAATGTGGAAGGCCCGGCTTGGGCCTCTTCAGAGGCTGGGGATTGGTGTGGGAGTGGCAGTTGATTCTGTCAATGGGCATGGGGTCTGGGTGTGTTCTTTAATTGCAGCAGCTAGCTTTGATAGTCTCTCCCTCATATGCCCTGACAGTGTCTCAACTATCTGCAACATTTCCTCCCTCATGTGCACTGTCATTGTATCAGCTGCCTGAGACATTCTCTCCCTCATGTTCCTGGACAGCGTTCCCATTTCTCATGAGAGTATTGTTATTTCTCCCGACAATCCTGAGACCTCATCACCCATCCCACTGATGGTGTCCAGGAGTGATCATATAAGGTCAATGCTCCCCGCATTCAATGCCATCATCTGAACCACATCTGTTAGATCCTGCACCTCAGGAGAGCACTGTCGAGCTCTCCTGCCCCTCCTCACCCTGGGTGTAGCTCGCCGCATCCACTGGGACCCACAGCCTCGGACGCTGGGGCCCTGGGTGTGCCTTGCTGCATCCCACTGGGACCTGCAGCCTCAAACTGCGGGAAACCATGGAATATCCCAGCAACACTTGCACCACTCAGAAAGAGACTGGCACCTCAATGGGCAGCACCTGCACCTCCTCCAGAGTGAGTACAACAGTGGGGGCTTCATCCATCCCCTCCCCCTCCTCCTCACCCCCATGCACTTGGTCTGGAAGGTGGGATTGGAAGATGTTCTCTTCTTCAGGCTCATCCTCGTCTGAATCTTCTTCTGCATCATCAGGGTTGGCCTTAAGTTCTGCAAAATATAACAGAACAGACACATGGTTAGCAGCAGAGGAGGGGCAGGGTGGCATGAGTAGGCTCACACAGCGCAGGCAGCAGGCTGATTTGAAGGACCACAATGAATGATAACACATTGCGTTAACCGAAGCGTAGCTGACGGAGACATCCCCATGAACCGAAGCACGGCTAGCCCGGGCAGTACTTATCAGTTAGCAAAGCCAGACTGTGGAATTTGCAGGACTTACCCTCTCCCTAGAGTGTGGGTCCAGCTTATAGAGTGGTGGTTGCTTTTCTCCAGGCAGGATCCATCAAAGCAGCGACCCTGTCTGCCAAGTGTGTCAGTGGGTGTAGATTTGCCGGGTCTCCTCCTGTTTGAGTTCTTTCCCTTTTGTTGTGTGCCACCTTCCTCTCCAAAGATGAAAATATAACTTTTTAGAGAGGGTGTCTTTCTGCTGGGTGGGATATACAGATGGTCACATTTACAATTGCAATTCAAGTGAATAAATGAAAATATTACTTACACTAACTACTTAACCAAGATCCTGCCACTTCTTTTTGCAATGGCCTCCGGACCTCGGGGTGGTCAACATTGCACAGTAATCTTCTGCAAGTTGGTTCCAGCGTTTCTTCATTTCTTTTGGTGAAACTTTTATGTGACTTCTGCTGGTGCCCAGCTCGTGCCATCTGGCCTCAATTACAGTAACTAGTGCCTCCCTGTGAGAAATTCTTGGTCCTTGAGCCGCGTTGCATTTGTTTTGCAGCTCCGATTTTTCCAATGAGAATTAAAGTTCTAACACAGAACTGGCTCTTTAAAAATGGCCGAATGCAGACCGGGAGCTATACTGGGTATGCACGCCCATAGCAGTCATGTCAAAAGCGTCCTTTTTTTTTCGCGCAGGCGCAGAACGGGAGGGGAGGTGGTGGGTTTGGGGGGGCATCGTTTTTTCGCCGCAGACATTCGCTCCACCCCCCTGAAGCTATAGGACAGCTGCGTGGCACCAATTTCAAAAGATAGAACAGGGAAACTTGCTATTTACTTTTTTGGAGTCGTCGGGGCAAAAGGAAAACGGGCGTAACTCTGGCAATACGCCAAAAAATGGCATTGGAGAAAATTGACCCTCATAAGCTTATTAATTCCATTGGAGTCAAAAACATGAAAATATTAAAGAAACGTATAAATTCAGCAATATTATCTTGTCTGTATTAACTTACAAAGTGATTTGATATCGATGATTAGTTTTACATTTTCATAGATCTTTAAAAAGAACAGAATGAAAATAATTGTCAATGTCACAGAAAATGGTTATAAATATTTCCACTTTTTTCAATGGAACATGCAACAGTTTATTAGATAAAATTATATTTTAAAAATGTGTGCTGCTCATTATCATATCAATACACTAAAGTAACAGCCATTCATACTTTGTTTTGCCCCTTTCCTGCAAAAACTTGCACGGTACTTGGCTGTAGAAGTAAATGTTTATTATTGGGGAAATTCTTGATGTTGATAATGCATGGATGAAGATCATTTCTAATTAAAATTTGATGAGTTATGGAACATATTTTCTGCATTGCCTGGAATCACAAGTTTCCTGATTGCTGCAACATTTTCTAGTTCCTATTGATGGTCGGTCTGAATGCCCCTCAGTGCAGCTCTCATGTCCCCAGAAGCTACTGAAGCACCAGATTGTTACTATAAATGGGGTGAAAAGCGATGCAGCTTCCTCCGACTTCCTCCACTCAACTTAATGGAGATTAAGAGCCATTAAGAGCTCTTTGCTGCATGTGCAGTTTATATTGATCAGATTGACTCATTCGTTTTAGCCAATGATCCGATTACAAGTGCGGTCACCTTTCTGTGATTACTGGCAGTGACATGCCTACGTAGGCACTTTAGAAGAGAGCAGATGATATTTAGAGGATTTATTTTATAAAATCTATGAAGTCTGTGTAAGAAGCAGTTCAATTCATTGGCTTGTACCAAACCACTTGTACCAAACCTCATTGTGTAATAGTGCTGCAGAGTTGTGTGATGCTAGACTATACAGACAAACTCAGAACAGCTTAATTTTCAGAAGTAGATTTCTCCAAGTCTAAACACCGTGAAATAAATGAAATTGATATATATTGTTGAATTAATATTTTTCTTTAAATTTTTTTAATGGATTTTTAACGTGATGGAATAATTCTCTATTTACTCCAAATAATTATGTGTGTACAGTGTAGAGAAGCATCTTTATAAAATTAAAATACGTTTTTGTTCAGCTATCTTTCAAGTGACAGTTTTTTCACATACTTTTTGGATTAGAGCAGATCCATTCAGATGAGGAATGTAGGATGAAATTAGAAAATTGTGTAAGTACATGATTAATGGAAAAATTGTCAGTGTAAGTTTCTATTCTTTTACAGGATCTGTTCCTTCCCAATGCCTTAGTCTCAGTTGATAAATTCACTGCCCAATGTGATAGGGAGACATACAACCCTTTTGTTGCAAAATAAAACAAACATTAACTCACGTGCCCCCTTATTAAAGGGAGGAGACACTCCAAACACTTTTCAATTGCCTTTTTTTGTTTTTTTGGGTTTTTTTTTTAGGGCACCGAGAGGCAAATAATACAAGTGCCCCCTGACTGGGAGGGACACTAAAACCCGGCATTAAAATAAATTAAACTTTAAAACATATAAAATCAAATTAAAATTTGGTTGCTGGGGGTGATGATGTACTCAAGTCCCTCCAGCGCACACCTCTCGCGGAAGGCCGCGAGCGTACCGGTGGACACGGCGAGCTCTATCTCTAGGGACACCCTGGCTCGGATGTAACCGCGGAAGAGAGGCAGGTAGTCAGGCTGAATGACCCCCTTGACCGCCCGCTGCCTGGACCGGCTGATGGCACCCTTGGCCATGCCCAGGAGCAGTCCTACGAGGAGGCCCTCAGACCTACCCGCTCATAGGGAGCCATACAACTCTTTTGGAGTAAAACATAAATAAACATTAGTTTAAGTGCCCCCCGATCTGGGGGACACTCCAAACACTTATCACTGCCCTTTTTATATATTTTTTTTATATTTTTTTGTGGGTTTTTTTGGGCCCTAAAACTGTAAATCTACAAGTGCCCCCTATAAAAGGGGAGGGGGACACAAAAAAAACCCGGCAATTAAAACAAATTAAACTTTAAAACATATAAAATCAAATTAAAATTTGGTTGCCGGGGGTGATGATGCACTCCAGTCCCTCCGGCGCCCACCTCTCGCAGAAGGCCGCGAGCGTACCGGTGGACACCAATTGCTCCATCTACAGGGACACCCTGGACCGGATGTAACCGCGGAAGAGAGGCAGGCAGTCGGGCTGAACGACCCCCTCGACCGCCCGCTGCCTGGACCAGCTGATGGCACCTTTGGCCGTGCCCAGGAGCAGTCCTACGAGGAGGCCCTCGGACCTACAAGCTCATAGGGAGCCATACAACTCTTTTGGGGGGGGAACAAAATAGACATTAGATCAAGTGCTCCCTGATCTGGGGGACACTCCAGACACTTAACTGCCCCTTTTGCTAATAAATGTTTTTTTGTTTTGTGTTTTTTTAAAAAAAAAATTTGGGGGTATTGAAACCATATATTTTACAAGTGCCCCCTATAAAAGGGGAGGGGGACACTAAGAACTCGGCAATGAAAACAAATTAAACTTTAAAACAAATATAATCAAATTAAAATTTGGTTGCCGGGGGTGATGATGCACTCCAGTCCCTCCGGTGCCCACCTCTCGCGGAAGGCCGCGAGCGTACTGGTGGACACCGCGTGCTCCATCTCTAAGGACACCCTGGCTCGGATGTTGGCGCGGAAGAGAGGCAGGCAGTCAGGCTGAACGACCCCCTCGACCGCCCGCTGCCTGGACCGGCTGATGGCTCCCTTGGCCGTGCCCAGGAGCAGTCCTACGAGGAGGCCCTCAGACCTACTCACTCATAGGGAACCATACAAACCCATCTGTGCTGAGTCAGCTGATTCAGCTGAGTCAGGGCAGCATTTGAGATGCTACAATTGGCTTCATTGCCTCCAAGCTTGGGAGGAGAAAAAACAGCCAGGGTCCTTGGGCCCAAGTTTCGGGCCGCGCCGGACCTGGACACCTGTTTTTCGTGCCACAAAGGGCGCCTAAAAAAAACTTACCTATTCTCCGGCTCCCTGCTGGCTCTCTGGAGCTGGGCGCGGTGCAGCACGAGCTGTAGGGGGCGGAGCAAGGTCCCTGCGCTGAAAACAGTGCCGGGACCTCTGCACATGCATGCTACAGTGGGTGCGCATGTGCAGTAGCTCCAGGCACCCAAAACTGTGGGAGGGGCCCGATGCACGCAGCCCCTAGAACTGGCCGAATGGCCTCACCGGGGCTGCGTGGATAAGGCTCCTCCCACCCAACCCGACCCCCGCTCTCCCCCCCACGACTCAACTTCTGCTTCACCCCGCCCCCCCCTCCCCACGGCGACCCAACCTCCGCGACTCTCTCTCTCCTCCCCCCCGACCTCCGCGACCCCCGCCCCCTACCCCCGGACCTCCGCGACCCCCGCCCACCCCACCCATCCCAGCATGCTGTTGGAGGACTCCCGGTGCTGCAGTCGGTAAGTAGAAAATGTTTTATTTATTGATTTTTTAAATTTTTTATTAATTTTTTTGGATTGATTTATTGGTTGATTTATTGATGTATTTATCATTTATTATTGATGATGGCTCTTTATTTGTAAAACTGAAGTGTTTAATGTTTGTAAACTTCCCTTTTAATCCCCCCCCCCCCATTCCCTACGCCTAATTTGTAACCTACGCCTGATTTTCTAAAGTGTAGACAAGGTTTTTTCCAACGTACAAAAATCTTCACTTACTCCATTCTAAGTTAGTTTGGAGTAAGTTTTCACTGCCTAAACTTTGAAAACAGGCGTAAGTGGCCGGACACGCCCCCTTTTGAAAAAAAAATTCTGTTCCAAAGTGAAACTGTTCTAACTGACTAGAACTGAAGCAAACTAAATGCCGAGAATTCAAATTTCTAAGATACTCCATTCTAAACCAGTTGCTCCAAAAAAACAGGAGCAACTCAGGCCGAAACTTGGCCCCAATGTTCCCAGTCACTGTCCCTTACTCTTGCTGGTAACTATGCATTCATCCCTCTCTGCAGTATTTGACACGGTTGAACTTCCTCCATCACCTTCAGGGACAACCTTCAACTGGCTCCACTCCTACATGTCCCAATGAAGCCAGCACAGCACCAGGACTAGATTCTCCTCCCACCCCCACAGTCAGTTTTCATACGTATGCTGGATGTCACCGAGCTCCATCCCTTCACCTTCACTTCTGCAATGGTGTCTGTGTTGTCAAACTGATCATGACTTGATGTCAGATAGAGGAGTTAAAACTTCCTCCAGTTCAACATTGAGAAAACCAAAGCCAAAAACTCCATGTATTTGCTTTCCTCTCCCAGTCTGTCCATTCAGGCTGAAACAGACAGTTTAAAACTGTTATCATCCTGTTCAAACCTGAGCTGAGCTTCAAACACCAAGACTTCATACTTCCATCTTCACAACATTGCCCACCTTTGCCCCTACATTACTGATGTATCACTGAAGCCATTATCCCATGCTTTCCTTAACTCTCTCGTCTTCCAGAAACACCAACTTATCCAAATCTCTTCCATTTGGATCCTACGATACAGAAAGTCACATTCACCCACCATTGTTATCCTTCTTAAGTGCTATTGGTTACCTGTTCCAAACGCACCAATTTAAAAATCTTGTCCTCATTTGCAAATATATCCATAGACTCAACACACTTACTTCTACAATCTTCACCAAACCTAAATCCCAACCTGTGCCTTGAAGTCCTCACTTGATGGCAGAACTTTCAGCTATCCTGGATCTCTCAGGAACTCACTCCTTAATCCTAGTCATTGTCTACTTCCCTCGCCCCATTTAAAAGCTCCTCTAATCCTCCTTGTGTGACAGCCTAGATCCTAACTACACTATAGCTTAGTCTAGCTTCTATGTGAAGCACCTTTTGCAAGTTGTTGGGGTGAGAACAGGAGTTGATGGGAAGGGAATGGGGTGAGAGCTCGGGAAGGAGATATCCATGGGGGAGAGATTGAGGGGGAAGGCAGATCACAACAGTTTTGCTTGAGGGGCCTGCGGGGGTGGGGGGGGGCGCGGGGGGGAGGGGGGGGGAGTATTTCTGCTACTCCTAGCCCACAAGAAGTGCTGGAAAAACACTTACTTTTTGGCTCTGTCAGCTCCCTCCTCCCTTTAGCTGCATGGTTTCCCGAATGCCCGGGAAATCTGTGCTGGGATGTTAATTCTAAATCACTGACAAAATCTGAGGCATGGAATCTCATTTATTAAAAGCACTGTCTTCCCTCTCCAGGGGGGTTACTTGACCGACCCCAATCCCGCCACGGTTAAAACCGAAGTAGGCGCGTTTGTGGTGAGTTGGGGTCAGGTTTCATATCTTAACCAATTTAACCACCAGCCCCAACCCCAACCCTCTCTGCCCATCGCGGGGGTGGAGATGGGGGTTAAAATCCCCCCCCCACCCCACTCCCTGCCAATCTAGACTCAAAGAATGGTCACAAATGCATGCTGGGGAGTGGGGGCTCAGCTTGCATTCGCATCTTCAAGAGAGGAATGGAAGAAGTTGAAGTTGAAAAAAAAACAAGATTCTACTCAACATAACCACCAAAAGAACAATGATCTCAGGACAGGACCGAGAGTCTCATTGTAGGTGATGCATTGGAACACAATAAAAAGAAAATATGAATGCATCTGACAAGGAAGAGTTTCATCATTTTGTTGTTTACATCATTTGCATTTCTCTTGTAATGATAAACTTTTAAAAATTCTTATTTAAATTTACGCTTCAACAATGTTGACAATGGTACTTTTGAACATCTGATGTCCCTGAATGCATGTCACATGACATTTATGGTTAAAAGGCAGTTTGGGTATGTGAACTAAGCTTCTCACTGCAATCATTGGATGCAATAATATGTTCCATTCTTCAACACTGCCATTCACCCAGTAATAAGCAAAAGTATTTATAGCCAGATAAGTCAAATGCCATTTAAACTGCTAATTTAAGAATACAATTTATTTTATTCATCTATAGTGATGTGATGTAACCCACATACTGTACTCAAGTTTTAATGGAAAATTCCATCAAAGAAACAATTTCTATTTACTCAAGGTTCCCCATTTTAAAACAGATAGAAAGAAAGAAAAACTTGGATTTATATAGCACCTTTCATGACCACTGGATATCTCAAAGTGCTTTACAGCCAATTAAGTACTTTTGGAGTGCAGTCACCATTGTAAGGAAACATGGCAGCCAATTTGTGCATAAGCAAACTCCTACAAACAGCAATTTGATAATAACCAGATGATCTGTTTTTGTTATGTTGATTGAGGGATAAATATTGGCCAGGACACCAGGGATAACTCCCCTACTCTTCTTCAAAATAGTGTCATAGGATCTTTTACACCACTTGAGAGAACAGACGGTTTTAACGTCTCATCTGAAAGACGGCACCTCCAACAGTGCAATGTTCCCTCAGCACTGCACTGGACTGTCAGCCTAGATTTTTGTGCTCAAGTCTCTGGAGTGAGACTTGAACCCATAACCTTCTGACTTTGAGGCGAGAGTGCGACCCACTTTTAAAAAAATCAAAACCTGAAGTGTAATTTGTCTCCTGTAGCATATTAATCTATTGTACTTTAAAAATTGATCATAACCAAACCTTCCGAACTCTTTCCAGCATATTCTCATCCCAAATGTTTTTTTACAGACACAGGTCAGAGCCTTTAAAATGCAGCAATTGCCTCTCCCCTCAGTCCACTCACATTAATGGAGACCAATGTTATCATGGGTTCTAATCAAAGGAAGTGTGCCTGATAATCCTCCCATCATTTAATCACCGGCTCTTTCCTCCTCTCATGTTCCTTCCCAAATTTTCGGGCAGCTGTTGCTTTTTCCTTTAGCCTACGGCTCTTTTTCACCTCCTGATTGAAATGGCAGGGAAGGTTCAGCCTCTTTCTTACATTAGGTTTAGTCCGAGGAGCTGCCCCTTCTCCCTCCTTCTGCCCCTCACTAACCTTTCCCTTTCCAGATGATGTAACCCCTGTTGTGTATCTGTAAAGCATGCACTCCCATGTTCCGCCACCAGGGAGTGCATCCCCTGAAGTCCCAAAGGATCCCAGCATTACTTGGAGCACTGTATATAAGCCGGCCCCTAAGGCCTGTTCCTCACTCTGGAGTGTCTGAATAAACAGAGGTCACTATTACTTTAACCTCCCTGTGTGCAGTCTCATCTGTGTTAGGAACACAATAACTGGCGACGAGTATACGAATCCAACGCAAAGATGCAGCAAACTGTGGGCATCCTTGAGAAGTTCTCGGAGGGTGAGGACTGGGAAGCCTATGTCGAATGGCTAGACCAGTACTTTGTAGCCAATGAGCTGGACGGAGAAGGAAGCGCTGCAAAAAGGAGAGCGGTCCTCCTCACGGTCTGCAGGGCACTAACCTACAGCCTCATGAAGAATCTTCTGGCTCCGGTGAAACCCACACATAAGTCATATGAGGAGCTGTGTACACTGGTTCGGGAGCATCTTAACCCCAGGGAGAGCGTGCTGATGGCGAGGTATCGGTTCTACACGTGCCAGCGATCTGAAGGTCAGGAAGTGGCGAGCTACATTGCTGAGCTAAGGCGACTTGCAGGACAATGTGAGTTTGATGGCTACCTGGAGCAAATGCTCAGAGACTTTTTTGTACTGGGCATTGGCCACGAGACATCCTACGAAAACTTTTGACTGTAGAGACACGGACCCTCAGTAAGACCATTGCGATAGCACAGGCATTTATGTCCACCAGTGATAACACCAAACAAATCTCTCAGCACACAAGTGCTAGCAATGTTCATAAATGAACTGGAACTGTGTTTGCGAGCAGAAATGTACAGGGCAGGAACCACAAGTCTGCAACTGCCAGCAGGCTTCAGGTGACCCAGATGACTGAGTCCACAACAAAGGATGAATGCAAGGCAATTCACACCTTGTTGGCATTGTGGAGGCTTCCATTCAGCCTATTAATGCCGCTTCAAAGGGTATGTTTGCAAGAGCTGTGGAACAATGGGGCACCTCCAACGAGCTTGCAGATGAGCTGCAAGCTCTGCAAAACCTGCTAACCACTACGTGGCAGAGGAAGATCGGTCCATGGTGGATCAAAGCAATTTTGAGCCTCAGAGAGAGGAGGCAGATGCTGAAGTACACAGGGTGCACACATTTGATGAAATGCCCACCTATAATGCTAAATGTAAAATTGAATGGCTTACCCATAGCCATGGAACTGGACACTGGTGCTAGCCAATCCATCATGAGTAAGAAGATGTTTGAGAGACTGTGGTGCAATGAGGCACTCAGACCAGCCCTGGGCCCCATCCACACGAAACTGAGAACGTACACCAAAGAGCTTATCACTGTCCTGGGCAGCGTTATACTCAAGGTCATCTATGAGGGTACGGTGCACAAACTGCCACTCTGGTTTGTCCCGGGCGATGGCCCCACACTGCTTGGAAGGAGCTGGCTGGGAAAAATCCACTGGAACTGGGATGACACCTGAGCGCTATTACATGTCGATGAGGCCTCATGTACCCAGGTTCTTAACAAATTTCCTTCCCTTTGAGCCAGGCATTGGAAACTTTTCCAGGGCGAAGGTGTGGATCCACTTGGTCCCAGACGCACGACCCCATTCACCATAAGGCGCGAACGGTATCTCACATGAAGAGGGAGAGAGTGGAAATCGAGCTGGACAGGCTGCAACGCGAGGGCATCATCTCCCCAGTGGAATTCAGCGAGTGGGCCAGCCCGATTGTTCCAGTACTCAAGTGATGGCACGGTCAGGATTTGCAGCGATTATAAAGTAACTATTAATCGTTTCTCGCTACAGGACCAATACCCGCTACCTAAGGCAGACGACCTATTTGCGATGCTGGCAGGAGGCAAGACGTTCACCAAGCTCGATGTGACTTCGGCCTACATGGCGCAGGAGCTGGAGGAGTCTTCGAAGGGCCTCACCTGCATCAACACGCACAAGGGACTGTTCATCTACAACAGATGCCCGTTTGGAATTCGGTCGGCTGCAGCGATCTTCCAGAGACACATGGAGAGCCTACTCAAGTCGGTACCATGCATGGTAGTTTTTCAGGATGACATATTGGTCATGGGTCGGGACACCGTCGAGCACCTACAAAACCTGGAGGAGGTTCTCCAGCGACTGGATCGCGTAGGGCTGCGGCTGAAGAGGTTGAAATGCGTATTCATGGCAACAGAAGTGGAGTTTTTGGGGAGAAAGATCGCGGCGGACGGCATTCGGCCCACAGACGCCAAGACAGAGGCTATCAGGAACGTGCCCAGGCCACAGAACCTCATGGAGCTGCGGTCGTTCCTGGGACTCCTCAACTATTTTGGTAACTTCCTACCGGGGTTAAGCACCCTTTTAGAGCCCTTACATGTGTTATTGCATAAAGGTGAGAACTGGGTATGGGGAAAAAAATAAGTAATTGCTTTTGAGAAAGCCAGAAACATTTTATGCTCCAACAAGCTGCTTGTATTGTATAACCCATGTAAAAGATTTATGCTAGCATGTGATGCGTCGTCGTACAGAGTCGGGTGAGTATTACAACAAGCTAACATTGCGGGGAAGTTGCAACCTGTCGCCTATGCCTCCAGGAGCTTGTCTGAGGCCGAGAGGGCCTACAGCATGATTGAGAAAGAGGCATTAGCGTGTGTGTTTGGGGTGAAGAAAATGCATCAGTACCTGTTTGGCCTCAAATTTGAGCTGGAAACCGATCACAAACCCCACATATCCCTGTTCGCTGAAGGGATAAATACTAGTGCCTCAGCCCACATACAAAGGTGGGCACTCGCGCTATCAGCGTATAACTATACCATCCGCCACAGGCCAGGCACCGAGAACTGTGTGGATGCTCTCTGTCGGCTACCATTGCCCACCACGGGGGTGGAAATGGCGCAGCCTGCAAACTTGTTGATGGTAGCGCAGCCCACAGACTTGTTGATGGTCATGGAAGTGTTTGAAAATGATAAATCACCTGTCACGGCCCGCCAGATTAGGACTTGGACCAGCCAAGATCTTCTGCTGCCCTAGTAAAAAACTGTGTACTGCATGGGAGCTGGGCCAGCATCTCCGTTGAAATGCAAGAGCTAATCAAGCCATTCCAGCGGCGACCGAACGAGCTGTCCATTCAGGCAGACTGCCTGTTGTGGGGTAACCACGTAGTGCTACCAAAAAAGGGCAGGGAGACGATCATCTCGGATCTCCACAGCACACATCCGGATATAGTAATGATGAAAGCGATAGCCAGATCCCAAGTGTGGTGGCCCGGTATCGACTCTGACTTGGAGTCCTGTGTATGGCAATGCAGCGTGTGTGCTCAGTTGAGCAACGTGCCCAGAGAGGCACCACTAAGTTTGTGGCCCTGGCCATCCAGACCATGGTCAAGAATCCATGTCGACTATGCGGGCCCGTTTCTTGGTAAAATATTCCTGGTGGTGGTGGATGCTTTTTCAAAATGGATTGAATGTGAAATAATGTCGGGAAGCACCGCCACCATTGAAAGCCTGAGGGCTATGTTTGTCACCCACGGCCTGCCTGACATACTTGTCAGTGACAATGGGGCATGTTTCACCAGTGCCGAATTTAAAGAATTCATGACCCGTAATGGGATCAAACATGTCACCTCGGTCCCGTTTAAACCAGCCTCCAATGGGCAGGCAGAGCGGGCAGTACAAACAGAGCCTTAAACGAGTCACAGAAGGCTCACTCCAAACCCGCCTGTCCCGAGTACTGCTCAGCTACTGCACGAGACTCCACTCGCTCACAGGGGTGCCCCCGGCTGAGCTACTCATGAAAAGGACACTTAAAACCAGATGCTCGCTGGTTCACCCCAACCTGCATGATCAGGTAGAGAACAGGCTGCAGCAACAAAATGTAAACGATGGTCGCGCCAGTGTGTCACAGGAAATTGATCTGAATGATCCTTTGTATGTGCGAACCTATGGACATGGTCCCAAGTAGATCGCGGGCACAGTGATAGCTAAAGAAGGAAGTAGGGTGTTTGTAGCCAAACTAGACAATGGACAAATTTGCAGAAAGCACCTGGACCAAACGAGGCTGTGGTTCACAGACTGCCCTGAACAACCGACAGCAGACACCACCTTTTGAGCCCACAACACACACCCAAAGGATCAAAGACACCACTCCGGACAAAAAAAATCAAACCCATCACGCCCAACAGCCCAGCAAGGCCAGGCTCACCCAGCAGCCCTGCAGAGCCAACAACACACCAGCCCAGCGAGAGCACAGCCAACACACCAGAACAGTCATTTGTACTGAGGCGGTCCACCAGGGAAAGAAAGGCTCCCGACCGCCTCACCTTGTAAATAGTTTTCACTTTGACTTTGTGGGGGGAGTGATGTGTATCTGTAAAGCATGCACTCTCATGTTCCGCCACCAGGGAGCGCATCCCCTGAAGTCCCAAGGAATCCCAGCATCCCTTGGCAGTACTGTATATAAGCCGGCCCCTAAGGCCTGTTCCTCACTGGAGTGTTTTACTAAAGACTGAGGTCACTGTTACTTTAGCCTCCCTGTGTGCAGTCTCATCTGTGTTAGGAGCACAATAACCCCACTCCCCACTTTCATGTTTCCATCTCCCTCTGACTCCTCACCAGTCTTTTTCCGGTTGGCAAACAGTGACTAGTCGGGTGCCGCAGGGATCGGAGCTGGGTCCTCAACTATTTACAATCTATATTAATGACTTGGATAAAGGGACCGAGTGTAATATAGGCAAGTTTGCTGATGATAGAGGTCTGGACAGTTTTTTACTAGATGGTCATGTCCAAGACAGTAATAGCAAACCTTCACCTGTTTATCATGCAGTACCTAGAAGTACTGCACTCCTTTCATTGTCTCGAATTTCATGCTGTAGGGTAACGACTTCACCCCCTCTGGGAACTGCACTTTTACAGCAGATGCATTCGTTATAATCTACCAAAATTCTCTGGACTCTGGGGAGGTACCATCGGATTGGAACGCAGCTAATGTAATGCCCCTGTTTAAAAAAGGGGCCAGACACAAGGCAGGTAACTATAGGCCGGTTAGTTTAACATCTGTAGTGGGGAAAATGCTTGAAGCTATCATTAAGGAAGAAATAGCAGGACATCTGGATAGGAATAGTGCAATCAAGCAGACGCAACATGGATTCATGAAAGGGAAATCATGTTTAACTAATTTACTGGAATTCTTTGAAGATATAATGAGCATGGTGGATAGAGGTGTACTGATGGATGTGGTGTATTTAGATTTCCAAAAGGCATTCGATAAGGTGCCACACAAAAGGTTACTGCAGAAGATAAAGGTACGCGGAGTCAGAGGAAATGTATTAGCATGGATCGAGAATTGGCTGGCTAACAGAAAGCAGAGAGTTGGGATAAATGGGTCCTTTTCGGGTTGGAAATCGGTGGTTAGTGGTGTGCCACAGGGATCGATGGAACCACAACTGTTTACAATATACATACATGACCTGGAAGAGGGGACAGAGTGTAGTGTAACAAAATTTGCAGATGACACAAAGATTAGTGGGAAAGCGGGTTGTGTAGAGGACACAGAGAGAGGCTGAAAAGAGATTTAGATAGGTTAAGCGAATGGGCTAAGATTTGGCAGATGGAATACAATGTCGCAAAATGTGAGGTCATCCACCGTGGAAAAAAAAACAATGAAAGGGAATATTATTTGAATGGGGAGAAATTACAACATGCTGCGGTGCAGAGGGATCTGGGGTCCTTATGCATGAAACTCTTTTAGCATAATCCTAAAAAGTTAGTTTGCAGGTGCAGCAGGTAATCAGGAAGGCGAATGGAATGTTGGCCTTCATTGCGAGAGGGATGGAGTACAAAAGCAGGGAGGTCCTGCTGCAACTGTACAGGGTATTGGTGAGGCCGCACCTGGAATACTGCGTGTAGTTTTGGTCACCTTACTTAAGGAAGGATATACTAGCTTTGGAGGGAGTACAGAGACGATTCACTAGGCTGATTCCAGAGATGAGGGGGTTACCTTATGATGATAGATTGAGTAGACTGGGTCTTTACTCATTGGAGTTCAGAAGGATGAGGGATGATCTTATAGAAACATTTAAAATAATGAAAGGGATAGACAAGATAGAGGCAGAGAGGTTGTTTCCACTGGTCGGGGAGACTAGAACTAGGGGGCACAGCCTCAAAATACAGGGGAGCCAATTTAAAACCGAGTTGAGAAGGAATTTCTTCTCCCAGAGGGTTGTGAATCTGTGGAATTCTCTGCCCAAGGAAGCAGTTGAGGCTAGCTCATTGAATGTATTCAAATCACAGATAGATAGATTTTTAACCAATAAGGGAATTAAGGGTTACGGGGAGCGGGCGGGTAAGTGGAGCTGAGTCCACGGCCAGATCAGCCATGATCTTGTTGAATGGCAGAGCAGGCTCGAGGGGCTAGATGGCCTACTCCTGTTCCTAATTCTTATGTTCTTATGTTCTTATGTTCCATCGGCTACCCACGTTCCTGGATAGTATCTCCTCTTTATTACTGAGAAAAGTTTAATGTCCCATGATTCCAAGTTTTTTATCTGCACATCGTCCTCAACATAAAATGGCAGGTTTAAGAATGAGACCATCACCTCTTCAGAATACAGCAGAGATAAATCCAAGTACTTCTCACCAACCTTCAATCTCAGTAAAAGTCTTTCCTCCTCTCGACCACTGACCGTCACTTCGAATCCAATATTCGGCTTTGGTTGACAAGCAAAGCAACTTCCCTCACCGCATTCATTGTGTACTGCCTGGATGATATCCCAAGCTCGCATCTCCTTATCTTGGCAGTGAGCCACCACTGTGTTATCTTTTCCAAATCTCCTGGGGTCTCGGCCCAAATCTTTGGGCCTTTTATTCTCCCTTCTCAAAACATTTTCTGCCTTATTAAATTCATCCTGGGAGCATTGCCCGGCACTCCAGGCCCCTCAGCAGCCATCTGGCTGATGTTTATGGGCCAAAAAGGCACTAACATTTTTTTTTTTAAATACTCAAAAACTCACCACCGACTTTTTACAAACTCACTGCAACTCCTGCAGTAATCAGTAGCACTTGCTCACTCCTAGCCCCTCCCACCTAGAGCATGCTGCCCACTGAGCCAAGGCTGACACTAATAAAGAAGACAATGCACACAGTTCCCATCAGCATAGCCTTTGCAAATATTAGGTGTAATTTCCTTTGAAAAATGTAAAATTACTGTCCCAAAGTATCTTTAAATGAGCCGCTGATGATGGTTGCCCTTTTGTACCATTTTATGAAGCACATCCTTACTGATAGAAAATAGGCAGAGATTTCTCAACAGGCTTTGGTATTTGAGAGGCTGGTAAGAGGTTTGGTAACATTTGTCAAGCAACCTCTTAGATTCTGATACCTAAAGGCTACAATGCAGCACTTCTGTAGCAACTGCCTTATGGCAAACTAAAGATTTTAAGAAAGTGTAGACCGGTAAAGTGTCCTTTCAAAATTAGGACATATTTTAAAATATTATGGGAAGAATGGGTTTCTATATGAGGGGAGATTGTTGAAAGCCTGGAGGGGTATGTATGTTTGTTATTTCAGCCTGTCATCAGTGTTTATATCGGTTTGTTCATTCTATCAGTAAGCCTCTCTATTTTTGTACATCCGGGCATGTCACAATAAATAATGCATTGCTTTTCAAATAACCTTGCTAAGAGCACTTCTGCACTCTGTGCGAGATACATTTGCAAAAGGAAAATCAAGGAAGTGCTTGGTTAGAAAGTAGATTTAAGAACAGGCACCTTTACAACAAATACTCATTTTTGTCTATGCTTCCATGTGGTATTGTATTGACTGTCTTGTAAGATTAATAACAACCACTCATTACCTTTGACATATATGTAATAATTTGGCCTAGTAGTGACAGTTGTGAATGGCATCTACTTGTCAATCCCCTATATTTGTCTTAGCAGATGGCCACTGTAAGAAAGAGCCCTCATATATATTCCAATGTTATCCAGAACACATGCAAAAGGTTAAATGTTTTTCCTTATGGGGATGGATTACGAATGGAATATTAATTAAATACATCAAGGTGCTGGCCAGTGTTCATCCCAGCCATTTTACACTGTTATCCCAGTAGGGAACTGCAAAAAGTGGCTTGCGGTAAGGCTTAACATTCAGGAAGAAACAACATAGAAATGTTTCCAAATTGTCGCAAAGGTGATAAAGAATCTTTAATTACTTAGCTGCGTTTCCACCCAAAATGACACACTGCTTTTGAGATGAATCTAATGATTTCAACCAGCTTGCTGAACAGCAAGTATCTGTGGCCTCAAAAAAAAATTTAAAATAATGAAACAAAAACCTGACAAGTGATCCGCTCCACCAAATTATCGCCAAGATCCCATTGTTGGGCTGCATAGAGAGGGCTTTAATTATGCTGCCTCTGACCTGAGAGTGCCTGAAATAAACAATGAAAAAATTAGATTTATGACCTCAAGTTACTGACCCTGTACCTTCCATGATGCTAGGGAAAGGATCTGTAATGGTAAGCAATTTAAAAATCTCTCAATGCATGCAGACCATAAAAAATGGCTGCATGCAACAGCCGATACTCTGGTGGTACAGAAAATATCCCTTCCTGAATTGTGTCTGCGCTACCAGAGGAACTAATGTCAATTTTTTTGTGTTATTGCACTGTTACAGAATTGGGAATTCCTTCAATGACAGCACTGTGGATGAATATGATGCAGTTAGATCTTTCATAGGCTTATCAAAAGATCAAATTAGATGACAACTCTGATCAGTATCTAAATATTCAGATGCATAAAAGAACACATTGCTACAGCATATTTTCCAATGGAATGCTCTGTACTCTTGCTATCTTTTAATGAATAATGGATTAACTGCTACAAGGGCGAGATAAGGTAATTCACTACCTGAATGGTGTTTTGATAACTGGAAGTACCGAAGAGGCAGAACTGCAGCAGCCGGGGAGAGTGCTGCAGCATTTACAAATGCATAGTTATACAAAGCTAAATGCAAACATTTTCATGATTAGCTTACATACCCGGGAGATGTTGTAGTTCTGAGGAGCTAAATGCAATTGTACAAGCATCTGTCAGTAACATCATTTCCAGTGCTGTTGAGTTATAGGACATTATTGGACTAGTCAACTATTATTTCTTCTACATAATTAGCCATCAAGCATGCCCAATCCAGATATGGTACAACCATGTACACCATTTCCCCATCCTTAACATGTAATCTGCTGAGAAAAGCAAACACAAAAGAGAAAGGAACTGTGGCCAATTTGGGAAACATTCTGGAAAATTCTTTGCTGACCTCTCGAGGCAATCAAGGAGATTACAGTAGTACATTACTCATCATTGTCCCAGATAACTAGCAACTTAACTTTTATAACTTTAAACATCTTCACTCAGAGCCATTGCAAAAAAAAGCAGGTGCTATGATTTGACAATTTTATTATGAATTGTCTAAACAATTAATGCCATTTGGGATGTGTCATGATCCTGTTTTATAAGTTTGATTAGCATGTTATGTTTCTTTGCCTGATAGGTGTCAGATTTGGCTCAATGGTAGCACTCTTAACTCCGAGTCCATGGGTTGTGGGTTCAAGACACATTTCAGAGATTGGGGTGTGAAATTGCCCTGTGCCCTGATTGGAGGCAGTAACCTGCTGGGGCCGGGACTTCCTGCGCCCAGTGCAGAAATCCCGCCCTAGCCACTGAATTGGGATTACCGCCCCTCAAAAAGGAAATGGAGCAAAATCTCACGCGCTCCACTTCCTTTAGAGGTGGTTCCAGCGGCACTAACGGGGCGAGCTGTCCCGTTTAAAGGGGAGGGCCGCTGCGCACTCTGCAAGGCCTCTGAGGGCCACCGCTGGACCACCTGGGCAGCGGAGTGCAGGGGCTGCATCCCAGCACCAAAAATTAATTCCAGCCTGCACGATGGTGGCCTCGACCAGGGTAGAGGGGACAACCTGGAGCCGACCCGAGAGTTAGCAGAACATTAAAGATGGTGGCGTGGGGCGATGTCGACCTTCCCTTTAACTTCTGCCGCGCAAGTGGATGTTGTTCAGCTTTACGTTAACGCCCGCTCCCACCAGCCTCGTGTGCCACGGGGCAATTGCCCCCGTGGGGCAAAAAGGGGTAGGTGCACGGCGCTGAGAGGTCACCGCTCATGGCAGTGACTAGATGGCAGCACCTCCGCAAACTCCCAGACTATTTCCTGGGAGCCAGTAGTGCTCCCCCACCCCCCCGGGCTAAAAGTGTCCTGCGCCCCTTTAGCACCTCTCCTCTGAAAAAGGGGTAATTTTGCCCCCTTGATCCCGTTATCTAGGCTGACTTCAGTGCAATGAAGGAGTGCTGTACTGCAGGAGGTGCCAACTTTTAGATGAGACATGAGACTGCTCTCAGGTGGCCATTAAAGATCCCACAGCAATATTTCAACATGGCAGGAGAGATTTCCCTATGTCAGTGTAAATCCTTTAACCAATATCACCAAAGACAGTGGGATATAAATTCGATTAAGGCTGTTTTTGGGTGCAGAATTGATGGTACACTTGGAGCATACGCCAGAAGCCTTAGACTCACCTTAACTTGGATCTTCAAATGCCAATTGTGTATCAAGAGGCAGCACGCCAATTTGTACAGGACCAATTTGGCCCAGCTGTCCACTGGCAGTAGCCCTCAGGTCAGTGATAGAGAGTGGGGAGGAGAATGGGAAGGTGGTAATAAGAACATAAGAAATAGGAGTAGGAATAGGCCATTTGGCCCCTTGAGCCTGCTCCACCATTCAAAGAGAACATGGCTAATCTGATCCTGGCCTCAACTCTACTTCCCTGCACACTCCTCATAACCTTTGACTCTCTTGAATGTAGGAAGATAGGAAAAGAAAAAAATCTTGGGTTGCTTTACAACCAATGAAGTACTTTTGAAGTGTAGTCACTATTATAATGTTGGAAAGCAGTGGCAGCCAACATGCATACAGCAAGCTCTTCGAATAGTGCCATGGGATCTTTTACATCCATCTGAGCCACCAGACAAGGCCTCGGTTTGACATCTCATCCGACACTGCAGCTGTCCCTCAGTATTGCACTGGAGTGTCAACCTAGAAGCGAGAATGCTACTCATTGAGCCAGGGCTGACACCATCTGAGAGGCTGGGATGTAGGTTGAATTAAAGTTGTCAGGCAACCTCATAGATTCTGATATCTAAAGGCAGCAATGCAGCACTTCAGTGGCAACTGCCTTATGGCGAACTAAACATTTTAAGAATATGTAGACCTGTAAAGTGTCCTTTTAATATACCATGGGGCCAAATTACCCCTGTTGGGCGTCCTGCAAGGACATCTGTAGTCTCTGGCCCTGACACGCAGCAACCTTCCTCCAGCCATGCTGCAACCACAGGGGTCGCACTGCGGAGGAGCACGAGATTAGTTTGACCATAGAGGGGATATAAGGAAATGCATAAAGAGCATAAGAACGTAAAAAATAGGAGCAGGAGTATACCATTTGGCCCCTCGAAACTGCTCCACCATTTAATAAGATCATGGGTGATCTGATCATGGACTCAGCTCCACTTCCCTGCCCGCTCCCCATAATCCTTCACTCCCTTATCTTTCAAAAATATGTCCATCTCCGCCTTAAATATATTCAATGACCCAGCCTCCACAGCTCTGTGGGGCAGAGAATTCCACAGATTTACGACCCTCTGAGAGAAGAAATTCCTCCTCATCTCAGTTCGAAATGGACGACCCCTTATTCTTAAACTATGCTCCCTAGTTCTAGGTTCCCCCATGAGGGGAAACATCCTCTCTGCATCTATCTTGTTGAGCCCCCTCAGCATCTCATGTGTTTCAATAAGATCACCTCCTATTCTTCTAAACTCCAATGAGTAGAGGCCCAACCTGCTCAACCTTTCTTCATAAGTCAATCCCTTCATCTCAGGAATCAACCCCATGAACCTTCTCTGAACTGCCTCCAATGCAAGTATATCCCTCCTTAAATACAGAGACCAAAACTGTGCGCAGTACTCTAGGTGTGGTCTCACCAATACCCTGTACAGTTGTAGCAGGACTTCCCTACTTTTATACTCTATCCCCCTTTCAATCAAGGCCATTTGCCTTCCTGATTACCTGCCTACTAACATTTTGTATTTCATGCAAAAGGACTCCCAGGTCCCTCTGTACTGCAGCATTTTGTAATCTCTCTCCATTTAAATAATAATTTGATTATTTATTTTTCCTGCCAAAGTGGATAACCTCACACTTTCCCACATATATTCCATCTGCCAAATGTTTGTCCACTCACTTAGCCAGGTGATTAGTTAATATATTATGTAAGCCTTCGTTGTTATGATATAAGTTTTGAATGGAATGTTTAATCATTGCTGTTGTCTCTCATTTCAATTTTGGGGCTTTGCAATGGAAGGGAAAATGGATGTGGTCATGGGAAAATCCAGAGGAATTGGGAAGTGGGAAGGAATTCACTGAAACCGAACTCCGAGGAGATGGTTGCGCATCTCCCTTGTAGCAGCGCAAGGGCCTCGTGGCCTCTTCCGTCGCTCATGTTGCTGCTTCACCTCCTGACCCTCCTCCTTCTCATTCTTTTTCTCCTCAGGTGGTGTAGTTATGCATGGTGGCAATGGCTGTGCTCTCATGATGGTGAGGTTATGCAGCATGCAGCAGATGACGACGAATTAGGACACCCACTCAGGCGAGTACTAGAGGGCTCCTCCCAAAACGGTCAAGGCAGCAGAACCGTTGCTCGAGCACTCTGATGGTCTGCTCAATGATGTTCCTGGTGGTAGCATGGCTCTCATTGTATGAGTGCTGGGCAGGAGTGGTGGGGTTACCGAGGAGAGTCATGAGCCAGGTGGATAACGGATGGCCCTTGTCTGAGCAGCCAGCTGCGAGCTTCATTTGGGGGCTGGAACAGAGCTGGCACACCGGTCTGGTGCAGGATGAAGGCATCGTGCCCTGCTGCTTGTGCTTTTCCCTGCCTTGCTGCTGGACTTTGTCTGTTCTTTCTTCTGTGCCTTGCTCTCTGTGCCTCTCTCTGTGCCACTCCAGGGGCCAGTCAGTGTACCTCTCCATGGGCCGCTCCGTGCCTCACCATGGGCCGCTCCGTGTGCCTCTGTGGGCTGCACCTGGTCTTTATCTGTACCTTTCTCTCTCCCTCTCTCTAGGCCTTTCTGTGATCGTCACTGCCTTTCGCCTTCACCTGAGCATCCTCTGATGGTGACGCGGAGCAGGTCAAGTGTCGGAGGTCGAGGTCGATGCACAGCCCCCATGAAGCGAGAGAAATATTGTAACTTCAAATCTGCCTTGAGTTATACAATAGTTAGGAGGCAGAAGATTCCTTGAAGTAAAAGTCACAGCTATGGGTCCGCCAGCAACTCTGCCTTACTGTTGGGAAGCAGGAAAAAGGAATGGCCGAGATCATTTTTTTTCCCCCCAGATGGCGCCTTTAAATATTGCTGCTCCAGCTGGTGCCTGACTGCAACTCAACAGCTGAAGCTGTTGTCATCGCCAGGCGGTAAGTGAGGTTGCACGGGGCAATTTATCTTCCACGGCGATAACGGGGCAATGCACACGGCGATGACCTCATCATCGGTGCGCGCAGCCGAGCGGGACACTCCTGGCAGGAGTTAGTGCCTCCACAAAACCCCCGTCCAATTCCGCAGGGGGGGATTTTTACACCGCACCTTGGCGAAAACCATTTTGCGCTCCATTAACGATCATCACTAATAGGGGCAATTTTGCCTCCTTAAAGTTGCTAAAGTCACAGTGAGTGTGGCTGTAAGTTGAGAAAGCCTTGATTCTCATTGAAAGAGTTCTGCTCACATCACTCGCTCACAGTCATTGGGGCTCTACTTGCAGCCCCCCTCGTGCTCGAGTATCTTCGGGAAAGGGAGCGGATGCAGTGAAAAAGAGAAGAAGGTGCTCACAGGGGAAGGAGGAGGGCCAGAAGGGTTCTCAACATGAGGCCTTAGCTACCTAGTGTCTTCCGAGAGCACTTCGCTTACATCTACTGAAGCGAAGAGCAGTGTTTAAGAGGCTCTGCTTCACCAAGGAGGTGGTCACAGAACTCTGCCACCTCCTGCAACCAGACCTTCAGCCTCAGAGCAGGGCAACCACAGCTCTTCCAGTAGCCCTCAAGGTCACCGTAGCCCTCAATTTCTTCGCCAGTGGATCCTTCCAGTCTGCAGCAGGAGCCATAGCTAACATCTCCCAGTTCACCGTCCATCTCTGCATCCGGGAGACCATGGAGGCTCTCTATTTCAGAATAAAGAACTTGATTGTCTTCTTCTCAAAAGAGTGAAACAGGACGAGCAGAAGCATGTGGCTTTCCCATGGTGCAGGGTACCATTGACTGCACCCACGTGGCTTTGCAGGCACCATATACCAATCCTGAGATGTTCTGCAACCGTAAAGACTACCACTCTTTTAATGTGCAGTTGTTGTGTGACCACGTCCATCACAATGCTGATGCTTGCTATCCTGGCAGCAGTTATGATGCCTTCATCCTGCACCAGTCTAGTGTGCCAGCAATCTTCCAGCCACCATATCAAACGCGAGGGTGGCTACTCGGAGAGAAGGACTATCCTCTCTGCACTTGGCTGATGGCATGATCAGCCATGATCATATTGAATGGTGGTGCAGGCTCGAAGGGCTGAATGGCCTATTCCTGCACCTATTTTCTATTTTTCTATCCCTCCACAACTAGGGCTGGATTAATCTATAGGCCCTAATTTTTACAGCATTAACCCTAAATCTTTGTCACAAAGTTGGTTAAGCAATATCATATATAACTACATAATTATATCTTCAGAGGTACAAAATATTGCATCCTTATGGATCAAAGTGTGCATAAAATTCTGTGACAATCTTGAAACATGTATAAATATCCCCTCAGAATTCACCGAGAGTTATGTATGCTGTTCATAGGATAAATGCATAAACAATATCAGGTTTGATCATTGTAAATGCTTACAGAAGGGTGAAGAACTTTCATTTATCTTTTGAAAGTGAAAATGTAGATGTCAAAGTCAAATGTCAAAAGTATTTAGTTGAGTATGTATGTCCTCGTAGATACCCCTAGATATCCCTCATGGATACGCCTAGAAATCCTACTCGAAACTACTAGGGGTAAAACAAGAATATTCAAAATTAAGTCCGAAAGACTATATTGGAATTATGCAATCATTCAACAGATGCAGTCTAAGTTAGCGAATTGCCCAAGTTGACCATTCCACCGCTGTAACCTTACTGAGGAATCTTGGAACAAATGCGGGACAGTTTTGATGAGTACGAGTATCAGGTGGTTGCAAAGACAGCGAACCAGAAGTATAAATCAGCCAAACGCCGCAAAAGACAAAAGACATGTGATGATGCAGCTTCAGACACATTCAGCGACAAGGAAGCCTTCAGAGTTAATACATTCCTCACAATATCATTGACAAACTGAAAAGTGCATTAGAATATCGAATCAAACCCTACGCCGATACTGACAAGACCTTTAGGGACCGAAATTCAATATCCCTGGAGGGACCGTTAACACGGGTTTTCGGCAGCCAATCGATCGGCTGATGTGTTCTGGTGTTTTGTCCCCCCCCGCCGATGCGTATTCAGCTTAGGGGGGGGGAATTCCAGCAGCGCGCACTACCACCAGAATCGGCAGGGTGAAGCAGTGGTAAAGTGATTTTGGGCCGCGATGACATCAGGATGCGCGCCGCTGCTACGTGGCCACACCACCCATTTTCAGCACTTAAAAGATACGTTTTTTTTTCCGGTAGTGACCCCGCCAGGTTTTTGTGACAGTCCACTTTGCAAGATGAGGTCAATGGACTATTCCCGCGATTGGGGCGATTTTTGGAGGAAAGTTTTGCTTTCGTTTTTTGCCTGCATTGAACCTGTTGAGTGGTGTTCAGAGGTTTTGAGAGAGTTCTGAGGACTTGCAGCTCTCAGTCTTTCGTGGAGGCCTGTAGGCCTAATTCTGTGCTCCAGAGGCCTGCTTGGCAGTGTGCAGCCTGAAAAAGAATGGGATCAGTGTTGGCGGGGAACACCTGGGCAGATGCAGGCGGCATGCAAGAGAAGGCGCCATCGTCAGCAACGTCTAGAGAGGCAGCGAGCAAAGGAGGCAGCAACCATGGCTGCCCAACAAAGGATGTGTAGATGTGCACAGACCTGCAGCTAGAGAGGGTGGCCAGGAGGGAGATGGCTTCCAGGAGAATGGCGAGATATGCTGACCCTCCCCCCGCCAAATAATGGGCCAGGAGCCTTACCAGCAACAGCCTCCAGAGGCGCCCGAGAAAATCAGGAGGACCAGAGAGATGGGCATCATCCAGCTTCCAGGGGAGGTGGCATGGCAGGTGGGGGTGGGGGGAAGGAGGCCATACCCTCAAAGAGTCTACAGACCTCAGTTCTCCTTCTTCCAGTTCAGTGATGAGCAATGCCTGCGAAGGCTAAGATTCAGGAAAGATGTACCCAGGGAACTCTGCATTGTCCTGCGCGAAGCTCCCCAGCCTCACACAATGCTGAGGACCGCACTGACCGTAGAGACCAAGGTCACCATCGCATTGAATTTTTATGTCACAGGGTCATTCCAGTCTGCCACTGCAGACATTGGCAACATCTCCCAATTCTCCGCACATCGGTGCATCCAGCAGGTCATCAATGCACTCTACAGGAGAAGGGTCCAGTACATCTCCTTCCCCATAACAAGGGGCAAACAGGTGGAGCGGCAGGCCGGATTTGATCGAATTGCAGGCTTCCTGACGGTGCTGGGTGCTATAGACTCCACACACATTGGGCTGAGGGCGCCACAACTTCACCGCAAGATCTTTGTTAACTGCAAGGGTTCCACTCGCTGAATGTGCAGCTCGTGTGTGACCACCAGCGTCGGATCCTGGCAGTTGATGCGAGGTACCCAGACATCAGCCATGATTCCTTCATTCTGCACCTGCCAGTATGCCCGCCATCTTCACCGGCCTGAATCAGGATTGTGGTTGGCTGTTTGGGGACAAGGGATATCCCCTGTCCACTTGGCTGCTCACTCCACTGCAGAAGCCCAGGACAGCGGCAGAGCATGCGTACAACAACGCTCATTCTGCCACCAGGTGCATCATCTAGCAGTGCCTAGGCATCCTCAAGCAGAGGTTCCGGTGCCGGGACCACTCTGGTGGCACCTTGCAGGACTCAACAGGTCTCCATATTAGTCATGGTCTGCTGCATGCTGCACAACCTGTCCATCATGAGCGGACAGCTGTTGGAGGTCAAGCCAGCAGCACCACCCGAGGAGGAGGAGGATCCCCGTCACCACTGAGCTGGAGACAACCCTGGAAGGGAGTTGCAGCTGCGTCTCATAGCTGCTCGCTTCAGATAATCCCATCCACACATGACCCTTCAGCTCCCACTTTCAAGGACCATTACAATGAGTGCCTTCACGCACAATTGGCCACTCCGAAATGAAACACCTGACCAGATATAAGTGCCAAAAATAAAGATTTATCAAGATATTCAATTCAATGCAAAAACACAGCAATCAACAAAAAGACTCCCATCAATTAATACCAATAATCATGTCTTAGCCCTGTGCATGTCCTTATACCACCTCTTACGTGTGCCTACCCTCACACTACACCCAAGTGGCTCCCCTGTGGCTGCATCATGGGCCTGGGGAGGATGCTGTGGTTGTTGCGTGGGAGCCACAGCTGTCCTTCTAGGATGCCCTCGAACACCTTTGGGCCTGGAAGGGCCAAGTGCAGACTGGCCAGCACCCTCCTGGGAGGGTTCAGTCTGGCTTGGCTCAGGTGGAACTGTGCATGGAGGCACTGGCAGACTCGGTGGTCTAGGGCCAGGAATGCCCCAAGGAGCCTGCGTCATTCCCTGGGGAAAGCACCTTAACACCAGCACCAAGCTGAGGGAGGTCAGGTCGGTGCTGCGGTGTGAGACCGGAAAGTTCCCCACGGCCCGTGTTGGACCCAGCCGCGAACGCAACACTGAGGTGTCTGGTGGCATCGAGCTGAGACTGCATGAGAGCAGCCAGAGTCTCAAATCTACCAGAGCTGGAAGCAGTTTGACGCTCCATGGCAGCAGTAAGACGCTCTGCGGCCAGTTACCCAGAGTGCATAAGAACATTCTGAGCTTCCAGGGCTGCGGCCATTCTCTCCAATCCATCATGCGCTTGTTCTCTTGCGTCTGTGCTGCAATGGCAGCTGCCACATCACCTGCAGCTTGCGGCACCATAGCTGGATCCGCACGGACACTCTGGGAGTTCACCTGCGTCTGCGCACTGGCAATGATGTGCTCCACGGTGTGCTCAGAGCTGTCGACTATGTGGGAGGCGGACTCCTCCACACTCCTAACCACTTCCGACAGGCTCTCTGGCGCCCTTGTCAGTGCCCCCAACATCTGGGAACGCATGGCCTCCACTCTTCTTTCGTAAGCCACTATGTCGATAGCATCACCTGTGTCCTCGTTGGCAGAACTCCGGTGCAGACTCGCTCCCCCGGCGAGGTAACATCAGAGGTTGCCTAGCCCCGTCATCATGCTGCAGCCCACTAGTCCCCGGTACAATACCCAGTGCCGCCCCACCTACCATGTCAACTACTTCAACCGCGCACTCCCACCAGTCTGAGCTGGAACGTGTGGGTGGAAGTGACGCCTCCTCCTCCTCATCCTCCTCATCCTCCTCATGAGTTGTCTGGATGAGCCGGGGAGTGATGAAGCCCTCTTCATCGCTTGAGGCCTCAATGTTATCATCAATGCTTGTCGAGATTGGAGGGCTTCTGTCTACATGCCTGTGCTTCAGGCCTGTAGGTGGTCTTACAGGTGCTCCGTCCGTTTATGCTGTGCTGCCACTCAGAAGGGCCACCGTGATGGAGGTGGGGGATTGATGCATGGAGCCTGCAACTAGCACACTTTTGGACAGAAAAGCACAGTTAGCGCTGGCGCATTCAAGTAGCAAGCACATTCAACGACGCCCTCACTTACCAATGCTGCCCACATCATTGTCAGCAGTGCCGCTGCCCACAGAGGGCATGTCATCTGCAAGCATAAATGAGAGAAGGGCTGCTGTAAAGTTCTTATTCTACAGCATGAAACCACATGAGGCACATTCCAGGGACAAGGCCACTCTGTGACCTTAACTCTTTATTACAGGACTCCAGAAGTGATGACCTTGCATGGGACCTCCCTTTATATACCTGTGTGATCAGGTAAGGAGTGTCTCCCACAAGTTCACCCCCTGTGGTCAAGGTGTGCATCTAAGTTGAGTGTATACAGTAGTGTTACATTGTAGTTACAAACAGGACAGCTGCCGTGAGGGGGAAGTGGGGGATGAAGGCATGGATGATGCAACTAGCAGACTTCCATGAAGGAAAGGAACAGTAGGCGCTGGCACATTGAAGGAAAGAGCATTAAAGGAGGGCCTTCACTTACCCACATTGGCGTCAGCACAACCATCGGCCACAGGGAATGCAGCATGGCTACCGACCAACACCTGAGTCCTCTCCTCCAGGAGGTGTGAACACCTGTGTGTCTGTCACTATCCCCGGTCATCCTTTCCTTGCCTCTATTGTGAGCAAGTTTGGCCTGCAAAAGAAAGCATGGTTGGTGAGTACAACTGTGATGACGCATCAGAAATGAGTGCACAAGTGTTTGTCCATGACAGGCAGCTGAAAGGGTCATGTTTGTAACTACAATGTAACATCACTGTATTACTGTATACACTCAACTCAGATGCACACCTTGACCACAGGGGGTGAACTTGTTCCTGGAATATGCCTCGTGTGGTTTCATGCTGTAGAGTAAGGACTTTAGAGAAAGGGAGTCTCCATTGCAAGAACACACACCTATGTATAGAGGCATAATTAATGAAATGCTGCTTGATTGACTAAACAGTGAGTATGAGATATAAGAGCATGTTGAAGGAGAGTGTCACATATGCAAGGTCAGCAGTTGGTGGATGTTAAGTCCTTACTCTACCTGTGTGATCAGGTAAGGAGTGTCTCCCACAAGTTCACCCCCTGTGGTCAAGGTGTGCATCTGAGTTGAGTGCATACAGTAATACAGTGGTGTTACATTGTAGGTAAAACATGACAGTGGAAGAGGTACTCACTTTCATAAACCAGGATGATGTTGTGGAATCTTTTCCTGCACTGCACTGGCATCCTCTAATATATGGAGGTGCCTGACACCTCCTGTGCTGTCTCATTCCATGCATTATTTATGATCTGTCTGCTTGGTCTCCCCACATCTGGAAACATCACTGGCCAACTACTGGCCGCCAGCCAGCCAGCCAGCCAGCCAGCCAGCCAGCCAGCCAGCCAGCCAGCCAGCCAGCCAGCCAGCCAGCCAGCCAGCCAGCCAGCCAGCCAGCCAGCCAGCCAGCCAGCCAGCCAGCCAGCCAGCCAGCCAGCCAGCCAGCCAGCCAGCCAGCCAGCCAGCCAGCCAGCCAGCCAGCCAGCCAGCCAGCCAGCCAGCCAGCCAGCCAGCCAGCCAGCCAGCCAGCCAGCCAGCCAGCCAGCCAGCCAGCCAGCCAGCCAGCCAGCCAGCCAGCCTTCAATCCAACTCCATCCACCCTCAGGGCTTTGCTGCAAACCCTGACCTTTAAAAAGGCCTAGGAGCAGCTGGCTCATTAGAAACACTTACCTACATGCTGAATTTCTCTGTGGGAATTCTGCTCCAATTAAGACAGCCACACCACTGAAAAATGTATTGTTGGAAGGGTTCCTTAACGCTGGAACCCATTTTTTCACTTTTGGAGCTGAATATGGATCGGGCCACCGGTGAAACCATTTCGGCGGTAATGACCCCAAAAAGTCGGGGAGCGGCAAGTTTCCGGCAGTGCTGAATTTCGGCCCCTTAGTGTCCCGGCAAATTGTTCACATAATATGGCAAGCTCCCAAGTCAGTGAAGGTATCAGAGTCTAATGTCAGAACTATCCAGATGATCTCCCAGTTGATTTTACTAAAGAATTTCTCCAATTTGTTGAATTTTCAACCTTTTCAAATAAAGAATGAAAAGAGGATGAGAGTAGGTCTATTTAGATGTACCGTGTAATCATTGAATCCAATGTGATGGAATATTTGCCAAATGTAGAAACTGCATTACGGCTGGATTTGTCATTAATGATCACTAATTGTAGTGGAGAACGTTCTTTCTCTCTTCTCACAAGAATAAAAAAATGTTTTGTGATCCACCATGAATCAGGAGCATCTTACTGCTTTGTCTCTTTTGAGCATTGAGAGTGAAATTGGCAGGTCTTTAAATTTTGATAATATTATTCACGACTTTACCACAGCTAAGGCCAGGAAGAAACCAGTCTTTGTTCGAAGAGACATATTCAGATAATTTTTTGTTTGATATCACTGTTTAAAGCCAGGAAGAAACCATTTTCTGTTTGAATTGTATGCTGTTTTTTAATGTGCATAGCTTTGATTTTTATGAGTTGTTAAATTTGAATAAATATACAATTATATTTGTTTGATGATTTTATGAATTGTATGCAATATATAGTACATATTAGCCTTATCCCCCCCACAGCCTTAATTCGGCACTGTCCACAACCCCACCACTCCTGCCCAGCACTCAGAGAAAGTCAACCATGCTGTCTACAGGAAACATAGAAAATAGGTGCAGGAGTAGGCCATTCAATCATGGCTGATCATTTACCTCAGTACCCCTTTCCTGCTTTCTCTCCATACCCCTTGATCCCTTTAGCCATAAGGTCATACCTAACTCCCCCTTGAATATATCCAATGAACTGGCATTAACAACTCTCTGCGGTAGGGAATTCCACAGGTTAACAAATCTCTGAATGAAGAAGTTTCATCTCATCTCAGTCCTAAATGGCTTATCCCTTATCCTCAGACTATGTCCCCTGGTTCTGGACTTCCCCAACATCGGGAACATTCTTCCTGCATCTAACCTGTCCAGTCCTGTCAGAATGTTATATGTTTCTATGAGAGCCCCTC
The DNA here is from genome assembly GCF_044704955.1 of Pristiophorus japonicus. Lineage (NCBI taxonomy): Eukaryota > Metazoa > Chordata > Chondrichthyes > Pristiophoridae > Pristiophorus > Pristiophorus japonicus. The sequence goes on along the minus strand of NC_091977.1, from coordinate 404,010,476 downwards.
TCATCCTTCTAAACTCCAGTGAATACAGGCCCAGTCGATTCAGTCTCTCCTCATATGTTAGTCCTGCCATCCCGGGAATCACTCTGGTGAACCTTCGCTGCACTCCCTCAATAGCAAGAACATTCTTCCTCAGATTAGGAGACCAAAACTGAACACAATATTCCAGGTAAGGCCTCACTAAGGCCCTGTACAACTGCAGTAAGACCTCCCTGCTCCTATACTCAAATCCCCTAGCTATGAAGGCCAACATACCATTTGCCTTCTTCACCGCCTGCAGCACCTGCATGTCAACTTTCAATGACTGATGTACCAGGTCTTGTTGCACCTCCACTTTTCCTAATCTGCCATCATTCAGATAATATTCTTTTTGCCACCAAAGTGGATAACCTTACATTTATCCACATTAGGCTGCATCTGCGATGCATTTGCCATTCACCTAACCTGTCGAAGTCACCCTGCAGCCTTTTAACGTCCTCCTCACAGCTCACACCGCCACCCAGCTAAGTATCATCTGCAAACTTGGAGATATTACACTCAATTCCCTCATCCAAATCATTAATGTATATTGTAAATAGCTGGGATCCCAGCACTGAGACCTGCTGCACCCCACTAGTCACTGCCTGCCATTCTGAAAAGGATCCATTTATCCCGACTCTCTGCTTCCTGTCTGCCAACCACTTCTCTATCCACGTCAGTACATTACCCCCAATACCATGTGCTTTAATTTTGCACACCAATCTCTTGTGTGGGACCTTGTCAAAAGCATTTTGAAAGTCCAAATTCACCACATCCACTGGTCCTCCCTAGTCCACTCTACTAGTTACATCCTCAAATAATTCTAAAAGATTTGTCAAGCAGGATTTCCCTTTCATAAATCCATGCTGACTTGGACCGATCCCATCACTGCTTTCCAAATGTGCTGCTATTTCATCTTTAATAATTGATTCCAACATTTTCCCCACTACTGATGTCAGGCTAACCGGTCTATAATTACCCATTTTCTCGCTCCCTCCATTCTTAAAAAGTGGTGTTACATTAGCTACCCTCCAGTCCATAGGAACTGATCCAGAGTCGATAGACTGTTGGAAAATGATCACCAATGCATTCACTATTTCTAGGGCTACTTCCTTAAGGACTCTGGGATGCAGACTATCAGGCCCCGGAGATTTATCAGCCTTCAGTCCCATCAATTTCCCTAACACAATTTCCTGACTAATAAAGATTTCCTTCAGTTCCTCCTTCTCGCTAGATCCTCGGTCCCCTAATATTTCCGGAAGGTTATTCGTGTCTTCCTTCGTGAAGACAGAACTAAAGTATTTGTTCAATTGGTCTGCCATTTCTCTGTTCCCCACTATAAATTCACCTGATTCTGACTGCAAGGGACCTATGTTTGTCTTCACTAATCTTTTCCTCTTCACAGATCTATAGAAGCTTTTGCAGTCAGTTTTTCTGTTCCCAGCAAGCTTCCTCTCATACTCTATTTTCACTCTCCTAATTAAACCCTTTGTCCTCATCTGCTGTATTACAAAATTCTCCCTGTCCTCAGCTTTTTCTGGCCAATTTATATGCCTCTTCCTTGGAATTAACACTATCCTTAATTTCCCTTGTTAGCCACGGTTTAGCCAACTTTCCCCGTTATATTTTTACTCCAGACAGGGATGTACAATTGTTGAAGTTCATCCATGCGATCTTTAAATGTTTGCCATTGCCTATCCACCATCAACCCTTTAAGTATCAGTCGCCAGTCTATTCTAGCCAATTCACATCTCATTCCATCGAAGTTACCTTTCCTTAAGTTCAGGACACTAGTCTCTGAATTAACTGTGTCACTCTCCAGCTTAATAAATAATATTATGGTCACTCTTCCCCAAGGGGCCTCGCACAACAAGATTGCTAATTAGTCCTTTCTCATTACACATCAGCCACTCTAGGATGGCCAGCCCTCCAGTTGGTTCCTCGACATATTGGTCTAGAAAATCATCCCTTATACACTCCAGGAAATCTTCCTCCACCGCATTGCTACCAGTTTGATTAGCCCAATCTATATGTAGATTAAAGTCGCCCATGATAACTGCTGTATCTTTATTGCACGCATCCCTAATTTCTTGTTTGATGCTGTCCCCAACCTCACTACTACTGTTTCCTGTTCTGTACACAACTCCCACTAGTGTTTTCTGCCCTTTGGTATTCCGTAGCTCCACCCATGCAGATTCCACATCATCCAAGCTAATGTCCTTCCTTACTATTGCATTAATTTTCTCTTTAACCAGCAACGCCACCCCACCTCCTTTTCCTTTCTGTCTATCCTTCCTAAATGTTGAATACCCCTGGATGTTGAGTTCCCAGCCTTGGTTACCCTGGAGCCATGTCTCTGTGATGCCAATTACATCATATCCGTTAACTGCGATCTGTGCAGTTAATTTATCCACCTTATTCCGAATACTCCTCGCATTGAGGCACAGAACCTTCAGGCTTGTCTTTTTAATCTCCTTTGCCCCTTTAGAAATTTTCTGTAACATGGCCCTTTTTGCTTTTTGCCTTGGGTTTCTCTGCCCTCCACTTTTACTTTTCTTTCTATCTTTTGCTTCTGCCCCCATTCTACTTCCCTCTGTCTCCCTGCATAGGTTCCCATCCCCCTGTCATGTTAGTTTAACCCCTCCCCAACAGCACTAGCAAACACTCCCCCTAGGATATTGGTTCCGGGCCTGCCCAGGTGCAGACCGTCCGGTTTGTACTGGTCCCACCTCCGCCAGAATCGGTTCCAATGTCCCAGGAATTTGAATCCCTCCCTTCTGCACCACTCCTCAAGCCACATATTCATCTGAGCTATCCTGCGATTCCTACTCTGACTAGCACGAACATCATTGACCAGACCAGCGGGGTGCTCAAGCAATTCTTAGGCTGCCTTGGAGGAGCCCTCCCATACTCAAAGTGGGTGACCCATTTTGTGATGGTCTGCTGCATGCGCCACAACTTGGCCAGTATGAGGCCGCAGCCCTTGCCACCAGGACTTGTGGGACCACCTCAGGAGGAGGATGGAGAGGAGGAGGAGGAAGATAAGCAAGAGGAAGAGGATGAGGAGGGAGCCAGAGGCAGGCAATAAATCCAAGTTGCCGACTGGCTGTCCGTGAAGGCCTCATCAGACTCCGATTCCAGTGAATGAAACCCCAGATCCCCGTTGCTCACCACTTTGCCATCATACCATCCCTCTGTCATGAAATATCACAGCTTCCTCCTGGGCACAGAGCTGAAATTAGAGCCACAAAACAAAAATCATAAAGTTACTCAAATGCAATCAAAATTACAATATTAACTATTCACCCGTGTGTCTGTCTTTCTTGTAGCTTTACGTACACTAGTGCTCCATGCAGTGTTCCCCAATGGCTGCAGCATGGTTGGTGGAAGGCTGCTGACATTTTCAGTGGAGTAGACTTTAGATGGCTTCGCACTTCTTATGGACCAAGAAGGCCCAGTTGTAGACTGCACCACCTTGGCAGGAGCGCCAGCTGCATGGGCTGGCTGGCTGATAGCAGTGTCAAGGGAAATGGCAGAGCGGCACAGATGGGAGTAGGAATGTTGTCATCCTGAGAGAGGACAGCAGGTTCTTGCCCCACAGAATCATGACCACTCCCCAGAGCGCCGCCTCAGAATTCCTAGCAATCTGTTGGAGGACAGATTGCTTGGCTGCTCTGACACCCTGCAAGCCCCTTTTGACACTCGTAAACCCAACGATGGTGGCAGCAATCTGAGACTGTTGGAGAACTGCAGCACTGAGACATTGGGTTACTTCTGCCTGTGTTGCAATGGAAGCCATGACCTCACCCATCCCACGCAACATCATGGCTGGATCCACAAGGTCTCCCTGGAGTTGTCCAATATTTCCATCCTGGGCCCCAAGCTCTGTGAAAAGCACGATCCAATGTTTGGGCCGGACTCCTCCATCCTCGACACTGACAAGAGGCTCTCTGGCAGGCTTGCCATTGCACGTACCATTTCCGTCTGCATGCCCATCACCCTTCATCTGAAGGTCACCCCATCAATGTCATCATCTGAGTAAAGCAGAACTCGTACATGAACTCTGTTGTATAGGAGGGCAGGAAAAAGAGTGGGAGAGCTATAGTGGTAGGGGATTCTATTGCAAGGGGAATAGCTAGGCGTTTCTGTGGCCGCATTCGAGACTCCAGGATAGTATGTTACCTCCCTGGTGCAAGGGTCAAGGATTTCTCTGAGTGGCTGCAGGATATTTTGAAGGGGGAGGGTGAACAGCCAGTTGTCGTGGTGCATATAAGTACCAACAATTTGGTTAAAAAATGGGATGAGGTTCTACAAGCTGAATTTAGGGAGCTGGGAGTTAAATTATAAAGCAGGACCTCAAAGGTAGTAATTTCAGGATTGCTACCAGTGCCACGTGCTAGTCAGAGTAGGAATTGCAGGATAGTTAAGATGAATACGTGGCTTGAGGAGTGGTGCAGAAGGGAGGGATTCAAGTTCCTGGGACATTGGAACCGGTTCTGGGGGAGGTGGGACCAGTACAAACCGGACGGTCTGCACCTGGGCAGGACCGGAACCGATTTCCTGGGGGAGTGTTTGCTAGTGCTGTTGAGGAGGGGTTAAACTAAAATGGCAGGGGGATGGGAACCTACGCAGAAAGACAAAGGGAAGTAAAATGGGGGCAGAAACAAAGATAGAAAGAAGAAAAGTAAAAGTGGAGGGCAGAGAAACCCAAGGCAAAAATCAAAAAGGGCCACATTACTGCAAAATTTTAAAGGGACAAAGTGTGTTGAAAAGACAAGCCTGAAGGCTCTGTGCCTCAATGCAAGGAGCATTCGTAATAAGGTGGACGAATTAACTGCGCAGGCAGTTATTAACGGATATGATGTAATTGGGATTACAGAGACATGGCTCCAGGGTGACCAAGACTGAGAACTCAACATCAAGGGGTATTCAACATTCAGGAAGGATAGACAGAAAGGAAAATGAGGTGGGGTAGCATTGTTGGTTAAAGAGGAAATTAACGCAATAGTAAGGAAGGATGATGCGGAATCTGTATGGGTAGAGCTGCGGAATACCAAAGGGCAGAAAATGCTCGTGGGAGTTGTGCAAGACCACCAAACAGTAGTAGTGAAGTTGGGGACAGCATCAAACAAGAAATTAGAATGCGTGCAATAAAGGTACAGCAGTTATCATGGGTGACTTTAATCTACATATTGATTGGGCTAACCAAACTGGTAGCAATGTGGTGGAGGAAGATTTCCTGGAGTGTATTAGGGATGGTTTTCGAGACCAATATGTCGAGGAACCAACTAGAGGGCTGGCCATCCTAGACTGGGTGATGTGCAATGAAAAAGGACTAATTAGCAATCTTGTTGTGCGAGGCCCCTTGGGGAAGAGTGACCATAATATGGTAGAATTATTTATTAAGATGGAGAGTAACACAGTTAATTCAGAGACTAGGGTCCTGAACTTAAGGAAAGGTAACTTCGATGGTATGAGATGTGAATTGGCTAGAATAGAATGGCGAATGATACTTAAAGGGTTGACAGTGGATAGGCAATGGCAAACATTTAAAGATCACATGGATGAACTTCAACAATTGTACATCCCTGTCGGGAGTAAAAATAAAATGGGGAAGATGGCTCAACCGTGGCTAACAAGGGATAGTGTTAAATCCAAGGAAGAGGCATATAAATTTGCCAGAAAAAGCAGCAAACCTGAGGACTGGGAGAAATTTTAATTCAGCAGAGGAGGACAAAGGGTTTAATTAGGAGGGGGAAAATAGAGTATGAGAGGAAGCTTGCTGGGAACATAAAAACTGACTGCAAAAGCTTCGATAGATATGTGAAGAGAAAAAGATTAGTGAAGACAAATGTAGGTCCCTTGCAATCAGAATCAGGTGAATTTATAATGGGGAACTAAGAAATGGCAGACCAATTGAACAAATACTTTGGTTCTGTCTTCACGAAGGAAGGCACAAATAACCTACCGGAAATACTATGGGACCGAGGATCTAGTGAGAAGAAGGAACTGAAGGAAATCCTTATTAGTCAGGAAATTGTGTTGTAGAAACATAGAAAATAAGTGCAGGAGTAGGCTATTCGGCCCTTCAAGCCTGCACCACCATTCAATGAGTTCATGGCTGAACATGCAACTTCAGTTCCCCATTCCTACTTTCTCGCCATACCCCTTGATCCCCCTAGTGGTAAGGACTACATCTAACTCCTTTTTGAATACACTGAGTGAACTGGCCTCAACAACTCTCAGTGTTACGGAACCTGATGGGATTGAAGGTCGATAAGTCCCTGGGGCCTGATAGTCTGCATCCCAGTGTACTTAAGGAAGTGCCTCTAGAAATAGTGGATGCATTGGTGATCATTTTCCAACAGTTTATCGAGTCTGGATCAGTTCCTATGGACTGGAGGGTAGCTAATGTAACACCACTTTTTAAAAAAGGAGGGAGAGAGAAAATGGGTAATTATCGACCGGTTAGCCTGACATCAGTAGTGGGGAAAATGTTGGAATCAATTATTAAAGATGAAATAGCAGCGCTTTTGGAAAGCAGTGACAGGATCGGTCAAAGTCAGCATGGATTTATGAAAGGGAAATCATTCTTGACAAATCTTCTAGAATTTTGTGAGGATGTAACTAGTAGAGTGGACAAGGGAGAACCAATGGATGTGGTTTATTTGGACTTTCAAAAGGCTTTTGACAAGGTCCCACACAAGAGATTGGTGTGCAAAATTAAAGCACATGGTATTGGGGGTAATGTTATTGACGTGGATCGAGAACTGGTTGGCAGATAGGAAGCAGAGAGTAGGGATAAACGGGTGCTTTTCAGAATGGCAGGCAGTGACTAGTGGAGTGCTGCAGGGCTCAGCGCTGGGACCCCAGCTCTTTACAATATACATCAATGATTTAGATGAAGGAATTGAGTGTAATATTTCCAAGTTTGCAGATGATACTAAGCTGGATGGCGGTGTGAGCTGTGAGGAGGATGCTAAATGGCTGCAGGATGACTTGTACAGGTTAGGTGAGTGGGCAAATGCATGGCAGATGCAGTATAATGTGGATAAATGTGAGGTTATCCACTTTGGTGGCAAAAACATGAAGGCAGAATATTATCGGAATGGCGGCAGATTAGGAAAAGGGGAGGTGCAACGAGACCTGGGTGTCATGGTACATCAGTCATTGAAAGTTGGCATGCAGGTACAGCAGATGGTGAAGAAGGCAAATGGCATGTTGGCCTTCATAGTTAGGGGATTGGAGTAAAGGAGCAGGGAGGTCTTACGGCAGTTGTACAGGGCCTTGGTGAGGCCTCACCTGGAATATTGTGTTCAATTTTGGTCTCCTATCTGAGGAAGGATGTTCTTGCTATTGAGGGAGTGCAGCGAAGGTTCACCAGACTGATTCCTGGGATGGCAGAACTGACATATGAGGAGAGACTGGATCGACTGGGCCTGTATTCACTGAAGTTTAGAAGAATGAGAGGGGATCTCATAGAAACATAAAATTCTGACGGGACTGGACAGGTTAGATGCAGGAAAAATGTTCCCGATGTTGGGGAAGTCCAGAACCCGAGGTCAGAGTCTAAGGATAAGCGGTAAGCATTTAGGACCAAGATGAGGAGAAATTTCTTCACTCAGAGTGTTATTATCCTGTGGAATTCTCTGCCGCAGAGAGTTGTTGATGCCAGTTCATTAGATATATTCAAGAGAGAGTTAGATATGGCCCTGGTGGCTAAAGGGATCAAGGGGTATGGAGAGAAAGCAGGAAAGGGGTACTGAGGTGAATGATCAGCCATGATTATATTGAATGGTGGTGCAGGCTCCAACGGCCGAATGGCCTACTCCTGCACCTATTTTCTATGTTTCTATGTTTCTATGTTTCTCCAGGAATCTGGCACCCGAGCTACCCTTTCCCCCTGGCTGGCTGCAGCCAACTCATGCGCAGTGACTCACTATGTACAGATCCTGCTTCTTTACTAACCTCTAAATTCTGTGCATTGCCATTTTCTGAGCTGGTGTCTGTGAGTATCAAATGCAGTGCCGGTATCTCTTTTTCTTGTTCTTCGTCTCCTCCTTTAGTTTGTTCAGTATGAGGGAGAGGGTGGCCTGCTGGCAGCTCTTGTGTATCTGAAAGCAGGAAGGCACAAGGGTCGGGTTGTTGTGAGGGGTGGGGGAAAGCAAGATATCCTTGCATATACCATCAGCAGCTTGTAAGTGAGGAGATTATGGGATGAGGGGGAAGTGGGATGTGAGAAGAAGGATTAGGTATGACCATACCATCATTATGAGCAATGGCTTCAACTTCTCCTGCGGCCACGGACTCCGCCATTGCTCCTCCAATAAGTTCAAGCACTGATTCCTCCAGTCCATGAGTTTCTGAGTTGTGGCTTTGCAGCCTCCTGTCTGCCGTTTCTCCCTCCTGTTATGTGCCATCTTTGCCTGCAAGAGAAAGGGATATGTGTCAGTGAGTATAATGCAATGTGTTTGGGTGATGTGCCTGCCATAGTTGAATAACTGTCAGTGAGTGTGCGATATAGGTGTGGGTGTTGTAGCAGTGTTAAGGTTGTGAGGGTGAAGTGAAGCCAAGATTGTGAGGTATGAGTGGTGAAAGCTAGAGGTTGTTGGTAGGCGAGTGATGGGGGTGTGGTGTATTGAGCAGTGTGTAAGGTTTGTGGTGCAGATGGTGGAATCTGACATTTGCTGAAGTCTTCACTGATCATTAAACATTTTTCAGCATTGGATCCAACTCCTTGGGACCACACTGGTGCTGTGATGGAGTCAGCTATCTCCTCCCACAGCCTTCTGCAAATGGCCTTGGATGGCCTCTTGCCACCCTGTGGGAACAGGACAGCCCACCTTCATTGCACAGTCAGGACCAAGGCCTTCAGTGCAGTATTAGAAAACCTTCTTGCTCACTCCCTTGGTTGCTGTGCCATGGATTGCTCTACAATGACAATGAGATGCTTCTAAGAAAATAAGAATAGAATATAAAAATTAGGAACAGGAGTAGGCCATGCAGCCCTCGAGCCTGCTCTGCCATTCAATAGGAATATGGGTGATCTTCGAATTCAACTCCACTTTCGTGCTCTATCCCCATATTCCTTAATTCCTTTGGAGTCCACAAATCTGTCGACCTCAGCCTTGAATATACTCAACAACTGAACATCCACAGCACTTTGGGGCAGAGAATTCCAAAGATTTATAACCCTCTGAGTGAAGAAAAACCTCCTTGTTTCAGTCTTAAAAGGCCGGCCCCTTATACTGAGACTGTGCTCCCCTAATTCTAAATTTCTTCAGCCAGGGGAAACAACCTCTCAGCATCTACCCTATCAATCCCACTCAGAATCTTAGATGTTTCAATAAAATCACCTCTGATTCTTCTAAACTCCAGAGATTATAGGCCCAATCTACTCAATCTCTCCTCACAGGGCAAGCCTCTCATCCCAGGAATGTAACAAAGCAACTCCCCTTAAAGTAGGGCAGAGAGCCCAGGCCAAACATTATTGGCCATTAGATTGCACTCGATATTGGCCCCCCGTTCAGCGCTAAACCAATCAGCAGCGTGTTTAGTGCTGAGTTCAGTGCTGCAATCATTATAATGAGCAGGCAGCACACATTTTTTAGGCCATATCCAATTTCTTGGTGTTATCTATGTGAACCTCACCTGTGTGTAAGACTTGCCACTGGAGGGCACACCTGTGGCAGACCTATGGGTCACCTGTGTACCCTGGTGCAAGCAGGTATAAAAGGCAGTCCACCACGCTGCTGCCTCACTTTGGAGTTACATTAAAGAGACCAAGGTCACAATGGTTTGAGCTTACAACACAGTCTCGTGGAGTTATTCTGAACTTAACAACTGGTGATGAGTTACAGATCATGAACTTTCACATGGAAATGGCTGCAGTTGGTATTCTCGAGAAATTTGTTGAGGGTGATGATTGGGAAGCCTTCGTTGAGCGCCTCGACCAGTACTTTGTAGCCAACGAATTGGACAAGGCTGAAACAGAGATCAAGCGCAGGGCGATTCTCCTCACCTTATGTGGGTCATCGGTATATGGGTTCCTTAAAAATTTGCTGGCACCGGTCAAACAAACGGACATATCCTATGCAGAGCTGTGTACGCTGGCTAAGGAACACCTCAAGCCAAAGGAGAGCATCCTGATGGCCAGGTACCGCTTTACACGCACCGTCGCTCCAAGATCCAGAACGTGGCGAGTTTTGTCGCCGACCTAAGACGCCTTGCAGGGCAGTGCGACTTTGCAGGATCCTTGGGGGAAATATTGCGGGACTTTTTCGTGCTTGGAATTAGCCACGAGGTCATCCTTTGCAAACTGCTATCTGCCAAATCCCTGGATCTGATAGCCCAGGCCTTCACATCCACGAGCGATAACACGAAATAGATATCTTCACAGAATCGAAGCTCACTGGCAAGTACTGTGCTTAAAATAATGCCTTCAGCATGCAAGACTGTACATGGTAGGGTCCACCCGACCGCAGGGGCCAAGCCCCAGGTGACTCAGAGGCTGCTGGGGAGTGCTAATGTGAATCCATTAAAACCATGTTGGCGCTACGGAGGCCATCACAGAGCCCATCAATGCTGATTCAAGCACTACGTGTGCGAGGGCTGTGGAACAATGGGTCACCTCCAGCGAGCAAGCGACCTCGGACTCACCACATGGCAAAGTCAGCAGAGAGCGACTGATCCAACACGGATCACGCTGAACGAGCAGGAGAGGCAACTCAACCGGAGGATGAGGAGTAAGTGTATGGGGTACTCAGCTTCACAACCAAAAGCCATCCGATAATGTTAAAAGTCAAACTAAACGGAATTTCAGTCTCCATGGAATTGGACATGGGGGCGAGTCAATCGATTATGAGCCAGAAGACTTTTGAGAAACTGTGGAGTAACAAGGAACAGAGGCCGAAACTGAATCCGATTCACACTATGCTGTGCACTTACACCAAATAACTCTTACCTGTTATCGGCAATGCGGCAGTGAAAGTATCGTATGACAGAAGGGTGCATGATTTACCACTATGGATTGTACGAGGTGATGACCCAACGCTGTCCGGCAGGAGCTGGCTAGGCAAGATCCGGTGAAACTGGGACGACATTAAAGTACTGTCCTCGGCGTCCAGGTGCTAAACAAATTCCCGGCGTTATTTGAGCCAAGCATCGGCAACTTCACAGTCACCAAAAACCAGATCCATCTTGTTCCTGGGGCATGGCCCGTTCATCACAAGGCCCGAGCAGTCCCATATATGGTGCGAGAGAAAGTCGAAATCGAGCTGGACAGACTTCAACGAGTGGGTCAGTCCAATCGTGCCGGTACTAAAGAGCAATGGGACGGCCAGAATCTGTGGGGACTACAAGGTGACGATCAACTGAGTCTCATTACAGTACCAGTACCCGCTACCCAAAGCAACGCTAGCAGGGGGAAAGTCTTTCACCAAGCTAGACCTAACCTCCACTTACATGACACAGGAGCTGGCTGAACCGTCAAAGAAGTTGACGTGCATCAACACGCACGAAGGGCTGTTCGTGTACCACAGATGCTCTTTGGGATTCGTTCGGCGGTGGCCATCTTCCAGAGGAACATGGAGCGTCTGCTGAAATTGCTTCCATGCACAGTGGTGTTCCAAGACGACATCTTGATCACTGGTCGCAACACTACTGAACACTTGCACAACCTGGAAGAGGTTCTAAAGCAACGCTCCAAGTGTGTTTTCCTGGTGCCAGAGATCGAATTTCTGGGGAGAAAGATTGCGGCAGACAGCACCAGACCCACGGACTCCAAGACGGAGGCCATCAAGAATGCATCCAGACCACAGAATGTGACGGAGTTGCGTTCGTTCCTGGGACTCCTCAACTACTTTGGTAACTTTCTACTGGGGTTGAGCACTTTGCTGGAATCCTTGCATTTGTTGCTACACAAGGGTGATGACCGGGTTTGGGGTAAATCTCAAGAAACAGCCTTTAACAAGGCCAGAAACCTGCTATGCTCTAACAAGTTACTTGTATTGTATGACCCATGTAAACACTTAGTACTAGCATGTGATGCGTCGTCATACAGGGTTGGTTGTGTGTTACAGCAAGCAAATGTGTCAGGCAAACTGCAACTAGTTGCATATGTGTCCAGAAGTTTATCCAAGGCTGAAAGCCTACAGTATGGTTGAGAAAGAAGCGCTGGCTTGTGTATACGGGGTTAAGAAAATGCAGCTATATCTATTTGGTCTCCGGTTCGAGCTCGAAACTGACCACAAACCACTTACTTCACTGCTCTCAGAAAGCAAAGGTATCAACACCAATGCTTCGCCCCTCATCCAAAGACGGGCACTAACATTGTCTGCATATGACTATGTAATCCGCCACAGACCAGGCACAGAGAACTGCGCTGATGCCCTCAGTTGGCTGCCATTGCCTACCACCGGGGTGGAAATGGCGCAACCCGCAGACTTGCTTCTGGTAATGGATGGTTTTGAGAGCGAGGGGTCACCCGTCAGGACCTGGACCAGCCAAGACCCCCTGTTATCACTAGTAAAAAGATGCATCCTCAATGGGAGCTGGTCGGGGGTTCCCGGGGAAATACAAAATGAAATTAAGCCTTTTCACTGATGCAAGGACGAACTGTTAGTCCAGTCGGATTGCCTCCTATGGGGTAATTGCGTGATTTTGCCCAAAAAGGACAGGGAAACATTTATATGCGATCCACACAGTACCCACCCAGGCATAGTCATGATGAAGGCTATTGCCAAGTTACATGTCTGGTGGCCCGGCATTGACTCTGAATTAGAGTCATGCGTACACCAATGCGACACTTGCTCACAGCTGAGCAACGTACCCAGGGAGACCCCACTGAGCCTGTGGTCATGGCCCTCCAAACCGTGATCCAAGGTCCACATAGATTTTGTTGGCCCCTTTCTAAGGAAGATGTTTCTACTGGCAGTGGACCCTTACTCAAAATGGATTGAATGTATACTAATGTTATCATGTATGTCCACTGCCATCATTGAAAGCCTCAGGGCCATGTTCACCACCCATGGTTTGCCCGATGTCCTTGACGGTGACAATAGACCATGTTTCACCAGCTCGGAATTCAACGAGTTCATGACCCACAATGGCATTAAGCATGTCAGGTCTGCCCCATTTAAGCCCGCATCCAATGGCCAAGCGGAACGGGCAGTCCAAACAATCAAACAAAGCTTGAGACACGTAACGGACGGCTCCTTGCAGACCCGATTATCCAGAGTGCTGCTCAGCTACCGGACGCGCCCCACTCACTCACCGAGATTCTCCCTGCAGAATTGTTAATGAAGAGAGCACTCAAAACCAGGCTCTCCTTAGTCCACCCGGATCTCAATGATCACGTAGAAACCTTGCGGCACAGGCATAACATGTACCATGATCGCGCAGCGGCCTCGCGTGACATTGAAGTCAATGATCCGGTGTTTGTTCTAAATTACGGTCACGGTCCCAAGTGGATTGCTGGCACTGTCTTAGCCAAGGAGGGGAATAGAGTGTTTGTTGTGAAATTGTTGAATGGGCAAATGTGCAGAAAGCACCTGGATCAGACCAAACTGCGATTCATGGGCCACCAAGAACAGTTTGAAGAAGACCCTACCATCTATGATCCAACCAACACACACCCAACCAGCAATTAACCTCGTTGTCAACCACGAGAATGAACCCACCTTGCCCGACAGTCCGATCAGACCAGCCGAGCTGCTGTGCAGCGATGGTCCGACCAACTCACCCATGCCAGGATGTCAACTCAGGCGATCGACCAGGGAACGCAGACCGCCAGATCGTCTCAACCTGTAACTAACTCGTACTCAAGACTTTGGGGGGAAGTGATGTTATGTATGTGAACCTCACCTGAGTGTAAGACTTGCCACTAGGAGGCAGACCTATGGGTCACCTGTGTACCCTGGTGCAAACAGGTATAAAAGGCAGTCCACCATGCTGCTGCCTCACTTTGGAGTTATATTAAAGAGACCAAGGTCACAATGGTTTAAGCTTACAACAGTCTCAAGGAGTTATTCTGAACTTAATACTAGGCCCTTGTGTTTAACGTTATTACATTCCATCAATATTAATGTGGTTAGAAAATTGTGTCTCTCAAAGGCTATACACCCTAGGTTATAATCCTAGTCCAGAAAATAGTCACCCTCGTTTAATGGCAGTGGGATGTCAAGTAGGTCTATGGTGTCTGCTTATCAATGTGAAATGAAATACAAAACACTGATGAAGCAGCAAATGTTAATACATTATCCTGTCTGTCAGACTCTCTGGTAAAATCAATTTGCTATATCAGATTTATTTTATAGGTAATGTGTCAGTAACTGCAAGGGGTTTGGAGATTCAAATGTGGAGGCTCTGTGCTGTTAAAGATTTCAGAATATAGTGCTTAGTTGACCTGAAAATGTCTATGATAATGACTTAAAGCCACATTTTAGCAGCTGGCTAAACTGTCTTATGAAATGGATTGTGTGCTGTGAGATTATGTGTGATAATGATTAAAATTCATCAACATAGATTGGTATCTGAGCTACATAAGGAACAGTCTGACATGGTTAAAATGTAAATGTTAACTAGAAACCATTTTTGGGAGCCTAAACTGGATGAGGATATTGAATACAAAAGCAAAATACTGCGGATGCTGGAAATCTGAAATAAAAACAGAAAATGCTGGAAATACTCAGAAGTTTAGGCAGCATCTGGGGAGAGAAACAGAGTTAACGGCCTGGAATTTGCAGTCGGGATGATGCAGTGTTCGCCATCATTCCAGCTTTGAAACTGACTGCAGCTTCGAGATTTGGTGCATGCGCATGCGGAAATCCTAAATTTGGGGTCTGTCATTCACAGCTGCGTTTGGGCTGTGCCCTACCCAACTCCCTACCCAACCACCCCCCCACCCCACTCCCCCTACAGAGAGCCAGCAATCGGTGTAATCACCTAAATCAGGGAAACTGATGGAAACTTTGGCTCTTCCGCAGTAGTACGCTGTAGAATTCCCCATTAAAAGTTAGACCCAAAGGGATTAAGTGTAACTGGGGTTTTACTTAAGACCTTGGTAGTGGTCATCTCCTCATGACTGTAACTGATCTGTTTAATGGACAGAACAATGTGCATCTACAAGATAAGAAAAACTCTGCCTTATAACTGATTGTATTTTTCTCCAAGGCTATCTAGTCCCAACTGCAGGTCTTCATGCATTGTAGATCCCATAGCAATAGTCAAAGCTTAGTGCAGCAATGCCCTGTGTAGCTCAGCTCGCCTTTTCAACATATGGTTTCAATTTCTGCTGACCATAGGGACCAAAAAATTAAGAATATCAGAGCCAGAGATAGATACCCAGTAAATACAGTGTTCAGCTTAGATATGGTGATCTGTATAATGCCTATCCCCATCTTTCTCAGTTTTTCTTTCACCATAATGGTTATAGAGGCCATAACGCTGTGCCTGTGGAACTAATGTTTCACTACCCTTAGTTACTGCAAGGTAGACAATATACTCACCTAAAAGGGTTCTTATTACTGATTATAATTTATATGCAATACAATGGTTGTCTTCTGAACAGCATTGTTAGTAGTATTGAATGTGCAGGCAAAGATGCTCATGTGCCATGAGGTGCCTTGCAAATGCAAAGTGTGCCACATATTCCCAGCCACATCCTGTGTACAATAGATTGATTGATGGCTGGTTTTGGCAATTAAGTTGTGTTTTTCTTTTTCCCTTCTTTACTGTGAGATTACATAGCCTCTTTGAATATTTTGGGTTTTTTGCAAATTTCCATGCCATTCTATGTTTTTCGAAACCAAACTCTTCCAGGTCTCAATGAGGAAGACACATTCCTTTCAGGTATCTTTGAAGTGCTTTCGCTAGCCATTCTGTGTGTGTTTGCCTTCTTATAGTTGACTGAAAAGATAACTTGAGGCAACGTGTTATCAACTTTACTGACAAAAAGGTCAGTCTTTCACAGCTAAGCTTTCAAGAGTTAATTACAGATGAGGAAGGCTTATGGCCAATCCTAGTTCATCCATCCAGAGAGTCCCTATCATCGCCCATTGCAGCAATTGTTTCTTAACTGATTCCAGATGTTTTGCCTCCATTACTCTGTCCAGGAGTCCATTCCATGTTTTGATCATTCTGTGTGTGAAGATGAATTTCTTGACATTAGTTCTAAATTTGCTCTTTATTTATTTGAACCTGGGACTTTTTGTTCTACTCTCAAAATTTAGTTTGAAGTAATTTTACAGATTTACCTTTTCTTATACTATTACAATACTCTATAAAAATTATCTTTCAGACATCTCTTTTCTAGGCTGGAAATCCCTGGATTTCCTCATAATTCAGATAACTAAGACTTTGCTTTTCTCTGCACTGTCTTCATTGTTTGAATGTCTCCTCTGAGTCTCAGTGACCAGTTCTAGACATGGTAAAATGTGATCTTACCATGGCACTCTATAGGTTATATAGTTTGGGGAAGACTTGCTCTGATCTTTACTGTACTGCTTGGCTATATATTTCAACATTTGTTGATTGCTGTTGTGCATTGGTTGGACATGTTCAACATTGAATCTACTAAGACTCCTAAGTCACTTTCAACTTTGTCCTTATCTATTTCAACACCATTCATAGGGCCCGAGCTTGGTGAAACGTAAGTTCCGCCCAATTACTGTCCAAAGGACCTCTAAGATCCTGACGGTACTTTGGGCAGAAGTTTGGTGAAAAAATGTGGGAAAAACCGCCCGGCGGCAAAATGGGCCTTGCACGCCAATTCTGGGTGGCAGCGGGCAGTAGGTCCCATTCTGGGCGGCAAATGCAATCCTTGGCAAAGTACTGCCGAGGATAGCGTTGGGCCCAGGGAGGGGGGAACAGATAAAATTTTAAAAATTCACAACAATAATAAAAAAACACCAGAAATTCTTCAGAGGACCCCATCCATCTAAATCCCTGCAAAAGAAATAAAGAAAAGTGGACTAACCTTTTTTTGCAGGTCTTCATATTTACCATTCAGGTAAGACCTGCCTCGACACGGTGGTCTCTTCTCCTGCTGGAGCGGAGGACTGCCCAGACCAAACTGGCAACTCAGCGGGTGGGAGGACTTTTGTTGGCATTGCATGCCAGCGGATGCCAGCGGATGGTACCTAGTGGTCTTCTCTCCCTGCCGGCGTGAGGACCTGACGAAACTCGCTTGGAGGGGAGAGTGCCCAAAAACCATCAAGACCGCCGAGAAAACTCGGCGACAGCCATTGGTGAGTCGACCAAACTCGGGCCCATAGACTATATCTGCAACTCATTTTTCCATCCTATTTGCAGTAATTGACATTTTTTGGGTTAAATTTTATCTGCCATTATTCTGACCCTTCAAAAAGATCATGGCTGATCTGATCCTGGCCTCAACTCCACTTCGCTGCCCGCTCCCCATAACCCTTGACTTCTTTATCTTTCCAAAATCTGTCTATCTCCACCTTAAATACATTCAATGACCCAGCCTCTGCAGCTCTCTGAGGTAGAGAATTCCAAAGATTCACGATCCTCCTCGAGAAGAAATTCCTCCTCATTTCCGTTTTAAATGAGCGACCCCTTATTCTGAAATGAGGGGTTCATGACTATCATGTTTGATAAGTGACATGATAGTTCGGGGCCAGAAGAGGCAAGGGCCTAGGGGCAGCACGGGCTAGCCCACACTGCGATCTGTGTGCGCACTAGGCCCGTACAGCAGAGCTGGTCTCCAGTCGTCTTGGGTAATCCTTGCCACTGGACCAAGACCTAGCTCTGTCAAGCAGGTGTGGTGACTGGTGTGCAACAGCCACCACAGGTTAAAAAAATCCACACAGAGGCATCTTCCACCCTTCAAGTTCGGGATCTGGAATATTAAGTACTTCATTGAAACACCTGTGAACTCATCCCTTTTTGGCATGGAAGCAAGTCATTGTCATTTCGAGGGACTGCCTATAATGATGATGACATATTTTGTTCAACTCATTCTGTAGTTTCTGAGATAGATCTTCAGATTTCACTGCCGCTCCTGATTTGGTATCATCTGCAAATCTGCTCAATTTGTATTCAGTTTCTGCATCCAAGTCATTGATCTAAATTAGAAACGGTAGTAGTCCCAGCATTGATTCCTGGGCATTCTGCTTAGTACTTACCCTCCACACCAATATTACTCGTGTAACAAGTCGTCGATTTCAACCGTCAGCTGGTTTCTTATCCAGGGGTTCTACTCTGGTGGTATTGCCCTTTGTTGGACAGGAGCTCACTGTTGGTTAGCCTTTAATTGCCAGATTTTCAGGATCATGGAGAGGCATCGTATGTGATATCCGTAATGAGCTTCTTTTGTCTGCTGAAAACAAAGCTAGCCTTTTTTAAATGAAGTGATAGCTCGTGATCAATTGTGGTGTCACTGGAAAGGGTTCTACTGAAGTATGTGAAATTCTGCAATAAGTTCAACAATGTGTTATTGACTATTGTTATCAGATCATGATACTGATACAGGTGCTGTCTGGTACATACCTTTGATTTTCTTCAGATTGATGATAAGTTCTTGTGGTTTTGCTTTGGGTCAAAGTGGTGTATGATGATGAAGATGAGGTTCTGTGTGAATGAGAGGGGCACAATTGTCAACAAAAGGGAGTTCATGGGCCAAATCTTCCTTGACTTTCATCTTTACCAGAAACTGGCAGGAGCCTGAAATATCTATATGTATCTATAATCAGGAAGTCATTGGGATCCCAATTCTAGTTTAACTGGGCAGGACAGAACCAATCCATTCAGTAAAACATTGCAGGATTGGCCTCAGGAACTGACTGATGCAACTGCAAGAACTATTGAAAGGGACACTCACCTACAGTCATTTGGTTCATACGATCTCTGTGCTTTTGTGATTACTGGATTGCCAAGGCATTGCAG
Source organism: Pristiophorus japonicus (assembly GCF_044704955.1). Taxonomy (NCBI): domain Eukaryota; kingdom Metazoa; phylum Chordata; class Chondrichthyes; family Pristiophoridae; genus Pristiophorus; species Pristiophorus japonicus. The sequence goes on along the minus strand of NC_091977.1, from coordinate 403,991,555 downwards.
AGTTTGGAGATTGCTTCTCTTTGATTTGATTAATTCACACTGACTAATTATTTCTATGGAAGTCATTTTTCTTCTTTATTCTGGATGGAGGAACAGTGGGAGGAAGAGGATCAGTGGCAGCAGCAGGCTCAGCAACCAAGACAAGCAACAGCTGGTGAGGGCAGCTCCTAGCAGATCTTATTCTCCTGGACATCTCAGAGGAGCAGTGTGTCAGGAGGCTGCACTTCTCCAGGCAGGCTGCTGCAGCCTGCTGTCTGTTGGATCAGTATGCCTTGCTTTGCCAGCAGCTGTCAAAGTCAACATTGCCCTGAATGTTTTTGCCTCAGATTCCTTCCAGGCTGCTATAGAAGACATCATTTACATCTGTCAGTCTGCAGTGCACAGCTACATTAAGCAGGTAACCAACGTCCTTTTAACCAAAGCCAATCAGTATATATCTTTCCCACTGGACGGCAACAGCCAGAATGAGCGAGCTCTGGTATTTGCTGCAATGGCCAGCTTCCCTCATGTACAGGGCATCATTGACTGTACACATGCTGTCAGACCACCAGAGGACAAGCCAGGAGCTCTTCTCAACAGAAGGGCTACCATTCCATCAAGGTTCAACATGGTGTGTCACCAATAGATCATGCAAGTCTGTGTCAGCTCTGTTGGCAAGGCAGGGAGTGCACTGAAAGAACAGTTTGGGCTGTTAAGCAGGTTTGCAACAATTCAGCGGTTTCCTGAATATTTGTATGCTGGAGACATCTGTGGGAACAAAGTGAAGAGTAGAGTGCACGGCCAGCTCGCAACCTGATCAGACCAAAGACAGATTTAAGGCATAGAAATGCCTTTGTATTGCACAGTGCATTTTGTTTGTTGTTGAAAAGCCACAAAGTAATTGAATTCTATGGATTTATGAAATCATTCGGCTAGAAATTCAAGTATTTACCGCCACGCTGTAGCACATGAAATGGCAAAAAATGGCGTAGTCGTTCTTTCACCAGCTCGTGGCGGTTCCCGCAGTGGTTGCCATTTTCTCCCTTCTCTTTGCACTGCCGGCAGTGCCTGGGAAAAAAATGGTGGCGCAGTGACATCAATCGGCGTGCAATTATTAAGGATGTCATAGCAGCGCATTTGGAAAGAGGTGACATGATACGTCCAAGTCAGCATGGATTTGTGAAAGGGAAATCATGCTTGACAAATCTTCTGGAATTTTTTGAGGATGTTTCCAGTAGAGTGGACAAGGGAGAACCAGTTGATGTGGTATATTTGGACTTTCAGAAGGCTTTTGACAAGGTCCTACACAAGAGATTAATGTGCAAAGTTAAAGCGCATGGGATTGGGGGTAGTGTGCTGACATGGATTGAGAACTGGTTGTCAGACAGGAAGCAAAGAGTAGGAGTAAATGGGTACTTTTCAGAATGGCAGGCAGTGACTAGTGGGGTACCGCAAGGTTCTGTGCTGGGGCCCCAGCTGTTTACACTGTACATTAATGATTTAGACGAGGGGATTAAATGTAGTATCTCCAAATTTGAGGATGACACTAAGTTGGGTGGCAATGTGAGCTGCGAGGAGGATGCTATGAGGCTGCAGAGTGACTTGGATAGGTTAGGTGAGTGGGCAAATGCATGGCAGATGAAGTATAATGTGGATAAATGTGAGGTTATCCACTTTGGTGGTAAAAACAGAGAGACAAACTATTGTCTGAATGGTGACAGATTAGGAAAAGGGGAGGTGCAACGAGACTTGGGTGTCATGGTACATTAGTCATTGAAGGTTGGTATGCAGGTACAGCAGGCGGTTAAGAAAGCAAATGGCATGTTGGCCTTCATAGCGAGGAGATTTGAGTACAGGAGCAGGGAGGTGTTGCTACAGTTGTACAGGGCCTGGTGAGGCCACATCTGGAGTATTGTGTACAGTTTTGGTTTCCTAACTTGAGGAAGGACATTCTTGCTATTGAGGGAGTGCAGCGAAGGTTCCCCAGACTGATTCCCGGGATGTTGGGACTGACATATCAAGAAAGATTGGATCAATTGGGCTTGTATTCACTGGAGTTCAGAAGAATGAGAGGGGATCTCTTTAGAAAGGTTTAAAATTCTGACGGGTTTAGACAGGTTAGATGCAGGAAGAATGTTCCCAATGTTGGGGAAGTCCAGAACCAGGGGTCACAGTCTAAGGATAAGGGGTAATCCATTTAGGACCGAGATGAGGAGAAACTTCTTCACCCAGAGAGTGGTGAACCTGTGGAATTCTCTACCACAGAAAGTTGTTGAGGCCAATTCACTAAATATATTCAAAACGGAGTTAGATGTAGTCCTTACTACTAGGGGGATCAAGGGGTATGGCGAGAAAGCAGGAATGGGGTACTGAAGTTGCATGTTCAACCATGAACTTATTGAATGGTAGTGCAGGCTAGAAGGGCCGAATGGCCTACTCCTGCACCTATTTTCTATGTTTCTATGTTTCTATGCAACGCCGACTTAACGTTTTCGTTCCGAATTTCAACCTTAGCGCTGAATTCGGCATTGTGTCCTAAGCCCACCAGGTAAACTTGGCATGCAAGCAGGCTGACAGTGGCGATGTCAGCACCTCTTAAAGGGACACAGACGGGAACCACCACTAGCCTCTTAAGCCTGCTCTAAAATTCAATAAGATCATGGCTGGTCTACGACCTTATCACCACTTTCCTGCCCTATCCCCATATCCCTTGATTCCCCTAGAGTCCAAAAATCAATCTACCTCAACTTTGAACACACTGAACGACTGAGCATCCACAGCACTTTGGGGTAGAGAATTCCAAAGAGTCACAACCCTCTGAGTGAAGGAGTTCTTCCTCATCTCAGTTTTACAAATCTCCACCTTAATCCTGAAACTATGCTCCCTTAGTTCTGGACTCTCTGGCCAGGGGAACCAACCTCTCAGCATCTAACCCATCAATCCTCCTCAGAATCTTGAATGTTTCAATAAGATCTCCCCTCCATCTTCTAAATTCCAAAGAGTATAGGCCAAATCTACTCAATTTCTGCTCAAAGGACAACTCTCTTATTCTAGGGATTAGTCTAATTAACCTTCATTGAACTGTACCTAAGACAAGTATATCCTTCCTTAGATAAGGAGACCAAAACTGTACACAGTACTCCAGCCCTGTACAATTGTAGCGAGACTTCCTTACTCTTATACTCTAATCTCTTAGTAATAAAGGCCTGGTCGAGTGTGGTCAGTGCTTCAATGCTGGGGATGTTGGCCTGATCGAGAACACTGATGTTGGTGCATCTATCCTCCCAGGGGATTTGCAGGATCCTGCAGAGACATTGTTGGTGATATTTCTCCAGTGAATTGAGGTGTCTACTGTATATGGTCCACGTCTCTGAGCCATACAAGAAGGCGGGTATCACTACAACCCTGTAGATCATAAGCTTGGTGCCAGATTTGAGGGCCTGGTCTTCGAACACTCTCTTCCTCAGGTGACCGAAGACTGTACTGGCGCACTGGAGGCAGTGTTGGATCTCTTCATCGATGTCTGCCCTTGCTGATAGTAGGCTCCCGAGGTATGGCAAGTTGTCCACATTGTCCAAGGCCATGCCGTGTTCTCGATCAGGCTAACATCCCCAGCATCGAAGCACTGACACACTCGACCAGCTCCGTTGGGCAGGCCAGATTGTCCTTATGCCTGATGCAAGACCCCCAAAGCAAGCGCTCTACTTGGAACTCCTACATGGCAAGCGATCCCCAGGTGGGCAGAGGAACGTTTCAAGGACACCCTCAAAGCCTCCTTGATAAAGTGCAACATCCCCACCGAAACCTGGGAATCCCTGGCCAAAGACCGCCCTACGTGGAGGAAGAGCATCCGGGAGGGCGCTGAGCACCTCGAGTCTCATCGCTGAGAGCATGCAGAAAACAAGCACAGGCAGCGGAATGAGTGTGCGGAAAACCAGACTCACCACCCACCCTTTCCTTCAACGACTGTCTGGCCCACCTGTGACAGAGACTGTAATTCCCGTATTGGACTGTTCAGTCACCTGAGAACTCACTTTAGAATGGAAGCAAGTCTTTCTCGATTTTGAGGGACTACCTATGATAATGAATAAAGGCCAACATGCCATTTGCCTTCCTAATTGCTTGCTACACTTGCATGCTAACTCTTTGCATTTCCTATATGAGGACACCAAGTCTCTCTGAAAACCAACATTGAATCGTTTCTCTACATTTATAAAATGTTCTGTTTTTCTATTCTTCCTACCAAAGTGAATAACCTCACATTTCCCACATTATACTCCATCTGCCACCTTATTGCCCACTCACTTAACTGGCCAGATCCATATGCATGCTCTGTGTCCTCCTCACAGATTACTTTCCCACCTAGCTTTGTATCATCAGCAAACCCTCCATCTAAGTAATTAATATAGATTATAGTTACAGCCTGCCAATCTGAAAATGACCCATGTATTCCAACTCTCTGCTTTCTGTCCATTAATCAATCCTCTATCCATGCTAATATATTACCTTGAATCCCATGAGCCCTTATCTTGTGTAACAACCTTTTTTGTGGCACCTTATTAAATGCCTTTTGGAAATCCAAATATACTACATCCACTGGTTTCCCTTTATGTAACCTGCTAGTTACATCCTCAAAAAATTCTAATAAATTTGTCAAACACGATTTCCCTTTCATAAAACCATGTTAACTGCCTAATCATATTACACAAGAGAATGTAATTTTTTTTAGTTCCCATTTTTTCTTTTATTTACATTGCAAGATTTGAGAATTCTTTTTAAGTTGAGAGTTCATGGTTAAGTGAGTTTATTCAGTGAGTACCTGAGACAGCAATTTATGGTGGTGTTAAACCCTGGTATCATTGAAGATGATACTCCTTATTACCTTACACCTATCTATATTGAAGTTCATTTTACAATTACACACACATACTGCAAGTTTACTAATGTCTTCTTGTATTTTGTCGCAGTACTCTGTATTTACTGCATTCTCCAACTTGGTGTCATCTGTGAATTTTGAAATTGTAGTTTAACATCTCATCCAAAAGATGGCACCTGCACTGGAGTGTCAGCCTAGATTTTGTCAAATGTTTTGTAATTTCTGATACTTCCTTGGTATGTCTGTCACCACATCATTTTCCTCCTTTTAAATATGATTTTATAGACAATTATTTACTATGATAATTCAGTAATAGTTGCTGGAAATACTGAACAAAGCACTCAAATTAAATGGATAAATTTCTACAGTTAACTCATTCTTTCTGTTACGTTATTGTTATTAATTTAGTTACAATGGACATTTCTCAGATACGTACAGGTATTGTTATTCTGGCTAAGGACTTTGAAGGATTATTTTGGCTGCCTGGATTGACATAACGTATCTCCTGTTAACTGTTATGGGGAGATGTAGCTCTGGCTTTTCAATCCTTTTTGAACCTTGACAGTTAATAAATTACTGGTACTTGGGAGCAGCACGAGCTGCGACGGCAGCGAAGAGTGATGTCATCAAGGTCTCGGTTGGTGATTGGAGTGTGGGCAGATACAGCAGGAGCGGCGAGGTCGGGGCGAATGAGCGGCAAGAGACTGTGGAGGGATGTGATCGGGGCCCACGGGAGGCATGAGTGCTGGGCCAGGGGCCCAGGGTCAACATGGGCCAGCCCACACTGCGATATGTGTGCGCACTAGGTCCGTGCAGCAGAGTAGGTCTCCAGTCGTCTTGGGTAATCCTTGCCACTGGATCAAGACCTAGCTCTGTCAAGCCCGTGTGGTGGCTGGTGTGCAACGGCCACCACACGTTAAAAAAATCCACGCACAGGAATCTTCCACCTTTCAGGATGTAGTTCAGGACCTGGAATTTTAGGTCCTTCATTGGAACATCTGTGAACTTATCATTTTTTGGCATGGAAGCAAGTCATCCTCATTTCGAGGGACTGCCTATGATCATTGAAAATGGAACAATGAGTGTAGGGTCTTTCCTGATGGATAAATTAAGATGGACCAAAGGCTTTCCTAATCTGTAAGTATCTTGTGATCATATCGATCAGGTCTAATTTATCTAATTTCACTATTCTGGGTAGTAGGGATGCCACAAGAAGCTTCAACTACCTCAGCTTAAAGATAGAAAAATCGCCAGGATTCGTACTTGCTATTTAAGAACTCTCTTGGATGTGTCTATCTACAAACATTGGGTGAGGACAGGGTTGGGCTTGGTTGTTATGCCCCTGCAGTCCAATAGCCTGTTGGCACTAACTCTCAAGGCTTATACATGGAAATAATGACCACCAGGCAAGGTAGCGGAGGGGTACTGGAATTCATGAAATTGTGCCCCAGCGAGGCGTCAACATCTTCAAGAGTGAAGAGGAGTAGGGAGACAAGAATTGTCAGAGGAAATTAATGTGAAATTTTATTTTTTTAAATACAATTTGCAGGCAGTGGAACAAAGTGGCACCATAGAGAGGTAGGGCATGAATTTGTGTCTGTAGTTCCACTCGTAGTGATATAATTACAACTGAGTTGGCTGGGCTGACATTCATTGAAGGGCAAGTATTTTCCCAAAAGAAGCAAGTGAAAGTTGTTGGGCGAGTCACCCTGAATTGTTCTTGCGTGCTGTCTGGTAGCTAGTTACAGAGCAACATTTACAGAGGCCCCGGAACAGATTGGCTGTTCTCTATGCCTAGCTGAACTGTGATAGATAACACACAGATCCTTAAAGAAAGGGTAAAAGTAGCTAAAGAAATGTGCAATGAAAGGTTAGGGCTTGAATAATCGCATTAACATTGAGTTCAAAGATTAATAAAGTACATTGACCTCTAAAATTATTTCGGTCATGTTGCCTTTCCTTCGAAAGTCGTTTAAACTGAATACAGGAAACTACTAAAAAGTCTGGAATCAAAGGTCAATCAGAAATGACGAGAAGCTGGGAAATGGTACTGCCGCTCCAGTGCTTCCATTATTCTTCAAACTTGCTGGAAATGCAACACTCTGAAAAAGATTTAGTCTTGAATAGAGTGGCACCAGCGACTGATGGAACCAATAACAGCCCAAAGGAAATAAATGGAAAGCAGGAAAATTACTTCATGTCACCATAACAACCAGCTGACATGTTCTCTAATACAATTCCCACTATTCACACTGCAAATTCTCAAAACACTGGTGTGACTGAGTTGATGCAATCCTGCCAGTAGAGGGCCTCGTTGATTTTAATACTGTAAAACTGGAATGTGAATCATATCGCTATGGGGGGTCACAAGCTGTTTTTTAAAATGAGGGTGATAAGCATTTGGAAATCCACTGTTGTACGCACAGTATGAGGTTTTCTGTGGGTTTGGTATGCACTGTCTTCCAAGCAGTGATAACGTTTGTTAGATCTATCTCTGGCATCAAACAACTGTGAGAATTTCTAATTGTTATCTGTAGTAAATAATTGATAACATTGTTAGAGAAACTGTTTTCTTATTGTCAGTCAGTTTTCAAGGACCTCAAATGTTTGTAGTCTTGTAACTGTATGTAAATTAATTTGCGGGCATTTCCATCACACATTTGATATTCATTTTTGTAGTATTCTGTTGGCTTTTTTCACAGTGATGAACAAAAAATTCTGCATTTAAAAATAAATCTGTATACCGGTTTACTTATTGAAACTATGTACGTATATCTTGTGTCCATCTGTTCTTCTCAGTAGCAGCAAATGATGGATAATTAACTTAGTGCCTTTGTCTTTCCCTTGCTAAATGTCCAACACATTTTTATTTTCAGAGCAAGAAAGAAATGAATGATGCTTCATAACTGACCAAGAAGCTGGTACAAAGCTATTAGCATCAAAACAGGCACAACAGATGCATTGGACTTGCAAAGGAAATGCATTAAGTGCTATACATACTCAAGGAAACTGGAGAGTGACCGTGGACAATAGCAGCCTGAAACCTGCTGAGCATTGCTCACAAAGCACCACGGTCAAGGTCAATAAGCATTACAGATGAAGCTCTTAAAATCAATTAGTAGCTTTTTGGCTATTTCTGATAAAAGTTGATGACAAACAAAACATAGGACAGAATTTAAGAAGATAATTTCTTAGGTAGTTGTGCAAATTCAGAGTATTACCTTTAGATATATTGGGTTGACTTTCCTCTCCCAGCCCCTACTGGGCACGTGAATAGCACAGCGCGCTGGAGGTGCTCTGCACTTGCGATGAGAGGAGGATGTACAAGGTCCCTGGCCATTCACAGTCTTGACCAATGTTCCCGCAGATTTTATTTGGGCCCGTCCCCTTTAACTGGCTGCGCGGGCCATTCAAAATTCCATGCACATGCGGTTTTTCTATTTAAAAGCCGGCTCACTGGCTGCATGAGACCTACAGACGCTGTGAGGTTGGGTGGCCACGCAGCTGAAAAAGGAATGGTGGTGTTGGCGCTCATCTGCCCTTAGACATCCCTAGAATACATGAATGCAACTTATGTGTGTGAGGAGCCAACATTGAAGAGGGCAAAGGATGATCAGGATGGCCAAAGGATGGCCCATCAATGCTCAACCCAAACTCTTATCAAGCATCCTGCCCCATTTCGAACAGCTTGGTTCAGTATGTGCTGCATCTCAGTCAGAAGGTTGTGGGTTCAAAACCCTCTCCAGGACTTGAATACATAACATACTCGAACACAGTGCAATTCTGAGGAAGTGCTGCATTGTTGGTGGTGCAGTCTTTTGGATGAGATGTTAAATTGAGACCCTATCTGTGCAGTTGGACATAAAGGCCTAGACATCGGAGAGCACTAATACCTTGCTGTTGTCACCACAGACTGAAGTTAAAGGCTGCCAAAAATAATAGCACTTGCAGGGTCGGGATATTGGCTCGGGTTGCTAATTAATATCAGCCCAGCGCTTGACTTGTTGTGGCGGTAGTCCTGAAGGAGGCCCAATGTAGCGTGGCCATAGCATCATTTCAGAAAGAACAACCTCCTCTTGAAGCAAGGCTGTCATTTTAGAAAGCAGTGTGGTTCCTTAAAGGAAAACTGCCTTTTAAAATGAAAAACTAAAATTAATTTCAAAATTGGCAGTTTTAGCCCTTAGAGCTCAAATGCCTTCTGAAAAAAAACTAATGTTAAAAAGTATTCCCAAATAGGAGTCCTCAGCCTTCTGTAACTAACAAAAATGGGAAAAGTGCTTTAACACCAACACAAATGGCTCAGCATAGAAACATAGAAACATAGAAAATAGGTGCAGGAGTAGGCCATTCGTCTCGTCGAACCTGCACCACCATTCAATATGATCATGGCTGATCATGCACTTCAGTACCCCATTCCTGCTTTCTCTCCATATCCCTTGATCCCTTTCACCATAAGGGCCACATCTAACTCCCTTTTGAATATATCTAACAAACTGGCCTCAACAACTTTCTGTGGTAGAGAATTCCACAGGTTTACAACTCTCTGAGTGAAGAAGTTTCTTCTCATCTCGGCCCTAAATGGCTTAGCCATTATCTTTAGTCTGTGACCCCTGGTTCTGGACTTCCCCAACATCGGGAACATTCTTACTGCATCTATCTTGTCCAATCCCGTCAGAATGTTATATGTTTCTATGCGATCCCCTCTCATTCTTCTAAATTCCATTGAATATAAGCCTAGTCGATCCAGTCTTTCTTCATATGTCAGTCCTGTCATCCCGGGCATCAGTCTGGTGAACCTTCACTGCACTCCCTCAATAGCAAGAATGTCCTTCATCAGATTAGGAGACCAAAACTGTATACAATATTCAAGGTGTGGCTTCACCAAGGACCTGTACAACTGTCGTAAGACCTCCCTGCTCCAATACTCAAATCCTCTCGCTATGAAGGCCAACATGCCATTTGCCTTCTTCACCGCCTGCTGTACCTGTATGCCAACTTTCAATGACTGATGTACCATGATACCCAGGTCTCATTGCACCTCCCCTTTTACTAATCTGTCACCATTCAGATAATAATCTGTCTTCGTGTTTTTGCCCCCAAAGTGGATCACCTCACATTTATCTACATTATACCGCATCTGCCATGTATTTGGCCACCTAACCTATCCAAGTCACCCTACAGTCTCTTAGCATCCTCCTCACAGCTCACACTGCCACACAGCTTAGTGTCATCTGCAAACTTGGAGATATTACATTCAATTCCTTCATCTAAATCATTAATGTATATTGTAAATAGCTGGGGTCCCAGCAGTGAACCTTGCGGTACCCCTCTAGTCACTGCCTACCATTCTGAAAAGGACCTGTTTATTCCTACTCTTTGCTTCCTGTCTGCCAACCAGTTCTCTATCCACGTCAATACATTACCCCCAATACCATGTGCTTTAATTTTGCACACTAATCTCTTGTGTGGGACGTTGTCAAAAGCCTTTTGAAAGTCTAAATACACCACATCCACTGGTTCACCCTTGTCCACTCTACTAGTTACATCCTCAAAAAATTCTAGAAGATTTGTCAAGCATGATTTCCCTTTCATAAATCCATGCTGACTTGGACCGATCCTGTCACTGCTTTCCAAATGCGCTGCTATTACATCTTTAATAATTGATTCCAACATTTTCCCCACCACCGATGTCAGGCTGACTGGTCTATAATTCCCTGTTTCCTCTCTCCCTCCTTTTTTAAAAAGTGGGGTTACATTAGCTACCCTCCAGCCCATAGGAACTGATCCAGAGTCGATAGAATGTTGGAAAATGACCACCAATGCATTCACTATTTCTAGGGCCACTTCCTTAAGTACTCTGGGATGCAGACTATTAAGCCCTGGGCATGCTAGGGAATGGGCACCCAGGGTCTCAGATGCAGCCCTCCAGCTTTGTTCAGGGAATCAACACTGCAAGAGCAATCCTCTACCACAGGTGCCAGGAGGCCCTCCAGAAAGGAGGATTTGGGACCAGATCACCAAAACCGTCACTGGCAGCAGTGTCACCCCCACCCCCTGGCTCCAGTGCCCAAAGAAGCTTTATGACGTCAGAGCAGCGGTCAAGGTCAGTGAATGCATCTTCAAAAGCTGTCTGTACCAACTGCACCACTAGCCTCACACACTTCTCAATGCATGACTGCCGCCCCTGCCCCCCGCCAATTACACACTTACTAACAATCTCTATCAAACACGAGGCACACCTCCTATTTCTAGCCTCACCTCATCCACTTGGAGGAGACAGCGCTGACCAAACTTGGCAGTGGCATGGCTGAGCCCTTGGGCAGTAGCAGGGCTGAAAGGATACAAGATGCAGGTATCCAATACATTATCCTCCTTCCCACCTCTTGCTTTCCCACTCTCCCCTCACCACAATCTGAAATAATAGCATAAAATGCTGGAAATATTCAGCAGCTCAGGCAACATCTTAACCTGATACATGAACTCTGTTTTCCTCTCCGCGGATGCTGAATATTTCCAGCAGTTTTTTCTTCTCAGAGGCTTTCCTTTACCATCTGAGGCCTTGCAAGCATCTAGCAGCACTCCCTACACACATAAAAAAAACTTTTACCATGTTTTGCACCACACCAGTATTTCAATAAAATATTTAAAAATCCAGTCCCAAAGCTGAAGTGCAAACTTACTTGAAAGATGTGTGTGTGTCTTTAAGAAGTGCTGACAGTGTCTCTGTCAGTCCGTTGCATGCTGAATTCAGCGCAAGGGTCCAAGTTCGCAGAGCGTAACATTAATTTGGTGTTGCACGCCGACTGACATCTCACTCTCCTCATTTGCATCTCTAGGACCAGCACTGCTTTCGGCAGTGCTAAGGCCCTCACCAAAATGGCAGCCGTGAGTCCCGTGTCAGAGCCAGGCGTTAGAGCGGCAGTCCCCAGTTTTTTCCAGGATTGCGGCGCAAATGGGTGGCACTAAGTAGCCCGATCTCCTGGCCAAAATATCAGCAGGGCAGGGAATCCTCTCAGTCTCCTGGCAACATTCCTCCTTCAACCAACAACAACAATAAATATATAGCTGGTCATTCATCTAACTTGCTGTTTGTGGGATCCTGCTATGCACAAATTGACTGCTACATTTGCCTACATAAGAACAATGACTGAATTTCAAAAGTTGAGGAGTAAGAACATGTTAAGGTACAATATCAATGATAGTTATTTCTTTATTCCTATGTTTCTGTTGCTACATGTTAATTCTTCTAAGCACTTACTGCTCTTTGAGTGGGAATTTTAACCTAATAAAATGGGTGGGTTGGGGTCATGTAAGAAGTTAAATTATTAAAAATATGAATCCCGACCAGAACCCGCATCCAGCCCACCCACTTCGAGTTTTAAGGGAGGTGAGCTGGGGGCGGTCAGCCAATCCGCTTCCAGGAGGGGGGTCGACAATTAAATATTATACTGAGGCTGGAAGACTCTGATTTAACCTCCATTTTAAATTTAACTTCAGCTGGTTGGGTATCTCAGGCCACGTGAAACCTGTTAGCTAAAGTAAGGTGAGGACTGCTGGATCCAGGAAGTAAGTTCCCCATCTTTACGGATCCCCTCCCACGCTTCTCCAGTCCTCCCCGTGCTCCTCGAGCCATCCTCAGCCCCCACACGATCCCTCCTTCCCTCCTTTCTCCATCCTAGTGTCACAGGCCTACCCGCCCGCAGCCAGCCAGCCTCTCAATCTGGCTGGCTGCACCTGGAAACAAAAGTTTTCCATGCAAATCAGGCACTGCCATTAAATTCGGCAAGGCCAGCAGCAAACCCGTTCTCCCGGGTTTCATGACTGCTTCAGAGATCCCGCTCCCAACCTGCCTCCGCATTAAAATTCAGGCCTCAATTTGTTGTTCCACATATTTGTCACATTGTGTGTTACCAGTCATTTTTTCATGCAATGGCTGAAATATACATTACCAACATTTTTGTGCTGTGAAATGTGGCCACTTATGCTTAATTTTACCTATGAGCCCTCTCTATGGGCTCCTTACCCGCAGTTTCCTGCACCTCTCCTTGACATGGATCCACAGCCTGGCCTAATATGGGCTGAGAGGAGATGCTTCCACAAAACCATGTAATAACGCACTGTCCGACTAACATCCGATTGGAAAGATCATCAGAAATGGCAGGCTAATGAGTCCTTTATTAAAATAATATCCTCTCTTTTTATGTGTTTTTATACATAACTCATTACAACTATCAGTATTAACTAAATCTAACTATGCTACACCGTGACTAGGTTACTTTATACTTGCTAAGTTGAAAATGGTACGAAACCAATTATTAGTCCAGTGAATGAATTGTTTTTGTGCTGTGAAACAAAAATGTAGAATTACAGTTTAGAATAAAATAATGAAAATATCACTATATATTGATTGCCTTTTATCAAAGGTCCCTTACTGTTCCATCTTTATCACTTGCCTAAGACCTGAAAAAAGATGCATCTGTGCCATTGGTACAATGAGTAAGGGAACTTAAGTTTTACTTAATTTAACCTGCTGTTTATTGGTCAGTATAAACAAAGTGGCTCAGTGTTACTTGTACTCTGACTTTCCTTTTTCTGGGGAAGCACCCAAAAGGAAACATTTGCTGGGCTATGGGGAAGGAATGGTGAGTGGGATTAACTGGATAACCCTTTCAGTGAGCTGGCACAGGCACAATGTACTGAATGGCCTCCTTCTGTGCTGTAGGATGCTATGATTCCACTGTTAACTTAGCCTCTCCTCCCCTCTCTGTTTAAGTTTTGTAGTTTGAGTTTGGCTCAGTTGGGAGCACTCTTGCCTTTGAGTGTGAAGGTTTTGTGTTCAAACCCACTTCAGAATTTAAGTCTGTAGCCACCACCTTACAACAGCCCTTGAAATGCTGTAGAGATCAATTGATTATTTTGTGGATTTTTGTATCAAAAAAGGACAATATTGAAATGCCCTGAAAAGCTGTTGTGAAACTTAACAATAATTAGAAAATATTTTGTAGTAATTGAATGTACTTTGAAAATTTAAAAGCCATCTTGGTCAACCATATTACAGTATTGACTCAGCAAGCAATAATTGCTGACAGCTTAATTTTAAATGTATGGAATTGACAGTCAGAGCACTGAGAAACAGGGTACTGCAGCTTTTAAATGTTAATTGATTGCACTTTAACTGATTTATTTTTGTGTCATCAGTTCACATCTAAAGCCGGGTCTGCCTGGAAATTTTACACACAAATCTTGAAGTGCAGCAACCATTTTTACTGCATGTTTTTTGAATTGTATTTTCGGTTGGCAGTGGCTTTTTATGTGCCCTCTTGGGCTTGTTTCCTGCTATATTTTACTGAATTATGTTATACCATGTTGATTGCAACTATAAGCATCAGTTCGCTTATCTGCTGTGGCAGGTTCTGTACCTTTGTCCCTTTTTACATCGTCACGCTGCTGACCCCATGCTCATTCCCTCTCCCCATAATAGAGGAGCCCCTAATAGGTCTCAGCTGGGATATATGATCAGCCATCCTGATGTGTGGAGAGTTATCACAATTACATGCCTGTCCCCAAGCCCTTGGAGTTCCCTAATGATTTAGTTGGATGAAGAGCACCCTGACAGCCTAAGAATTAATGCATCCCAACTAGATTAATTTCTAATCTTCACATCACAGTATTGTGAATTGAGATATATTTATTTCAGAACTGACTTATGTTATTATATTTCAAATCATTTTTTGTACTTTTGAGCTATAGAAAATGTAAAGCTTGTTATGTATAAGCATCCACAATCATACTACATCTTTGTTATTCCCACATTCTTTGGACATTAGTTGTTATTGGTGGCCATTTTAAATGAATAGGTCAACTCCTATGTGCCTCTGTAAGTAAGAAATTATATAACAATAGATTAGAACTTGAATAGCTTCATTCATTGTACTGTTTTAAGATTTTTTATGTGAACCTTTTGCTCATCAAGGTGAGAGATGCTATGTCTAAGGAATAAACACTCTCCATTTTGGGCATCCAAAGTCAGCGTCAATCATCTCCAGGTCAGGTAGAGCAGACAGAATGAACTTGCATCTTATCATGTCTCTCAGAAACATCTCAGAATATTTCAAATGCAATGAATTATTTTTGAAGTGGAGTCAATGTTGTTATCTTGTAAATCTGCCTCTACTTTGCCTCAACAATGTGTTTCAGCCCTAGTCTTTGAAAAGCACGCCCTGCTGCATGAGTGTGACCATTTCTCATTTCTTTCATCAGCCATGCTTTGATCCTCTGAGAGATTGCCAAGTTAGTGCTAAAGTAGGGATAGGTTAGTGCTGTCCTCTAGGGACTGGTTGAGACTACCCAAATTCATTGCCTGTAATCCTCATTTTTAATAAATAGAACTAGCAATATTGAGCAAATTGGATTTTTACAGATTATCTTTCAAAGGGAAATAACATTTTGTAGGTTAGACCTGAAAACATAAGTGTGAAATGTGAAAAGGCCATTTGACCCATCAAGGTTTTTCCTTGCATAATGTGTAGTCATGTACTCTCCATAGAGTAGTGGATTTCCCTAATGTGCTGTTTAATTGTTTTGATTAACATAGTGCTGGATAAAAGGGATTGAAGGGGTTTTGAGGAGAGAGACAGATGATCAAATACTCAACAGAACATGAAGGCTTGTGCACTACTGGGACCATTGTATTGATATTCTGATATTTTGCTTGATTATTTTTGGAGATCAGTAAGAAATTTCACAAAGTTTTAATCTTTTTGAATTGACCTTTGTTTAGTCCCCTCCCTCAGAATACTGTGTAGGTTGAGTGGACAAATTGAGTGCAACTTCCAACTTTGACTAGGGGGTTAATATGGGCAGTTGCGGATCAGTTATCATTGTACACTCCACCATTCCAGGTGGAATATATAAAGGGCATCCGATTCGCTACCGCCATTTTAGGCCCTCGCCAAAGTTGCAAGATCCGGCCATTGTAAACAGTCTGTGAAGGGAATGGGACAGATGGGCTAAATGGCCTTTTTGTTAATCCACACTTACCTATGTTCTTAATTCCTGAGGTAAGTCATAACCAAAGACATGACCTCAAAGAAGATAAAAGAGTAAAATTTCTCTTTTGACCCTTCATACAATCTCCTACTTAACATTATCAATCTAAGCTTGTAATCTACACTGTTCAGCACTACCTATTTGCAGTAGAGAGGTGGCATTCCTATGAATCAATCACAGAACGAAAGCCATGTATCGTCAATGTACATTTTTATCTTAATAGTCTTCAGTGCCTTTCATCAATAGATATTCATCCATTTTTGACACATTAACATAATTTTGAAAGGGCATTTGTCTCCATATTTGTGGGGATGGGGAGAATGGAAATACATTACCTAAGAGTAGTGATGACTAACCAAACAATTTCAACATTTAAAAAACTCATTCTCAGGATGTGGATGTTGCTGGCAAGGTCAGCATTTATTGCCCATCTCTAGTTGCTCTTGGGAAGGTGGTGTTGGGCATTCTTCAGCTGCTGCATTGCAGCAATTTGATACAACAGAGTGGCTTGCTAGGCCACTTTGGTGGGCAGTTAACAATCAACTGTTTGTATGACACTGATGTCACATACAGGCAGAAAGGTCATCGACCTGAAATGTAACCCTACGTTTTTCTCTCTCAACAGATACTGGCTGACCTGTTGAGTGTTTCCAGCGTTTGTTTTTATTTCAGATTTCCTGCATCTGCAGTATTTTGCTTTTGTCCAGTTGAGTTACTCTGTGATATATCCAGAGATTAGTCATAAAGAGGTGGAATTAGATTTGATACTTAGTCTTGTCAGTTAGCTGATCTCAGACAGGGTAATGTTAGAGGATCACAATTGGCTTTAGTGCCTTGGTTAGGTAGAGGAAAATCCATCAGGGTGACTATTATCATGCAACCCCTGCAGGAAAGTGCACTTGTGTGGACATCAGGTGAGGACAGGGTCAAACCTTGTTGTGATGCTTTCTGCAGTTGAATAGCCTGCTGACATCCACAGCTAAGGCTCACACATAAATACTAACTAGTTAAGCAAAATATTGGAGGAGGATCCAGCATTTGTGGAATTGAACCTAACAATGCCTTGAAGGGACAGGAAAAGTGGTGGGACACAATTGGTGGAGAAAAAAAATTAAACAGTGAACTATATTTACACAGATGAATAAAACCTATATATTGTACATATGTTTACCCATATATAAGGTATTCACACTCGTCACTTGCAGCATAAAAAGTGGAGTAAAAATACACTTCTTTGAAACACGTAATTGCTTTAAGGGCTGCAGGAAATGGAAGCGTTTATCCACACCCCTCTTGTCACATTCAGTAGAAATAATTGACTGCATTTTGCTGTCATGGTTCTGTTCCATAATATTCAGTTCAACATATTGAACACAATTATCTTTCTTTCCCCTCATCAATGCATATTCATACAACAAATATTTTTTATGTGATTTCTTACACCTTGTGCTGAAATATACTGTAGCTACATTCCTAAAAAGACTTTCACCCAGCACTGCAGTCCCAGCCAAATCACTATGCATATAACCTATTCAGGCTAATGAAAATAAAAGATCAACTAAATGTTGTGCTTTATTATAGAATCATTTTCTAATCCTTCTTCTGAATTATTAAACAGGCCTTGTCAGGCTTTGTCTGAGTATCTTGCCATCCATGTGACTCAACATTGACCTTCTATGTAACATCAAAACGATACACTGATCGATTGGGCCAATCACAGCTGCTTGCAACTTCTGGAAACCCAGTAGCGGCCTCAAAATTCAAGCACCTTCTGCAGATGTTTACATTTCAGTGTTCCAGCCAATGAACCTTATGTCAAGCTTTTCTTTTAAAAATGGCACTAACAATTCAAAATATTGCATGAGTAAATTTGCTTTTTCTAACTATGAAACATGATTTGATACTACATTCCAGATCTAAAACATCATCATTTTCAAAGAATCCAGTGGCCTTAAATAACATTTAAATTTAGAAGACGAAGACAAAAATAAAAACAGAAGAAGCTGGAAATACACAGCTGGTCAATCAGCATCTGAAAGAGAAAACACAGCAGTAACCCTTTACTACAGGCCCAATGAAGACTCGCACCCAAAATATTTGCCTATGCTTCTCTTTCATATGCTGCAACTTCCCATTTTTCTGTTTTTATTTCAGATTTCCAACATTTGTAATATTCTTTTCAACAAAGAACTCTGGTTTTGATACATGATGTTAAAGGAAAGCAACAAATCAGTACCATGAGTACCAGTACAAGTGATTACACTCTTCTCCAGGTAACTGATCTCCCATACTTTTTAGACATTATTCTCATTACTTTATCTAAGACAGTTTTCTTTCCTTCAACAATCCTGGCTGCAAACAATTTAACAGTTTATAATTTGAACTGAATAAAATGAGATAGATACGGGTGTCAGGAACTGAAGAACAATGTCCCGATATTAATGCAAAGGTGGGATCTGAGTGGAGGGCGGGCTGAAGGGGGCAAACCGTAAGAAAACATAATGTGTCAGATTCTCCGATTTCAACTTGATTGACTGAATAATTTTTCCTCTGTGTTTCACGTCTCACAGCGGGCATGATGCACTTGCATGACGCATTGCCAAGGGACTATTTCAAGCGCCAAAGCAGAAATGGAATTTGGAGAAACCAGGAGGTGTTTAGGATGGACGCACAAAGAGCAAGGACAGCACCCAGATTTATTGATGCTTCCTTTGAATGTCGCACTTTATCAGGGAGGCTTTGAGGGTGTCCTTGTAATGTTTCCGCTGCCCATCTTTGGCTCGTTTGCCGTGAAGGAGCTCCAAGTAGAGCGCTTGCTTTAGGAGTCTTGTGTCTGGCATGCAAACTATATGGCCTGCCCAGCGGAGCTGATCAAATATGGTCAGTGCTTCAATGCTGGGGATGTTGGCCAGGACGAGGACGCTGATGTTGGTGCGTCTGTCCCCCCAGGGGATTTGTAGGATCTTGCGGAGACATCGTTGGTGATATTTTTGCTGGGTGCAGTCAGGAGCAGGAGGGACATATTTTTCACCAGCAATGGGAGGAAGAAACCTTCTGCTGTCACCAAGAAGGTGTGGTTGGAGGTGGCTGAGGAGGTGAGCAGCGGGAGCACTATGTACTGGTCTTGGATGCACTGCAAAAAGCAGCTTAATGACCTAAGCAGGTCAGGAAAAGTGATTACATTTTCTGATTCACTTACATCGTGTGGTGTACAACACCTCCCACCCCCACTAGCACATCTGCGTTACTTTCAGTTGGTGATGGAGAGACAGGGAACTTGCAGATGGCTGGTGACAGAATTACAAATATTTCTGATGCACAAATGCTGACTTTATTTCATCAGGAACTAAACTATGAGAAGACCGAGACTGAAGTCCGATTGAAAACATCCATAGCACCCCCCTTCCCCCGTCCTGATGCTGACCGTTTCAAGCCTCCAGCTTCTCAGAAACATCTGTAATCATAAGAACTCTCTGCAAAACTTTTGTGAAAGGGAACTGACAAAGCGACTGTAAGCACTGGGACTTTATTCAAATCAGGCAATCAGAACTTTAAACACCCCATGAAGTGCTGTGCAATCTCGCCTTCGTTTCACTGGCGAGTTTCCCGAGCCTCAGGAAAGCTGCACTGGAGGCAATAAATTCAAATCCCTGTAGAAATCATTTGAAAAATGGTCTCATTATCATGTGGTATTGTCCGAAACAAATGCGCTAATGATCACTCCACCTCCAGCAAACAGGTTACTCGCACGCAGCCAACATGCCTCTGTCAACACTGGATGTGGGCGCGTTGGAAGTGAGTTACTGTTGCACTTGAACTGTTTACAATTTTAACTTCCCACCTGCCCCCAACCCACCCATTCTTGAAGATTAAAATTCCCCCCAATCTGTTATGAAACTTGTGGGATCCTTATCCAATTTATGTACATGGTGGGGAATCTCTGCTTATAGTCTGATCACTGAAGTGAATGATCGGGGCATCGCACACAACTGTGGCTCAGTTTCCAATGTGCACTCTTGGTGGGCAAGGCTCTCCACTGGTAGCATAAAGTCGGAAAATTACTCCTCGAATTTATATGGTGTGTAAATTTGGAATTTAGACGAGCGTCAAGCTTGCCTGGTCATTGTCATCTCCCAGGTGGGTCCCCTGCACGATCCCAGCAGGAGTCAGTACCTGGCGGCAGATGGGAGCAGGTTTTTGGGTGGCAGGAGGCCACTACTGGAATGGTCCCAGGCAGTCAGGTATGTGCATGGTGGAGGGTCCAGAAATGAACACGAGAATGCCTGGGGCAGAGGAACTCCAAGGTTTCCTTGTGGGGCCTGGAGGAGAAACCCTGCTCTCCCGACCCACAAGGAAACCTTTAAAAACGTCCTTTCTCAGCCCTTACTGGGCCTGCTGCCCCTTGGTGCCAGGTTTCGTGGTCCCGCACTCAGCAGCAAACACATGATTGGTGGTTAAATTCACAGCGGGGACCGAATTATGTCACTGGACTCCAACTTTTGAAAATTTATGAGACGAGCCTCAAACAAGAGGAAGAATGGAGCGGGGTGTGAGTTCAGCGACCTTCCCGAAGGACGCTGCCTCCATCTTAATTTCCCTCATGCCCGTTGCTCATGGGGCATGGGAGGTTAAACTTGGGCATTTACTGCTTGTTCTCTTATGAACATATAGATTATTGAAGGTGATATTAGCAGATCAAAACTTTGTGGTATGACATTACTGTATCTGCTGTTTGACTGCTACTTTAATTAAATGGGTAATGGTTCTATTCAAATGCTAATATTAGCATCAATCATTTCTAGGATATAATGTTGCATTTTACCCACCATTAAGTAATCTAACTTGTAAGAATAAAAATGCTTAGTAATGATAAAATTGATTCCGTATATATATATAAATGTTAAAAGTGTAGATTATGCGAAAAAACAAGTTTGAAGAGACAAAATGGATAACTTCCCCAAGTTCGTGTCTCCTCTGGCTGGGCAGAGCTCAAGGAACAAAGTAAGCATGGCTTTGAAACTCACCAAACTAGAAAAGGTGTTGATTGGAAAGCCATTAACCTGATCAAGGAATGGCACCGGGCCTCCAGACAGACACATGTATAAGGAGAAGCCAATCAGGAATGGCTCTGGAACCAAGACCCAATCCTGAGGCTTTCTGACAAACAATAGACTAGGGATATAATAAAGATTGTTGGGTCGCTCTCTTCTCCTTAGCACATGGCAAAGCAGGAACCTCCCTCCACAGCAGAAGTAAGGACATGTGCTTGTGCTCTGCCAGAGGGAAGTAAAGTATACCTTTTTATAAATCATTATTGTAACATCATTGTATCTGTTGTAACTAAGTAGATCTGTAGAATAGCTGATGACTGCTGATAGATGTGCAAGTGTGTGTGTTCAATAAACTATTCCGAATTGTTTTAAAAGAATCGGTCTTGCTGTCAATTTAATGCCAGAGATTTAGAAATCTTACAGACTGGCTAGTTCTCCGACAGCACTATTCCCCCTGTCTTCTTTCTGAGGATGAGGGGCAGGAGGGCTCTCAGCAGGAGGCCTTACTCACCTAGGGTCTTCAGCGAGCACTTCTCCTACCTGCACCTAAGCCAGGGGCAGTGTATTACGAGGCTCCGCTTCACCAAGGAGGTGGTAACTAGATCTACAGCCTCAGAGCAGGGCGACGACGGTGCTCCCAGTGGCCCTCAATGTCACTGCAGCCCTCAATTTTTTCGCCACTGGATCCTTCCAATCTGGAGCAGGAGACATAGCTCACATCTCCCAGTTCATCATTCATCGCTGCATCTGGAAGGTTACAGAGGCTCTCTCTGCTTCAGGAGAAGGGACTTCATTGTCTACTCTTTGAACAGAAAGATGCAGCAGGAGCACGTATGTGGCTTTGCCAGGATAGCAGGACGCCATCAACTGCACACACATGGCTTTGCAGGCACAGTATACCAATCCTAAGATCTTCTGTAACCGCAAAGGCTACCACTAACATAATGTGCAGTTGTTGTGCGACCACACCCAGCGCATCCTGATGGTGGCCAGCAATCTACCAGCCACCACGTCAAGCCTGAGGGTGGCTTCTTAGAGACAAGGGCTATCCGCTCTGCACTTGGCTGATGGCTCCCCTCTGCAACCCCACCAATTGTGGACAGCACTCATATAATGACAGACGCCAGAGTGGGGGTTCCATTTTGTGCTGCATGCTCCACAACTTGGACATCATGAGGGTGCACCCCTTGCTACAACAGGTTCTGGGACCACCTCAGGAAGAGGAGGGAGAGGAATAGAAAGAGGAGGAGGAGAAAGGGAGGAGGTAGACAGCATCCCTGTTCTGGACAGGTTGTCTGTGAGCCACTGGATCCTTCCATTCTCCTTAGCACTCCAGTTCCCCTGAATGAAACCCCAGATCCCCATTGCTAACCACTTCTCCACCTTACCTTCCTTCTGTCATGGAACATCACAGCATCCTCCAGGGCACAAAGCTGAAATGAGACCAACCACAAAACACACATTCAAACATAATTTACAAATGTATCAACTTCAAATCAAAATAAGTCAAAATAAAGTCAATTAATCACCCTTGTGCATTCCCTTAGTGTCTGTCTTTGATGTTCCTTTTCTTACTCTGGTGCTCCTATGAAGTGCTCCCCCAGTGGCTGTAGCATGGCTGGTGGAAGGCTGCTGAGTTTCAGTGGGAGAGACTGCAGATGGCCTTGCAGGATGACCTCGAGCAGCTCTGGCCCTAGAAGAACCGGCTTTAGACTGCACCACCTCAGCATGGGTGGCAGCAGTCTGGGCTGGCGGGATGACAGGCAGCAGCAAGGGCACTGGTGGAGTGGCAGTGATGGGAGTAGGAATGCTGTAATTCTGAGAGAGGACAGATTTTTGTTCCACAGAGCCGCTGCCACTCCTGCAGGGCGGCGTCTCAACATTCCCAACCATCTGTTGCAGGACAGATTGCTGGACTGCTGTTATACCCTGCAAGCCCCTTTTCTCACTCATAATCCCAGTCACAATGGCATCAGTCTGAGCTTGCATGGCAGCAAGCTGAGGCTGCAGGAGAGCAGTCTGCGCTTCCACTGCAGAACTGAGACGTTGGGTCGCTTCCACCTCTGCTGCAATGGAAGTTGCGATATCGTCCATCACACCCAGCATCGATTGGGTCCACAAGTTCTCTAGTCGAATTGCCCATCATTTCCATCTTGCAAATCACGAGTTCCAAGCTCCATGCAATACTTCGCAAAATGTTGGAGCCGGACTCCTCCACGCTCCTTGACAATGGCAAGAGGCTCTCTGGCAGGCTTGCCATTGCACCGAGCATTTCTGTGTGCATGCCCATCACCCTTCTTCTGAAGGCCACCCCATCGAGGTCATCATCTGTGTCCTGTGTAGCAAAACCCGTGCACGAACTCACCCTCCGAGAAGCTGGGACCTGCGCTACCCTTTCTCCCTGGCCTGGTTGCAGCCCACTCATGCCCAGTGACTCACTGCATACAAATCCTGTCTCTATTCCACCTTCTGAAGCACGTGCCATGCCATTTACTGAGCTGGGGTTTGTGAGTGTCAGATCGACGGATGGTACCTCTTCTCATTCTACTCCTCCACAACGGGGATAGGCTGGGCTGGTGATTGGGTATCTGAAAGGAAAAATGTACACACCATCAGCAACTTTTTTGTGAGAAGAGATTGTGGGATGAGGGGAAAATGGAATGTGAGAAGAAAGATTAGGCATGAGCATACTGTCATCATCAGCAATGCTTGCACTTCCCCCGACCACCACCAACACTGTCACTGCCCCTCCAATTATTAACAGTACGGCTTCCTCCAGGTTCATGAGGTTCTTCATTCTGGCTTGCCCGCCACCTGTCCGCTGTGCTCCCGGAGGTTGTGCCCCACCTTGGTCTGCAAGAGAAATGGAAGTGTGTCAGTGAGTGTAATGCAATGTGTTTGAGTGATGTGCCTGCCTTCACAAGGTTAAATAGCTGGCAGTGTGTGCAAGGTGTGAATGTGGGTGTTGCAGAAGTGGTAAGGCTGTGAGGGTGAAATGAAGCTATGATTGTGAGGTATGAGTGGTGATAGGTAGAGACTGTTGGCAGGTGAGTGCTGGGGATGTGGTGCATTGAGAAGTGCGTGAGACTTAAGGCATTTAATGATGCATTCACTCACATTGACCACTCATGTGAGGTCATTAAAGTTATTGCGGCACTGGGTTCAGGTCATGGGGACACACTCCTCGCAGTGACAGCTTGAGCAATCTCCTCCCAGATCCTTCTTGTGTTCAGTATGGAAGGCCTCCTGCCCCGCTACAGGTAGAGAACCTCATGGCATCTTTGGACCACCAGAACCAAGGTTTCCAATGCCGCATCAGAAAATCTTCTAACCCTTTCCCTCGGCTGTTGGACCATGGCTTTATTTAGATTGACAATGAAGTGCTTCTGCAACAAAGCACCTCCCCTTTAAGAAGTGTAGAGAGCGTAGGCCATATTTTATTGGCCAGTAGACTGCACTGATATTGGCCTCCCTGTTCAGCACTAAGCCAATCAGCAGCGTGCTTAGCGCTGAGATCAGCGCTACAATCATGTAAATGAGCAAGCAGCATGAATTTTGTGTGCTGCCGGTACCACTTTCAAATGGCGCAGGCAAATAGAGCTTGGCATTGCCCCTGCCCATTTTTGGGTCTTATCCAATTTCTAGACTACTGTATCTAAATGTGAGAAGCATTCATAATAAAAGAGATGAATCGATAGCACAGATAGAAATAAATGGGTTTGATCTAATAACTATTATGGAGACATAGGCCGGAATTTTGCCTACCTGAGAGGGTCTGGTGGGGCCGGTATCCATGGCTGGTCATGACTCTACTGCTGGCTCCACCCCACTATTGAAAATGAACTTACCTTAATGAGGCCTATTCAGCCCGCCCCGCACATTACCCGGCCCAATGAGATGGAATGGGTCTGGTGATGTCATTCATGACACGTTTTCAGCTGGGATCCTTAAAGGAACTTTAATATATGTATACTTGCATTTACTCTGTACAGCCACCAGAGGGCTCATTCCCCGGAGTCCCAAGGGATCCTATAATCCCTTGGGAGCACAGGTATTTAAGAAGGCCTCACAGTTTGGAGAGGCACTCTGGAGACCTGCAATAAAAGACTAAGGTCACACTTTACTTTGAGCTCACAGTGTTCAGTCTGACTCTTTCTCCATACACAACAACTGGCGACGAGATACAGATAGCGAACCCAAAGATGTAGAGAACAGTGGGCATTCTGCAGAAATTTTCAGAGGGAGGTGATTGGGAAACTTTTGTGGAGTGACTCGACCAATACTTCGTGGCCAACGAGCTAGATGGGGAAGAGAGCACTGCCAAATGAAGGCCGATCTTCCTTATCGTCTGTGGGGTACCAACGTATGGCCTCATGAATAAACCCATGGAGAAATCGTACAACAATTTGTGCGCACTGGTCCAAGAGCATCTGAACCCAAAGGAAAGCGTTCTGATGGCGAGGTACCGGTTCTACACCTACAAAAGATCTGAAGGCCAGGAAGTGGCAAGTTATGTCGCCGAGCTAAGAAGCCTTGCAGGACATTACGAAGTTGAAGGACATTTGGAACACATGCTCAGATACTTTTTCATACTTGGCATTGGCCTGAAAACCATACTTCGCAAACTTTTGACTGTAGAGACTCCAACCTTGTGTAAGGCCATAGCAATAGGCCAGGCATTCATAGCCACCAGTGAAAATACGAAGCAAATCTCTCAGCACACAAGTGCTGCTACAAGTACTGTGAACAAAGTGATGTTATTTTCGAATCGTAACGTACAGGGCAGGTCACACATACCTGCAGCTGCACGTCTGCAGATGTCTCAGAGTCCACCATCAAGGGTGATGAATGCAAGGCCATTAACACCTTGTTGGCGCTGCGGGGGTGATCATCGTTTCCATTCATGCTGATTCAAAGGATACGTTTGCAAGGGTTGTTGAACAATAGGACACCTCCAACGAGTGTGTAGATGAGCTGCTAAGCCTGTTAAACCTGCAAACCACAATGTTGCAGAGGAGGATCATGACGAAACAGAGCCTCAGATAAAGGAAGCAGAGGTACATGGGGTACACACATTCACCACGAATTGTCCCCCGATAATGCTGAATGTTGAACTAAATGGACTCCCGGTGTCAATGAAGCTGGACACGGGCAAAAGCCAGTCCATCATGGGCAAAAAGACTTTCGAAAGGTTGTGGTGCACCAAGGCCTCAAGGCCAGTCTTAACTCCAATTCGCACAAAACTAAGAACTTACACGAAAGAACTGATTCCTGTAATCGGCAGTGCTACCGTAAAGGCCTCCTACGATGGAACGGTGCACAAGCTACCATTCTGGGTGGTACCTAGCGATTGTCTTACGCTGGTCGGCAGCAGCTGGCTGGGAAAGATACGCTGGAACTGGGACGACATCCGAGCACTATCGTGTGCCCAGGTCTTAAACAAATTTCCTTCACTGTTTGAACCTGGCTTCGGGAAATTCCAAGGAGCAAAAGTGCAAAAGTGCAGATCCACCTAATTCTGGGGGCATGACCCATCCATCACAAGGCGAGAGCAGTACCGTAGATGATGAGAAAAAGGATAGAGATCGAGCTCGACCAGCAACAAAGACAGGGCATCATTTCACCGATCGAGTTCAGTGAGTGGGCCAGTCCTATTGTCCCAGTCCTCAAGGGAGACGGCACCGTCAGAATCTGTGGCGATTACAAAGTAACTGTCAATCGTTTCTCCCTGCAGGACCAATACCCACTACCAAAAGCCGACAACCTCTTTGCAACGCTGGCGGGAGGAAAGGCGTTCACGAAGCTGGATCTGAATTCAGCCTACATGGTGCAGGAACTGGAGGAATCATCGAAGGCCCTCACCTGCATCAACATGCACAAAGATCTTTTTGTTTATAACAGATGCCTGTTTGGAATCCGATCAGCGACGGCGATATTCCAGAGAAACATGGAAAGTTCACTGAAGTCGATCCCGCACACCGTGGTCTTCCAGGACAACATCTTGGTCACAGGTCGGAACACAGTCGAGTACCTGCAGAACCTGGAGGAGGTTCTTAGTCGACTCAACCGCGTGGGGCTCAGGTTAAAACGCTCGACGTGCGTTTTCCTGGCGCCTGAAGTGGAGTTCCTGGGAAGGACGATTGCGGCGGATGGCATCAGCCCACCAACGCGAAAGCGGAGGCAATCGAGAACACACCGAGGCCACAGAACGTGACGGAGCTGCGGTCTGGGATTCTTGAACTACTTTGGTAACTTCTTACCGGGTCTCAACGCCCTGCTTGGATCACGACATGTCTTACTACGAAAAGAAGGTGAATGGGTTTGGGGCAAAAGCCAAGAAAATGCCTTTGTAAAAGTGAGAAAATTGTTATGCTCAAACAAATTGCTTGTGTTGTATGATTCATGTAAGTGTTTGGTACTAGCATGTGATGCGTCATCATATGGCGTCGGGTGTGTATTGCAACAAGCTAATGATTTGGGGAAACTGCAACCGGTTGCTTATGCATCCAGGAGTCTGTCTAAGGCTACAGCATTATTGAAAAAGAAGCGTTAGCGTGCGTTTATGGGGTAAAGAAAATGCATCAATACCTGTTTGAGCTAAAATTCGAATTGGAAACTGACCAGAAGCCACTTAGATCTCTCTTCTCCAAGAATAAAGGGATAAATACCAATGCGTCAGCCCGCATCCAGAGATGGGCGCTCACGTTGTCCGCATACAACTACGCCATGTTTGCCACTCACGGCTTACCCGATGTCCTGGTGAGCAACAACTGGCCATATTTTACCAGTGCTGAGTTCAAAGAATTCATGACCCAGAACGAGATTAAACATGTCACATCTGCCCCGATTAAACTGGTGTCCAATGGTCAGGCAGAGAGAGCAGCGCAAACCATCAAGCAAGACTTGAAGAGGGTAAATGAATGCTCAATGCAGACTCGCCTATCCCGAGTCCTGCTTAGCTACCGCACGGGACCCCACTCACTCCCTGGGATCCCACCTGCTGAACTGCTCATGAAAAGAGCACTTAAGACAAGGCTCTTGTTAGTTCACCCTGATCTACATGAACAGGTAGAGAGCAGACGGCTTCAACAAAGTGCATACCATGATAGCGCAAATGTGTCACGTGAGATTGAAGTCAATGATCCTGTATTTGTATTAAATTATGAACAAGGTCCCAAGTGGCTTCCCGGCACTGTTGTGGCCAAAGAGGGGAGCAAGGTATTTCGGGTCAAACTTTCAAATGGACTCATTCACCGGAAACACTTAAACCACTTAAATGTGTCACGTGAGATTGAAGTCAATGATCCTGTATTTGTATTAAATTATGAACAAGGTCCCAAGTGGCTTCCCGGCACTGTTGTGGCCAAAGAGGGGAGCAGGGTATTTCGGGTCAAACTTTCAAATGGACTCATTCACCGGAAACACTTAAACCAAATCAAACTCAGATTTACGGACTATCCTGAGCAACCCACCTTGGACCCCACCTTTTTTGATCCGCCAACATACACACCAGTGGCAACCGGCACCACGGTTGACCACGAAGCAGAACCCATCATTCACAGCAGCCTTGCAGGGCCCAACACACCAGGCAGCCCAGCAAGGCCAGCTGCACAGCAGCCCAGCGAGGACCAAACAAATGATTCAACAATACCAGCTTTCACACCGAGACGATCAACCAGGGCAAAAGGGGCCCCAGATCAACTCACATTGTAAATAGTTACACCATTGACTTTGGGGGAGGGGAGTGTTGTTATATGTGTATACTTGCATTTACTCTGTACAGCCAACAGAGGCCTCATTCCCTGGAGTCCCAAGGGATCCCATAATCTCTTGGGAGCACAGGTATTTAAGAAGGCTTCACAGGTTGGAGAGGCACTCTGGAGACCTGCAATAAAAGACTAAGGTCACACTTTACTTTGAGCTCACAGTGTTCAGTCTGACTCTTTCTCCATACACAACAGGAACCATGGCCACATTACATTTGAAGTTTAATCTAACATAGTGCCGTCAGTGCACTACGGCATTGGAGTGCTGCAAATACTGACAGTGACTGCACAGAGGCAGAGGGCTGCACCCAGGATCTCCGATGACTCCATCCATATACTTATGGAGGGAGTCAGAGCACGCAGGGAGATCCTTTTCCCTTCGAATGGGCAGAAGAGACCTCCCCAGAAGACCAAGATAGCCTGGTTGCAGATTGCAGAGGAGGTCACAAGCAGGGATATGTTCAGGTGGAGGTGGCTGCAGTGGCGCAAACCTTTCAATGATCTCATTAGATCACAAAACGTTAGTACAAAGCCACATGCAACCTCATCCTGCTGTGCCTCTCATCACATGCCCATCACTCTGCCTTCCCTACCCTACTCCTGCACATCCTTACTCACACCAACTCACCTTGCACCTCCACCATCCCTCTCTCTCTCTCTCTCTCTATCTACATTATCACATCTCATCTCACTAACTACCTCTCAAACTCACTGTCATCCTAGAGCTATCATACCAACTAACTACACACAAGGGTAGCCACTTGGGTGTTTAATGCAATGTTTATGTAAAGTTTCTGTTAATGTGGCGTCAAATATAAAAATCTTTGGGCTGGAAATTCGGTCATGTAGCACCTCTGTTAGTGCCCCGGAGGGACAGTAATGCTGGTCTAATTGCTTACCACTCAGCGGCAGGGCTTGCAGCGCCCCACCGGGAAACTTGGTGCTGGTTTTGTGGCGGCGCCAACCATTACCACCTCGGTTGGTACTTTCATTCAGATCGTGACGTCAGTCGTTGTGCAGCATCTCGCTAACGGCCCGCTCACAAAACACCCCCCAATCACACCAGAGAAACCAGGTGGTTCCACAGTCCGCTATCTGCAGCCTATTTAAAGGAGGGAGGAGGATCATAAATCGGAGGCCACATTGAGCGCAACTTTTCCGCACAGTACGCTGCGTGAACCTCTGAGTTTAAATCAGAAGAATGATCTGCTACTACAGGGTCCTTACAGCTTGAGTGAAATAATGTAATGGGTGCATTAGTAGTTCATCAGCGTCGCCTACACCACGCTCTGGTTAGGCGGTGTGAAGATACAAGGGCTGTTGGTCATGCAGGGCCATGAATAAGGTGAGGCCGCAAACATCAGGACAGGAAGCCTTACCCCTATGAGGTTGCAGGCAGCATCGCTCATTACTCCACCTCTGTGAGGAGCAGTGTGAAAGAAGGATGCTGAGAGAGATAAGCCATCTCCCACAGGCAGACCTGCAGCCTCACATCGGGAGGAGGAGAATGAGGAACAGGAGCCTGGTGAGGCGCCGAATGGCCAGCCACCCCAGGAGGAGCACCGTACACAGTGGAGGCAGCATGGCAATGTTGCCAGTGCAAGAGCCACACGTCAGTGGCTCATAATGCATCGGGTATCTTGAATGGAGGAAGCTCAGGGATGCAGCGAATAGTGACCGCGCAATGTGCCACCATAATGGCACTTCTCCGTTAAAGTCTCCGTTAAAGAAGCCAATGCAAAAAGAGCAACGTAATATTTTATTGACAATGCCAAGGTAGTTGCCTCAAACACCACAACCATCATCAACATCATAGGCGGTCCCTCGAAATGAGGATGACTTGCTTCCACGCCAAAAAAAGGACGAGGTCACAGGTGTTTCAGTGAAGGACCCGAACTACATCCTGAAGGGTGGAAGATGCCTGTGCGTGGATTTTGTTAATGTGGGGTAGCCGTTGCACACCAGCCACCACATGGGCTTGACAGAGTTAGGTCTTGTTCCAGTGGCAAGGATTACCCAAGACGACTGGAGACCAGCTCTGCTGCACGGACCTAGTGCGCACACATATCGCAGTGTGGGCTGGTCCGTGCTGCCCCTGGGCCCCTGCCCCAAACTCACGCCTCCCCTGGGCCCCAATCACATCCCTCCACAGTTTCTCGCAGCTCCTTCGCCCCGACCTCACTGCTCCTGCTGTATTTGCCCATGCTCCAATCATCGACCTGGATCTTGATGACATCACTCTTCACAGCCGTTGCCCTCCTGCACCAGCTCGCGCTGTACCTTGTAGTGGCCTGCCTCCACGCTGCTCCCAGGCCGCCGCTCGCCACTCCTTTTATGGCCCGACCTGCTGCTGATGGTCTTTCGCAGGTCGGGGCCTCCATGCTGCCAATGGAGTGACACTACAACCAAACCCTCCCCAGCAAGTAACAAAACAAAACACAACATCCTGTTGAAACAGCATCAAACACAATAAAGTTAATCAATGTTTGGACAAAGACCCTTTCCATTATTCATCCCACAGTAGCATCCACATGGCATATTAGGCACACACACTCACAACATTGTGATTGTGAGTTGTGAGGAGGATGCAAAGACACTGCAAGGCGATTTAGATAGGTTGAGTGAGTGGGAAAACACATGGTAGATGCAGTATAACGTGGATAAATGTGAAGTTATTCACTTTGGTAGGAAAAACATAAGGACAAAGTATTATTTAAATGGTGATGGCTTGGGAAGTGTCGATGTACAGAGGGACCTGGGTGTCCTAGTGTACCAGTCATTGAAAGCAAACATGCAGGTGCAGCAAGCAGTTAGGAAGGCAAATGGTATGTTGGCAAGAGGATTTGAGTACATCATAAGCAGTCCCTCGGAATCGAGGAGAACTTGCTTCCACTCCCAAAGTGAGTTTTTTGATGGCTGAACAGTCCAATGCGAGAGCCACAGACCCTGTTACAGGTGGGACAGACACTCGTTGAGGGAAGGGGTCGGTGGGGCTGGTTTGCTGCGCGCTTCTTCCGTTGTCTGCGTCTGGCCTCTTCATGCTCCTTGCGTCGAGACTCAAAGAGTTCAACGCTCTCCCGGATGGACTTTCTCCAACTCGGGCGATCTGCGGCCAGGGTCTCCCAGGTATCAGTGGTGATGCCACACTTTAGCAGGGAGGCTTTGAGGGTGTCCTTATAATGTTTCCGTTGTCCTCCTTTGGCTCGTTTACCATGAAGGAGCTCCGCATAAAGCATTTGCTTAGGGAGTCTCGTATCTGGCATGCGTACTATATGGCCTGCCCAGCAAAGCTGATCGAGTGTGGTCAGTGCTTCAATACTAAGGATGTTAGCCTGGTCGAGGACACTGATGTTGGTGCACCTGTCCTGCCAGGAGATTTGCAGCATCTTGCGGAGACATCGTTGGTGATATATCTCCAGCGACTTGAGGTGCCTTCTGTACATCGTCCATGCCTCAGACCCATACAGTAGGGCGGGTATTACTACAGCCCTGTAGACCATGAGTTTGGTGGTAGATCTGAGAGCCTGGTCTTCAAACACTCTTTTCCGTAGGCGGCCGAAGGCTGCACTGGCGCACTGGAGGCGATGCTGAATCTCCGCATCAATGTCTGCCTTTGTTGATAAGAGGCTCCCGAGATATGGGAAATGGTCCACGTTGTCCAGGGCTGCGCCGTGGATCTTGATGAATGGAGGGTAGTGCTTGCGGCGATGACAGGCTGGTGAAGGGCCTTTGTCTTATGGATGTTAAGCGTAAGGCCCGTGCTTTCATATGCCTCAGTGAATACATTGACTATATCCTGGAGTTCAGCTTCTGAATGTGTACAGACGCAGGCGTCGTCCGCATACTGCAGCTTAACGACAGAGGTCGGGGTGATCTTGGACCTGGCCTGGAGGTGGAGTAGGTTAAACAGCTTCCCACTGGTTCGGTAGTTTCATTCCACTCCAGCAGGGAGCTTGTGGATTGTGAGGTGGAGCATGGCGGCGAGAAAGATTGAGAATAGGGTTGGAACAGCCCTGTTTGACCCCATGAATTGGATCCGTTGTTAAAGATCACGGCCTGCATGTCATCGTGAAGCAGGCGAAGGATGTTGACAAACCATTGGGGGCATCCAAAATGGAGGAGGACGCTCCATAGACCCTCACGATTGACAGTGTCAAAGGCCTTTGTAAGATCGAAAAAGGCCATGTATAAGGGCTGGCACTGCTCCCTGCATTTTTCCTGCAACTGGTGTGCTGCAAAGATCATGTCCCGTAGGGGGCGAAATCCACATTGTGATTCTGGGAGGAGCTCCTCGGCCATAGGGAGAAGACAATTGAGGAGAACTCGAGCGACAACTTTCCCAGTGGCTGAAAACAGGGAGATTCCCCTGTAGTTGCTGCAGTCGGACTTTTCCCCCTTTTTAAAACTGGTCACAATCACTGCATCTCTGAGATCTCCCGGCATGCTCTCCTCCCTCCAGATGAGAGAGATGAGGTCATGTATCCGCGCCAACAGCACCTCTCCGCCATATTTTAGCGCCTCAGCAGGGATTCCATCCAGACCCGTAGCCTTATTATTCTTAAGCTGTTTTATGGCTTTGCCAACCCCATGCAACGTTGAAGATTCACTGAGTTGCTGGCGGGTCGCATGCTGTGGGATGGAATCGAGAACACTCGAGTCAAAGGCAGAGTTTTGATTGAGGAGATCTTCAAATTGCTCCTTCCAGCGGGCCCTGACAGCCTTGGTGTTCTTGATGAGTGTTTCCCCATTCTTGGCCAGGAGTGGGGTGGGACCATGGGAGTTTGGACCGTAGGTGGCCTTGACTGCAGTGAAGAATCCTCGCATATCATGGCTGTCAGCCAGTTATTGTATCTCCTGTGCTTTCTCCACCCACCACCTGTTCTTTAAGTCCCGTGTTTTACCGGATTTCGTTGCGGACCTCTGGCACTTGGCCAGCCTCTGTAAGTTAGATGCCTGCAGGGGGGGGGAGATGCTACGGGATTTCTTTATTGAGGGCATCGGTCATGCTGGGATTTTCAGAAAGCTAATTGAGACCAAGGACTTGACCTTGTAAGCGGCGGCGTTGACGGCTCAGACTTTTATGGCGGGGGAGGAGGAAACCAAGATAATATATGCGCGCAATTCTGCCTCCAACGTGGCGATGGATCAGGGAGTCAATATCATAACGCGACACAAAGCTCCACAAGCAGGCAAGGGCAGTTTGACACACCCCAGGCAGCAATAGACCCAAGAGTAAGTCTCCAACAGAGACAATGGCAGGCTGAACGGACATTTATGCCCCCGCAGTGGACAATGCGGCCCGGGATGGGGCCATTGACACCCACTAACAGGGTGCTCAAGAGCAGTCAAAGGGACAATCAGCGAAGAATGCCTCACAACAGCTCTTTTGTTCACAACAATGGGAATCTCAGTTCATGCTGGAGGTGTGGGGGCAGACAGGCTGCCAGGACTTGCAGGTTTCAACAGTTCGTTTGCAGAAATTGTAACCTCAGTGGCCATTTAGCCAGAATGTGCAGAAAGCCTGTAACCAGGCTAATATACGAGGTGGATGAACCAGATGTGGGGTCTGTGAGGTAGGATGACACTTGGGGCAAATCAATGGATGCTGAAGTTCAGTGGGTTCATGTGGCAAACATTCACAGCTCATATATCAAAACGCCACCTATGACGATGAAAGTCCTATTAAACAGCATCCCTGTATGCATGGAGCTGGACACGGGGGCCAGTCAGTCACTCATGAGTGTTCAACAATTCGAAAAGCTGTGGCCACTCAAAGCCAGCAGACCCAAACTGGAACGCATTGAGAAGCAATTACGGACGTACACCAAAGATATCATTCCAGTGCTAGGCAGTGCAATGTTGGCGGTCACACACAATTGATCGGTGAACCGACTGCCATTCTGGATTGTCCCGGGCAATGGTCCCGCACTGTTGGGGAGGAGCTGGTTAGCTGAGATGAACTGGAAATGGGGGGATGTGCACACCATGTCATCTGTGGAGCGAAGTTCATGCTCACAGGTCCAACAGCAATTTGAGTCACTATTTTAACCTGGCGTCGGGACGTTCAAAGGTATCAAAGTAGTGATACGCATCAACCCGGACGCCAGACCAGTGCACCACAAAGCCAGAGCTGTGCCGTTTGTGATGCAGGAGAAAATTGAAAGCGAGTTGGACCGGTTGCTGAGAGAGGGCATCATCTTGCCCTTTGAATTCAGCGACTAGGCAAGCCCCATCGTTGCCGTCCTAAAAGCGGATGGCTTGGTCAGGATCTGTGGAGACTACAAGGCCACTATCAACCGGGTGTCCCTACAAGCCCAATACCCACTCCCGAGAGTGGAGGACCTTTTTGCCACGCTGGCAGGCAGCAAGCTGTTCACCAAGTTGGACCTCACTTCAGCCTACATGTCCCAAGAACTGGCTAACGAATCTAAACTACTGACCACCATCACCACACCCAAGGGACTGTTCGTTTATAACAGGTGCCTGTTTGGCATTCAATCAGCGGCCGCGATTTTTCAAAGAAGCATGGAAAGCCTGCTCAAATCCATTCCTGGAACAATCGTATTTCAGGACGATATCCTCATCACCGGTCGTGATTCCGCGGAACACCTCCACCACCTGGAGGAGGTGCTACGCCGACTGGACCGGGTAGGCCTGCGACTCAAGAAGTCTAAATGTGTGTTTTTGGCTCCCGAGGTCGAGTTTCTGGGCAGGAGAATTGCTGCAGATGGGATTCGGCCTACCAACTCCAAAACAGAGGCGATTCGACGAGCGCCCAAGCCCTGCAACACATCGGCGTTGCGTTCATTTCTGGGACTCTTGAACTAATTCGGGAACTTTCTGCCGAACTTAAGCACATTGTTGGAGCCGCTACATGTGCTCCTGCGTAAGGGTTGTGATTGGTTTTGGGGGGACTGTCAGGAACGGGCTTTTAATCGGGCGCCGAACCAACTTTGTTCAAATAAGTTGTTGACCCTGTACGACCCCTATAAGAAATTGGTTCTGACATATGATGCTTCGTCCTATGGGGTTGGGTGCGTGTTGCAGCAGGGTAACACTGAGGGTGAACTATAAGCTGTGGCTTATGCCTCCATGTCACTCTCTCAAGCTGAACGGGGTTATGGGATGGTTGAGAAGGAAGCACTCACATGTGTCTATGGGGTGAAAAAGATGCATCAGTACCTTTTTGTAAGGAGGTTCGAATTAGAAATGGACCACAAGCCATTAACATCCCTGCTGTCAGATAGCAAGGCCGTCAATGCCAATGCATCAGCTCGCATACAACGATGGGCTCTCACGCTCGCTGCATATGACTACACCATCCGGCATCGGCCCGGCACCGGAAATTGCGCTGACGCGTTCAGCAGGCTTCCACTGGCCACCACCGAGGGGGCAGCGGAGCAAAGCGCTGAGATGGTCATGGCTGTCGATGCCTTTGACAGCGCAGGCTCCCCCATCACAGCCTGCCAGATCAAAATCTGGACCAACAGAGATCCCTTCCTATCATTGATTAAGAAATGTGCCCTGACTAGGGATTGGGCACCCGCACACGGAGCATGCCCTGAAGAGGTCAGACCGTTTCACAGACGGATGGATGAGCTCTCCATCCAAGCCGACTGCCTACTATGAGGCAGCCAGGTAGTCATGCCCCAGAGGGGCAGGGAGGCATTCATCAGGGAACTCCACAGCGAGCACCCAGGCATCGTGCTGATGAAGGCCATTGCCCGGTCACATGTGTGGTGGCCGGGAATTGATTCAGACCTGGAACACTGTGTTCGCAGGTGCACGACATGTGCCCAGCTGGGTAATGCCCCCAGGGAGGCCGCGCTCAGCCTGTGGCCCTGGCCCACCAGGCCAATGTCACGTATTCACGTAGACTACGCGGGCCCATTCATGGGAAAAATGTTTCACATTGTGGTTGATGCGTACTCGAAATGGATCGAGTGCATCATTTTGAATTTGTGTACGACATCCACCACTGTGGAGAGTCTGCGCGTGGTCTTTGCGACCCACGGCTTGCCGGACATCCTTGTTAGCGATAATGGCCCATGTTTCACAAGCTACGAATTCTGAGAGTTCATGTCGGGTAATGGCATTAACCATGTCAGGACAGCACCGTGCAAGCTGGTCTCCAATGACCAGGCGGAACATGCGGTCCAAATCATAAAGCAAGGCATGCTCCGGATTCAAGGACCCTCCCTTCAATGCTGCCTACCGCGCCTCCTGCTGGCCTATAGGTCCCGACCGCACTCACTCACAGGGGTCCCGCCCACGGAGCTACTCATGAAACGAATACTCAAAACTCGGCTGTCCCTCATTCATCCAGTCCTGGCCAACATTGTTGAGGGCAAGCACCAGTACCAAAACGAGTATCATGACCAAATTCAAGGGGGAGATGTTTGGAAATTGATGACCCCGTATTTGTTCTCAATCACGCTTTGGGGCACAAATGGCTTGAGGGTACCGTAATAGACAAAGAGGGGAATAGGGTCAAAGTGGTTAAAATTAACAATGGGCAGATATGCCGCAAGCATCTGGACCAAGTGAAAAAAAGGTTCAGCATGGACACTGAGGAACCTGAGGAAGATCATGAGATGATATCCACACCACCGCCAGTGAGCGAGCAACAAGAACATTCAGCAGCATGCATAGTCCCTGCGGTCAGCCCGGACTCGCCGGAATCACCACAGGTGACAGACACGCATACCAAGGCTCAACAACCAGAGCCTCAACTGCGGCGCTCCACGAGAGAGTGCAGACCACCCGAGAGACTTAACCAATGATCTCAATAAGATGTTGAGGGGGAGGTGATGTCGTGTATGTAACCTTTATGAAACAACACTGCAATACTGTATATACGTAAGAAATGCACATCTTGACCACAGGGGGTGAACTTGTGGGAGACACTCCTCACCTGGTCATCCAGGTATATAAAAGGAGGTCCCACGCATGGTCATCACTTCTTGGTCCTGTGAATAAAGGTTCAGGTCATAGAAACATAGAAACATAGAAAATAGGTGCAGGAGTAGGCCATTCGGCCCTTCAAGCCTGCACCACCATTCAATGAGTTCATGGCTGAACATGCAACTTCCGTACCCCATTCCTGCTTTCTCGCCATACCCCTTGATCCCCCCGAGTAGTAAGGAATACATCTAACTCTTTTTTGAATATATTTAGTGAATTGGCCTCAACAACTTTCTGTGGTAGACAATTCCACAGGTTTAGCACTCTCTGGGTGAAGAAGTTTCTCCTTATCTCGGTCCTAAATGGCTTACCCCTTATTCTTAGACTATGACCCCTGATTTTGGACTTCCCCAACATTGGGAACATTCTTCCTGCATCTAACCTGTCTAAACCCGTCAGAATTTTAAACGTTTCTATGAGATCCCCTCTCATTCTTCTGAACTCCAGTGAACACAAGCCCAGTTGATCCAGTCTTTCTTGCTATGTCAGTCCCGCCATCCCAGGAATCAGTCTGGTGAACCCTCGCTGCACTCCCTCAATAGCAAGAATGTCCTTCCTCAAGTTAGGACACTAAAACTGTACACAATACTCCAGGTGTGGCCTCACCAAGGCCCTGTACAACTGTAGTAAGACCTCCCTGCCCCTGTACTCAAATCCCCTCGCTATGAAGGCCAACATGCCATTTGCCTTCTTAACCGCCTGCTGTACCTGCATGCCAACCTTCAATGACTGATATACCATGACACCCAGGTCTCGTTGCACCTCCCCTTTTCCTAATCTGTCACCATTCAGATAATAGTCTGTCTCTCTGTTTTTACCACCTAAGTGGATAACCTCACATTTATCCACAATACTTCATCTGCCATGCATTTGCCCACTCACCTAACCTATCCAAGTCACTCTGCAGCCTCATAGCATCCTCCCCGCAGCTCACACTGCCACCCAACTTAGTATCATCCGCAAATTTGGAGATACTACATTTAATCCCCTCGTCTAAATCATTAATGTGCAATGTAAACAGCTGGGGCCCCAGCACAGAATCTTGCGGTACCCCACTAGTCACTGCCTGTCTGAAAAGTACCCATTTACTCCTACTCTTTGCTTCCTGTCTGACAACCAGTTCTCAATCCATGTCAGCACATTACCCCCAATCCCATGTGCTTTAACTTTGCACATTAGTCTCTTGTGTGGGACCTTGTTGAAAGCCTTGTGAAAGTCCAAATACACCACATCAACTGGTTCTCCCTTTTCCACTCTACTTGAAACATCCTCAAAAAATTCCAGAAGATTTGTCAAGCATGATTTCCCTTTCACAAAGCCATGCTGACTTGGACCTATCATGTCACCTCTTTCCAAATGCGCTGCTATGACATCCTTAATAATCGATTCCATCATTTTACCCACTACCGATGTCAGGCTGACCAGTCTATAATTCGCTGTTTTCTCTCTCCCTCCTATTTTAAAAAGTGGGGTTACATTGGCTACCCTCCACTCTATAGGAACTGATCCAGAGTCTATGGAATGTTGGAAAATGACTGTCAATGCATCCGCTATTTCCAAGGCCACCTCCTTAAGTACTCTGGGATGCAGACCATCAGGCCCTGGGGATTTATCGGCCTTCAATCCCATCAATTTCCCCAACACAATTTCCCAACTAATAAGGACTTCCCTCAGTTCCTCCTTCTTACTGGACCCTCTGACTCCTTTTATATCCGGAAGGTTGTTTGTGTCCTCCTTAGTGAATACCGAATCAAAGTACTTGTTCAATTGGTCTGCCATTTCTTTGTTCCCAGTTATGACTTTCCCTGATTCTGACTGCAGGCGACCTACGTTTGTCTTTACTAACCTTTTTCTCTTTACATATCTATAGAAGCTTTTGCAGTCTATTTTAATGTTCCCTGCAAGCTTCCTCTCGTACTCCATTTTCCCTGTCCTAATCAAACCCTTTGTCCTCCTCTGCTGAGTACTAAATTTCTCCCAGTCCCTGGGTTCGCTGCTATTTCTGGCCAATTTGTATGCCACTTCTTTGGCTTTAATACTATCCCTGATTTCCCTTGATAGCCACGGTTGAGCCACCTTCCCTTTTTTATTTCTACGCCAGACAGGGATGTACAATTGTTGTAGTTCATCCATGCTGTCTCTAAATGTCTGCCATTGCCCATCCACTGTCAAAGCCTTAAGTATCATTCGCTAATCTATCCTAGCCAATTCACACCTCATACTTTCAAAGTTACCCTTCTTTAAGTTCTGGACCATGGTCTCTGAATTAACTGTTTTCTTCTCCATCCTAATGCAGAATTCCACCATATTATGGTCACTCTTCCCCAAGGGGCCTCGCACAATGAGATTGCTAATTAATCCTCTCTCATTACACAACACCCAGTCTAAGATGGCCTCCCCCCTAGTTGGTTCCTCGACATATTGGTCTAGAAAACCATCCCTTATGCACTCCAGGAAATCCTCCTCCACCGTATTGTTTCCACTTTGATTAGTCCAATCTATATGCATATTAAAGTCACCCATGATAACTGCTGCACCTTTATTGCATGCACCCCTAATTTCCTGTTTGATGCCCTCCCCAACATCACAACTGCTGTTTGGTGGTCTGTACACAACTCCCACTAGCGTTTTCTACCCTTTGATATTCCGTAGCTGCACCCATACAGATTGCACATCATCCAAGCTAATGTCTTTCCTTACAATTGCATTAATTTCCTCTTTAACCAGCAACGCCACCCCACCTCCTTTTCCATTCTGTCTATCTTTCCTAAATGTTGAATACCCTTGGATGTTGAGTTCCCAGCCTTGGTCACCCTGGAGCCATGTCTCTGTGATGCCAACCACATCGTATCCGTTAACTGTTATCTGCACAGTTAATTCGTCCACCTTATTCCAAATACTCCTCGCATTGAGGCACAGAGCCTTCAGGCTTGCCTTTTTAATACACTTTGACCCTTTAGAATTTTGCTGTAAAGTGGCCCTTTTTGTTTTTTGCCTTAGGTTTCTCTTTCCTCCCCTTTTACTCATCTCCTTTCTGTCTTTTGCTTCTGTCTCCATTTTGCTTCCCTCTGTCTCCCTGCATTGGTTCCCATCCCCCTGCCATTTTAGTTTAACTCCTCCCCAACAGCATTAGTAAACACTCCCCCAAGAACATTGGTTCCGGTCCTGCCTAGGTGCAGACCGTCAGGTTTGTACTGGTCCCACCTTCCCCAGCACCAGTTCCAATGCCCCAGGAATTTGAATCGCTCCCTGCTGCACCACTGCTCAAGCCACGTATTTATCTGAGCAATCGAGTGACCTTGTCCATAGAATGTGCCTCGTGTGGTTTTGTGGTATTGTGTCAGGACCTTACACTGACGGAGTGGAAGATGCCTGTGTGTGAGTTCTTTTAACTTGGGTGGAGCAAGGATGTCTTACTACAGTTATACAGGGCCTTGGTGAGACCGCACCTGGAGTATTGTGTGCAGTTTTGGTCTCCTTACCTAAGAAAGGATATACTTGCCATAGAGGGAGTGCAGCGAAGGTTCACCAGACTGATTCCTGGGATGGCAGGACTGTCGTATGAGGAGAGATTGGGTCGACTCGGGCTGTATTCACTAGAGTTTAGAAGAATGAGAGGGGATCTCATTGAAACGTATAAAATTCTGACTGGGTTGGATAGACTGGATGCGGGGAGGATGTTTCCCCTGGCTGGGAAGGCTAGAACAAGGGGTCACAGTCTCAGGATATGGGGTAGGAAATTTAGGACCGAGATGCAGAGAAATTTTTTCACTCAGAGGGTGGTGAATCTGTGGAATTCTCTACCACAGAAGGCTGTGGAGGCCAAGTCACTGAGTATATTTAAGAAGGAGATAGATTGATTTCTAGAAACAAAAGGCATCAAGGGGTATGGGGAAAAAGCAGGAATATGGTGTTGAGATAGAGGATCAGCCATGAAGGGCCGAATGGACTACTACTGCTTCTATTTTTATTGTTTCTATGTTTCTATGTTGCGTAAAACATTGCAACGACATATTTAGAGCCATTGTTTACATGATGAGGACACCTGCCCATGGTGGCCAAAGTCCTCACTCAGACTGCCTCTGACATTTGCCACCCCTTACCTTTACTCCCCTCCCACGCCTAGTGCTCCTCCTCAATGTGGCCTCAGTGCCTACAACAAGGTTGCTTGAGGGATGCTGTGTGTATGGGGCAGACAGTACAGATGGCTTAGCAGGATGCCCTGGACCAGTCTGGGCCTGGAAGGCCCGACTGCAGTCTCCACTGCCTGAGCATCAGTGGTAGCAGTCTGGGAAGACTCGGTGTAGATTGTGGCAGGTTCAAAAGCAATGTGGCAGTAGTGGGAGCTGGAATGCTGTGATCTTGAAGAAGGACAGCACCTTCCATTTCCAGTGGCCCACTGCCACTCACTCGGGGCGGAGCATCCGGAGCAAGATGTGTGAGCACACATTGCCTGCTTTGGTACCGTCAGTGCCCCCTTGGACTGTGGGGAACACAGAGAGGATGGCAGCAGTCAGTGTGTGCATGCATCACTCTGCGACTGTCACAGAGCACACTGAGCCTGAAATGCAGCAGTCTGTGAGTTCTTGCCAGCAATCACTGACAGCATCACATCACAAAGTCCTTGCGTGGCTTGGGCCTGTGATGCGATAGCTGCTGCCACGTCAATCATGGCACGCGCCATCCCCTTTGGGACTCCACTGTCGCTCGTTGGACCCATCTCCTTCTGCAAGCAGGCAAGGATGGCTTCGTTGGACTCCTGAGAGGCAGGGGCAATACTTGAGGCAGCCTCCCCCACACTCAGAGCAAGCGCATCCATGCTCTGCGGGACCTTCTCCAATGCACCCATCAGCTCGCGGTGCATTTGCATGGATTCCCTGGACATAGCCTCCCAGTCAAGGTCCACGTCTGCCTGTCTCTCAGCGAGACTCCTGGGCCAACTCACCCTCCGAGGAGCTGGCCTCTGAGCTTCCCCTCACGCTCTGCATTGCTGTAGGCCACTGGGGCAAGGAGCCTCAGAGTCTTCGAACCTCAGGAATTCAGGCTCCTCCACCAATGTGGTGTTCCCACTCGGTGGGACTGATGGATTGTCCTGCTCAGTGATCAGACTGTCACCTCTTCCCTCGTCATCTCCCCCCTTGGCCAATGTAGAAGGATCGGGGCAGGCTGCCGCGCTTCTGGTTCATCATTTGTAAACAGAAAGCAACAGAATGCGGTTAGCAGCAGGGGAGGGGGCAGGGAGATGAGAGGAAGGTGGCATTGGACATCTATATGTAAAGGAGTAGGCCAATTGATATCAGGGGTCACGGAACTCACAGAAGTCCCAAACGCCATTCACATACGGTCACTCTCCATAAGGGGCTCTGCCTCACCGCCCGCCACCGTGCAAACTGGGGTGCCCAGAGGGGCAGACACTCGCTCCTTGACCTGACTGAGGTCCTGCAGATCAGGCTTGCCACCTCTGGTGCACTGCTGCTCCCGGTGATTATGTGCCGATTTTGTCTGCAATAAGCAAAAGAAGAAGGTGTGAGTGAGTGTGCAGCCCATCGTGTGCCACATATGCGTTCCATAGTAGAGTAGCTCCTCGTGTCTGGAAGTGTAAAGATGGCTATAAAAAGAACATAAGAACCTAAGAAATAGGCCATATGGCCTCTCGAGACTGCTCCACCATTTAATATGATCATGGCTGATCTGATCATTGACTCAGGTCCACTTCCCTTCCCACTCCCCATAACCCCTTAATCCCTTATCAATTAAGAAGCTGTCTATCTCTATCTTAAATTTATTCAATGTCACGCCTTCCGCAGCTCTCTGAGGCAGCGAATTCCACAGATTTACAACCTCTGAGAGAAGAAATTCCTCCTCATCTCAGTTTTAAATGGGCGGCCCCTTATTCTAAGATTATGCCCCCTGGTTCTAGTCTCCCCCATCAGTGGAAACATCCTCTCTGCATCCAGCCTGTCAAGCCCCTCATAATCTTACACGTTTCGATAAGATTACCTCTCATTCTTCTGAATTCCAATGAGAAGAGGCCCAACCTCCTCAACCTTTCCTCATCAACCCCCTCATCTCCAGAATCAACTTAGTGAACCTTCTCTGAACTGCCTCCAAAGCAAGTGTATCCTTTCCGGTCCATTCCGGTAACGACCACCCATTTGGCTGACTTTCCACTTACCCGCCGAGAGACCGCCGAGAATGAGTGTGCAACGGTGACTTTTTTCGCCGGGCGATCATTTCCACAAACCTTTTCCCTAAAAATGCAAATTCCCGCCCGTTTTTTCCGCCGAGCGTTAGCAATGCTTCTCAGCGGGCAATCAGGTGTTGAGGGCCTTTATGGAAAGTCTGACCCCATGATTCCATTGGCCTTTCTGATCACTTGCTGTACCTGCTTACTAATCTTTTGTGTGTCATGCACGAGTAACCCCAGGTCCCGCTGTACTGCAGCACTTTGCAATTTTTCTCCACTTAAATAATAACTTGTGCTGTGATTTTTTTCTGCCAAAGTGCATGACCTCACAATTTCCAACATTATACTCCATCTGCCAAATTTTTGCCCACTCACTTAGCCTGTCTATGTCCTTTTGCAGATTTTTTGTGTCCTCCTCACACATTGCTTTTCACAATCACTAAGGAGGTGGTACTCAGTAAGATAATGGGACTAAAGACGGATAAATCTCCTGGACCTGATGGCTTGCATCCGAGGGTCTTAAGAGAAGTAACGGCACGGATAGTGGATGCATTGGTTGTAATTTATCAAAATTCCCTGGGTTCTGGAGAGGCCCCAGCAGATTGGAAAACTACAAATGTAATGCCCCTATTTAAAAAAGGAGGCAAACAAAAAGCAGGAAACCATAGACCAGTTAGCCTGACATCTGTGG
Source organism: Pristiophorus japonicus (assembly GCF_044704955.1). NCBI lineage: Eukaryota > Metazoa > Chordata > Chondrichthyes > Pristiophoridae > Pristiophorus > Pristiophorus japonicus. Next base: position 403,946,992 of record NC_091977.1, on the reverse strand, counting down.
TTGGGAAAATGTTGGACCATTATTAAAGAAGCAGTAGCAGGACATTTGGAAAAACAAAATTCGGTCAGGCAGAGTCAGCATGGATTTATGAAGGGGAAGTCATGTTTGACAAATTTGCTGGAATTCTTTGAGGATGTAACGAACAGGGTGGATAAAGGGGAACCAGTGGATGTGGTGTATTTCGACTTCCAGAAGGCATTTAATAAGGTGCCACATAAAAGGTTACTGCACAAGATAAAAGTTCATGGGGTTGGAGGTAATATATTAGCATGGATAGAGGATTGGCTAACGAACAGAGAACAGAGAGTCGGGATAACTGGTTCATTCCCTGGTTGGCAACCAGTAACTAGTGGGTGCCGCAGGGATCAGTGCTGGGACCCCAACTATTTACAATCTATATTATCATCATCATCATAGATAGTCCCTTGGAATCGAGGAAGACTTGCTTCCACTCCTGAAGTGAGTTCTTTGGTGGCTGAACAGTCCAATACGAGAGCCACAGACTCTGTCACAGGTGGGACAGATAGTCGTTGAGGGAAGGGGTGCGTGGGACTGGTTTGCACACGCTCTTTCCGCTGTCTGTGCTTGATTTGTGCATGCTCTAGGCATTGAGACTCGAGGTGCTCAGCGCCCTCTCGGATGCACTTCCTCCACTTAGGGCAGTCTTGGGCCAAGGATTCCCTGGTGTCAGTGGGGATGTCGCACTTGATCAGGGAGGCTTTGAGGTTGTCCTTGTAGCATTTCCGCTGCCCACCTTTGGCTCATTTGCCGTGAGGGAGCTCCGAGTAGAGCATTTGCTTTGGGAGTATCGTGTCTGGCATGCGGGCTATGTGGCCTGCCCAGCGGAGCTGATCGAGTGTGGTCAGTGCCTCAATGCTGGGGATGTTAACCTGAGTGAGGATGCTGATATTGGTGTGCCTGTTCTCCCAGGGGATTTGTAGAATCTTGCAGAGACATCGTTGGTGATATTTCTCTAGCAACTCGAGGTGTCTACTGTACATGGTCCATGTCTCTGAGCCATACAGGAGGGCGGGTATTACTACAGCCCTGTAGACCATGAACTTGGTGGCAGATTTGCGGGCCCGGTCTTCAAACACTCTTTTCGTCAGCCGGCCGAAGGCTGCACTGGCGCACTTGAGGCGGTGTTGCATCTCGTTGTCAATGCCTGCTCTTGTTGATAGGAGGCTCCCGAGATAGGGGAAGTGGTCCATGGTGTCCAGGGCTGCACCATGGATCTTGATGACTGGGGGGGGCAGTGCTGTGCGATGAGGACAGGCTGGTAGAGGACCTTTATCTTATGGATGTTTAGCGTGAGGCCCATGCTGTCGTACGCCTCAGTAAATACGTTGACTATGTCCTGGAGTGCAGCCTCTGTATGTGCGCTGACACAGGCGTCATCCGCGTACTGTAGCTCGACGACAGAGGTTGGGGTGGTCTTGGATCTGGCCTGGAGACGCTGCAGATTGAACAGGTTCCCACTGGTTCTGTAGTTTAGTTCCACTCCAGCGGGGAGCTTGTTGACTGTGAGGTGGAGCATGGCAGCGAGAAAGATTGAGAAGAGGGTTGGGGCGATGACGCAGCCCTGCTTGACCCCGGTCCGGATGTGGATTGGGTCTATGATGGTTCTGTTTGTAAGGATCACGGCCTGCATGTCGTTGTGGAGCAAGCGGAGGATGGTGACGAACTTTTGGGGGCATCCAAAACGGAAGAGGACGCTCCATAGACCCTCGTGATTGACAGTGTCAACGGCCTTTGTAAGGCCATGTATAAGGGCTGGCGCTGTTCCCTGCATTTTTCCTGTAGCTGTCGCGCTGCAAGAATCATGTCCGTTGTGCCTCGTAGGGGACGAAATCCGCACTGTGTCTCTGGGAGGAGCATCTCAACCACGGACTCTAGCGGCAACTTTCCCAGTGGCTTATAGCAGGGAGATTCCTCTATAGTTGCCGCAGTCAGACTTGTCCCCTTTTTAAAGATGGTCACAATTACTGCATCTCTGAGATCCCCTGGCATGCTCCCCTCCCTCCAGATGAGGGAGATGAGGTCATGTATTCACGCCAGCGGTGCCTCTCCGCCATACTTCAATGCCTCAGCAGTAATTTTGTCCGCATCCGTAGCCTTGTTGTTTTTAAGCTATCTCATGGCTTTTTCAACCTCGTGTAGTGTTGGGGTCTCACTGAGGTGGTGGCGGGTAGCATGCTGTGGGATGGAGTCGAGAATACTCGAGTCAAAGGCAGAGTCTTGTTTGAGGAGATCTTCGAAGTGCTCCTTCCAGTGGGCCCTGACTGCCTCGGTGTCCTTGATGAGTGTTTCCCCGTTCTTGGCCAGCAGTGGGGTGGGGCCTTGGGTGTTTGGCCCGTAGGTGGCTTTGACTGCGATGAAGAATCCTCGCACATCATGGTTGTCGGCCAGCTGCTGTATCTCCTGTGCTTTCTCCATCCACCACCTGTTCTTTAGGTCCCGGGTTTTTTGTTGGACCTCAGCCTTGAGCCGTCTGTAATGCTGCTTTGCTGCTCCCGCGTTGCATTGTTGTTTAAGGTTCAGAAATGCCCTGCGTTGCGATCTATTAGCTCTTGGATCTCCTGATTATTCTCATGAAACCAGTCCTGGTGCTTCCTTGTTGACTAACCAAATGTCTCTTTGCAGGCACTAGTTATGGATGCCTGGAGGGCAGACCAAGCGCTGTGGGCATTCTGCATCTCGATGGCGTCAAGGCACGCCAGGTTAGCTGTGAGGCGCTGGCTGTATAGGTCTCTCTTAACTGGGTCCTTAAGTGCTATGTTAACGACTTGGAAGAAGGGACTGAGTGTAACATAGCCAAGTTTGCTGATGATACAAAAATGGGAGGAAAAGCAATTTGCGAGGAGGACACAAAAAATCTGCAAAAGGACATAGACAGGCTAAATGAGTGGGCAAAAATTTGGCAGATGTTGGAAAGTATGAGGTCAAGCATTTTGGCAGAAAAAAAAATCAAAGAGCAAGCTATTATTTAAATGGAGAAAGATTGCAAAGTGCCACAGTAGAGTAAGACCTGTGGGTACTTGTGCATGAAACACAAAAGGATAGTATGCAGGTACAGCAAGTGATCAGGAAGGCCAATGGAATTTTGGCCTTTATTGCAAAGGGGATGGAGTATAAAAGCAGGGAAGTCTTACTACAGCTATATAAGGTATTGGTGAGGCCACACCTGGAATACTGCGTGCAGTTTTGGTTTCCATATTTACGAAAGGATATACTTGCTTTGCAAGCAGTTCAGAGAAGGTTCACTTAGTTGATTCCAGGGATGACGGGGTTGACTTATGAGGAAAGGTTGAATAGGTTGGGCCTCTACTCATTGGAATTCAGAAGAATGAGAGGTGATCTTATTGAAATGTATAAGATTATCAGGGGGCTTGACAAGGTGGATGCAGAGAGCAGGTTTCCACTGATGGGGAGACTAGAACTATTGGGCACGATCTTAAAATAAGGGGCCGACCATTTAAAACAGAGAGGAGGAGAAATTTCTTCTCTCAGAGGGTTGTAAATCTGTGGAATTCGCTGCCTCAGAGAGTTGTGGAAGCTGGGACATTGAATAAATTTGACAGAAATAGAAAGTTTCTTAAATGATAAGGAGATAAGGGGTTATGGGGTATAAGGTTGCAAAATTCGTGGAAAAACCCCCAGTGTTTGAACTCATTGGAAAGGAAATTTGATTTGGAACTATCAGCCAGAAAGTTTGAGATTCTAAAATGCATGTGGAAGAAGCTATGAGTTTTAACCAAGTTTGGGATTTTAAAAGGCATATTGGGTCCGTGTGAAAAAGGACTACAAAACTGAGGGACAACTAGCCTCTATAGAAGCCAGTCTTTGGGTATTGAAACCGTCTGGGGTATTGAAGCTAAACAAATTGTCTGGAGAATTGCGTAAACTAGAAAACCCTTCTCCCCAGGAGACATTAACATAGCAACAATCGACCCAGAGATAGCCAGCCATAGCTCTAAGCAGGAAACCCATCCAGTACATGCATAATGTTAGCAGCCCATCCAGCCCGCATGGAAAACCCAGGCCGAGGCAGGCAACGTAAATACCAAAACTCAATCTCCCAAATCAAAAACGAATTTGACAGATCGACACATCCGAGACAGGTTACCATTAACAAGCCTGCCAAATATGACAAAGAAATATCAAGCCCGCCAAAATTAAGATAAAGAATTGGGGTTGATTTGGCGTGCAGATTAGAATGACTCCCAAAGTATAACTGGGGCCCTGTTCTACGGGTTGAAGAGACCGCAGCCTTAAGGAGCCTTCCAGAGAGCTGGCTACACAGCCTTCTACACAGCTCCTCGGAACATCAACATCTTCAGCCTCAATGACACTCCTGGGCCACACTGCTCTGCTACCGAAGAAGAAGGAAGAACATCATCAAGGCAAAGAAAAGCAGTTCCCAGTAACTTCGGACATCGCCATCGTGGTATCAACTGACCACAGCCAACGTGGTAACATCAAAACCACCGCGATCAACAAATTCTAAGAACAAAATTCCTCAAGAAGAAACCGAAAACTCAAAAGTTTCCACTCTACAATCTGTTCCTAGCTACCAACAGGTGAAACATTACCTAAAGGAACTTTAAAACCTACTGCTGATGGAAGAAAGTGGGTACTCACCCCATAAATCCAATACGCGCCCTGCCGCATCAGTGGACACCACCCAACTGAAGGCCACGCGGTAAGAAATCTTCCACGACTTTCGGGGTACGGCAAGCAGAACCTACAGAGTTCAGCGAACCCCGAAACCACGAACCACCGCTAACTGACAACAAAAGGATTAGTGAGCATAATCCCTGTTTATCCTGGAGTTCAACCTAGTCAGAATTAGGCATTGGGAGGTGGGAGGTGTATTATTTACTGTAACCCCTTTTGAACGTGTGATAAAATGTCTCTTATTCTAGTGATTGTATGTTTTGACATTGTACTTTCTTTACCTTAATAAAATCAAAGTTTCTTGCACCAAAATCAGTTGTCTCTTGCACTTTGTCATATCTCCAAATAAATCCAAAGTCTAGAACCCAGGGAGTGGGAGCAATTCGAAGCGCTCAGAAGGTCAGAAGTGAAACTGACTCCCGAGACCACCCGCTACAGAATGGCAACCGTGGCAGGACTTTGGTACAATGGATGTGATGCAAAGAATACTGTTTTGGAGGAAAGAACTAAGATGGAAGAGAGGATTTCCTCCTATGTGTATAAGAAAGTGAATGTCACTAAGGAATGGATGCTTGGTCTGTTGCGGGCAGAGTTGGCTAAAGTAGACTGGGAACACAGACTAAACGGTGGCACAATTGAGGAACAGTGGAGGACTTTTAAGGAGCTCTTTCATAGTGCTCAACAAAAATATATTCCAGTGAAAAAGAAGGGCGGTAAGAGAAGGGATAACCAGCCATGGATAACCAAGGAAATAAAGGAGAGTATCAAATTAAAAATCAATGCATATAAGGTGGCCAAGGTTAGTGGGAAAGTAGAAGATTGAGAAAATTTTAAACGACAGCAAAGAATGATTAAGAAAGCAATAAAGAAAGGAAAGATAGATTACGAAAGTAAACTTGTGCAAAACATAAAAACAGATAGTAAAAGCTTTTACCAATATTTAAAACGGAAGAGAGTTACTAAAGTAAATGTTGGTCCCTTAGAAGATGAGAAGGGGGATTTAATAATGGGAAATGTGGAAATGGCTGAGACCTTAAACAACAATTATTTTGCTTCGGTCTTCACAGTGGAAGACACAAAAACCATGCCAAAAATTGCTGGTCACGGGAATGTGGGAAGGGAGGACCTTGAGACAATCACTATCACTAGGGAGGTAGTGCTGGACAGGCTAATGGGACTCAAGGTAGACAAGTCCCCTGGTCCTGATGAAATGCATCCCAGGGTATTAAAAGAGATGGCGGAAGTTATAGCAGATGTATTTGTTATAATCTACCAAAATTCTCTGGACTCTGGGGAGGTACCAGCGGATTGGAAAGCAGCTAATGTAATGCCTCTGTTTAAAAAAGGGGGCAGACAAAAGGCAGGTAACTATAGGCCGGTTAGTTTAACATCTGTAGTGGGGAAAATGCTTGAAGCTATCATTAAGGAAGAAATAGCGGGACATCTAGATAGGAATAATGCAATCAAGCAGACGCAACATGGATTCATGAAGGGGAAATCATGTTTAACTAATTTACTGGAATTCTTTGAGGATATAACGAGCATGGTGGATAGAGGTGTACCGATGGATGTGGTGTATTTAGATTTTCAAAAGGCATTCGATAAGGTGCCACACAAAAGGTTACTGCAGAAGATAAAGGTACGCGGAGTCAGGGGAAATGTATTAGCATGGATCAAGAATTGGTTGGTGAACAGAAAGCAGAGAGTCGGGATAAATGGGTCCTTTTTGGGTTGGAAATCAGTGGTTAGTGGTGTGCCACAGGGATCAGTGCTGGGACCACAACTGTTTATATAGATGACCTGGAAGAGGGGACAGAGTGTAGTGTAACAAAATTTGCAGATGACACAAAGATTAGTGGGAAAGTGGGTTGTGTAGAGGACACAGAGAGGCTCAAAGAGATTTAGATAGGTTAAGCGAATGGGCTAAGGTTTGGCAGATGGAATACAATGTCGCAAAATGTGAGGTCATCCACCTTGGAAAAAAACTAGTAAAATGGAATATTATTTGAATGGGGAGAAATTACAACATGCTGCGGTGCAGCGGGACCTGGGGGTCCTTCTGCATGAATCCCAAAAAGTAAGTTTGCAGGTGCAGCAGGTAATCAGGAAGGCGAATGGAATGTTGGCCTTCATTGTGAGAGGGATGGAGTACAAAAGCAGGGAGGTCCTGCTGCAACTGTACAGGGTGTTGGTGAGGCTGCACCTGGAGTACTGCGTGCAGTTTTGGTCACCTTACTTAAGGAAGGATATACTAGCCTTGGACGGGGTACAGAGACGATTCACTAGGCTGATTCCGGAGATGAGGGGGTTACCTTATGATGATAGATTGAGTAGACTGGGTCTTTACTCGTTGGAGTTCAGAAGGATGAGGGGTGATCTTATAGAAACATTCAAAATAATGAAAGGGATAGACAAGATCGAGGCAGAGAGGTTGTTTCCACTGGTCGGGGAGACTAGAACTAGGGGGCACAGCCTCAAAATACGGGGGAGCCAATTTAAAACCGAGCTGAGAAGGAATTTCTTCTCCCAGAGGGTTGTGAATCTGTGGAATTCTCTGCCCAAGGAAGCAGTTGAGACTAGCTCATTGAATGTATTCAAATCATAGATAGACAGATTTTTAACCAATAAGGGAATTAAGGGTTATGGGGAGCGGGCGGGTAAGTGGAGCTGAGTCCACGGCCAGATCAGCCATGATCTTTTTGAATGGCGGAGCAGGCTTGAGGGGCTAGATGGCCTACTCCTGTTCCTAATTCTTATGTTCTTATGTTCTTCTGAGCGTCCGGGAGACGCTGCGGCCAGTGGACTGCAAGCAAAGACCATAAGGAATCAATAGAAAAGGCAATTTGGTTGTCCTGCTTATAGTGACAGGTCCAACTCCGAGACAAGAACATCGAATCACTGCAGGCAGAGCTGTGGAAATGTGCAGAAACATCACATGAAAGGGCTATGGCAGGAGAAAGGTTATGGGGAGAACTCTGTAAGCTGCGCAGCTAATAATGGAGAGGTTCACAAACAGCCAGGACTATTTTCAGTGTCAGGTCACAGAGGCTAAGAATAATGAAAAGATGCTGTGGGAAGAAAATACTCGCCTTACCCTTCAAGTAAAAGAGCAGGAGAAGTTAAGAGACGTACAGGCAGCTTATAAGGTAGCCAGCACTAATGGGTTTGAGTCAGGAGACCACGGTCACTGCTAGCAACAAATTAGAAGTTTAACCCTTGCTCTGCCAAGGCAAAAGGCCTGGTATGCCTAATAAGCCTGGGTGTGGCCCAGGTAAACCTGGAAGAGAGGGAGGAAACTGTTCAACAACCACGTGTGGTGCCGGTGATGGCACCGGCTCGACAGCAGGAGAGGCGAATGATTTACAGGGTGGTCAGGGATTGCAGACCACCACCACCTGTGATGCTGAGTTTCAGCTCGGTCTGGCAGCAGGAAGAGGTGAGCGAGCCAGAGCTAGAAGAGTCAGAGCCGGGGCCGATGTGCCCGGTCCGGCAACAGAGGTTTGGCCCGCCCAACAGTGCTGGGGGTCAGGGGCCCCTAGAAAGTCAATTTGTGGTTCCCCACACTACCCAACAGCTTAGGGCTATGATAAGCCACCTGGGAAAGCTCACTCCAAAGGGAGACCCCTCGATTCACTTTATGGAAGTGGAACAGGCGGGGGATATTACTGGGTGCGACGATGCCGAGATAGCGAAAATGCTCCTTCTCTCACTGGATGGCAAGCTGTACCAGTCCCATTCTGCCGAGAGCAAAAGGGGACCGAGGACATATGCTGCCATCCGAGAGGACATTCTGCAAGCCTTGGGCTGTAATGACGGGAGTCCCTTCTCCAGAGTGGAAAAGACAGTGCAGCTCACAGGGGAAACCCCTCAGGCTTTTGCAGACTGACTGTGGCCTGTGTACCAGAGCGCAAATGGTGGGACCTCAACCGGAACCTCCTAACCCGTGACGAGAGAGCCCGCTGGCTCTGAGGCCTAGTGGCAAAGAGTTCACCAGGGGTCAGAGCAAAAGCTGATGCCTGGTTTGACCCGAGAGATCCCCATCCCCAGGCAACTGACCCTAGCCTACTGGAACGGCAGAGGAACGGAAGAGCACCCACCCAAAGGAAGGGTCCATGAAATTAGACCTAGTCAGGATAAGAGGGAATGGCACCAGGAGGGGGGCAACCCCTCCGATACGAAGCAGACCTGCTTTGGGTACGGGAAGAGTGGGCTCTGGCGAAAAGATTGTAGGAATCCATGGAAGAGTAGCACAGGGAAAAATCCTCTAGCCCGTGCCCAAAAGACTGAGACCGGGAAACCAGTCTCTCCACACACATTTGATACATTCATGGCTGCGCTCCGAACAATGCTAGATGGCCCTGGGAGGGTAACCGCTGCCACCAGTACCGAAATCCCATCTACCCCATCCCAACCAAGACAGTGACTAGGACAGGCGCAGCCTGTTCACCTGTGCTCCCTCAAGTATGATATCATATGGGGGAGACCGACCGTACAGATGGAAGTGGAAAAGATGAAGTGGACTTATCTGCTGAATACCAGTACATCAAGCACCCTTGTCTATGCAGCTATCCCCGCCGCCTCACCTCTGCCTAGCGGGGTCCCCTACAGCTTAGTGGGTTTCACAGGCACCGAGCAGGCTGGCTCATTCTCCGTTCCGCTCTCTATTCATTTAGGAACACTCCACACCAAGTAGACTTGTGTCCTAATGAAGTGGGAACAGGAAGGGAGGGGGATCCTGAGGGCCGATTTTATTCTAGGCCATGGGATCCGAGTGGATTTAAGGAACCACTGTCTTTGGGGGGTAGTATGCACGGGACAGGAGTGTGAAGTGATGGTTATCCCAGAAAAATGGGGCAAAGGGACGGTGTGCACCATGGGGCCAAAGGAGGGTTACGACCTCGAATCACTGGTCAGTAACACTCCGATGGAGTACCAAGAGTATGTGAGGGCAAACCTTGCAGCTTTTGCCACTCACAAACACGACTGTGGAAGGATAAATGGGGTCAAGGTTAGCATAGATGGGGACCCCATGACCCGACCACAGAAACAGTACAACTTCCCCAGGGAGGCGGAGGCAGACATGGAAACAGCCTTGGGTTCTTTGTTTAAACAGGGGGTATTGAGACCAATAGCTACCCATGTGAACTCTCCCTTGTGGCTGGTTAAGAAACCAGACAACTCCTGGAGAGTCACGGTGGATTATCGAGTAACATCCCCACCTGTGCACCCACCGTTGCTGCCGTCGCCGACCTCATTGGAAGTATTCCAGCCTCCGCCTCCGCGACCACCTACACGGTGCTGGATATTTCCAACGGGTTTTGGTTCATCCCTTTACATAGAGAAGACCAGTACAAGTTTGCTTTTACCTTCAAAGGCCAGCAATACACTTGGAACTGTCTCCCACAGGGCTTCCACAACAGCCCCAGTATTTTCCATCAGTGTATGGCCATCTGTTTAAAGAGCTTCAGTAGACTCCAGCAACTGGTACATTATGTGGATGATCTGCTCCTATTCACCGATGAGGGTGAGGAGCATGGGCCACTGCTGGCTAAACTGCTGGAGCTGCTGAAGAAAGAGGGGTTTAAAGTAAATCCCAAGAAGGCACAGATCGGCCAGAAGGATGTAAAATTTCTGGGACTGGCTGTGTGTGCTGGGGAAAGAGCCATTGACAAAGCTAGAAGGGAAGCAGTGCAGAAGTTACCAGCCCCCAACGCAGTAACAGGAGTAAGATCTTTTCTAGGGCTAACCGGGTACTGTAGAGATTTCATTGAGGATTATGCAGCCACAGCAGCCCCTCTGCTCCGACTCCTACACAAGGGAGTGGAGTGGGATTGGGACAAAGGTTGCGAGGCAGCATTTATCCAACCCAAGAAAGACCTGCAGACCGCACCAGCTTTAGGGGCTATTGATGGGGGAAAAGAGTTTTTCCTGGAAGTAGCAGCCAGCGGGGACAGTCTGAGCACAATTCTGCTCCAGGAGCAGCACAGCCGGCTGAGATCAGTGGTCTACTCCTCCAGGATACTCATGGACGCGGAGAAGGGGTACTCCAACTGTGAGAGGCACCTCCTAGCCACTCACTGGGCTGTGAAAAGATCTGATCTTCACAGGGGGGGGTCCCCTATCACACTCTTTACCCATCACACGCCCACCCAAATGCTCCTGGATGGGAGGGTCAAGAACTGGACAGTGAGCAGTGCTCGCATTGCACGCTGGACCCTACTCCTCTCCCAGATGGACCTAAGAGTAAAAGGTCTCCGTGAGCCAAGGCTCGCAGCCAACATGATCTAACCAGGGTCAGCCCACCGGTGTTCCATAGAAGGGGTATGGGAAATTAACATAGGCCTTCGGGCCGGGTTGCACCCCACAGGTCGCGAAATCTATGTGGACGGTTCAAGCACGGTATCTGCGGGTGAACGACTCACAGGCTGCGGAGTGTATGACCCTGAGGCAGGCTTTGCCCTGGCGATTAAACTCCCCAGTACTATGAGTGCCCAGCACGCTGAACTGTCGGCGGTGGTGTACGTAGTCACACACCCCGAGGAATTCCCTACCCCGTACACAATTTGCTCGGACTGTATGTTCACATGCAATTCGTGTACAGAATACCTGGCTATCTGGTCCCTTCGCAGATACACATCTGCAGACGGGACACCCTTGGCAATCAAGCCTTTGCTGAAAAAGATCATGACAGCCATAGGGGAGGAAGGGAAGATCTATATACACAAGGTGAAGGCACACTCAATCACTGAACCCTGTAGCGAGGGAAACCAGCAGGCTGACATGTTGGCCAAGCAAAGTAGTCCCACAGGCAAGCTCTGGGATCCGTACAACCCAGGCCCCATTGCAGCGGTCAGTGGCGGGATTGGGATGACAGGGAGGGCAGGGATAGCAAAACCCTTTAAACTGTCCTGAACACGCTAGCTAAAGGGGAAAAGGTAGACGGCCCGTACGGCACAGCAGACATTGCCATTAAAGAAGGCATATTGTTCAGGGGGGAGCAATGGGTAGTGCCGCAACAACACTGGAGCGAATTCTTCCAGCTGGCCCACGAGGGTCCAGGGGCAGGACACCCCGGATGTGAAACCACCTGGCAACATGTGGAACAGGCAGGGTGATGGCCAGGACTCAGGGAAGATGTCCGCGAGTCCTGCTCCAACTATCTGGTGTGTGCTGCCAACAACCCTGACCCCCCAGAAAAGGAAGGCATCGATGGGACATATCAGGAGGGTAGAGGGACCCTTGCAGTTGATCCAGATTGATTACATCAGGCCCCTACCCACTGCCCAGGGAGGCTACAAGTACTGCCTAGCGTTGGTGGATGTATTCACCAAATAGGTGAAAGCCTTCCCATGCCGAACAGCCACTGCTTTGGGAACAGCTAGGATCCTGGTCAGGGAAGTGTTTTCCCGATGAGGACTACCTCAGTACGTGGAGTCTGACCAAGGGAGTCACTTCACCGGGCAGGTGATTCAGGAGACTCTCAAGGTGCTCGGCATCGAGGGGAAATGGCATGTCGCCCACAGTCATCCAGGCCTGTGGAGTGTTTAAACCGCACTATTAAAGAGAGGTTACATAAAGAAATGGGGGACTCACCCAAGAAGTGGGTAGAAGTCTTACCACTGGTCCTTATGGGGATCTGGGCAAGCCAGTCAAAGAGCACGGGGTACTCCCCGTACGAGCTCATGACCGGCAGAGCCATGCGAACCCCCACCCATGTACTAGCTCTGGTGCTCACGAAAGCTCAGCTCAGGGAAGCGAGTTGGGATGGCTTCGTCAGGAATCTGTTTGAACACCTTAAACAGATTCACTGGCAGGCTGCTAACAACATGGGAAAACAGCATTGGAGCAACCGACTGCTGCTAGAGCCCCGCAAACACCACGAATGGGAGATAGGGGACCAGGTTATGGTGTGGCTCTACGCTCGAGTAGGGGTTTTCGAGGCACTGTACATGGGGCCGTACCACATTGTCGACAAGGCAAGCCCCATGGTCTGTGCCGTAAAGATGCCCCGTCGTACAAAGTGGTTCCACATAAACCAGTGTAAACTGTTTAACCCCGGGATAGCTGCTAAGTGCAAGGGGCAGCCAAGAACAGGCAACCATTCTAAGGATAAGGATCCTCAGCCAGCAGCCCCCAACTTTGGAAATCCCACAGGGGACATGGCAGACCCACAGACTGTACCTAGAAGGGTGGTGGATTGTATTACTGGAGGAGCTATCTCCCCATTCATGTGTGACTCGGACGCTCTCCCAATAGTCAGAGCCTTGAGAAGGACTCTCCGCACACCACGGCCTAAGACACCTTGGTCACCAGCGCCCCAATTTAAGTGGTTCAGCCCAGGGAGGGTGACCAGCCGCAGAGGAGCAGCTAAGACCAGGGAGCAGTCTGCGAGCAGGGACCCCCAGCCGGTAGCCTTGGGTAACGAGGGACCCCCGGGAGAGATAGTGGTGGACCAGCCACCAACTGAGAATCCCCAGCTTGCAACCCTCGGCTACGCAAAACCCTCAAGTAATGAAATGAACCACGCGGAACCCTCAGATAATGAAATGAACCACGCGGAACCCTCAGATAATGAAATGAACCAGGCAGAACCCTCAGGTAACAAAATGAACTTTGCAGCCACCCCGAAAGGGGCAGTGTGCTGCAGCAACAGAGGGGCCATTCCCCCGATAGTGTGGGACTCAAACTCACCTCTTGTCAGGACACTCCGGGTCCTGTGGTACAGGCCGACTTACCGGCAGCCACATTGGAAACCCAGAGGCCCAAGAAGAAAAGAGAAGAACAGGGATTGACCTGGCCACCCGGAGATGCGTGGCAGATGTACATATATAGGACGCTGTGAGTCTTAAGAATGTTTAAGAATTTAGCTTAGAGTAGGGTTAAGAGTATAATGGTTTCAGGTCACCACAACCTTAAAGAAACCACGCGTAATGAAGTAGTGAAATGAATACGAAATAGGATAAGAATGGTTTCAGGTCGCCACGACCTTAAGGAAACCGTAAATAAATAGTGAAATGTATATGAGATGAAAGAGTTTCGGCCGGCAGCCAGTGTCCGACTAGTGACCGAGACCTGGTGGGGTTTGGGAATAAGAAGAAGAACCCATTCGGGAATCAGGAGAAGAACCCACCAGTACAGCTATTAAAGGAAGCACGGGCAGTAGTTTTCTTGGGGAAAGGAAAAGACCCCACCTTTCAGTCAGTAAAAGAGGCACTACAAGGACGATAAGAATATGACTAAGAAACAAAAGATAAAACCAGACACCAGTTCCGAGACAGGAACTGGAATAAAGACACCAGTTGGTTAAAGACTTTATTAAGCTTCCGAAAAGAAATGAGCTCAAATTGGAACCCAATTACCTTTTGTCAAGCCGGAGAGCTTTTCTCAGGGCTGGGCTATCTGTTTTATGTGTCCCTACAGGAAGGAGAACGACATGGAAAGAATCCTGCTCCTGCTCGCCCTGATGGGGATGAGCATTGGTGACCGAGGAGACGTGGAAGAATCCCTAATTTATGGGTGCTCGGGAGAGAGAGCACCGATCGTAACTGCAGGGAGTGGCACGCCGGGTGTGGAAGAGCTCGCCATTTACGCCCACGAGGGAAGGTGGCCAGGGTGGATGGGGTCTAACTCCACTCGCTACTCCAGTTAGAAAGGGTTTACATATGGGGAGGCTTCCGTCCCATGTCCCAGGTTACAGGTCATTGCTGTACGGGTCAGTGTCACAGAAGGAAAACGTGTGTGTTTGACTTGTAAAGGACAGATTCCCCTGGGTAGATGTTGGTGGCTCAGGAAGCTGAGCAAGGAAGCGGGGGATCAGGAATCTGACTGGGAACGACTCGGTAACGATATGTACCGTACCATCACGGGGACACGGGGAGGAGTGAAGGTGTGTTGGAACAAGTGGTGGGAGTCTGAACAGGGAATTTACATCTGCATGTGGGGATCAGAGAATATCTGTCCCGCAGGCATATCAATTGCCTTCGCCAGACAATGGCAAGATGATGGGGAAGGGATGAGGTGGGATTCCAGCCTACACGCATGTGCGGTCCCACACTCCCCACTCCCAATTAAAGCCACCGAACTTATAGCACACATTAAGAAGCCCCTGGCCAAGACCCCGCCAATGTGAACAATAATAGAAAGGTGTCCTACCACCACCAAGGGACCAGGGAACGGATTAGTATTGGTGCCGACCGAAAAGGTGTTATATCAGGGAGTACACTATGCAGTAGCCTCAGTTATTGTAAATCTTACCAAGGTACGCTTACCTGCATGGTGCCCGAAGGAAACAGAACAGCTATACCAGGTCCTACTTAGAGACATGTTCAAGAAATTTTACGAATTAGATTTTTGCATGGTAGACAAAGCAGATTTATACACCCTACAGGCTAGGGACACCATGGGCATGGGGAGACCAAGAAGAGGAACCTTGAACGACATTTTTACCGCATAAAATACAGGATCCTCTGTGATAAATAGCCTGGACGATATAGAATTGCAAACGCAAATAAATGGTCCAAAGAACCAACTAAAAAAGATCCTAAAAGAGGAAAACACAGTGGTGGGCTCAGAGTTACACGAGGACCAGGCTATGACGGTCCATTTAAAGGAGATTGTTGCTGAGCTGGAAAGGCACGCACAAATGGTGAATGCACTCATACGGGAGGATAGGAATACTTCAGACCAGGCTGCACAGAATGAGGTGTGGTGTGCTGTACGGGGCATGGCTGTTGGGCGAGGGACGCAACAACCTGGAGGATTTAAAACAAGGTTTAGTCCCCTCCTGGATCAGCAACAAGCACCTCGCAGCTCTCCACCCGTATAGTAATTCACTAAGTCCGTGTCAGGCTCCGTCTAGCTTCTGAAGCCTACCCCGTGCCAGTGGATTGCGGGCGTTCTAATCACACCATCATGGGGATAGTACTAATGATGCCGGTCATGGGTGGGACAGCCCGACCCGCACCGGTATACAGGGTGGAGAACATTGGGGTCATTCAAGGAGGTGCACACATTCATTTCGCAGCGGTCTCACCCTATGTCATAAAGTGGGAGCACGCTATGGCGGGTACTGACCTCTCCGGGTGCCGGAGCCGGGGTGCACACATAATACTGTGTCACCAGCACTTGAATGCCTATTCTAAACCACAGTGTGGGTTTAAAGCTGCTGGTGCACAGCCTATTAACTGTACCATGGAGGTAATGGCACAAGACCAGGTCCCTCCACAGGTAGCATACATAGGGGATGGGACATATTGTGTCACCACCAGTGCGCCCCACTACCAACATAGACAACACTTCTGATTTTTGCTTTAAACCCGAGGCAGAAGTTCAAGTGGCCCAGGAATGGATTGTCCCCATTCCCAAACCCTCCACTGTTCACCTCACTGTGAGTGAAAACATCACCAACCTGCAAGATTATGTTGTACATTTCGGCTATGAAATTCCCCCTCTACCCGACATCTTAGCGCTCTACTCGAAGCTTTAGTCATCTCACAAAACCATTTCTATACTCTAGAACAGAAAACATTTGAGATAGAGAGGAAAATTCTAAAGATCACAATTCCGCCTTGGTGGGACATTATCAGAAAGATAGAAGTCCCAGCCGGGGTCAGAATAGCTTCCCATGTTTTAGTTATCTGTCAACTCACGATTATTCTTTATTTATGGTGTCTTACTTGCCAAGTGAAATGCAGAGGCCATCAGGTTCGGCACCAAAGGGTGCTGTACGCTCCCTGGCCAAATTTGGGGATCGCACAGGGAGAGGTAACACCAAATTATCTTGTCTGATTTGTGTTTTTGGATTTTCACCTGCTGTAAAAACGCAGAGGTCAAGTGTTGTAAGAATTTTCTTAAAATTGTGTTTGACTATGTACTTTTATTTTCTGTAAAACTGGAGAAATGGAGGGGCATCAGACCTCCTCTATGCCGTAATATAATTGGAATGACTGTATTTGCCTGTAAACTGCATTACATTTCAAAGGGGGTATGCGCGTTTAAGTTTTAGCTAGGTAAATACAGGGGAAGGTTGATTCTCGGGAATCAGGAATTTTGCCCACCCAGCATGTAGAGTATCACAGGGGGGACTGTAAGGTTGCAAAATTCATGGAAACCGCACCCCGCCCCTCCACCTAGTGTTTGGACTCATTGGAAAGGAAATTCGATTTGGGACTATCAGCCAGAAAGTTTGGGATCCTAAAATGCATGTGGAAGAAGCTACGAGTTTTAACAAGTTTGGGATTTTAAAAGGCATATTGGGTCCGTGTGAAAAAGCACTACAAAACTGAGGGACAACTAGCCTCTATCAAAGCCAGTCTTTGGATATTGAAACCATTCTCCACAGGAGACATTAACATAGCAACAATCGACCCAGAGATAGCTAGGCATAGCTTTAAGCAGGAAACCCATCTAGCGCATGCATAATGTTAACAGCTCAGCCAGTCCGCATGGAAAACCCAGGCCTAGGCAGACAACATAAATACCAAAACTCAATCTCCCAAATCAAAAACGAATTCGACAGATTGACACATCCGAAACAGGTTACCATTAACGAGCCCACCAAAATATGACAAAGAAATATCAAGCCCGCCAAAATTAAGACAAAGAATCGGGGCTGAGTTGGTGCGCAGATTAGAACGACTCCCAAAGTATAACTGGGGCCCTGTTCTATGGGTTGAAGAGACCGCAGCCTTAAGGAGACTTCCAGAGAGCTGGCTACACAGCCTTCTATGCAGTTCCTCTGAACATCAACATCTTCAGCCTCGACGACACTCCTGGGCCACACTGCTCTGCTACCGAAGAAGAAGAAAGAACATTATCAAGGCAGAGAAAAGCAGTTCCCAGTAACTTCGGACATCGCCATCGCGGTATCAACTGACCACAGCCAAAATGGTAACATCAAAACCGCCGCGATCGACAAATTCTAAGAACAAAATTCCTCAAGAAGAAACCTAAGACTTGAAAGTTTCCACTCTACAATCTGTTCCTAGCTACCAACAGGTGAAACATTACCTAAAGGAACTTTAAAACCTACTGCTGACGGAAGAAAGTGGGTACTCACCCCATAAATCCAATACGCGCCCTGCCGCATCAGCAGACACCACCCAACTGAAGGCCACGCGGTAAGAAATCTTCCATGATGTTCGGGGTACGGCAAGCAGAACCTACAGAGTCCAGCGAACCCCGAAACCGGGAACCACCGCTAACTGACAAAAAATAATTGGTGAGCATAATCCCTGTTTACCCTGGAGTTCAACCTAGTCAGAATTAGGCATTGAGAGGTGGGAGGTGTATTATTTACTGTAACCCCTTTTGTACGTGTGATAAAGTGTCCCTTATTCTAGTGATTATGTGTTTTGACATTGTACTTTCTTTACCTTAATAAAATCGAAGTTTTTTGCACCAAAATCAGTTGTCTCTTGCACTTTGTCACATCTCCAAATAAATCCAAAGTCTAGAACCCAGGGAGTTGGAGCAATTCGAACCGCTCAGAAGGTCAGAAGTGAAACTGACCCCCGAGACTACCCCCTACAGGGGAGCGGGCGGGAAAGTGGAGCTGAGTCCATGATCCGATCAGCCACGATCTTATTGAATCGTGGAGCAGGCTCAAGCGGCCGTATGGCCTACTCCTGTTCATATTTCTTATGTTCTTATGTTCTTATAATTTCCTCACTAAAATACACCTAGAGTAAACCCCCAATAGTCAAGAGTCTAAAAATATGTGTGTTGAGATGGTCACTTCACCTGAGAAGAACTCCAGAGTCAATGCAAGTTCCCCTGAAGTTGAAGCAGCCTTTTGAATGAAACGACCTGCGATTTTAAAAATGGCAGCCACACCGCTGGCTTTAGTTCAGAACAGTTCCACTTTCTCTGGGCGTTTTTTGGGTGAGCAATATTGTGGGCAATATGTGTGCAAGGTGGTGAAAGCGACAGTGGACGATCTCCTGGGCGTTAGTTTCGCCAAATGTGCTCTTTATGACAAAAAAAAAGGGGCGGGCGGTATTATTGAATCTCGGCGTTAATTCCGTGCGGAAAGTAACGCTGGACAATATGATGGGCGTTGATTTCACCCATTCTGATGATTCCGTCCAAAAAAAGTGGGTGGGCGGTATTATTTTTTCTCAGCGTTACACACATGGGGAAAGTAATGCTCAGCGATAAGTTTCCGAAAAATGCCTGTCAGTTTCGATTTTGTGGCTAAATGGATGATATATGGGCGTTATATGTCATTTCAATGGTAAAATGGATGTTAAGTGGGCGTTAAGCATGCAAAAAACGAGGAAACTCTAGCCCTATGTTCTTACGACTGCCCTGGACATCAAGGCAGCATTTGACCGTGTGTGACATCAAGGAGTCCGAGTAAAACTGAAGTCAATTGGAATCAAGAGAAAACTTTCCATTGGCTGGAGTCATACCTAGCACAAAGGAAGAAGGTTGTGGTTGTTGGAAGTCAGTCATCTCAGTCCTCAGGGCAGTGTCTTTGGCCCAACTATCTTCAGCTGCTTCATCAATGGCCTTCCCTCCATCATATGATCATAAGTATGGATATTTGCTGATGACTGCATAGTGTTATGGTGTTCAGTTCCATTCGCAACTCCTCAGATAATGACACAGTTCGTGCCTGCATGCAGCAAGATCTAGACAACATTTCAGTTAAGCTGATAAGTGACAAGTAACAAGTGCCAGGCAATGGCTATCTCCAACAAAAGAGAGTCTAACGACCACCCCTTGGCAGTCAATGACATTTCTATCATCGAATCTCCCACCAACAACATCCTGGAGTCAACATTGACCAGAAACTTAACTGGACCAGCCTTATAAATACTGTGACAACAAGAACAGGTCAGAAGCTAGGTATTCTGTGGCAGGTGACTCACCTCCTGATTCCCCAAAGCCTTTCCAGCATCTACAAGGCACAAGTCAGGAGGGTGATGGAACATTTTCACTTTCATGGATGAGTGCAGCATTAAGCAACACTCAAGAAGCTCAACATCATCCGGTACAAAGCAGTCCACTTGATTGTCAAGGGCAGCAGCCACCACCTGCAAGTTCCCTTCCAAGTCAAACACCAATCTGACTTCGAAATATATCGCTATTCCTTCATCGTTGCTACGTCAATATCCTGGAACTCCCTCTCTAACAGCACTGTGGGAGTACCTTCACCACACAGACTGCAGCGGTGCAAGGAGGCAGCTCACCACCACTTTCTCAAGGGCAATTAGGAATGGGCAAAAAATGCTAGCCTTGTCAACGATGCCCATAACCTAAGAATGAATACAAATTATTATTATTACATAATGTCTGTTGTTGAAGATTCTCCAATAATCCCTTTATAACAAAATAAGACAGTTTTAAATAAATAATCATAAAAATTTAACATTTAAAAAAAATCTTATTTTATTATGGATTGGCTGTTTAAAATAGCTGCCAGATGTAAGGTTCTGTTTAAATTATTTTTGATCAACTTATATTATGCTTTATATGAAATCTAAAAAATTAGTTCATATTAATTAACAGATAGACCTTTGGCAGCAGTGTACTAATACCTATTTGTGATGTTTATAAAGCCTGCTTATTGTACAATTTAATGCCTGTGTCCTTTCTGTTAATCCTTTCTGGTGAATTATGAAGAACAATGATCTTATCCAGTGATATCCCAGCTGTGTGCTAAATTCTTGAAAATTACAAGACTTTTCACGAGACATACAAAGAGCCTTGCAGTAATGGGGGACCCAGAGGTGAACAGATAGGTGGTAGTCTTCAAGGAGGAAAATTCCCACTGTTTGCTATTTATATCAAAATTGAACAGTGGTAATCTTCTCCCCAAATGAGTGCCATTAGTTTTCCAAGTCAAGCAATAGATAGATTGGCTTAAATGCACTGTTTAAAAATGATGAGCAAAATAGAACTGGTAGACATTATGCTGGGCATAGTACTCTCAAGATCTCCTTTACTGTCCTGAGCACAGTGCTCGGAGTCGACCAAAGGGAGGGAAGGTTGGGAACTGTGCCGATCCTTAAAACATTTGAGGGATGCAGCCATTTAAAAGGGTGGATAAGGGATAAAAACTGTTTCAGCCATAGCAAAGGATGAAAACAATAAAAAAATATTAGGGCTGATTTTTTCTTCCACCCTATATCTAAGTGCAATCAGTTGTTTAATAGTCATGTTCCTAACACATTTCCTCTTTCTGTCTCTGCAGGTGAGGAAGAATTCCCTCCTCACCAAATGTACCTGAACCCACCCACATGTCTGGCCTGATGTTATTTAAATACAGTGGGCGTGAGCCGAGTGTGCATAGCTCTGTAATTGGGCACACATACGTTATCAGCAACAACTTCATGGGCTCTTGCAGGCCTAACATTCCTGCAGCAGCTTGAAAACTTTTATGTTCTTGTGGTTGATTAGGTTTGCAAAGGGTTTCTTCCTGGGAAAGTTGTCACTCATGTTGCCGGTAGTATTGGAAGAGGCAGAGGCCTCTGCTTTGATGATGACCCGTATTGAGCTCTTGCTCAAGGGGAAGTGCTCTGCCATGGCCACAATGTCTATGGACTGAAGAGCTTTATAGCAGGTGGCAGATGGGATAAATGCCAGCAGCCTTACCAGAGGTTGAACTGCAGTGCCCGAAAAGTATTCAACAATCACACTAGAAGGGGTAAGGTAGGCTGGTGCAACATTATCGCTTATTAATGTTATATACCAACCAGTAGCAGCATAATCTCTTGTCACAATCTTCACATTACTTCACCTTTTCTCAACTTTCCCAGAAACTGCTCTGTGCACTTGCCACTATCACTCAATGACCAGCACTGCCTTCTTCAGCACAGGATGCCCAGAACAACCCCATCCATGACAATCACCTGCATGCTGCACATGTCTGTCGTTGCAATCGTTGTGGAGTGCGCATTCAACACATGTGGGTAGGCAGATTCCACACAGCCGTTGTCAGGTGATCAATACCTGCTCCTTTATTGTAAGAGAAGGCAGCACACCACATGAGATAGATGGCGACATTTGATGGAGTAGTGGGGTGGTGAGTGGGTGGAGGGATTGGATCAGTAACTTTGCATGATCTGAACCCATTTAGTGAGAACGGGGCACGTTCGGACCAGATGCCTGATTTAGGGCCCCACCCAATTTGTGGCTCTTTGCTGATTTCTTGTGTGATCTGCACAACTGAGTACAATGTGTAGTTATGTAAAGCTAAAGAATTTAGCATTGTGTTCTCTTGCATGTACTTTGGTTAATTGTAAGATTGGCCTGGTGCAATATAGGACATAACTTTGGTCTTTTTTTAAGCTGATGGTTAAACGATGGTGCTCGGACAATTATCAAGCCAGTTGATAATATGCTATCGACTGCCTTCACAATGGGCGAGTATTATGCAAGAATCAGTTAATAGTTTACAAATGACCTTATTCCATTGAGAGTGCAAATGCCACAAGTTTACTCAGAAATCAATGCCAGTGCTCTTGTTCAAAATTCACAATCTATTGTAGCTGCAAAACAACAATCCAACAAGATTCTAACAATTATGTAACCTTACTTTACACAATCAGCATTTACTGTGCCCGGTAAATGTTGTCATGGCACTGCCTGATTATGTTAATGATTATATTGGGACAGACAAACTTTCTCAGCATCTTCCAGAGTCCTCTTTTACCAACTGTGTTGAGGGCCTTTGTGATAGCGATGAATTCTAAATCTAAGGGCTGTCATTGTTCTAGGTACTTCTGCTGCATCTGTCAGGCTTGAAAATTGTGTTAACTGTCCCACACACATCAGAGTGATGTGGCACTGCTCGCACCCATGTATTCTGTATATAATAAACATCGGTATTTGCCAGAAAAAGCAGCAAACTTGAGGACTGGGAGAAATTTAGAATTCAGCAGAGGAGGACAAAGGGTCTAATTAGGAGGGGGAAAATAGAGTATGAGAGAAAGCTTGCAGGAAACATAAAAACTGACTGCAAAATCTTCTATAGATGTGTGAAGAGAAAAAGATTAGGAAGACTAATATAGGTCCTTTGCAGTCAGAATCAGGTGAATTTATAATGGGGAACAAAGAAATGGCAGACCAGTTGAACAAATACTTTGGATCTGTCTTTACTAAGGAGGACACAAATAACCTTCCGGAAATACTAGGGGTTCAAGCGTCTAGCGAAAAGGAGGAACTAAAGGAAATCTTATTCGTCAGGAAATTGTGTTGGGGAAATTGATGGGATTGAAGACCGATAAATCCCCAGGGCCTGATAGGCTGCATCCCAGAGTACTTAAGGAAGTGGCCCTAGAAATAGTGGATGCATTGGTGATCATTTTCCAACTTTCTATTGACTCTGGATCAGTTCCTATGGACTGGAGGGTAGCTAATTTAATACCACTTTTTATAAAAGGAGGGAGAGAGAAAACAGGGAACAGGGTTAGCCTGACATCGGTGATGGGGAAAATGTTGGAATCAATTATTAAAGATGAAATAGCTGCGCATTTGGAAAGCAGTGACAGGATCGGTCCAAGTCAGCATGGATTTATGAAAGGGAAATCATGCTTGACAAATCTAGAATTTTTTGAGGATGTAACTAGTAGAGTACAAGGGAGAACTAGTGGATGTGGTGTATTTGGACTTTCAAAAGGCTTTTGACAAGGTCCCACACAAAAGATTAGTGTGCAAAATTAAAGCACATCGTATTGAAACATAGAAATATCAAAAATAGGTGCAGGAGTAGGCCATTCGGCCCTTCGAGCCTGCACCACCATTCAATAAGATCATGGCTGATCATTCACCTCAGTACCCCTTTCCTGCTTTCACTCCATACCCCTTGATCCCTTTAGCCGCAAGGGCCATATCTAACTCCCTCTTGAATATATCCCATGAACTGGCATCAACAACTCTCTGCGGTAGGGAATTCCACAGGTTAACAACTCTCTGAGTGAAGAAGTTTCTCCTCATCTCAGTCCTAATCATTAGACTGTGACCCCTGGTTCTGGACTTCACCAACATTGGGAACATTCTTCCTGCATCTAACCTGTCCAGTCCCATCAGAATTTTATATGTTTCTATGAGATCCCCTCTCATCCTTCTAAACTCCAGTGAATACAGACCCAGTCGATCCAGTCTCTCCTCATATGTCAGTCCTGCCATCCCGAGATTCAGTCTGGTGAACCTTCGCTGCACTCCCTCAATAGCAAGAATGTCCTTCCTCTGATTAGGAGACCAAAACTGAACACAATATTTCAGGTGAGGCCTCACTAAAGCCCTGTACAACTGCATTAACTCCTCTCTGCTCCTATACTCAAATCCTCTAGCTATGAAGGCCAACATACCATTTGCCTTCTTCACCGCCTGCTGTACCTGCATGCCAACTTTCAATGACTGATGTACCATGAGACCCAGGTCTTGTTGCACCTCCCCTTTTCCTAATTTGCTGCCATTCAGATAATATTCTGCCTTCGTGTTTTTGCCACCAAAGTGGATAACCTCACATTTATCCACATTATACTGCATCTGCCACTCCTTTTCCCACTCACCTAAGCTGTCTAAGTCACCCTGCAGCCTTTTAGCGTCATCCTCACAGCTCACACTGCCGCCTAGTTTTGTGTCATCTGCAAACTTGGAAATATTACACTCAATTCCTTCATCTAAATCATTAATGTATGTTGTAAATAGCTGGGGTCCCAGCACTGAGCCCTGCGGCACCCCACTAGTCACTGCCTGCCATATTGAAAAGGACCTGTTTATCCCGACGCTCTGCTTCCTGTCTGCCAACCAGTTCTCTATCCACGTCAGCACATTACCCCCAATACCATGTGCTTTAATTTTGCACACCAATCTCTTGTGTGGGACCTTTTGAAAGTCCAAATACACCACATCCACTGGTTCTCCCTTGGCCACTCTAATAGTTACATCCTCAAAAATTCTAGAAGATTTGTCAAGCAGGATTTCCCTTTCATACATCCATGCTGACTTGTACCGATCCCGTAACTGCTTTCCAAATGTGCTGCTATTTGATCTTTAACAATTGGTTCCAACATTTTCCCCACTACTGATGTCACGCTAACTGGTCTATAATTAGCTGTTTTCTCTCTCCCTCCTTTCTTAAAGAGTGGTGTTACATTAGCTACCCTCCAGTCCATAGGAACCGATCCAGAGTCGATAGACTGTTGGAAAATGATCACCAATGCATCCATTATTTCTAGGGCTACTTCCTTAAGTACTGTGGGATGCGGACTATCAGGCCCTGGGGATTTATCCGCCTTCAATCCCATCAATTTCCCCAACACAATTTCCTGCCTAATAAGGATTTCCTTCAGTTCCTCCTTCTCACTAGACCCTCGGTCCCCGAGTATTTCCCGAAGGTTATTTGTGTCTTCCTTCGTGAAGACAGAACCAAAGTATTTGTTTAACTGGTCCGCCATTTCTTTGTTCCCCATTATAAATTCACCTGAATCTGACTGCAAGGGACCTATGTTTATCTTCACTAATCTTTTTCTCTTCACATATCTATAGAAGCTTTTGCAGTCAGTCTTTATGTTCCCAGCAAGCTTCCTCTCATACTCTATTTTCCCCCTCCTAATTAAACCCTTTGTCCTCCTCTGCTGAATTCTAAATTTCTCCCAGTACGCAGGTTTGCTGCTTTTTCTGGCCAATTTATATGCCTCTTCCTTGGATTTAACACTATCCTTAATTTCCCTTGTTAGCCACGGTTGAGCCACCTTCCCTGTTTTATTTTTACTCCAGACAGGGATGTACAATTGTTGAAGTTCATCCATGTGATCTTTAAATGTTTGCCATTGCCTATCCACCGTCAACCCTTTAAGCAGCACTCGCCAGTCTATTCTAGCCAATTCACGTTTCATATCATCGAAGTTACCTTTCCTTAAATTCAGGATCCTAGTCTCTGAATTAACAGTGTCACTCTCCATCTGAATAAAGAATTCTACCATATTATGGTCACTCTTCCCCAAGGGGCCTCGCACAACAAGATTGCTAATTAGTCCTTCCTATTACACATCACCCAGTCTAGTTGGCTCCTCGACATATTGGTCCAGAAAACCATCCCTAATACACTCCAGGAAATCCTCCTCCAATGTATTGCTACCAGTTTGGTTAGCCCAATCTATATGTAGATTAATGTCGCCCATGATAACTGCTGTATCTTTCTTGCACGCATCCCTAATTTCTTGTTTGATGCTGTCCCCAATCTCACTACTACTGTTTGGTGGTCTGTACACAACTCCCACTAGTGTTTTCTGCCCTTTGGTATTCTGTAGCTCCACCCATACCGGTTCCACATCATCCAAGCTAATATCCTTCCTTACTATTGCATTAATTTGCTCTTTAGCCAGCAATGCCACCCCACTTCCTTTTCCTTTCTGTCTATCCTTCCTAAATGTTGAATACCCCTGGATGTTGAGTTCCCAGCCTTGGTCACCCTGGAGCCATGTCTCCGTGATGCCAATGACATCATATCCATTAACTGCTATCTGCGCAGTTAATTCGTCCACCTTATTTTGAATACTCCTCACAGTGAGACACAGAGCCTTCAGGCTTGTCTTTTTCATACCCTTTGCCCCTTTAGAATTTTGATGGTAATATATTGACGTGGATAGAGAACTGGTTGGCAGACAGGAAGCAGAGAGTCGGAATAAATGGGTCCTTTTCAGAATGGCAGGCAGTGACTAGTGGGGTGCCGCAGGGTTCATTGCTGGGACCCCAGCTATTTACCATATACATCAATGATTTAGATAAAGGAATTGAATGTAATATCTCCAAGTTTGCAGATGACACTACGCCGGGTGACTTGGTCAGGTTAGGTGAGTGCGCAAATGCATGGCAGATGCAGTATAATATGGATAAATGTGAGGTTATCCACTTTGGTGGCAAAAACAGGAAGACAGACTATTATCTGAATGGTGACAGATTAGAGAAAGTGGAGGGGCAACGGGAGCTGGGTGTCATGGTACATCAGTCATTGAAGTTTAGCATGCAGATACAGCAGGCGGTGAAGAAGGAAAATGATATGTTGGCCTTCATAGCTAGAGGATTTGTGTATAGGAGCATGGAGGTCTTACTGCAATTGTACAGAACCTTACGGCCAAAGGGATCAAGGGGTATGGAGAGAAAACAGAAAAGGGGTACTGAGGTTGAATGATTAGCCATGATCTTATTGAATGGCGGTGCAGGCTCGAGGTGCCAAATGGCCTGCTCCTGCACCTAATTTCGATATTTCTATGTTTCTATGTATTTTATATTCAGTTTATAGTTATCAAAATTCATGGACGTGCTGTTATGACATTTTTTTAAATTCAGTATCAATGTCATAGATGCTTATGTTTGATTGTATTCCATAATTATATCCATATCTTTATTTATTATGGGTTAGGGATGTCAGGTGGTTTGCTGTGCCAAAATCCTGATGTGCTTTTTGTCTTTTAATGATTTTCTAGAAAGCCAGTGAGCCGGTCTATGTGAGCATAGACATGCTTAAATTTTCGAGCTGTCTTTGGTTCCCTGCCTATTCTGGTCCACCAGTGAGGTAGGGAATATCACTAAAAGATAATAGCAGTGACTCATTAGATACTTGCTGCTTATTATTGGCATGTCATTGCCATTGAATTGTATCCAGGGACATTAACCCAGTATTTCTATTTAATATTAAAGCAATTTCCCCCAGGATGAAAAAAGAAACTATATATGTGATTTTGATTTGAAGTAAAATAATTAAAAATAATCAAAAAGAAAAGTTAACCAAATGTTCCTATCTTCTGTCCTTTCAAGTCTGTACTTTAATAAAGTCAGATTTTCCTGAATGGGTATATTTAGTTCTTAAATCTAGTTTCTACCAGGTTTTATTTAGCAGCTTTTAAATTATGTGAATTTAAATGTTAATCATCATCCAGAAGAGGAATTAAAATTTTAAATGAGACCAGCAAGGTGTGGAGATATTGGGGGTGAAATGGCTCCTTTTTTAGAGGCGCTTACGGGGCGGAAGAGACTTTTCACCCGGGGGTGACAGGGGGAAGGGGGTGGCAGGCGGGGCTACCGGCTCCCGGGAAATTGCCCAGGAGTTTGCAGAGGTACTGCCACAGTTGCACCCTGGGCCACCGCACAACCGGTGATGAAGTCATCATTATGCGTGGAGACCCCTTGTCGCCACGCACGATTCCTTTCCGCCCCACGGAGGAATTTGCCTGTGAGGCTAGTATGAGCAGATGTCAATGGGTTGCGAAGCTGGCCGACATCCGCTCATGGGGCTGAAATAAAAGGGGAGGGCGCCAGCACCACTGCCACCATCTTAGATGTTTTGCCGACTCTCCGGTTGGCTGCATTACGTGTTCTTTTGCGAGGCCCAGCCGCCATCGTGCAGCCCGGCACTCCATTTTGGGTGCCGGGCTGCAGGTCTGGTCTCACGCTGCCCTGGTGGCCTAGTAGAGGCCATCCGAGGCCTTGCAGAGTGTGCAGTGGCCCTACCCTTTAAATGAAGGGGAGGGGCTTTGAAACGCGTCAGCGCTATGCAGAGTATCTGCAGTAATCACCCCAGTAGCGCCCCTAAAGGAAGTGAATCATGTAAGATTGCACTCCACTTCCTTTGAGGGTCACTAAGCCCAATTCAGCGGCGGGGACGGGACTTCTGCGCCGGCTGCAGGAAGTCCCGCCCTCAGCAGGTTGCTGTCCTCAATTGGGACGCAGGGCAGTTTTGCCCCCATTGCTTTATGAAAACAGCAGCACAGATATGACTGAAACTAAGTATAGATGTTACAGAATCGGCCCAAAATACCTATTTTGTAATTTTATGTTCCATCGGCCTAGAACTTTGATAAGGCCCAAATATAAGAAAATAAGAACATAAGAATTAGGAGCAGGAGTAGGCCATTCGATTACTCGAGCCTGCTCTGCCATTCAATGAGATCATGGCTGATCTTCTAGCTCAACTCCACTTTCCTGCACTATCCCCATATCCCTTGATTCCCTTAATATCCAAAAATCTTCGATCTCTGTCTTGAATATACTCAAAGATTGAGCCTCCACAGCCTTCTGGGGTAGAGAATTCCAAAGATTCACCACATTCTGAGTGACAAAGTTTTTTCTCATCTCAGTCCTAAATGGCCGACCCCTCATTCTGAGACCCATGGTTCTAGATTCCTCAGCTAGAGGAAACATCCTCCCTGCATCTACTCTGTCAAACCCTGTAAGAATGTTGTATGTTTCAATGAGATCACCATTCATTCTTCTAAACTCTAGAGAATATAGGCTGTCTACTTAATCTCTCCTCAAAGGACAATCCCTCATCCCAGGAATTAGTCTGGTGAACCTTCGTGGCACTGCTTCAGTGGCAAGTATATCCTTCCTTAGGTAAGGAGACCAAAACTGTACACAATATTCCAGATGCAGTCTCACCAGGGCCCTATAAAATTGCAGTAAGACATCTTTACCCTTATACTCAAATTATTTTGTAATAAAGGCCAATATACTATTTGTTTTCTTAATTGCTTGCTGTACCTGCATGTTAACTTTCAGTGATTCGTGTACAAGGACACCCAGGTCACTCTGAACACCAACATTTCCCAATCTCTCATCATTTAAAAAATATTCTACTTTTCTATTTGTAAGGGGTTTTCACAGGGTTGTTGTTGTGCCTTGGGTGTCTCTCTCTGGGCTTCTGCCCTCACAGCTTATGCCTGGCCTGTGAGGTACCCTGAGTGCTGCAAGAGCACCCCTGGAGAGACTGTGTCCACAGCTTATGAAGGGGGTTTTGAGACTCGTGCGTCCCCACAGATTATGCCTAGCCTGTGAGGCACCTGTGAGTGTCAAACACTCCTAACCCCTTCTTCCCTAGCCTGTGACACACAGTTGAGCGTTTTCGAGGCGCTCCTAGCTTCCCTTACACGGTTCTGACATAAGACTCACGATCAGGAGATGTAATACAATAGAACTGAGACAAGGTGATTCCAAGAGGAACTTTAGGCTTCCAATTTATTTGACAAGGTGTAACTCAACAAACAGCAATACACCAACAAAACAATCCCCCTAAATCCCACTAAAACGGACCCAACGAAAATCTTTACACCAGTTTAGCAGTACAATGCCCAACCTCCCACCTTTCCTGGCCTAACTGAGTTGGGAGTTCTGGGGACCAGAGGTTATACTCACTACTGTGCCTTCCGCAGTCTGGTGGTTTGTTTCTTCTATCTTCGGTGTCTTCGGACACTGGTATTCTTTCAGTGTCGAGAGGCTTGCTGGTTGTGGTTGTTGAATCACGAGGGCAGGGAAAATCATCACTTCTTTCTTCACTACGTCAGAAAACCCCCTTTTTATAGCCAGATTATCCAGTCCGCCTCTCCTGCTGAAGTCGATTCTTCTCATTGGTGGACTTTTTGATTTTGAAAAATGCAGCAGTTTTAGGGTTTTAGTTTTTTTTTCCCACTGATCTTAACCTACTCAAGGTTTGAGTGGGTGTTGATTGCATTGGCCTCATGTAGCCATTGTGCTAGTCTGGCCTGAGCCAGATATTTCTATGCCTGATGAAAAAGGTGTTGGAATATGTATGTGGCATTGTTTAAATGCTAATGTTTTCAAGGGGCAAGTTTCGAGGGTATACAGTTCCCAGACAATTTGATTAGTTCCAATGTCCAAACTGGCCCTTTTGATATTGACTCCACCCCTTTTCTTGCAGCCCCAACATACATCTTTTAAAAAATCCCAAATTCAATTAAAGTTCGTAGTTTCTTCCATGTGCACTTTAGGATTTCAAACTTTCTGGTAGATAGTTCCAAATTAAATTCCCTTTCCTATGAGTCCAAACACTGGGGGGGGGGGAGGTCTCCATGAATGCACCCCCTTTTATCCCCTGCAGGCCTTGTCTGCTCTTTTAAAATTTATTTGTGTCCCAAAGTTTTCCTTCCATCGGTTTCAATTCACAGCACAGACTGATCCCACAGCCCTTTTCCTTCTGGGTAAAATGAGGGGGTTTTCGTCCTCCCCTACATAATGTACCTACCAAAGTGGATGACCTCACATTTCTCCACATTATATTCCATTTGTCATGTTCTCGCCCACTCACTTAGCCTATCTATATCCCCTTGAAGTCTCTTTGCATCCTCCTTACAACTTACATTCTGACCTAGCTTTGTATCATCAGCAAAGTTGGATATATTACATTTGGTCCCCTCATCTAAATCATTGACATAGATTGTAAATGGCTGGGGCCCAAGCACTAATCCTTGCGGCACCTCACTAGTTACAGCCTGCTAACTCGAAAATGACCCGGTTTTTCTTATTCGCTGTTTTCTATCCGTTAACCAATCTTCAATCCATGCTAGTATATTACCCCCAATCCCATGAGCCCTAATTTTGTGCAATAACCTCTTGTGTGGCATCTTATCGAATGCCTTCTGAAAATCAAAGTACACCACATCCACTGGTTCCCCTTATCTATTCTGCTACTTACAACCTCAAAAAAGATTTTTCAAACATGATTTCCCTTTCATAAATCCATGTTGACTCTGCCCAATCCTATTATTATTTCTAAATGCCCTGTTACCATGTCCTTAATAACAGGTTCTAGCTACTACTGATGACAGGCTAACTGGTCTGTAGTTCCCCGTTTTTTCTCTCCCTCCTTTCTTAAATAGCGGGGTAACATTAGCTACCTTCCAATCTGCGGGAACAATTTTAGAATCTATGGAATTTCGGAAAATGGCAACCAATGCATCCACTATCTCTACAGCCACCACTTTCAAAACTCTAGGATATAGGTCATCAGGTCCAGGGAGTTTATTGGCTTTTAGTCCCATTAACTTCTCAAGTAATTTTTTTTACGAATACTAATTTCTTTCAGTTCCTCATTCTCGCTCGACTCTTGATACTCCACTATTTGCGGGAGGTTTTTGTGTCTTCTTCCATGAAGACAGACACATGGGCTGGATTTTAGGCTTTTCTGTTTTTGGGCCGAAAACGGAGGCGGGGCGGGAAAGTTACCGACCGGGAATAGTTTGCGCTTTGGTAAAGAAGTTTTGACATCTGAGGCTAGATTTTCTACTTTTGTGCTTTTCGCCCAAAAATGGGCGTTATTTCTGGTGTGGGTGGTAAAAAAGGGTTTACAGATCGTCAGCTTCTCGCCCATTCTCAAAGCTACTTGTCTCCATTTTTGAAATTGGGCGTTACTGCGAGTGATATGAAATGGGCGATAGCGTTAAATCTCTCTGACCTTCTACCGTAAAGTGTCGCCGTTCTTAGCAACGGCATGGCAACGCTCGATTCCTGCAATTCAGGAGGTCAAGGGTCATCATGACATGCGCAGAAGAGGAGACAGAGAGAGAGGGAGCTCAGAGGCAGTGAAAGCGTGTGTGGCTGTGGTGTGTGCTTGTTTGGCTGTTGTGGGAGGCACGAGGGAGATTCACCAGCAGCGAAAAGCCTACTAAGCACCGAGAACATAGTTGGCACGGAGTTTTTGTCCAACAAATAAGATATAACATGGAAGGGATGGTGGAGGCCCTGGAGCTGGTAGCCAGGGACACTGGTGGCAGAGGGCTCCCAGTGATCGTGGAGCACGGCACTGCACCCCAAGGTGCCGCAACCCCATTGCCAACCACACATGAGAGCCAGGAGAACATCTTGCTTCTGGCTCAGAGCACGTTCCCACCTCGGGACCGTCCTCTCCTGTATCTGTCCAAGCAGCGATTTGGCCGTCATCCCCGCCCCAATGAAGCATCGTCTGAGGAACTCCTCGGCGGTCAGGCAGCTTGGAGTCAGCAGGGGATGGGGTAGAGGTGGGGAGGAGAAGCGGGGTGGTGAGGGGGCGGGGGTGTGTGGGGGGGGGAGGGGTGGAAGGGTTGGTTTTTACAGAAATACTAATGATTTCAGACAAATGTTCAGTTTAAATGTTTTTTATTTAACAAAACCTTGTTGTGCATTGGCTCAGATAGCTGCACCGTTACATGCTGGCGATTCCTTAACATCAAAGGGTATAATTACACTTAAATTCAATCAATTTAAATTTTAACTGTCACCAAGGTGATGCCCACCATTTATGTATGACCTGCACACCCAGCAGTGTGTCAGCCTTGTAAATAACACCACCGTACTTTCAGGCAAAGCGATCATTGATGATTTCTTGACGTGAGACTCTTGCAGCTATCATGCCACCATGGGCCCATTCATGCGGTCTATAGCGGGGTGGGGGCATGGCTTCAGCGTCAGCCTGATTGTCTGGGCCAATGTCAGCGTCCGCCTCCTCGTCCTCCTCTTCCTCTCTCTGGTGAGGTGGACTGTCAGGCTCATCAGGCAATTCTTGTCCCCTCCTGATAGCCAAGTTGTGCAGCATGGAGCATACCACCACGAATTGAGCTACCTGCTCAGGCTGGTATTGAAGCTCGCCTCCAGAGTGGTCCAGGCATCTAAAGCGTTGCTTAAGCACTCCAATGGTGTTCTCCACGATATTGCGAGTGGCTCTGTGGTTCTCGTTGTATCGCCTTTCGGCTTCAGTGTAGGTGTCATGCAGGAGGGTCATCAGCCAGGTGGCGAGGCTGTATCCTTTGTCACCAAGCATCCAGCATTGACCTTGTGGCTGATTGTTAAACAAGTCAGATACGGTGTTCTCATGCAGGATGTGAGCATCATGGATGCTGCCCAGAAATTGAGCATTCACTGCCAGTATAATTTGCTGGTGGTCGTCAATGAGTTGAACGTTCAGGGAGTGGAATCCCTTGCGGTTCCTGAAAACATCTGCATCCTGAAAAGGTGCCCACATCGCGATGTGCGTACAGTCTATTGCTCCCTGCGCCTTGGGGAAGTTTGCAATTCTGGAGAATCCTAGAGCCCTCTCACTCTGTACCTCCCTGGTCATAGGGAAGATGATCAAGTACCTCCTGCGTGCATACAGGGCTTCACTGACCTGTCTAATGCAGCGATGTGTGGCACGCTGAGAAAGTCTGCAAATGTCACCAGCTGAGGCCTGAAAATCATCATCATAGGCAGTCCCTCAAAATCGAGGAAGACTTGCTTCCACTCTAAAAGTGAGTTCTTTGATGGCTGAACAGTCCGATATGAGAGCCACAGACCCTGTCACAGGTGGGACAGACATTCGTTGGGGGAAGGGGTCGGTGGGGCTGGTTTGCCGCGCGCTCTTTCCGTTGCCTGCGCTTGGCCTCTTCATGCTCTTTGCGTTGAGACTCGAAACATAGAAACATAGAAACATAGAAAATAGGTGCAGGAGTAGGCCATTCAGCCCTTCTAGCCTGCACCGCCATTCAATGAGTTCATGGCTGAACATGCAAATTCAGTACCCCATTCCTGCTTTCTCGCCATACCCCTTGATCCCCCTAGTAGCAAGGACTTCATCCAACTCCTTTTTGAATATATTTAGTGAATTGGCCTCAACAACTTTCTGTGGTAGAGAATTCCACAGGTTCACCACTCTCTGGGTGAAGAAGTTTCTCCTCATCTCGGTCCTAAATGGCTTACCCTTTATCCTTAGACTGTGACCCCTGGTTCTGGACTTCCCCAACATTGGGAACATTCTTCCTGCATCTAACCTGTCTAAACCCATCAGAATTTTAAACGTTTCTATGAGGTCCCCTCTCATTCTTCTGAACTCCAGTGAATACAAGCCCAGTTGATCCAATCTTTCTTGATAGGTCAGTCCCGCCATCCCGGGAATCAGTCTGGTGAACCTTCGCTGCACTCCCTCAATAGCAAGAATGTCCTTCCTCAGGTTAGGAGACCAAAACTGTACACAATACTCCAGGTGTGGCCTCACCAAGGCCCTGTACAACTGTAGCAACACCTCCCTGCCCCTGTACTCAAATCCCCTCGCTATGAAGGCCAACATGCCTTTTGCTTTCTTAACTGCCTGCTGTACCTGCATGCCAACCTTCAATGACTGATGTACCATGACACCCAGGTCTCGTTGCACCTCCCCGTTTCCTAATCTGTCACCATTCAGATAATAGTCTGTCTCTCTGTTTTTACCACCAAAGTGGATAACCTCACATTTATCCACATTATACTTCATCTGCCATGCATTTGCCCACTCACCTAACCTATCCAAGTTGCTCTGCAGCCTCATAGCATCCTCCTCGCAGCTCACACTGACACCTAACTTAGTGTCATCCGCAAATTTGGAGATACTTCATTTAATCCTCTCGTCTAAATCATTAATGTACAGTGTAAACAGCTGGGGCCCCAGCACAGAACCTTGCGGTACCCCACTAGTCACTGCCTGCCATTCTGAAAAGTACCCATTTACTCCTACTCTTTGCTTTCTGTCTGACAACCAGTTCTCAATCGATGTCAGCACACTACCCCCAATCCCATGTGCTTTAACTTTGCATATTAATCTCTTGTGTGGGACCTTGTCGAAAGCCTTCTGAAAGTCCAAATATACCACATCAACTGGTTCTCCCAACTCCCTCCCAGATGTACTTTCTCCACCTCGGGCGGACTTCGGCCAGGGTCTCCCAGGTGTCAGTGGTGATGTCGCACTTTACCAGGGAGGCTTTGAAGGTGTCCTTATAACGTTTCCGCTGTCCTCCTTTGGCTCGTTTACCATGAAGGTGCTCCGCATAAAGCATTTACTTAGGGAGTTTCGCATCTGGCATGTGAACTATGTGGCCCGCCCAGCGAAGCTGATCAAGTGTGGTCAATGCTTCACTACTGGGGATGTTAGCCTGTTCGAGGACACTGATGTTGGTGCGCCTGTTCTCCCAGGGGATTTACAGGATCTTGCGGAGACATCGTTGGTGATATATCTCCATCGACTTGAGATGCCTTCTATACATTGTCCATGCCTCAGATCCATACAGGAGGGCGGGTATTACTACAGCCCTGTAGACCATGAGCTTGGTGGTAGATTTGAGGACCTGGTCTTCAAACACTCTTTTCCTCAGACGGCCGAAGGCTGCACTGGCGCACTGGAGGCAATGTTGAATCTCCGCATCAATGTCTGCCTTTGTTGATAAGAGGCTCCCGAGATATGGGAAATGGTCCATGTTGTCCAGGGCCGCACTGTGGATCTTGATGATTGGAGGGAAGTGCTGAGCGGTGGTGACGGGCTGGTGGAGGATCTTTGTCTTACGGATGTTAAGCGTAAGGCCCATGCTTTCATATGCCTCAGTGAATACATTGACTATATCCTGGAGTTCAGCCTCAGAATGTGCACAGACACAGGCGTCGTCCACATACTGCAGCTCAACGACAGAGGTTGGGGTGATCTTGAAATTGGCCTGGAGACGGCGTAGGTTAAACAGCTTCCCACTGGTTCTGTAGTTTAGTTCCGCTCCAGCAGGGAGCTTGTTGGCTGTGAGGTGGAGCATGGCGGTGAGGAAGATTGAGAAGAGGGTTGGAGCGATGACGCAGCCCTGTTTGACCCCGCTCCGGATGTGGATTGGGTCTGTAATGGATCCATTGGTAAGGGTCACGACCTGCATGTCATCGTGAAGCAGGCGGAGGATGTTGACAAACTTTTGGGGGCATCCGAAATGAAGGAGGACGCTCCATAGACCCTCACGATTGACAGTGTCAAAGGCCTTTGTAAGATCGAAAAAGGCCATGTATAAGGGCTGGCGCTGCTCCCTTCATTTTTCCTGCAACTATCGAGCTGCAAAGATCATGTCTGTTGTGCCCCGTAGGGGACGAAATCCGCATTGTGATTCCGGGAGGAGCTCCTCGGCCACAGGGAGAAGACGATTGAGGAGAATTCTAGCAACAAATTTCCCAGTGGCTGATAGCAGTGAGATTCCCCTGTAGTTGTTGCAGTCGGACATGTCCCCTTTTTAAAAAATGGTCACAATCACTGCATCTCTCAGATCTCCCGGCATGCTCTCCTCCCTCCAGATAAGAGAGATGAGGTCATGCATCCGCACCAACAGCACTCTCCATCATATTTTAGCGCCTCATCAGGGATTCCATCGGTACCCGTAGCCTTGCTATTCTTGAGCTGTTTTATGGCTTTGCCTACCTCGTGTAACGTTGGAGTTTCACTGAGTTGGTGGCGAGTCGCATGCTGCAGGATGGAGTTGAGAACACTCGAGTCAAAGGCAGAGTCTCGATTGAGGAGATCTTCAAAGTGCTCCTTCCATCGGGCCCTGACAGCCTCAGTGTCCTTGCTGAGTGTTTCCCCATTCTTGTCCAGGAGTGGTGTGGGGCCTTGGGAGTTTGGACCGTAGGTGGTCTTGACTGCAGCAAAGAATCCTTGCATATCGTGGCTGTCGGCCTTTGCTTTCTCCATCCACCACCCGTTCTTTAGGTCCCGGGTTTTTTGTTGAACCTGAGCCTTGAGCCGTCTGTAATTTGGTTTTGCAGCTCCCGAGTTGGGTTGTTGCTTGATGCTCAGAAATGCTTTGCGCTTGAGATCTATTAGTTCTTCGATCTCCTGATCATTTTCATCAAACCAGTCCTGATGATTTCTGCTTGAGTGACCAAGTGTCTCTTTACAGGCACTGGTTATAGAGGCCTGGAGGGTAGACCAAGTGCTATGGGCATTCAGCATCTCAGGGTCATCAAGGCACGCCAGATTGGCTGTGAGGCGCTGGCTGCATAGGGCTCTCTTAGCTGGGTCTCTAAGTGCCCCGGCATTAACATTTTTGCGGAACTGCTTCTGCTGTCCCCTCTGCTTTGGGGCAATGTTAATGTTGATGATGGATCGGATTAAGCGTTGGTCCATCCAGCAGTCATCAGCTCCTGTCATGGCACGGGTGATGAGCACATCCTTGCGATCCCTGGCTCAGACGATGACGTAGTCAAGCAGGTGCCAGTGTTTGGAGCGAGGGTGTTGCCACGATGCCTTATATTTGTCCCTCTGGCGGAACAGGGTGTTGGTGATGAGGAGTTCATGTTCTAGACATTTTGTCAGGAGTAGGGTACCACTGGAGTTGGCTTTCCCTACCCCCTCTCTGCCAATCACGCCTCCCCAGAGGGCTGTGTCTTTGCCGACCCTGGCATTAAAATCACCCAGGATTATCAATTTGACGCCTGTGGGGAGCGGGACAAGGATGTCTCGAGGTTGGAATAAAAACCCTCTTTAGCCTCATTCGTTGCATCGAGTGTAGGGGCGTACGCACTGATGACTGTGGTGCATTGTTTCCGAGATAGGGTGATACGGAGAGTCATGAGGCATTCGTTAACCCCACAGGGGGAGTCTTTGAGGCAGTCGACCAGCTCATTCTTGACGGCAAAGCCGACTCCATGAAGGCGGCTTTCTGCCTCTGGTTTCCCTTTCCAGAAGAAGGTGTAACCTCCACCATGTTCCTTCAACTGCCCTTCCCCTGCCCACCGGGTCTCGCTTAGGGCAGCGATGTCAATGTCAAAGCATCTGAGTTCCTGGGCAACTATGGCGGTGTGGCATTCCAGCCTGTTGTTGTTGGGATTGTCCATGAGGGTCCTGACGTTCCAGGTCCTGAACTTCATACTGACGAAGTGGAAGATGCCTGTGTGTGAGTTCTTTTAACGTGGGGTGGCCGCTGCACACTGACAACCACACGGGCTTAGCTGAGCAAGGTCTTAGTCCAGTGGCAAGGGGGTCAAAGACAACTGGAGACCAGGCACAGCTCGATAAGCCTAATTGCCTACGGTGAAGTGTTGGCCGCAAGCTCGGCACCGGGCAGCGCCATTGATGGTAGATGGCCCGAGGCTAGATTGGGGGGCAGGCATTAGGAAGGTGACTTCCAAAGTCATTTTAAAAGTTAAAAGTTGATAAAGATTCCCAATTTATTTTAAAAGTTTCTAAGCGTTGTTAAAATGTCTAAGATGTAAATCAATAATAGGTTATAAAAGTTTCCCCAGTTTGAAAAGTTTCTAAAGGTTGTTAAAACGTCTAAGATGTGGATCAATAATAGATGTTTGAAAGTATTTTAATTAAAAGTCTAAAATGTAAGTTTTAAAAGTTCTCCCAAGTTGTTTAACAAGTTTAACAGTTGATTAAAAGTTTAAAAACTAATTAAAAGTTGGTTCGGAGTTTAAGACGTTGGGTTGAACGGCGCCGCCGCGGTCCCTTTGACCGGTTCAGCACCGGCCCGGAGTCCCTTCGGCCGGTTCGATATCCCCCGAATCTGTCAGCACAATGAACACCTGGTTAGCGACCACAGGGACAGGCATGGGCAGGTGTGGAGTCCTTTCAGTCGGGATGGCCCGGGACCCGTGTGGAGTCCTTTCGGCCGGCGCAGGGTCCCTTCGGCCTGAGATAGACACGGCCGGCGCGGGGTCCCTTCGACAACTGCAAGGTAACGTTTATTTATTATCTTGCTGGGGCTGCTCAGGGCCCGCTGTATGTTGTCCCGCTGGGGCTGCTCAGGGCCCGCTGTGTGTTGTCCCACTGAGGGCCCGCTGGGGCTGCTCAGGGCCCGCTGTGTGTTGTCCCGCTGGGGCTGCTCAGGGCCCGCTGTATGTTGTCCTACTGAGGGCCCGCTGGGGCTGCTCAGGGCCTGCTGTGTGTTGTCCCACTGAGGGCCCGCTGGGGCTGCTCAGGGCCCGCTGTGTGTTGTCCC
Organism: Pristiophorus japonicus; assembly: GCF_044704955.1. Taxonomy (NCBI): domain Eukaryota; kingdom Metazoa; phylum Chordata; class Chondrichthyes; family Pristiophoridae; genus Pristiophorus; species Pristiophorus japonicus. The sequence continues at coordinate 403,907,843 of NC_091977.1, read as the reverse complement.
ACTGAGGGCCCGCTGGGGCTGCTCAGGGCCCGCTGTGTGTTGTCCCACTGAGGGCCCGCTGGGGCTGCTCAGGGCCCGCTGTGTGTTGTCCCACTGAGGGCCCGCTGGGGCTGCTCAGGGCCCGCTGTGTGTTGTCCCACTGAGGGCCCGCTGGGGCTGCTCAGGGCCCGCTGTGTGTTGTCCCACTGAGGGCCCGCTGGGGCTGCTCAGGGCCCGCTGTGTGTTGTCCCACTGAGGGCCCGCTGGGGCTGCTCAGGGCCCGCTGTGTGTTGTCCCACTGAGGGCCCGCTGGGGCTGCTCAGGGCCCGCTGTGTGTTGTCCCACTGAGGGCCCGCTGGGGCTGCTCAGGGCCCGCTGTATGTTGTTGCTGATTGGTTTGGCACTCAACAGGTAGGCCAATTTTGGATGCAGTCTAATAACCAGTAATGTTTGGCCTAGGCTCTCGCCACTACTTAAAGGGGAGGTGCTTTGATGCAGCATCACCTCATTGTCATTGCAGTGTGAAGCCATGGCACAGAGAAAGAGCCAGTAGGTTCTCGGATGCTGCTCTCGCGGCCTTGGTCATGGATAGAAGCCCATGTGTCCTGTTCTGACAGGGTGGCAGGAAACCATCAAGCCCACTTGCAGAAGGCTCTGGCAAGAGATAGCTGTCTACGTCACAGTCAACAGTGTTATGCCGAGCTCCTGGATACAGTGCTGAAAGAAGTTTAATGACCTCACACTGCAGTTCAACGTAAGTGAAGGCTTATGAAAATGCCATATCCCACCATCTGCACCACAAGCCTCGCATACTGCTCAATACACCACACCCCCATCACTCACCTACCATCAGTCTCTACCTATCACCACTCAGACCTCAAAATCATACCTTCACTTCACTCTCATAATCTTACCACTTTTGTAAGACTCACACCCACATCTCACACCTTGCATACAGTGACAGCTATTCAACTATTCAACCATTCCTCCTCATCCTCCTCTTCATCTTCATCTTGTTCCTCTTCCTCCTCCTCTTGAGATGGCCCTGCAATCCTTGCTGGCAAGGGCTCCACCCTTGTGGAGGCCAAGTTGTGAAACATGCAGCCGACCACCACAAAATGAGACACTCACTCCAGTGAGTACTGGAGGACTCCTCATGGTGGTCAGTTGCATGCTTCACAATTTGCCATCATAGGGCGCAGCCCTTGCCAACAGGTATTATAGGACCATCTCAGGATTGGTATACAGCACGTATGTGCAGTCGATGGGGAAGCCTGCTATCATGCGCACTCCTCCTGCTTCTCTCTGTTCAGAGAGAAGACAATGTAGTCCCTTCTCTGGGTGTAGAGAGCCTCTGTGACCACCCAATGCAGCAATGACTGGCGAACTGGGAGATATTAGCTATATGTCCTGCTGCAGACTGAAAGAATCCGCTGGTGAAGAAATTGAAGGCCACAATGACCTTGAGGGCTACTCGGAGAACTGTGGTCACCCTGCTCTGAGGCTGCAGGTCTAATTGTAGGAGGTGGTAGATTCCTGTGACCACCTCCTTGGTGAAGCGGAGCCTCCTAATACACTGTTCCTCGATTAAGTGGAGATGAGAGAAGTGCTCTCTAAAGACCATAGGTGGGTGACAGCTCCTGTTGAGAGCCCTCCTGGCCCTCCTCCTCCTCCCTCTGTGAGCATCTTCCCCTCTTCTTCGCTGCTTCTGCTCCCTCTCCCGAAGATACTCGAGCACGAGGGGGACTGCAAGTAGAGCCCCCATGACTGTAACCAAGTGTTATGAGCAAATGCCTGTAAATAAGAATGAAAGTGTTCTGCACTTGCACCAACAATCCCTGTTACCTTAGTAAATTGAAACAAGTTTAGAAAGCTGCAGAAAGTTAGACAGAGCCAGTCAAACTGAGAAACCATGTCAGCTGCAAGTTGTTGCTGATGATCCCTTTAAATATCGCTGCTGGAGGCTCCTTCCTGCTTGTGAATGCTTGGTCAGCTGGTCGTAATTAACACAGGCCGGTAAGTGGAGCGTCAAACACGAAAATGGCAGATCAGGCATCAAGTGAGCATTGCACACTCTCTGACGTCATGATCTGCATCATCTAAAAATCTTCAGCGAGCATGAACATTGGCAGCGCTGCCGACCTGTCGAAAATGGCAGCTGCCACATGACCTGCCAGAAGCAGGCGAAGGTGAGCTGGCCGCCATTGTTTCCATCAAAACGGGTCTTAGTGGCCAGCGCTAACACCTACAATTTCCAAGACATAATTTCTCAATTATATTAGTGAAACAAATTATTTTGTACTGAAAGTTCCAGCCATCTTTACCATGCAATTGCTGTAATGGTTGTAATAAACACTGGTGTTTCTATGATTAAAGAAACAGTGGTCTCCATAATGATTAAAGAAGCAGTGGTATCCAAAGATACATATGAAATTTAAGTCACTTAATTAGATATTTACAAGACAATGGGGGCGGAATTGCCCCTTTTTATGGTCCTGATAGCGGCTCTGGCGGGGGGGCACTAATGGGGCGGAGGAGAATTTCCATCCGGGGGAGGGGGAGAGGGCACTACTGCTTCCCGGTTAGTGCCCCGGGTCGTGAAACTGGTTGACATTCGCTCTCAGGGCGTTCCTTAAAAGTGACGCGGCCAGCGCCCCAGGCCGCCAACCTTTTTTTGCCTGCAGACTCTCGGGTCAACTCTACGATGGCAGCCCTAGCATGGTCCGAGCCACCATCTTGCAGCCCGGCAATCTGTTTTGGGTGCCGGGCTGCAGGCCCAGTTGCACGCTGCCATAGTGGCCTAGTGGAGGCCATCAGAGGCTTTGCAGAATGCACAGCGTCCTCCACTTTAAGCGAAGGGGAGGGGCAATAAAGTGTATCAGCGCTACATGGAGCATCTGCCTAGCGCTTCGCTCAGCGCCCCAGTAGCGCCCCAGTAACCGCCTCCCCAAAGGAAGTGGAGCCTGCGAGATTGCACTCCGTTTCCATTGAGGGGCGGTAAGCCGAATTCAGTGGCGGGGAGCAGGACTTCTGTGCCAGGCGCAGAAAGTCCCGACCCCAGATGGTTTCCGCCCCCAATCGGGGCGCAGACTATTTCACCCCCAATGGCTCTACACAGTGTGAACATGGCTTCCAGTGGGTTTAATATTAAAACCATTGCCTGAGTGGTAGAGGAAGCATCTCATGTAAAACTGAGGCTTACAAAGCCAATAGATTATACAAAATTCTTCATTTACTTTAACGCTGTTCAAAACAATTGGCTAAAATGCTGTTAGTATATCCCACTTCTTATGTCTTACCTTATGGGTTGGGACAGAATTTAATATGTCATTTTTTTTTTACCCATTTCTGCTGGCCTTTTATCTCGCTACCCAACCCCCCAACCCCTGCCGCCCTTCCCCCCCCCCCACCACCACCCCACCCCACCAATTAAAGTATGAACAAGCAGACTGGCACTATCCATGTCAAATTATAAATGAAGCAGAATTTGTGACTCTTTATTTATCAACATGTGTACAATCAAATCGTTGCTCAGCAGGAAAGAGTTATAGGAAATCAAAGTTATTTTGGATTTATTAACAAAATAATAATAAGTCTGTCTAATGATTACTCTGTGTAAGGTCATGATCTTGAAAAGTCCTTGAGGCGAGTTGCAGCTGATTATTATGGGGATAAGTCTTAAGTGAGTGAATGTGCTGTGAATGTTAGCTTGGTGTGGGCAGTAAATGTAAAAGCATTTAATCAGAGAGGGAGAGAGAAGGAGAGGGAGGAGGCGGGTAGGTGTGGGGGGAGGAAACATACTTTATGAATTTGTAATAATGTTATTTCCCATTCTCAAAGTTCTAGTTTTACTGATTGTTCCATCTCTGTCCTTTGATGGTTTAGGTTCATTACTAAATATACAGTGTGTGAAATCAGTACATAAATCACAGATGAATGGAGGTGGTATTAGACTGTTAACTTGCTCTCCATTCTGTAATGGTTTTCAGCCATTGCCAGCTTTGGTTCCATCAGGCACTGGTGCAGAGAAATGTGTCAGACTAGCAGGCCAAAATTAAATTACAGCAGATTCACACTTTGCATTAAAATATTGGCTCAGTGATGGGGGCTTGTAATCACGTAAGGATTTTCCTTAAAGACTGCAGCTCTCTGTTAAAGCACCACATTCAGCTAATTCATGCTGGCAGCTCCTTTATTGGCTGCTGATGATGCAGTATTGATTCCTGTACACTGCTACAGCACAGAGTCACTAGTGCGTGGTTCAAAATACTGCAATAGGGGCCGGCAGCTATTGGAAGCAGCCATTCCAATGCACAAACAAGGTTAATTAAAGGACAGTGCAGCATCACCATTTGCAAATTATTACAATGGAGAAAAGAATACAATTCTGTTAAAATGTATTATAATGAAGTTGTTAAGCAGGGAATCAGGTTATTTCAAAAAATGCTGCATATCATCTGTAGATTAGGATTATTTGACTAATGTTGTTTAGCTGCATTGCTCAGCAGATACCAATTGGGTTATTGTAGGACTGTAACCTCAATGATAGCTTTAAAATAGGAGGCACAATTCTTCGTGCTCTGTGGAAAAAAAGGTCTACACAATTTAACACTCAGGATTTTCAAGCAGATTTACACCAGACTGTTTAGCCGGCAGCAAATAAGCAGCAGCCCCGACCCCTTGGGAATCATAAAGTTATCTTCCTGTGCAGGCAGTCTCTCAGGTTCTTACAGCTTGCAATAGGAAGCAGTGAGAACCAGGATAGAAAGACATGACACACTGCACATTGTGACTGAAGGTCAAAGTGGCATTGTGGTGGAAAGCAAAATGCTGATGCATGTTGACATGTCAGCTAAGAGCAGCTGCCATGTCAAAGCAATTGCAAAATTAACTCCCTCCACCCATGAAAGCAGGAAGTACAATATCTAAAAAAAACTGACTATCCTATGTGAATTATTAAAATAAATTATCCTATTCAGTTGTAATTGTACAGTTATTTTAAAAAGGAAAGGAAACTGAAACCAATTTTTACTGTTTTTGAAAAGGGGGACAAACAGAAATGTAATTCTGCAGCTGAAATTCAGCATAATAGCTGCTACATCCTTGACTACCCTTCCGTCTTATTGCATGGGATTGGAGGAACACTTAGGCATCAAAACTTCTCTCCTGACTTACAGACCGAAGCCAGGGTTATCATGCAGGCTTTGGTCAGTAATTTAGTTTGCAGGTCACATCTGCCCAGGCTTGATTATTATGATACATTACAGCCTGAAATAATTGCATACCTGGAACATCTGTGGCTGTCATTTTCAGCACCTTCCCGTGGACAGCTCCAGGGCAGACACTGGAGGTTAAAGTGGACTCCTGCTGTTCCTTGTTCTAAGAGGACACAGAATGGTTTCTTTCCGATCTCACAGTTCTCATATTACATTGTTTTCTTTTTTTAATGCACAATTCACATCATTTTATTTTTTATGCATAGTATTTTCAAAAATGAATGGTTTTCTTCATTTTGCATGGCTCATTGTGTTGCATCTGGCAACAGTGATAAAGAAAAACTGTTTAGAGCCTGTTTTTGTTGTTAATTATACCTTGCTTTGATTTTGAGTTTGATATTATATTCTTGTTCATTACACATGTATCCTGCTAGATATATACAAGAAAAGACACATCAAAACTAACGTACCCCAGCAATAACATGGCACTGGATATTTGTTCACTCATTTAGGGGAAGTTTCGCAATTGTTAGAATTACAAGACAAGTGATTTAGAGGCAGTGAAAATGAGAACAAAAAGCAAGCAATTTGTGCAACCTTTGATTATATAACAAACACAGCAACTGTCTAAATTTTTGGACAAAAATGTGAATGTCAATGATTTTTGATTTTATAATTGAAATAAACTATGAGATAAAATATATTTCTTAGATGTTGAAGTTATGACAGCAGGTACAGTGGCACAGCAGGTCAGCACACTGACCTTTCAACTCAAATTCAACCCAGACTGATGGGATGATTGTCTACTCTCTTTGCTGTCTGTAAGGGACTAAGTGAAGTTGTATTAGTGAAATTGTTACCTTCTGTCCTGTTTCCATTGAGCATGAACTTGCATCGCCAAACAGCCAAGAATTTATTAATATGTCACATTGGTGTACCTGGGGATATTCCTCTCAGGACAGGGTTAAGGCATGTTGTTAAGACAATGTAAAAAGCTTAACTATTCATATAATGGCCCAGAAATCATGGCCTCCTTGGGTCTGTATGGAGTATCTACAGACCTGGGAAGGCATTGGAAAAGCAATTTTTCGGCGCGCAATGTGCATGCGCTGAAAACCAGCTTTTCCGATCTGTCAAGTTTCTGGCTTGACAGATTGCATGCATGTCGGAAGCGGGGACATTCCCACGGCAGAGAGTGGGCTATTTGCCTATCTCTTGCCCTGCGAATGTCTTTAAAACTCTTGTGCCTGGTAAAAGCGTAAGAGTTTAAAAACATATCAAAAACATATTAAAATAAAGTTTAAAAATACATATTTATGTTAACAACCTTGCCCACTCAGGTAATTTTATTTTAAACCATAATTAAAACTTTTTTTCATAAACATTTCTATCAACTTTAATTTCTATAGTGTATTTATGTGAGGTGTTTTTTTAATGTTTTATGTACTGTTTGGGTGTTTGAGGGTGTTTCTCATTCATAGTAATAGGAGTTTCGGACTTACGCACGTCCCGACATGCACGCGCTGCGACGCGCAATCAGGAGAGGCCTCCGGACTGGGATCTCGCGTGGGTGTAGCAGCTTCAGGTAGGTGCGCTTCTTTTTTCTACAATCCAGTCGAATGCCCGCGGGAAGGAGAAACCGGGATTTCTGGGCCAATGTGTGCTTGAAGTTCCTGCTGGGGCGAAAACTGGATGATAGCTCAGTTCGCTAATACTAAGGCTCCTCACTGCGATGAACAGAAAGGTTCAGAAATTCAACATTTATAATGCCAGTTTTGATGATGTCAACAGTAAAACTAGGCATTACATTTTTATGCATGTCAGCTTATTAATAGTATAGAAATTTAGGTGGTTTTCTCTCATTTATTTTTACTTGGTCTTGTTAAGCTGTGGATCAAAGGTATCAAAATGACATCTTCCCCAAAGTACCTTTGTAAAAATGCACTAGAACTGTTAATCATTTCCCTATAGTTCTTTCACATTTTATTAAAAAGTGATTTTGAATGATGGAGTGAGATTTTGGGGGATGGGGTCTGCAAGTGAAGATAGTGGTCATTGTGGATTCATTTGGTGCTGCTACAGTCCTTTTCATTTATTTTAGTTAAAGGACAGTTCTGTCCTAATTATAGCTGTGCTTGAGGATAAGCTGAAAGGTCACTTATATAGGCCAATGGAGTTAGGTTTCCTTACGTCCAACTTAACAAAGCTGCTGATGTCAGAAATTATGGGAAGCTTATCAGTGTTTGTAAAGAATAGCAAGAAAAACTGTCAGCCTTTCTTCTCCTGATGCAGCAGTGCTTTGGAAGTAATAATGTATAATTTTATGTGATTAACAGCTTCAATGGCCTTTTCTTCTGCAATTTAATATTAAATTATTAAACTTAAAAAAGAAAAGTAACCAAACTCAAAATTTAAAAAGTTCCCATTTTTGGTTGGTTAATATCAACTTAGGAAGTGCTTCAATCGAAAAGGAAATCAGGCTGGGTGTAAAATGGGCTACCGATTTGCTATCGCCGTTTCACACTCCCGCCAAAGACCAACTTTGACCTCAATTCCTAGGTCAGAATTTTCGCACTGCTGTGCGCGTGTGATTGGAGGCAGGTTGGCAGTAGAAGTCACAGAAAAAGGATGTGTATCGGAAGCCAGCGTCATCCTGCCTCCTCGAGCCTTTAACTCAGGTGCATTTGCCAACGTGGTATGGACCCAAACGGCAGAGGCGGGTGACCAAATTTATTTCATTAAAACCTTGTTGTTAGACCCTTAGCAGTGTTTTTAATTAGACCTTTTGAATTTCACTGGTTAACCTTGGGAATCACGCAGCTCGAGAATCACATCTGTCAACCTGAGGCGGAAACTCAGAGGCCATTGGTCAAGGTCATTAATGCAGACCATGGAAATCCAAGTAAATACTCCCACAGGACACCTCATTACTTGTCTAGAGTTTGCAAGTATTTTCTGTAACTTCAGAAGCCATTCTCACCTCATTGCTACTATCACACCATTAACAGATTGCTTCTCTGATTTTCTACTTGACCTGCCATCAATTACATGAGCATGGGTGCTGTTGATATTGTCTCACCATGGTCCTCAGAATCGGACCAAGATGAGCCTCAAAAACAGGCAACAGCAGCAGCAACACCAGCAACCTTCTCTTCAAAGATCTGATGCTCCACCGGACAGAGGGCATCAGTGCAGAACTACACTGCACCGGAGGCTATACGCCCAACACAGGGTATTAAGGCAAAGGATGAGCTTCCTCAACATGACTGAGCAGCAGTGCCAAAGAAGGCTCAGGCTATCACGTCAGGTCACCGCAGATATTTGCAGCTTGCTGGAAAAGACCTGCAGCCCAGAGGAGCAGGTGGACATGCCTTACCAGTGGCTGCCAAAGTCACCAGCGTCCTCAATTTTTCACCTCAAGCTCCTTCCAGGGGTCTGAAGCAGACATTTGTGATATCTCACAGTCAGCCACCCACAGATGCATCACACAGGTCACCGATGCCATGTTTAACAAGTCAGCCAATTATATCAACTTTGCCACTGATGAAGCCAATGTTACTGAGCGGGCGCTCAGCTTTGCGGCTGGCTTCCCACAGGTGCAGGGTATCATTGACTGCACACATGTGGCCATCAGGGCACCCACACATCATCCAGGAGTGTTTGTGAACTGCAATTGCTTCAATGTGTAGCTGGTCTGCAACCATAGGAAGATCATCATGCATATGTGACCCAAATTCCCTGGCAGCTGTTATGACTCTTTCGTCCTGCACCAGTCCACACTCCCTCAGCTCTTCCCACTGCCAAACAGACTTTCCGGCTGGCTGTTTGGAGACAAGGGCTATCCACTGAAAACATGGACACCCTTGAGAAGGCCAAGTACTGAGGCCCGGGAGAGATATAATGAGCCACATGTCCACCAGATGTGTCATAGAGCAAACAATAGGCATGCTGAAAATGCACTTCAAATGCCTTGATAGATCTGGAAGAGCCCTTCGGTACGCACCAGCCAGGATCTCCATCGTCTGCTGAGCCCTGCACAACATAGCGCAGCAGCGAGGATTAGCGCTGCATGAGGTTCAAGGCACTGAGCGCATAATCTCTTCCGAGGAAGAGGAGCATCATTTGGAAGATGCGAAGGAGGGGCAGGAGGAACCTGAGATCCAAATGCCAGCAGCACCGGAGTACATTGCTGCCTGGGAGGCCAGGGGTGGCCTCATCATGGCCAGATTTACTTTACTTACTGCATTACACCTATATGGCTGCCACATGCTCTGCCAGGTTCCCCCCTCAGCAACACCATAACGCATCTCTACAATGACCAAGCCATTTCTTTCACACTGACCCCCATTGCTGGAGGTAAAGTTCTGTCTAACCATTCACACCAACTCACTCAGCTACTTCTAAAGTACCATACAAAAATGGGCATGACCAGAAAGTGGTGAAAATAAATTGTTTTATATGTGTCTTAACCGTAACGGAACCTTAACAATAACACTTCTTTAAACACCCATATGCTTACCCTTGTGCATCTACTTCTGTGTCATTTTTCTTTTACGTGGGCATCTACGAGGTGCAACCCCTGTGACTTCAGCAGAGGTAGAGGCAGGCTGCTCACTTCTCTGCTGCAACTGAATAGACACTTTTGGCAGATGTCCTCTGGGTTTTGCAGCCTATTAGGGCACAGCCAAAGTCTGTTCCTCGTGCAACTGTGCAAGGGCAGATTCGGCCATCGGGATCTGAGGCACCATGTGGAGCTCTGACTGAGGGGGTGGCAATGGGGGAGAAGTGTAAATGCTTTGAGAGGAGCCTCCGCTTCCATGACCCATCTAAGCATCATTCCTCTCATGGGTCACCCGCACTTCCCTGATAGCAAGGAGCTGGAGAGCAAGTCTAAGAAATAACCAGATTGTGACATATCCTCCTTGCACATGACTAGATGAACCTTTAAATACAATGTGGCCAAGGCTGCTTTAAATATCCCTGTTGGAAATGAGCCATCGAAAATGTCATCAGACACGCACCATTTAATAGGGCCGGGAAACATGGCGGCCTGCCTTAATAGGCTCCATTAACTGAAAGTCACTCTGAGGAGTGGGGTGATCAGAGAACATGGTTCTGACCCGCCACGCGGCCTGCATGCACCTGACCTGTCTAGGTAAGGAAAACTCAATCCCTAGTCATTGGACACCATTCATGTCCAACAAGGCAAAATAGTCCTGTCAATAAAGACCATATTATGAAAATTGACAAGTGTTGGGTCCCCATTTTGTGTAAATATTGTTCTTGGCAAATGGCAGTGTTGGATTGTCAGGGGTCGAAATTCGGTATCGGTGTTTTTAAGGCGCTGTCACCGCCTGAGTGTTGGTTTTACCGCCAGGCATTAGTTGCAGGCTCCAACTGCCAAATTGAGTTTTTACACCCGAAGATGAGAGAGCAGCACTAAAACGTGGCATTGCACATTCCTCCTCTGCACCAATGGGGCCTGTTCAATTTCACAACGGGAGGCTGCCGGCATGCTAGGTGAAAAAATGGGAAGAAATAAAAACTAAAACTGCTCCAACCCACACACACACACTTCCCCACTGTTACAACTAATGAAAAAACACAGAAATAATAAAAGAAAAAAACTTACCTTGCTCTCTGGGTGATTTTGCCCGAGATCCACAATGTACTCACCACTTTATTCAGCTTGTAAGAACGCCTGCCGGAAAGGCCGGCGTTGAAACCAAATATCGCGACAGTAGCACTGAGTTGCATGCTGGATGACCTCACCATGTGGGTGGTGTTAGAGGGCACAGTGTTACCTCTACCAAAGACCCTCTCCGGAGGCATGGATGGCGCTCACCGCCGACGGTAGGCCTTTGCTGCCCGTTAGCCACCCCTCTCCGGCTGTAACGGGTGGTGTTAGAAATTGAATTTCAACCACAAAATGTGCTTTTTGACAAGAGAGAATGAGAAGGGGGAATGAGAAAGAGTTACAGTTACATTACCAAGTACAAGAGATCATCTTACAATCAGACAGCTCAAAATGGCTTCCCACACAGTCCTTTTTCTCAGCATTGTGTGCTGGATTACAAACCATGCTAAATCAGGTTACACCATGCAGAGTCTAAGGCGCACAGAGTTATTTTCTGTTGGTTATTTCAAACCATAAAACAATGATGATAATGTACAGCACCATGGGTGATGGCCATCATGGGCTTTGCTAACTATTAATACATTCATAAATGTAATTATTGTACAACATGAACATGTGTTACAGGTATAATTTTTGACCTTGGAGTCGTGGAATAAAGAAAATAATCCAACGTGTGATATCAGAAAGCATATAACCCACTTCCAATTTTGGCTTTGGATCTAAATGTTTCCATCTAATTCAGGATAATTTACATACCCCATCACTCCCAGTAAGTAATTTAGAATAAAGAATGTCGATCCTTTAATTTAAATGAACGATATTGACATGAGAAATAATTACACTTGACCACACAATTCTCCACATTTCACTGGGTCATTGTTGCACCCAGCTGAGTATATATTTTTGTTTTGAACTTATTTGGGTTGGTTATAATTAGATTAATTTAATTAAATTATACATCACTTTGCCTAGTTTTGTATTTTTATTGTAATGCGACTGTTAACAGGAGCTACAATGTTAGTCTATTAATAGTTTTGCTATTGACCTATATGTGTGGAAATCTGAAAGAAACTGAAGAGTAATTGCAATATTTGATCAAAGTATCTTATCTGACCAATTATTACTAGCAAATCCCTCCCATTATAGCTGGTTCAAAATGAAACAGCAAAGCATATGCAGGCAGATTTAAAACATATCTCCAACATGTATAACAGGTTAATGGTCCGAATAAGTGGCTTTGCTATTTTATAATATATATGAGAGAAGGAGAGACACTATGGGCTAGATTTTACACTTTTGTGCATATCGCCCAAAAATGGGCGTTATTTCCGGCATGGGCGGTAAAAATGGGTTTTCAAATCGCCGGCTTCTCACCCATTCTCAAAGCACTGAGTCTCCATTTTTGAAACTATGAGCGTTACCATGAGCGATATGAAATGGGCAGTAGTGTTAAATCTCTCTGACCTTCTGCCGTAAAGTGTAGCCGTCTTTAGCAACGGCATGGCAACGCTCGATTCCCGTAATTCAAGAGGTCAAGGGTCATCATGACATGCGCAGAAGAGGAGACACAGAGAGAGGGAGCTGAGAGAGACTGAAAGCGTGTGTGGCTGTGGTGTGTGCTTGTTTTGGCTGTTGTGGGAGGCACGAGGGAGTTTCACCAGCAGCAACAAGCCTACTAAGCACCAACAACATAGTTGGCACCGAGTTTTTGTCCAAGAAATAAGATATAACATGGAAGGGATGGTGGAGGCCCTGGAGCTGGTAGCCAGGAACACTGGTGGCAGAGGGCTCCCAGTGGTCCCGGAGCGCGGCACTGCATCCCAAGGTGCTGCACCCCCATTGCCAACCACACATGAGATCCAGGAGCAACATCTTGCTTCTGACTCAGAGCACATTCTCACCTCGAGACCATCCTCTCCCGTATCTGTCCAAGCAGTGGTCCGGTCATCATTCCCCACCCCCCCACCTAATGAAGCATCACCTGAGGAGTTCCTCGGCCAGGCGGCTTGGAGTCAGGAGGGGAAGGGGAAGGGGTAGAGGTGGGGAGGAGAAGCGGGAGGGTGAGGAAGAGTTGGTTTTTACAGAAATACTGATGATTTCAGACAAATGTTAGGTTTGAATGTTTTTTATTTAACAAAACCTTGTTGCACATTAGCTCAGATAGCTGTACCGTTACATGCTGGTGATTCCTTAACATCAAAGGGTATAATTACACTTAACTTCAATCTATTTAAACTTTAACTGACACCAAGGTGATGCCCACCATTGATGTATGACCTGCACACCCAGCAGTGTGTCAGACTTGTAAATAACACCAACGTTCTTTCAGGCAAAATGCTCATTGATAAGCTCCTGATGTAAGGCTCTTGCAGCTATCATGCCACCATGCGCCTTTTCATTTGGTCTACAGGGGGGCAGAGGCATGGCTTCAGAGTCATCCTGATTGTCTGGGCCGATGTCAGCATCCGCCTCCTCGTCCTCCTCTTCCTCTCTCTGGTGAGGTGGACTGTCAGATTCTTCAGGCAATTCTTGTCCCCTCCTGATAGCCAAGTTGTACAGCATGGAGCACTCCACCATGAATTGAGCTACCTGCTCAGGGTGGTATTGGAGCTTGTCTCCTGAATGGTCCAGGCATCTAAAGCGTTGCTTAAGCACTCGTGGTTTTCTCCACGATATTGCGAGTGGCTCTGTGGCTCTCGTTGTATCGCCTCTCGGCTTCGGTGTGGGTATCACGCAGGGGAGTCATCAGCCAGGTGGTGAGGCCATATCCTTTGTCACCAAGCATCTAGCATTGACCTTGTGGCTGATTGTTAATCAACTCAGATACAGTGCTCTCACGCAGGATGTGAGCATCATGGCTACTGCCCGGAAATTTAGCATTCACTGCCATTATAATTTGCTGGTGGCCGTCAACGAGTTTGACATTCAGGGAGTGGAATCCCTTGCAGTTCCTGAAAACCTCTGTATCCTGAAAAGGTGCCCACATCACGATGTGCATACAATCTATTGCTCCCTGCACCTTGGGGAAGTTTGCAATTCTGGAGAATCCTAGAGCCCTCTCACTCTGTGCCTCCCTGGTCATAGGGAAGCTGATCAAGTCCCTCCTGCGTGCGTACAGGGCTTCAGTGACCTGTCTAATGTAGCAATGTGTGGCATGCTGAGACAGACCGCAAATGTTGGCAGCTGAGGCCTGAAAAGAACCCGACGTGTAGAACGACAGTGCCGCGGTGACTTTGACCTCGAAGGACCGTGCAGTACTGATGGTGCTGGCAGGCTGCAGATCTCCCCTTATCAGCTGGCATATCTCAGTAATAACATCTTTGTGGAAGTGCAGTCTTTGAAGGCAGGTGGTGTCGGGCAAGTCGAGGTAAGACCGCTTGTCCCTGTACTTGCGGGGGGTGTAAGGTCTGGTTCTCCTCATCAGTCTGGCACATCTTACATTGGGCACATAATGCTGTGGAGCGTACCTTTGGTGATCTCGAGTCTGCAGCATGTAATTGGTCATCAAGAAAGGGTGAGAAAGGACAGGCCCCATTGCAATAGCTTTCTGTTTTCCACCGATTGGTCACAAACAATGAATGTCCCGACGAAGACACCTATTCAATTCCAATCGGTCACAGTAAGGTCAAGATGTTTGTACAGATGTTCACATCAACTCCAAACACCTCCAGAGTACATCCGACCTCCTCTGAGGTTGAATCACAGCAGCCTTTTAAAGGATGCGACATGTGATGTAGAACATGGCGTCCATAACGCTGTGATTAGTTCCGGTAGTTCCACTTTTTCTGAGCGGTTTTTTGGGCGAGCGATATTGTGGGCGATATGTGGACGAGGTGGTGAAAGTGACGCTGGACGATCTCATGGCCGTTAGTTTCGGCAAATATGATCCTTACAACAAATAAAACTGAGCAGGCGGTATTATTGAATCTTGGCATTAATTCGTATGGAACCTAACACTGGACGATATTATGAGTGTTGATTTCGCCCATTCTGATGATTCCGCCCAAAAAAAGTGGCCGGGCAGTAGTATTTTTTCTCGCCGTTATGCACATGGGGAAAGTAACGCTCGGCGATAACTTTTCGAAAAATGCCTGTCAGTTTCCATTTTATGGCTAAATGGGTGATTATATGGGCGTTATACATCATTTCAGCGGTAAAATGGACGTTAATTGGGCGTTAAGCATGCAAAAAAAGTGTAAAATCTAGCCCTATTGGTTTTATAAATTGCCACTGTGTATGGGATGAGACAGGGGGAGAGACTGTTGTTTCACAACACTGAGGTAGTTTACATGCATATGTAAAATGGCTACTTCCAGAATGTGAGGACGGATAAATATTGATTTTATATTTGCAACAATTGTGAATTGCTATTTAACATGCCACATGACAAAGAGTTACAAGTGTGAAGAATCTCAATTAGAAAACATTTTGAACCAAATGTAACTGTGACCGTGGTAAACTATCCAACCTCATCCTTCTCGACCTATCTCCAGCCTTTCAAACAGGTGACCACATCATCCTCCTGCAATGCTTCTCCTCTGTCATCCAACTGAGTGGGCTGCCCTCACTTAGTTCCATTCTTATCTGTCCAATTGTAGCCAGAGAATCATCTGCAATGGCTTCTCTTCCCACTCCCGCAATGTTACTTCTGGAGTCGCCCAAGGATCTATCCTTGGTCCCTTCTATTTCTCATCCACATGCTGCCCCTCAGCCACATCATTCGAAAACACATCAAGTTCCGCGTGTATGCTGTCAACACCCAGCTCTACCTCACCACCATCTCTCTTGACCACTTCACTGTTTGTGAATTGTCATGCTGATTGTCTGACATCCAGTCTTGGATGAGCAGAAATTTCTTCCAACTAAATATTGGGAAGAAGGAAGCCATTTTTCGGTCCCCGTCACAAACTCCACCAACTCTATCCCTCTCCCTAGCATCTGTCTGAGGCTGAACCAGACTGTTCGCACCCTTGGTGTCATATTGTCACTGAAATGAGCTTCCGACCACATATCTGTGCAATAACTAAGGCCGCCTACTTCCACCTCCATAACATTACCCGCCTCCGCCCTTGCCTCAGCTCATCTGCTGCTGAAACCCTCATCCATGACTATGTCACCACTACATTTGACTATTCTAATGCTTTCCAGGCTGGCCTCCCATTATCATCCTCTACAAACGTGAACTCACCCAAAACTCTGCTGCGCATATCCTACCTCGCACAAAGTCCCGTTCACCCATCACCCCTGTGCTCACTGAACTCCATTGGCTCCAGGTCTAGCAATGCCTCAATTTTAAAATTCTCATCCTTGTTTACAAATCCCTCGAAGCCCTCACCCCTCCCTATCTCTGTAATGTCTGCTAGCCTGTAGGAATAAAAGTATTTATTAATGATAAAATTGATTCTGTAGAAAATGGGCCAACAATTCCGGCCTCCCTGGGTCCGTACGGCGTTCCTACGGACCCGGGAAGACATCAGAAATATTTGTTTCCAGCGCGCAATGCGCATGCACTGGAAATTGGCATTTCCGATCTGTCAAGTTTCTGGCTCGACAGATGGCTGCATCTTGGGAGCGACGACATTTGTAAGTGGAAATTTCCGATATTTACGCTTACAAATGTCCTCAAAAATCTTGCACCTGAAAAAGCAGGCGCATAGCCTACTTTTAAAGGCACAAGTGTTTTAAAAAACACAAAAACATATAAATATAAAGTTATAAAACATATTTTATCATTAAAAACCCTCCCCACAATGGTAAATTTATTTTTTTAAACTTTTTTAAAAATCGGGAAATTATTTTTTTTTAAAGACATTAATGACTTTAATTTAAATGAATGTAGTGTAATTATTTTCTATTTTTTATTAGTGTTTTGGGTGTTTGGGGCTGTGTTTTGGGTGTTTCAGGCTCTATCACAATCATAGTAATAGGAGTTTAGGACCCTGCGGAACTCCTATTACTATGATACTTTACCTGATTGGCTGCCCAGAGCCATGTGACTCCAGCTGTAGGCCTGCGCACGCGTCGACGTGTACGCACTGCGACTGGCAGTCAGGAGAGGCCGCAGCATTGGAAAATCGAACGTGGGCAGCAGCTTAAGGTAGGTGAGTATTTTTTTTCTAAAATGCCCGCGGGAAGGCCAAAACGGAATTTCAGGGCCATTATATATATATAAATGAAATTATATGAAAAGACATGTTTGAAGAAACAAAATAGATACCTTCCCCAAGTTCATGCCTTCTCTGGTTGGGCAGAGCTCAAGGGACAAAGTAAGCATGGCTTTGAAATTCTCCAAACTAGAAAAGGTGTTAATTGGAAAGCCATTAACCTAATCAAGGAATGGCACTGGTCATCCAGACAGACACATGTATGAGGAGAAACCAATAGGAACTGCCTTGGAACCAAGACCCAATCCTGCGGCTTTCTGAGAAACAATGGACTTAAGGGGTATAAAACCCAAGCACAAAGATTGCCCGGTGTCCTCTTATCCTTAGCACATGGCAAAGCAGGAACCTCCTTCCACAGCAGAAGCAAGGACGAACGCCATGCTCTTGGGCTTTGCCAGAGGGAAGGAAAGTATGCTTTTTTATAAATCATGATTGTAACTTCATTGTATCTGTTGCAACTAAGTAGATCCGTAGGATAGCTGATGACTGCTGTTTCTCTGATCGACGTGCATGTGCATGTTAATAAAATATTCCAAATTGTTTTAAAAGAATCGGTCTTGCTGTCAATTTAATGCCAGAGATTTAGAAATCTTACAAAGTGGGGGCTCCGAGATCTGTGAGACAGCTTTTGATTATTCTCTTGAATAATTGGAAATCTTGGGAGTTGCGATTCTAACCTGTGTTGCGAAGTTTAAACTATAAACTGTTAAACAGTTCAGGAGAAGTTGCATCTTAGGGAGTAGTCATCTCAATAATTGGAACTGTTTAAGTGGGACCAACCAGTAGTTACATTCAAAAGACACAGGATGAAGGGATCGGTCATGTACAGAAAGCCAGCAAAAAATGTAGAGGTAGTCTATCAGGAGAAAGTATCCAAAAAGTTATCCATAAAGGACATACAAGAGTTACAGGCACAGCCACCGTATTTCCATAAGGGGCAACATGCGTCCTTTGGGGAACTCGTGGCATTTATCCAGGAGAAAGTAGATCAAGGAGAGTTGAGGCCAAAACAGGCAAACGGTCTCTTGGCATTCAGCGCACATTATTTCGCTTGGAGAGATGAGGAATTAATGAGACAGGATGCAAAAGAAATTCAAAATTTAAGGGAAGTGATATAAGACTTAAAAAAAATACAAGTAAAAGAGAATCAATGTATGAAAGAACAAAGAGCAAAAGATATACAAGATTTAAAAGAAATGCAAGTAAAAGTGCTACAAGATTTAAAAGAACTACTAGTAAAAGAGATTCAAAGTATGAAAGAACAAAGGGAGAAAGAGATATGAGATTTTAGTAAATTTCAAGTGAAAGAGGTTCAACTAAAAGAAAAAGAGAATCAAAGTATAAAAGAATAAAAGGAACAAGGCGTCCAACATGTTTGGCAGTTAAAAGAGGGAGAAATACAGCATTTGAGACAAAAAATTGATCGATTAAACCATAGTATGAGGCAATTAGAAAGAGGGGCCGAACAGGCTGCTTCGTTGCTAAAGCAACAAAGCCTCTCAAATTTAAATGCCACAGCAGCTGTTGTTGAAGCAAATGAAAACTAATTACAGTTAAAAAAATATAATTTGGAAAACTTGGGGCTCCAGCAAGAGGTAGAAGCTGCTAGGGGTGCATTAGGGGAAGTAATTAAGAAGCCACATAGGGAGGCAGACCACTCCTGGTGCCAACTAAAAATAGCGAGGCTAAAAAGTAAATTAGGGGAGCAACAGGCCCTGGTATCCACATCAACACGGGGAGTCATAACAGAGATAGCAGAAGGGGACAAGGGGAGACAGATTGGGAAGAGGAAGGCAGTCATTATAATCCCCAGGAGAGTGGTATAGGATGAGATACCTTGGTGACACAAGGGCCAACCGTAGCAGTAGTAACTACTTCTTTATGATGTAATGCGCATGGTCACATCACCAGTAACCATACCGACTCACGACCCATATCTGGTGCTGACGCCATGGCGGGTAGCCACGAGTTGGGGCCCATTAATGATGGGGACGACCCACTGGGAGTTAATAGGCAGTGGTAAAATTTCAGGAGGTGTCACCCCAAGTTAGAAGAGAGAGACTTAACACGAGTCCTGCTCTTGGCCAGTTCACTAAAAGATAATCTGCCAGACGCAGTCCTCCAGCCTGGCACAGCAGCCGATGAAGTCCTGACCGAGAAACTAAACCATTTAGGGATCGAAAACTTAAACTTAGTGGCTCTGCTTAATCAGACCAAGCAGTGCCCAGAATAGGCTGCTAGAGCCTGTAAGATATCTATAAACGTACCCAGAACCAAGCAGCCGCAAATACTGCAGTAGGAAAGAATCAGGAATAATTTAAATTAATGTTCCTGACCCAACTCGACGCTTTAGTTAAAACCACCCTAGGCATAGCCATGAGGCCCACCAATCAGTGGACAGATATAGAGATCAGCGCTCAAAGAGCCTGGGAGATGGTAAAAGACCAGTTAGAGGTGAAGTCAACACCCACCACAAATAAACCAGTGTCAACGATGGAGGGATCTAGGTACTCTTTTAAGGGACAGTGCTTTAATTGTAAGAAGGTAGGCCACCTAGCAAAACACTGCAGCAAACCCAGACAGGCACCGGACCATGATGCAACACATAGATACTTCCCGAGGGATAAACACAAATCTTCTGGGATGGAACAACAATTGGCTAGTTAGTTATCCTTCTAAATAAGGACGAATCCAAGCCCACTGGGATGGATCAACGATTGGACCAGTTGGTAACCCTCATAAAAGCCTAAATTGTCATAGGTGATTGCAAAATCATTTACCGGTGCATGCAATCATCGATGCACACTCATTAGCGAGATCCCTTCAAAGATTCACCCTATGACGGGGTCCGGCCCCCAAAGATTGGTCGAAAGTGAGGTTCCGACGTGATAGTAGCTATTACCATCATCCACACCCCATACCTTGAACATCATGCAGAGGCGGGCAAGAGTTATATGACCCTTAAAGGGTTTAATGGTGATACAACAACCACATATACGGGGAAGGCCACTGAACTTCAGTTGGGAAGCCTCACCTGTAAGGTCCCAGCGCTGATGCTGATGACAACCCCCGACAGAAGGGGAATCATAGGGACTGATGTGTTGGATCAGTATGGCATGGTGATAGATTACAGTTGGGATTGTGTTTGGATGGGATTGAGAGATAATACAGGAGTGATAGAAATTTCAGATGCTCACTCGGTTTTTGTTATTAAAAAGCTATCTGAGTATGACCCTCCGGGGAGCAAAAATGAAGCTGTGGCAAAACGAATTCAGGTGTTCACCATATGAATGTGGAAAAATGGCAGGCAAAGAGTCTATTGAGGGACCCCACCACTCATTCACTAAACAGTACTCCATCCCAAGGGAGAGTCACCCTTACATCCGAGACACCATAAAATCCCTAGTTGAGCAGGTTGTTCTTAGGACAGGCACTTTCATGGCCAATTCACCCACATGGCAGGTTAAAAAGCCTGATAGCAGCTGGCGACTGACTATTGATTATAGAAATTTAAATTCTGTAACACCAACCTGCTCACCGTAGTAAGAGAAACTCCCACCATATTATTTTAAATTCCTGCTGGTTCCAAGTACTTCTCGACCTTCGACACCGCCAATGGATTCTGAAGTATTCCCGTGAAAAGGGAAGACCAGTACAAATTCGCGTTTACATTTGAGGACCAGAGCTACACCTAGACATTCCTGCCTCATTCCACAATGCCCTCATGATCTTCCACAAAAGAATGGCTGCAATTTTAAAATAATTTTCCTACCCTACCTGCTTGCTGCAGTACATAGATGATCCACTGCTGGCAACTAACAGCATGGAGGAGCATTTGTTCCTAGTGTACGAACTTTTGACATTAATGGCTCAGGTGGGACTAAAGGTGAATCCCTATAAGACTCAATTAGTGAAAGAACGGGTCATTCTTTCGAGGAGTGTCCATTTCTCCAGAGGGATCATCACCCGATTCTCACAAGGTGAAGATAATACAGCGACTGCCATTACCCACTTCCAAAGCAGCCTTACGATTATTCTTGGGTTTGGTGGGGTACCAAAGGAACTTTATCCCAGGCTTTGCAGAGTGCACAAAGCCCCTGTATGATTTGCTAAAACTGCAGGGTGATGATATGCGCCCAGCATGGACTGATGCTCACACCCAGTCCATGGCGAAATTAAAAACTGCAGTGATAAAAGCCACATGTCTGATCCCTCCTGATCCCACGCAGCCCTTCCATTTGGAGGTCAGGCTACAGAACAAAGCCTCACTGCAGTTCTGTGCCAAACGCGAGCTGATAGACGACAGCTAATTGCATATGTATCTCGAATCCTGCAGGGGGCAGAAAAGACGTATACCACATGCGAGCGCCACCTACTGGCTGTCTGCTGGTCAGGACATCACTTTACCTTTATCAGTGGGTTACAGGCTACAATCCTGCACAGCGGTCACACACCTCTGAAATTACTGATGAAACCTGGAGATTTGCTAGTTTCCTAGCAGTACTTCAGCAAATTGTAGGGTTGCTAATCTTCAGAAAAGCACAGAAGGAGACCTAAAAATTGATTAATCCAAGATTTTGGAGTTTAGTGCAAGCTTTTGGAATTAAGCTGGACAGTGAGGGACATTCTGTGGTCAGGAACCAGGGCTGACTTCATGCATAATAACAATGGAGTTGCTGCGTGGGGCCCTGAACTTGATTGACCAGGGTGACGAAAAACAGACCCACTGGAGACACCAAGTCTGTAAAAGGACAAGACAACAAAGGAACCACACCAGGTGCACATTTTTGGAGACGAGATGTCAAGATGAGAAATCAACTTGAGCCTTGCAGACTCAGTGTGCAAATGGGAAAACAGACGAGTCCATTATTGCAGTCAATCAATCAAGGGGACCACCAAACAATGTATTGATGCAAACTCTTTATCAGAAACCACAGTGGCGGGAGATAAGTCAAAACATGGATATAAATATGTGAGCTAGTACCAGCTCAGCAGAAGACAGAAGAAGGACAGGACAGGTATTCAATATTCAGGAAGGATAGACAGGAAGGAAAAGGAAATGGGGCAACGTTATTGGTTAAATAACGCAATAGCAAGGAAGGACATTAGCATGGATGATGTGGAATCGATATGGGTAGAGCTGCGAAAGACCAAAGGGCAGAAAACGTTAGTGGGAGTTGTGTACAGACCACCAAACAGTGGTAGTGAGGTTGGGGATGGCATCAAACAGGAAATTAGGGACGCGTGCATTAAGGCTACAGCAGTTATCATGGGTGACTTTAATCTACATATAGATTGGACTAACCAAACTGCTAGCAATGCAGTGGAGGAGGATTTCCTGGAGTGTATAAGGGATGGTTTTCTCGACCAATATGACGAGGAACCAACTAGAGAGCAGGCCATCCTAGACTGGGTCTTGTGGAATGAGAGAGGATTAATTAGCAATCCGGTCGTGTGAGGCCCCTTGGGGAAGAGTGACCATAATATGGTAGAATTCTTCATTAAGATGGAGAGTGACACAGTTAATTCAGAGACTAGGGTCCTGAACTTAAAGAAAGGTAACTTCGATGGTATGAGACGTGAATTGGCTAGGATAGACTGGAGAATGATACTTAAAAGGTTGACGGTGGATAGGCAATGGCAGAC
Source organism: Pristiophorus japonicus (assembly GCF_044704955.1). Lineage (NCBI taxonomy): Eukaryota > Metazoa > Chordata > Chondrichthyes > Pristiophoridae > Pristiophorus > Pristiophorus japonicus. The sequence continues at coordinate 403,885,200 of NC_091977.1, read as the reverse complement.
ATTTAAAGATCACATGGATGAACTACAACAATTGTACATCCCTGTCTGGTGTAAAAATAAAATGGGGAAGGTGGCTCAACCGTGGCTCACAAGGGAAATATGGGACAGTGTTAAATCCAAAGAAGAGCCATATAAATTGGCCAGAAAAAGCAGCAAACCTGAGGACTGGGAGAAATTTAGAATCCAGCAGAGGAGAACAAAGGGTTTAATTAGGAGGGGGAAAATAGAGTATGAGAGGAAGCTTGCAGGGAAAATAAAAACTGACTGCAAAAGCTTCTATAGATATGTGAAGAGAAAAAGATTAGTGAAGACTAATGTAGGTCCCTTGCAGTCAGAATCAGGTGAATTCATAATGGGGAACAAGGAAATGGTAGAACAACTGAACAAATACTTTGGTTCTGTCTTCACTAAGGAAGACACAAATAACCTCCCGAAAATAATAGGGGACCGTGGGTCGAGCAAGAAGGAGGAACTGAAGGAAATCTTTATTAGTCAGGAAATTATGTTAGGGAATTTGATGGGAGTGAAGGCCGATAAATCCCCAGGGCCTGATAGTCTGCATCCCAGAGTACATAAGAAAGTGGCCCTAGAAATAGTGGATGCATTGGTGGTCATTTTCCAACATTCTATAGACTCTGGATCAGTTTCTATGGATTGGAGGGTAGTTAATGTAACCACACTTTTTTAAAAAAGACCGAGAGAGAAAACAGGGAATTATAGACCGGTTAGCCTGACATCGGTAGTGGGGAAAATGTTGGAATCAATTATTAAAGATGTAATAGCATCGCATTTGGAAAGCAGTGACAGGATTGGTCCAACTCAGCATGGATTTATGAAAGGGAAATCATGCTTGACAAATCTTCTGGAATTTTTTGAGGATGTAACTAGTAGAGTGGACAAGGGAGAACCAGTGGATGTGGTGTATTTGGACTTTCAAAAAGCTTTTGATAAGGTCCCACACAAGAGATTGGTGTGCAAAATTAAAGCACATGGTATTGGGGGTAATGTATTGATGTGGATAGAAAACTGGTTGGCAGACAAAAAGCAAAGAGTAGGAATAAACAGGTCCTTTTTAAAATGGCAGACGGTGACTAGTGGGGTACCGCAAGGTTCAGTGCTGCGACCCTAGCTATTTATTATATACATTAATGATTTAGGCAAAGGAATTGAGTGTAATATCTCCAAGTTTGCAGATGTCACTAAGATGGGTGGCATTGTGAGCTGTAAGGAGGATGCTAAGAGGCTGCAGGGTGACTTGGACAGGTTAGGTGAGAGGGCAAATGCATGGCAGATGTAGTATAATATAGATAAATTTGAGGTTATCCACTTTGGTGGCAAAAACAGAGAGGCAGAATATTATCTGAATGTTGACATTAGGAAAAGGGGAGGTGCAACGAGACCTGGATGTCTTGGTACATCAGTCATTGACAGTTGGCATGCAGGTACAGCAGGCGGTGAAGAAGGCAAATGGCATGTTGGCCTTCATAGCGAGAGGATTTGAGTATAGGAGCAGGGAGGTCTTACTGCAGTTGTACAGAGCCTTGGTGAGGCCACACCTTGAATATTGTGTACAGTTTTGGTCTCCTAATCTGAGGAAGGACATTCTTGCTATTGAGGGAGTACAGCGAAGGTTCACCAGACTGATTCCCGGGATGGCAGGACTGACATATGAGGAAAGACTGGATCGACTAGGCTTATATTCAATAGAATTTAGAAGAATGAGAGGGAATCTCATAGAAACATATAAAATTCTGACGGGATTGGACAGGTTAGATGCAGGAAGAATGTCCCCGATATTGGGGAAGTCCAGAACCATGGGTCACAGTCTAAGGATAAGGGGTAAGCCATTTAGGACCGAGATGAGGAGAATTGTGAACCTGTGGAATTCTCTACCACAGAAAGTTGTTGAGGCCAGTTCGTTAGATATATTCAAAAGGGAGTTAGATGTGGCCCTTACGGCTAAAGGGATCAAAGGGTATGGAGAGAAAGCAGGAATGGGGTACTGAAGTTGCATGATCAGCCATGATCATATTGAATAGTGGTGCAGGCTCAAAGGGCCAAATGGCCTACTCCTGCAGCTATTTTCTATGTTTCTATGTTTCTATGGAACAGACGGAAGAAGAAGCACGCAGAAGAAGTAGAAGGACACGTGTACAAATGGACACAGGTCAAAAGAATGTGAAGAGACGATCGTATGGAAAGACATGTAGTACGGAACGTACACGAAAGGAACAGCACTGCAGAGAACGGCCAGAAGAATCACCAACTGGTCACGGACCCAATGACCACGAACCTATAATAGCTACAGCCAGGAAGGGTGATTGTATGTTTTCAGTTGATTTCTCTCAGAAGTCTAGTCCTGTAGTTTTAGTCGGTTTTTGTGCGTAATAAAACTGACACTGGGTTAAGCCTAAATTTTGTGCCATGTATTGTCCTTTCCCACTCTAAGGTCCGAGGTCTAAGAATCAGAGTAGAGTGAAAAACAAACACCCTACAGAAATGGACATTGGAATTTATGGAAAGCGACATTGATACCATTTCCAAACCCACCACATTGCTGCTACATTTTATGATCTATGAGGGGGACCTGCATAAATGTTCGTTATCCCTGATTAACTTTGAGATGCATCCTGTGCAGAAAGAGCCCATACAGGGTCTCCCAGATGTCCATATCAAAGGATCCTCATATCACATTGAAGGACCCCCCCCACATCGGGTATGCTGTGGTATTGCCAGAAAAAAACATCCAGCAAAGATGCAACAGACAATATGCAGAAATCGCCACACTTCTACCCGCTGTCAAGGAAACCTCGGATAGACCCGTGAATATTTGGTCAGATAGCGCCTATGCTATAAACACCATGCTCTCCTTGCCCCTATACCACAAAAATGACTATAGTACGATAGACGGTAAGGCCCTGGTCCATGGGCCCTGGTTACGCCTGCTCTGGTCATACCGTAAACAGCGAGCCCAGCCCTGCTTCATAGGAAAGGTAGCAGCCCATAGAAAAGGGGGTCCACATAGTGAGAGAAATTCCAGAGCAGACAGAGCAGCCAAGGACGCTGCGATTGATGGGGAAATATAGTTGTTGAGCCCTGCAATGCTGTTAGCAAGGCCTCCCCAACAGAACACCTAGATTTAAAATCCCTGCAGCAGCAATATTGGTCATATGCTGTTGTAAGCGCCTGGCACAAGGAAGGCAGATCCCTTCCTCAACTGACAGCCTGAGCTCTCAATACGATACTAGCCACTACTCAGATGAGCAGTTGCTGATGTTCAAAAGAAAGCCAACGCCTGCCCGGTGGTGTGTGTTCCACCAGAGGTGGGTCAGGAACTGATCTCCCTCTTTCACCTCCACCCCACAGCAGGGCATTATTCAACCCTGGTAACCTTCTACAAGGTAGCACCCATGAGGGAAACAATCGACCAACATGTGGCACGATGCCTACCGTGCCTGCAGCACAATCTTCCCACATGCACTAACCGAGCCTTGCTTCAAAGCGCACCCCCACCTCAAGGGCCATGGACTCACCGCCAGATAAACTTCATTGGGCCACTTCTACAGGCACAAGGCAAATTTCCGCATGTCCTAGTGGTGGTGGATCAATTCACTAAATGGATCGAAGCATTCCCCTGCCATTTCAACACCGCAATCACAGCAGCCAAAACACAATTAAATCATGTTTTGTAGGTGGGAAGTACCAGTACAAGTGGACAGCGATCAAGGTTCACACTTTACTGGCAAAATTTTTACCCACCTGCAGGAAATGTTGGGGATAAAACACAAATTACATATTGCTCAACACCCCCAGTCATCGGGAGAGGTCGAGAGTGTAAGGTTAGAAAATTCACAGCCGCATTTTATTGGAACACCCTAAGGACAAGAAAACTGCCATAGGATCGTCCTATACATTTTAAATGAACATTTTTTGGCCAAGTAAAATCCTCAGACCAGGCAGGCTGGGAAACGTGTGGGCGGATACAGACATTGTGGAGTCCGGCTCACAAGCGAGACAGAGGCACTGGCCAATGGGGGAAAAGTGCATTCTGGCAGGCCAATCAAGGGTCAAGTCGGGCCTGAAGCAGGGAAATCCTCAACCAACCCAGCCTAGTTTGAAAATATGACTCACCCCTAATGAATGAGGACCATCATCGACCTAATGGTCCATCAAAGGGGAGGCCCAAACCGATTGACTCCCCGGACTGTTACAATGGACCAGCAGATGTTGAGGCACCAATGTGCACTGAAACAATACCTCTGTCCTCACACCTACCTGTACCTGTGACATCTTCTGATTAAATATTCAAAGCTATCTCCCCGCCCAAACTTACACAATGGACCACCAACTGAGTTTGAGCGCGAAAAGGCCAGAACTAAATTGGTTATAGGACCTACAGATCTACTGGGGGTGTAAAAGCAGCAGGGTGTGGAAGCAGCTGGAGAGAGGAGGAAGCAGTTGGAGTCAGTTTTTAGAGATTGGAGTCAACTTTTGGGAGTTGAGTCAGCTTTTCACAGGGCCCTCGCTCTGGGGAAGGTGTGCTTAAATCCAGCAGCTTTTTGCTTAGGAGCCAACCGAGAGGCAAAGAGAAGAAACCGACGCAACATCGAGGAGGAAAACCGAACCGACCAACAACGTAAAACCCACCCCAGAGGGATCCCGAGCTAAAATAAGTGCCCCCCCCAGAACCCCGGAGTTGATAGGATTGTGAGTATAGTCCAAACCCCCTCACAGACTCAATTTAGGATAGGAATTGGTAAGAAGGGTGGAAGTGGGAGGTGTGGTTGTGTGTGAGTGGAATGTTTTAATCTCTTATTTTCCCCTTCTCTGTTGCGAGATTTTTCGTGTTGTTGAGTGAGATTGTGCCATTACTGCTATTTATGACCTCTTCCTATGCCCTCTATCTTGTTGTTTACTATTCTAAATAAACAGCATTAGCCATTTTGTACTCTTACCCACTGTGTCTGGTGCCTCGTTACTCACCCATCCTCATAAATCGCACGTACAGAACCCCAGGGGAGTGTGGATTCGAACCCACACCCGAAGCTCCCCTTACAATGGCGACCACGAAGGGACGTGCGTTGAGTGAGGGTGAAGAGATATTCAGTCTTGGTGGAGAGGAGTATAAAATGGAGGGTAGGATTGCTAGGTATGTAACAGCAAGGATAAACTGCTCAAGGAAGTGGGTGCAGGTGCTGCTGGAGGCTGAACGGCCTGAGGATGCAGCAGCCAGGTGGACCCATAGTAAAGATCATAAACAATCAGTGGAAAAGGCAGTGCGGCTGATTTGCTTTAGGAAGCAAATACAGGCAGGTAGACATCCTGCAGACAGAGTTAGCTGAGCAGAGAGAGGAGCTAGTAAAGACCAGCAAAGAAAGGGAAAAGCTGGATCAGGATTTAAAGTGGGAGAGGCAGGAACGAGAGAGGGATGGAGAAAGCTATTACAACCACAGGGAATACCTTCAGTCCCAGGTAACTGAGGGAAAAGGTCACATCAGGGGATTGCAGGAGGAACTTGCCCAGGCTCAGAACCAGGGAAGGTTGGGAGAGGGTCAGAGACTCCAGCTACAGGCTACACTTCAGGCGTGCCACAGCAGGGCAGAGGCGGATCATCATTCCTTTCAGGAACAAATTGATCGGCTCACCCTGGCTCTGGCTGAAGCCAAAGCAGCCCTTGTTATAGCCGGAACAAAAGCTCTGGAAGTGCCCGAGACTCTAATCCCCACCCGGCCCGACACCAAAGCTCTGGCCCTAGCTGAGGCAAAAGCCCTTGGCTGGGCTGAAAGCAAGGCACCCAGTAAAGGAGTGGTGTGCCTTATTAGCCCAGCCGAGGTGCGGAAGTGGGAGCATAATGAAACAGGCTGTGAAGAGGAGGATAGGGAGGAAGAATCCTACAGGCCCTCTCCCACAGCCCCATTGGGGATCCCAGAGGAGAGGCAGGGTGAAATGGTGTAATCTAAACCTCTGGGACCAGCCCCAATGTGCCCCATCAGCCAGAGTAGATTCAGACCACCCGCGGTGGGTCAGGTTGATAGTCTCCTACCGAACCAATACGTGCTTCCCCACAGTGCGACCCAGCTGCGACCCATGTGAATAAACTTACCCGAAAAGGACACCCCTCTGTCCACTTTATGGAAGTAAAGCAGATAGGAGACATAAATGACTGCGATGAGGCCGAACGGAGCACACTGCTCCTGTTCTCACTGGACCCAGCCCTGTGTCAGGCTCTCTCTGCTGAGAGTACGAGGGGTCAGCGAACAGTGGCTGCTCTCCAGGAGGATATCCTGGAGGCCATGGGGTTGAACGACGGCTGTCCGTTCGACCGGGTACAGGCCACTGTCCAGAGACCCGGTCGAGACCCCTCAGGCGTTCGCTGATCGACTGTGGCCAGTGTATGAGGAAGCCAGTGGGGGGAATTTGGATCGAACCCAGCACACCGACGTGGTCGCTGGCTGTATGCACTGGTGGCAAACAGCCTACCGGAGTTGCGCGCCCAGGCCAACCTGTGGTTCGATTTCAGAGACCCCCAAGCCACAGAGGAGACGGTGCTGAGGCAGCTGACCCTCTCTTTTCACAATGGCAGAATCGGGGGGGAGAAACCCACCAAGGGGAAGGTGTGTCAGATCCGCCCCGGCTCTGATAAGAGAGAGTGGAAGCAAGAAGGGAATTGGCAGGCAGGCAGAGAGGTGGTTTGCTACGGGTGCGGGGAGACAGGGCACATGAGGAGGGACTGCCGGGCTCCGAGGCAGGAAAAGGGCGGTCCACAGGCCCCAACCTCAGCCCCAGTCCCCGCGATCGCAAGCCCTTCCAAACCAGCTCTGCCCAGCCCTGCCGCTCCACTCGAGGGTCTCCTAGCGGCTCTGCGGACATTCTTTACCCAGACTGGGAAGGTCGCAGCCATGACCGGGGAGAAGTCCCTCAGGCCCAGACCAACACCCTCCAATGACTAGACCCCGAGGAACCTGTGTACCTCTGCCCGGTCACCTATGATGCGTGGAACAAACCACGTGTCATGATGGGGGTTGGGGGGTCCGGGGGGAGTATCTGCTGGACACAGGGGCCTCGTGCACCCTGGTTCATGTAGACGACCCGACCACCTCACCCCTATCCAGTGGGATCCCCTACTGCCTAACCAGCTTCACTGGAGAAGAACAAGAGGGCTTCTTCTCCAAACCACTGCAGATACACATGGGCACCCTCCACATCATGTGGAAGTGTGTCCTTCTGCCATGGGAGGGAGTGGGTAAAAGGCATCCTAGGGGCAGATTTCCTCAGCGGCCAGAAAATTCTGGTCGACCTGAGGAACCACTGACTGTAGGGCACAGCTGACACCGGGGAGGGGGAAGGTACAGTAGTCATCCAGGGGAAGCAGGGGAAGGGTTCTCTCTGCACTGTAAAGCCGAAGGAGGGATATGACCTCGGCGCTCTGGTAGACGGTATCCCGATAATCTATCAGGCTTTTGTGCGGGTCAACCTGGAGGCATTTGCCAGGCATAAGCACGACTGTGGACGGGTAAATGGGGTCGAGGTCAGAGTAGATGGGGACCCCATGTCTAAGCCCCAGAAGCAGTATAATTTTCCCAGGGAGACTGAGGCAGACCTAGAGGTCGCATTGGGATCTCTAGACAGACAGGGAGTGTTGAGACCAATAGCCACACATGTGAACTCCCCACTTTGGCCAGTTAGGAAACCGGACAATTCTTGGAGGGCCACAGTGGACTACCGAGTCCTCAATAACAATATCCCTGCCTGTGCGCCCACAGTGGCAGCCGTAGCCGACCTAGTCGCAGCCATCCCCGCGTCCGCAGCCGTCTTTACGGTGCTGGACATCTCGAATGGGTTCTGGTCCATCCCGCTGCGGCGGCAGGACCAGTACAAATTCGCCTTTACATTCAAAGGACAGCAGTATACCTGGAAATGTCTACCCCAGGGCTTCCACAACAGCCCGAGCATTTTTCATCAGTGTATGGCCAACTGCCTGAAAGAGCTCAGCAGACCCAGACAGCTAGTCCAGTATGTGGACGACCTGCTGCTATTCTCCGATTCGGAGGAAGAGCACGGTCCCCTGCTGGCAGAGCTGTTGGGACTGCTGCACGAGGAGGGTTTTAAAGTAAACCCTAAGAAAGCCCAGATCGGCCAGACAGAGGTAAAATTGCTGGGGCTGACTGCGGGCAGGGGAGAGAGCCATTGATGAGGCTACAAGGAGGGCAGTTCAGGAGTTACTGGCTCCGACTACAGTTACAGGGGTGAGGTCGTTCCTGGGTCTGATCGGTTACTGCAGGGACTTCATTGAGGATTACGCAGCCATTGCAGCCCCCCTACTCCGGCTCCTGCACAAAGGCGTGGAGTGGGAGTGGGATGAGGACTGTGATGCAGCTTTTGCCCGCCTCAATGGAGACCTGCAGAAAGCTCCGGCCCTGGGAGCGGTAGATGAGGGCAAGGAATTTTTCCTGGAGGTAGCAGCCAGCGGGGATAGCTTAAGTGCTGTGCTGATGCAATAGCGGCACGGGCAGCTGAGGCTGGTGGTCTACTCCTCCAAGGTCCTCACTGAGGTTGAGAGGGGTTACTCAAACTGTGAAAGGCATCTGCTGGCCACCCACTGGGCTGTGAAGCGGTCGCAGGTGTTTACAGGAGTGTCCCCAATCACCTCCTCACTCATCACACCCCCACTCAGATACTGCTGGATGGGAGAATTAAGGATGGTAGAGTGAGCAGCGCACGCATTGCTCGCTGGACCCTCCTGCTCTCACAGATGGATTTGAGAGTAAAAGGGATGTGTGAGCCCCGACTGGCAGCCAACATGCTATACCCCGGGAAAGCCCACCATTACTCCGTTGAGGGGGTCTGGGACGTGGACATAGGGCTCCGGGCGGGGATCCATCCCCACGGCCGGGAGATCTATGTTGACGGGTCCAGCACGGTGGTGGCGGGGGAAAGGCTCACAGGGTGCGGGATTTATGATCCCCAGGCAGGCATTGCCAGGGCCATAAAGCTCCCAACCACCATGAGCGCCCAGCATGCTGAACTGTCGGCAGTCATGTATGTAGTCACCCACCCCGACGAATTCCTACGGCCATTTACTATCTTTTCAGAAAGTATGTTCACCTGCAATGCCTGCACGGAGTACCTAGCCATCTGGTCCCGTCGCGGGTATACATCTGCAGACGGTAAGCCCCTGGCCATAAAACCCCTACTGCAGCACATCATGCAGGCAGTAGGGACCGGGGCAGGCATTTGCATTCACAAAGTAAAGGCCCATTACAAACATGAGCCCAGGGCTGCAGGAAACCAAATCAACTGGCCAAAGAGGGAGCCCGAATGGGAACCAAGTGGAACCCGCTCAAGGCAGGCCCCATAGCAGCTATATGGGGCGGACAGGGCACACAAGGGAGCGCAGGGGTGGCTTTGGCCCCGGACCTCCAGCAGGTACAGGCGAGAGATCCCTTCCTCAAGTCCGTCATGGGCAAGCTGACTGCGGGAGAAAAGGTCGAAGGACCGTACGGAGGCACAGGCATCCATGTTCGGGAGAAGATGTTGTTTAAAGGAGAGCAGTGGATAGTGCCCCATCAGCAACAGAGGGAGTTCCTTCAGCTGGCCCACGCAGGCCCTGGAGCTGGACACCCCGGACCGGAGGTCATCTGGCAACGGGTGGAACAGGACGGGTGGTGGCCCCAGCTCCGGGAAGGCACTCGTGAATTTTGCGCGAACTGTCTTGTCTGTGCAACCAATAATCCAGATCCCCAGAAAAGAAAGGTGTCTCGAGGACATGCAAGGAGGGTAGAGGGATCATGGCAATCGATAAAAATTGATTACATAGGGCCCCTACCTGTGGCTAAGGGAGGGTACCGGTACTGCCTGGTTTTGGTGGACACTTTCACAAAGTGGGTTGAAGCCTTCCCTTGCCGAACAGCCACAGCAGCGGGGACCGCCAGGATATTGGTTAGGGAGGTGTTCTCCAGGTGGGGACTTCCACAGTGCGTGGAGTCCGACTGGGGGAGCCACTTCACGGGACAGGTCATGCAGGCAACCCTTAAGGTGCTGGGGATTGAGGGGAAGTGGCACGTCGCCTACAACCCCCAGTCCTCGGGGCTAGTGGAGCGTATGAATAGGACCTTGAAAGAAAAACTCAGGAAGGAGACTGGGGATTCCCCGCAGAGGTGGGTGGAGAGGTTGCCCCTGGTTTTGATGGGGATCCGGGCCAGCCAGTCGAAAAGCACGGGGTATTCCCCATACGAGCTCATGACTGGAAGAGCCATACGAACCCCCACCCATGTACTTGCCCCGCTCCTGCCGGAAGCTCAGGTAATCGAGGTGAATCGGGACCACTTTACCAAGAATCTGCTGGAGCACCTCAGACCAACCGATTGCTGCTGGAACCGAGCAAACACCACGAGTGGCAGATGGGGTACCAGGTCATGGTCCGCAACTTTGCCAGGGTGGGAGTCTTTGAGCCACTATACATGGGGCCTTACAGCATTGTCGACAAGGCAAACCCCATGGTATACGCAGTCAAGGTGCCCTGCCGGGTTAAATGGTTTCACATTAACCAATGTAAACTGTTTAACCCCAACAAGGCAAAACCTCGTGGGAAAGGGCAGCCCGGAGGGATAATCCCGACAGGAAGCCCAGGCCCCCAGCCCACCACTGCAGCCCCACCGATCCCACCACAAGGAGCAGTGAGTTGCTTCACAGGTACAAACTACCCACAGATTTGGGACCCACAGGAAGGGGGATTCCCACCTTACATATGGGACGAGGACTCGCCTCTACCCATTAGGAGATCCGCTCAGACTCCGCAGCCAAGGGTGCCACCGTCCCTTGCAGCCTGTTTTACTTTCCCGAGAGGTACTAGGGGAAAAGGGCCCCGCAGGGAAGCCAGCCAGTCACTGGACGTGGCCCCGCAGCCAAGGTCGCCTGACGGGAAAGGGGTTGTACCGGAGACAGGGGCCGCTGACAGTGAGGAGCCTGTCAGGGCTTGCCTAGCCTTCGGTGCGGACAGCCCAGAGCCTGCAAGCGAGATAGTGGCGGCGGGTCCCAGCAGTGAGTGGTCCCTGGAAGAACGAGAGTCTCCTGACAGGGAAGGGGTTATACCGGAGACAGGGGCCGCCGACAGTGAGGAGCCTGTCGGGGATAGCCTAGCTTCTGATGCAGACAGCCCAGAGCCTGCAGGAGAGAGGGTGGCGGTGGGTCCCAGTAGTGAGTGGTCCCTAGAAGAACCGAGGAAATGCTGTGAGAGTATCAGCTGCGAGTGGTTTCGGGTGGAACCCTTGAACAACCCAAAGCCCCCAGAGGATACGGGAGTCCCCGGCAGTGAGGAGCCTGCCGGGGGAATTTTCGTTGCTCCCGAGGGCAGTGAGCCATCCCTGGAGGAGGTGAGGGGCTGTACCAGCCCAGTAAGCACCTCCCGAAGCTCGGGGGACACCTTGGCAGGGAAGACAGAGGGGCCGTGGAGGTCGGTCCGGCCCAAGAGGCCAAAGGAGAGGTGGTCTTCCTCCTACATTCCCCCGCATAAAAGGAAAACCAAGGAGCTTCTCAGGGATTAGCACAGCCACCCAGGAAGGGTGGCAAGCAGGTTAAAAAGGAGAGCAGTAGGTGTGTACAGATATATATAAAGATTTCTCCAGTGTAGTGGGGCTCAGGTGGCCTCTGCAATATAGGGAGTATAACAGTGAGGTTTTTGAGCCAATAGGATAGGGAGCCTGGACTTCTTTTTTTTCTCTCACTTCCTCTTTTGTGTAAGGTTTGTTTGCCGTTTCCAGTGTTTATTAGTTGAAACCCCTTGACTTCCACAGTAAAATTTCAGTTTGCGGTCAGACCGATAGGCACACATAGTTTAAACCCATGCAGGGGTACTGTGAGGTGTAGACAGAGTGGAAAATGGGGGAGGGGTGAGCCAGGGGGCTCAGGATTTTTGAACCAAATGAGGTTTTGTCTTTCAGAAGAGGAACCAGAGATGAGGAAAACCCTGCTCCTGTGCATCTAGAAAAAAAAAATACATCAGAATGTGCATTGGCTACCAGGGAGAGACTGAAGAAGCCATTATTTTTGGATGCTCAGGAGGGGCAGGCACCGACTGTCACCACAGGAGAAGGGACACCAGGGGTAGAGGGGACCGCAATATATACCCACAGGAGAAGGTGGCCAGGGTGGTTAGGGTCCAATTCCACTAGATACTCCAGCCACCTCGGGGTCACATATGGGGAAGCATCAGTCTCCTGCCCCAGCTTTGAGGTGACCGCATCCCGGGTTAGGGTAATGGTTGGGAAGAGGGTTCGCCTGACCTGTAAGGGGCACATCCCGGTCGGAAGCTGGTGGTGGCTCAGGAAGCTGAGCAAGGACATGGGGAACCCGACAGCAGATTGGGAGAGACTGGACAACAGCACCTACCGGACCATCACGAGTACCCAGGGGGAAGTGAGTGTGTGTTGGGATAAGTGGTGGGAGGCGGAGTTAGGAGTGTGTGTGTGCATGTGGGGATCAGAGAAGATATGCCCGACAGGCATCTCCACATCTTCATAGTGTTCTCCCGACAGTGGTGGGATGAAGGGGAGGGGATGGGATGGGACTGGAGCATGGTCGCATGCATAGTAAGCCACCCCAGCTCCATCCATGCCACCGAGTTAAGCGCACACCCCAGACAGCCCCTGCCCATAGCCCCGATCGAACCAACTGACACGGACAGATGCCCTACCACCACCCAGAGACCAGGGAACGGTTTGGTTTTGGTTCCCACGGTCTTGCTGCTATACCAGGGGGTCCACTACGCCATGGCCTCCGTCATCCTAAACCTTACCGAGGTGCACCTACCTGAGTTGTGCCCAAAAGAGACAGAACGCCTCTACCAGGCTCTCCTTCGAGAAATGTTCAGGACATTCTACGAGCTCGATTTTGGCTATTTGAATAAGACTTGCTGTACCGTCTACAACCCAAAGACAACGAAAAGACACAGAAGAGGGATCTGGAATGATGTCTTTACCGGTTTCAACACCGGGGCATCAATGATTAATAGCATGGACAATTATGTAGCACATTTTGGATACCACATTCCATTTTTACCAGAGCACCTGACAGATCTGTTCAAAGCAGCACAAAAATTCCAGAAACATTATTTCACCATACAACAAAAAAACAGTAAAATTGGGAGCCCAGATAGCTGACTTCAATTCAAGGCCCTGGTGGGATTAGGGGTTGGATGTAGAGGTCCCGGCCTGGAACCGCATCCTTTCTCACGCCCTGGTAGTGGCACAGCTGATCATCGTAGCCGATTTGCTGGTGATCCACTGCCAGCTTAGGAGAAAGGGCCGTCGTTTAAAAATTGAGAAAGCCAAGCGGGAGGCCAAGTCAAAGGCCAAGCGAAAAGGGAGGGCTAGCAAAGTCTATACGGTATGACGGGACTGATTGTACGAGCCAAATGTATTGCACTGTAAAGAAAAGTCTGTACCTTGTAAAAGGTCCGTACCTCCCTATCTGTAATACTATGATGTGTGATACTATGTACTATTATGATTTTGGTGAAGGGTATTGGTTGAGAAGCATTTTTACATTTTCAGTATTGTATTGATTCCAAATGTATGAATACCATTGGTGTATTTTAATGTTTTATCGTGGGTTTAGATAAGATTTGGGGAAGATTGGCTCTGTGAGAGGGAAAAGGTTTTGCTTCACATTTTGAAAACACCTTGAGACAGAGTGTTTTAATGGGGGAGTGTAAGGTTCGAAAATCCACGGCCGCATTTTATTGGAACACCCTAAGGACAAGAAAACTACCATGGGATCGTCCTATACGTTTTAAATTAAAATTTTTTGGCCAAGTAAAATCCTCAGACCAGGCAGGCTGGGAAATGTGTGGGCAGATACAGACATTGTGGAGTCTGGCTCCACAATGGGGGAAAAGTGCATTCTGGCAGGCCAATCAAGGGTCAAGTTGGGCCTGAAGCAGGGAAATCCTCAACCAATGGGGACTACCCGGCCCACTTTGAAAATATGACTCACCCCGAATGAATGTGGATCATCATCGACCTAATGGCCCATCAAAGGGGAGGTCCAAACTGATTGACTCCCCGGACTGTTACAATGGACCAGCAGACATTGAGGCACCAATGTGCACTGAAACAATACCCCTGTCTTCACACCTGTGATATTTTCTGATTAAATATTCAAAGCGATCTCCCCACCCAAACTTACACAATGAACCACCAACTGAGTTTGAGCGCGAAAAGGCCAGAACTAAATTGGTTATAGGACCTACAGATCTACTGGGGGTGTAAAAGCAGCAGGGTGTGGAAGCAGCTGGAGAGAGGAGGAAGCAGTTGGAGTCAGTTTTTAGAGATTGGAGTCAACTTTTGGGAGTTGAGTCAGCTTTTCACAGGGCCCTCGCTCTGGGGAAGGTGTGCTTAACTCCAGCAGCTTTTTACTTAGGAGCCAACCGAAAGACAAAGAGAAGAAACCAACGCAAAATCGAGGAGGAAAACCGAACCGATCAACAACGTAAAACCCACCCCAGAGGGACCCCGAGCTGGAATAAGTGCCCCCCCCAGAACCCCGGAGTTGATAGGATTGTGAGTATAGTCCAAACCCCCTCACAGACTCAATTTAGGATAGGAATTGGTAAGAAGGGTGGAAGTGGGAGGTGTGGTTGTGTGTGAGTGGAATGTTTTAACCTCTTATTTTCCCCTTCTCTGTTGCGAGATTTTTCATGTTGTTGAGTGAGATTGTGCCATTGCTGCTATTTACGACCTCCTCCTATGCCCTCTATCTTGGTGTTTACTATTCTAAATAAACAACATTAGCCATTTTGTACTCTTACCCACTGTGTCTGGTGCCTCGTTACTTACCCATCCTCATAAATCGCATGTACAGAACCCCAGGGGAGTGTGGATTCGAACCCACACCCCAAGCTCCCCTTACAAGAGGGGGAACGGGACCCTCAAGTTAATGTTAAAATAATTGTGCGCTGACCACCCCACTCAATGGGCTAACATGCTACCAATGTGCTTAATAGCAATGAGGTCCACACCTCATAGAACAACAGGCGTCTCCCCATATCAGGCCATGATGGGGAGGCTCATGAGAATGCCAGGCCAGCTAACACTAACAGAGATGAGTCCCCTGACAATGAAACCATGTAGTTCCAAGTGGCTGGAACAAGTGGTAGATCACACAAATCAGATGAATCGGGGAAGTTAAAAAGAGAAATTAAAAAGTACATTGACAAGAAACTACGTCCCTTGGAATACCAGGTGGAAGACTCAGTAATTATTCCAAATTATGGGAAAAAGAAGCTGCCTTTGAGCCCGGGTGGTGGGACCGCATACGATTATCGACCGATTGAACCCCGTGGTTTATTTGATTCAGTTACCGGGGGAAAAGGGTGTTAAGTACAAGAAATGGTTTCATATTAATCAAACAACGACTTTTCCCGATCTGTTAAGCTCTGGCTTGACAGATCCTCCATATCCCCACAGCCAGGACATTCGCATGGGCAAGATAGCAGTATTTACCCATCTCTTTCCCAGCAAATGTCCTGAAAACTGTTGCGTCTGGTAAAAGCAGGAGCATAGCCTACTTTTACCAGCCAAGAGTTTGAAAACATACAAAAACATATAAAAATAAAATTTAAAAAACACATTTTAATGTTAAAAACCCTGCCCACTAAGGTACGTTTATTTTGAACCCTAATTACAAAACTTTTTTAAAAATCGGAAAAAATTTATATTTTTTTCTAAGACATTTATTAATTTTAAGTTCAATTAATTTTAATTACGTGAGGTGTGCTTTTTATTTTTTATTTTGGTGTTTAGTGTGTTTTTTTTCCTCATTAATAGCAATGAGAACTCGTGGATACGGAGTTCTCATTGCTATTAATGAGAAAACTGTGGAATACTTTACCTTCTGCATTAAAACCTGGAGTATGGGAGCAAGCTCCGTAGCGCGGGAAGAGGAGGTCTCCCCACCGGAATCCCAGGCACCTCCAGGACCACCAGGTACTTTCGTAAAAATTCTCCGGTCGGAGGTGTTCGTTCGAAAGAAGCCTCCGACCGGAATTTCAGGGCCAATATCTCCTTGTGTGGCTCAGTGTCAACTTTTGTTTGATAATGCTCTTGTGAAGCGCCTTGGGATATTTTACTATGTTGAAGCCACTATACAAATGAAAGTTATTGTTGTTGTATATGGAACTGATGATGGCAAACAATGTCTTGATTTTAGCCTTATGTGGCACCAAGTAATTTGACATTTTATTTGTAAACTTTAACTAAACTTCCCAAAGCTAATTTCGAAACAATGCACAGCCGGTTCTGTATAATCTATTCAGCATAATCTTTCACCCTGTTAGCTCCATGGTGGAGGCCTGAGTATACATCTGGAGGCTATCTGCTTCACTGAGGAAGATATATAATGCAAGAAGATTATAGGAAGAGAAAAAAAAAATTAAAACAAAAATGGTGTGCGTTATCAATTTGGCTGATCTCTGCTCTTTAACCTGAATCCTGCCAATCATAGAGACAGGGGTGAAGTGTGGTACTCAGCAGCACTGAGCACAGACTCTAATTTTTCAAATTGACCTTTGCTATGAACACTTCTCATGTACTCATAATGGATGCCATCAAGAAGAATTTTGTTTTCTAACATATCGGCTTGTTCAGATCCCACATATATTCGAGGAAAAGGAATTTTGTAGGTTCCATATATTTCTTTCTCATGATAGTAAAAGGGTTTTAATTACTGGAAGCTTTGGCTATCTTGTTAATTCATTGCGTGTTTGAAATTCATTGAGTGTTTGAATTCCAGGGTCACTTGATTCTTGAATTGCTTGTTTTATCAATTGTGAATCACCCAGTCCCTCTGTTAACTGATCATGTAAATGTGCCATCTGGTGCAGTACTGAGCTGCACAGACAAGAAAGGTCCCAGGATCACACCCTGATCTGTACTCAATTGGTTTAACTCAGTGCTCCTTGGCTAGGGAAGTGAAAAATTCTCTAGAGTATCACAGTCTGGTGACTCATGGATATTGGATGTGGATTGGGTCAAACTTGTTTGTAATGCCTCACGTAGTGCATTAGTTTGGTAACACTCAGTGTCCAGGCTAATACTTGAAAAATGACTCTTGGCTATAAAAATAGAAACATAGAAAATAGATGCAGGAGCAGGCCATTCAGCCCTGTGAGCCTGCACCACCATTCAATATCATGGCTGATCATTCACCTCAGTACCCCATTCCTGCTTTCTCTCCATACCCCTTGATCCCTTTAGCCGTCAGGGATACATCAAACTCCCTGTTGAATATATCTAATGAACTGGCATCAACAACTCTCTGCGGTAGAGAATTCCACAAGTTAACAACTCTCTGAGTGAAGAAGTTTCTCCTTATCTCAGTCCTAAATGGCTTACTCCTTATCCTTAGCCTATGACCCCTGGTTCTGGACTTCCCCAACATCGGGAACATTCTTCCTGCATCTAACCTGTCCAATCCCATCAGAATTTCATATGTTTCGATGAGATCCCCTCTCATTCTTCTAAACTCCAGTGAATACAGGCCCAGTCAATCCAATCTCTCCTGATATGTCAGTCCAGCCATCCAGGGAATCAGTCTGGTGAAACTTTGCTGCACTCCCTCAATGGCAAGAATGTCCTTCCTTAGATTAGGAGACCAAAACTGTACACAATATTCCAGGTGTGGCCTCACCAAGGCACTGTACAACTGCATTAAGACCTCCCTGCTCCTATACTCAAATCCCCTAGCTATGAAGGCCAACATGCCATTTGTCTTCTTCACCGCCTGCTGTACCTGCATGCCAACTTTCAATGACTGATGTACCATGACACCCAGGTCTTGTGGCACCTCCCCTTTTCCTAATCTGCCGCTATTCAGATAATATTCTGCCTTCATGTTTTTGCTATCTTGTTAATTCATTGCGTGTTTGAAATTTAACACTATCCTTAATTTCCCTTATCCACATTATACTGCATTATACTGCATCTGCCATGCATTTGCCCACTCACCTAACCTGTCCAAGTCACCCTGCAGCCTCTTAGAATCCTCTTCATAGCTCATGCCACCACCCAGATTAGTATTATCTACAAACTTGGAGATATTACACTCAATTCCT
Organism: Pristiophorus japonicus; assembly: GCF_044704955.1. Classification (NCBI taxonomy): domain Eukaryota; kingdom Metazoa; phylum Chordata; class Chondrichthyes; family Pristiophoridae; genus Pristiophorus; species Pristiophorus japonicus. Next base: position 403,867,091 of record NC_091977.1, on the reverse strand, counting down.
TCATCTAAATCATTGATGTATATTGTAAATAGCTGGGGACCCAGCACTGAGTCCTGCGGCACCCACTAGTCACTGCCTGCCATTCTGAAAAGGACCTATTTTTCCCGACTCTCTGCTTCCTATCTGCCAACCAGTTCTCTATCCAATAACATGTGCTTTAATTTTGCACACTAATCTCTTGTGTGGGACCTTGTCAAAAGCCTTTTGAAAGTCCAAATACACCACATCCACTGGTTCTCCCTTGTCCACTCTACTAGTTTCATCCTCAAAAAATTCTAGAAGATTTGTTAAGCATGAATTCCCTTTCATAAATCCATGCTGACTTGGACCGATCCTGTCACTGCTTTCCAAATGCGCTGCTATTTCATCTTTAATAATTGATTCCAACATTTTCCCCACTACTGATGTCAGGCTAACCGGTCTATAATCACCTGTTTTCTCTCTCCCTCCCTTTTTAAAAAGTGGTGTAACATTAGGTACCCTCCAGTCCGTAGGAACTGATCCAGAGTCTATAGAATGTTGGAAAATGATCACCAATGCATCCACTATTTCTAGGGCCACTTCCTTAAGTACTCTGGGATCAGGCCCCAGGGATTTATCGGCCTTCAATGCCATCAATTTCCCTAACACAATTTCCAGACTAATAAGGATTTCCTTCAGTTCCTTCTTCTTGCTAGACCCTCGGTCCCTTTGTATTTCCGGAAGGTTATTTGTGCCTTCCTTCGTGAAGACAGAACCAAAGTATTTGTTCAATTGGTCTGCCATTTCTTTGTTCCCCATTATAAATTCATCTGATTCTGACTGCAAGGGACCTATGTTTGTCTTCACTAATCTTTTTCTCTTCACATATTTATGGAAGCTTTTGCAATGAGTTTTTATATTTCCAGCAAGCTTCCTCTCATACTCTATTTTCCCGCTCCTAATTAACCCTTTGTCCTCCTCTGCTGAATTCTAAATTTCTCCTAGATCTCAGGTTTGCTGCTTTTTCTGGCCAATTTATATGTCTCTTCTTTGGATTTAACACTATCCCTGATTTCCCTTGTTAGCCACGGTTGAGCCACCTTCCTCATTTTATTTTTACTCCAGACAGAGATGTACAATTGTTGAAGTTCATGCATGTGATTTTAAAATGTTTGCCATTGCCTATCCACCGTCAACCCTTTAAGTACCATTCGCCAGTCTATTCTAGCCAATTCACGTCTCATACCATCGAAGTTACCTTTCCGTAAGTTCAGGACCCTAGTCTCTGAATTAACTGTGTCACTCTCCATCTTAATAAAGAATTCTATCATATGATGGTTACTCTTCCCCAAGGGGCCTCGCACAACAAGATTGCTAATTAGTCCTTTCTCATTACACATCAGCCAGTCTAGGGTGACCAGCCCTCTAGTTGGTTCCTCGACATATTGGTCTAGAAAACCATCCCTCATACACTCCAGGAAATCCTCCTCCACCGTATCGCTACCAGTTTGGTTAGCCCAATCTATTTGTAGATTAAAGTCGCCCATGATAGCTGCTGTATCTTTATTGCACGCATCTCTAATTTCTTGTTTGATGTTATCCCCAACCTCACTACTACTGCTTGGTGGTCTGTACACAACTCCCACTAGCGTTTTCTGCCCTTTGGTATTCTGCAGCTCCACCCATACAGATTCCACATCATCCAAGCTAATGTCCTTCCATACTATTGCGTTAATTTCCTCTTTATTCAACAACGCTACTCCACCTCTTTTCCTTTCTGTCTATCCTTCCTGAATGTTGAATAGTCCTGGATGTTGAGTTCCCAGCCTTCGTCATCCTGGAGCCATGTCTCCGTGATGTCAATTATATCATAGTCATTCATTGTTGCCTATGCAGTTAATTCATCCACCTTATTATGAATACTCCTCGCATTGAGGCACAGAGCCTTCAGGCTTGTCTTTTTAACACACATTGCCCCTTTAGAATTTTGCTGTAATGTGGCCCTTTTTGATTTTTGCCTTTGATTTCTCTGCTCTCCACTTTTATTTTATTTTTTCTATCTTTTGCTTTTTCCCCTGTTTTACTTCCCTCTGTCTCCCTGCATAGGATCCCATCCCCTCCCATATTAGTTTAACCCCTCTCCAACAGTACTAGCAAACAATCCCCGTAGGACATTGGTTCCGGTCCTGCCCACGTGCAAACCATCCAGTTTGTACTGATCCCACCTCCCCCAGAACCAGTTCCAATGTCCCAGGAATTTGAATCCCACCCTTCTGCACCACTCCTCAAGCCACATATTCTTCTGAGCTATCCTGCGATTCCTGCTCTGACTAGCACGTGGCACTGGTAGCAATCCTGAGATTACTACCTTTGAGCTCCTACTTTTTAACTTAACTCCTAGCTCCCTAAATTCAGCTTGTAGGACCTCATCCCGTATTTTATCTATATGCACCACGACAACTGGCTGTTCACACTCCCCCTCCAAAATGTCCTGCAGCCGCTCCAAGACATCCTTGAACCTTGCACCAGGGAGGCAACATACCATCCTGGAGTCCAGATTGTGGCCGCAGAAACGTCTATCTATTCCCTTTACAATAGAATCCCCAACTACTATAGCTCTCTCACTCTTTTTTTCCTGCCCACCTGTGCAGCAGAGCCACCCACGGTGCCATGAACTTGCCTGCTGCTGCCCTCCCCTGATGAGTCATCCCCTCCACAACATTACCCAAAATGGTGTATCTGTTTTGGAGGCAGGTGACCGCAGGGGACCCCTGCACTACCTTCCTTCCACTGCTCTTCCTGTTGATCACCCATTCCCTAGCTATCTGTGTAACCTTACCTGCGGTATGACCAACTCACTAAACATGCTATTCACAGCATCCTCAGCATCACGGATGCTACAGAGTGAATCCACCCGCATCTCCAGTGCCGCAATGTGGTCTGTCAGGAGCTGCAGCAGGATGCACATCCCGCACATGTAGTCGTCAAGGACACTGGAAGCGTCCGAGTTCCCACATAGCACATGAGGAGCATGACACGTGTCTGAGCCCTCCTGCCATGACTTAACCCCTAGATTAACTTAATTTGGCAACAATGATAAAAGTTACCTACTGATAAAGGAAACGAAAAAGATAAACTACTCACCAATTACCAGCCAATCACTTACCCCCTTGGCTATGGCGTCACCCTTTGATTTCTTTCTACTTCTTTTTTGCCTTCTCTCCCTGCTGGAACTGCATTGACTAGCCTCCCAACTCACCACGGTGCTCCCCATTATAAATTCACCTGATTCTGACTGCAATGGACCTGTTTGTCTTCACTAATCTTTTCTCTTCACATATCTATAGAAGCTTTTGCAGTCAGTTTTTATGTTCCCAGCAAGCTTCCTCTTATACTCTATTTTCCCCCTCCTAATTAAACCCTTTGACCTCCTCTGCTGAATTCTAAATTTCTCCCAGTCCTCAGGTTTGCTGCTTTTTCTGGCCAATTTAAATGCTGCTTCTTTGGATTTAACACTATCCTTAATTTCCCTTATTAGCCACAGTTGAGCCACATTCCCCATTTTATTTTTACTCCAGACAGAGGTGTACAATTGTTGAAGTTCATACATGTGATCTTAAAATGTTTGCCATTGCCTATCCAACGTCAACCCTTTAAGTATCATTCGCCAGTCCATTCTAGCCAATTCATGTCTCATACCATCAGAGTTACCTTTCCTTAAGTTCAGGACCCTAGTCCTGGGGAGGAGTTAAACTAATATGGCAAGGGGATGGGAACCAATGCAGGGAGACAGAGGGAAACAAAAAGGAGACAAAAGCAAAAGACAGAAAGGAGATGAGGAAAAGTGGAGGGCAGAGAAACCCAAGACAAAGAACAAAAAGGGCCACTGTACAGCAAAATTCGAAAAGGACAAAGGGTGTTAAGAAAACAAGCCTGAAGGCTTTGTGTCTTAATGCAAGGAGTATCCGTAATAAGGTGGATGAATTAACTGTGCAAATAGATGTTAACAAATATGATGTGATTGGGATTACGGAGACGTGGCTCCAGGATGATCAGGGCTGGGAACTCAACATTCAGGGGTATTCAACATTCAGGAAGGAATGAATAAAAGGAAAAGGAGGTGGGGTAGCATTGCTGGTTAAAGAGGAGATTAATGCAATAGTTAGGAAGGACATTAGCTTGGATGATGTGGAATCTATATGGGTAGAGCTGCAGAACACCAAAGGGCAAAAAACGTTAGTGGGCGTTGTGTACCGACCTCCAAACAGTAGTAGTGATGTTGGGGAGGGCATCAAACAGGAAATTAGGGGTGCATGCAATAATGGTGCAGCAGTTATAATGAGTGACTTTAATATGCACATAGATTGGGCTAACCAAACTGGAAGCAATACGGTGGAGGAGGATTTCCTGGATGCTGCCCTTGTCCTTCTAGGTGGTAGAGGTCGCGGGTGCGGGAGCTGCTTTCAAAGAAGTCTTGGTAAATTGCTGCAGTGTATCTTTAGACAGTACACATTGCAGCCATGGTGCGCCAGTGGTGGAGGGAGTGAATGTTTAAGGTGGTGGACCGAGGGCCAATCAAGTGGGTTGCTTTTCCTGGATGGTGTTGAGCTTCTTGGATTTTATTGGAGCTGTACTCGTCCAGGCAAGTGGTGAGTATTCCATCACACTCCTTACTTGTGCCTTGTAGATGGTGGAAATGCTCTGGAAGTCAGGAGGTGAGACACTCGTCACAGAATACCCAGCCTCTAACTTGCACTTGTAGCCACAGTATTTATGTGGCTCATCCAGTTAAGTTTTTGATCAATGGTGAGCCCCAGGATGTTGATGGTGGGGGATTCAGTGATGGTAATGCCGTTGAATGTTAAGGGACTATGGTTAGACTTTCAGTTGTTGGAGATAGTTAGTGCCTGGCACTTGTGTGATGCGAATGTTACTTGCTACTTATCAGCCCAGGTCTGAATGTCGTCCGGGTCTTGCTGCATTCAAGCATGGATTGCTTCATTATCTGAGGAGTTGCAAATGGAACTGAACACTGTGCAATCATCAGCAAACATCTCCACTTCTGACATGATGGAGGAAAGGTCATTGATGAAGCAGCTGAAGATGGTTGGACCTAGGACACTACCCTGAGAATTCCTGTAGCGTAGTCCTGGGGCTGGGATGATTGGCCTCCAACAACAACAAACATCTTCCATTGTGCTAGGTATGGCTCCAGTCAGTGGAGAGTTTCCCCCCTGATTCCCATTGACTTCAATTTTCCTAGAGCTCCTTGATGCAACGCTCAGTCAAATGTTGCCTTGATGTCAAAGGCGGTCACTCACGCCTTCACATGACTTCAAGAAGGAGCTGGGATGGAGATCATATCATATAGAAGTTAAGTGGTTTTATAGATAATACATGGTCCGTGTGACCTCTTGAGCTGGTTTTGGTCACCTGAAGGGGTTGGAGAAGAATTTTGCAGTGTTTTTTTTTCCCTTATTGGTCCTGGGTTCTTCTCTGTTTTTCCCATGAGATTACATGGCTACAGCAGAGATGGGGGTGGAGGTGGGAAGTGTCTAGTCGTGATATTCTAACCATCATGGGACAGACTTGATGGACCAGCTGGCTTTTTCCTGCCTGTCAATTTTACATGTTCATATTATTTTCAATATAGATGATAGTGATTTTCATAGTGGGATTTAACATTTTTAAATAATGTCACAGCATTCAACTATTTCTCATGGATTCAAATATTTTAAGATTCACAATGACATACTAGCTACAGCTTTCATCCACTTACCATCTTTTGTTTGGAACAAAATTTTGCATCAATCACTTCTTTATCCTGTGTGTTGTTTTCCTTAACTACGATGGAATTTCTTTCATTTGTTTTTGATAAATCCCACTTTTAGCTGTGTGATGTGAGGAGTAGTTGTTCAAGAGCTTCTAGAATCTGGTCCATTTATCCCTCTGTGCCCTGTCTACATTTACATATTAATGCATCATACAATGATGATTGTATAATTTTGTGTAATGTAGTGATCTGATATGATAATATACATCATAATGTTTTCCCACTTATGCATAAGTTATTATATATTAGGGATACAATGTATCTCTGTGAAAAAACATATTTCCATTCTGTTTTGCAGATGGTGCAGTTTTTAAACCTACTCTGAGTAAGTAAGTAAAAACTCTGCCTGCTGCAGACAACGGCAACAACTCCTCCTTAGATTAGATTCTACCTCTAATTATTTGCTCAATTGCTGTGTTTCAAAATCCTTCAGGCAACTTTTTCCATCTAATTCAACTTGATTTGATTGGCTAAATCTCAACCACACTCCAGTTTTCTGCTTGCCTTCTGAGATCTGACCTAGTGAAAAACATGCAAAGATTTTACGACATTTGGATAATTCCCCTCCCCCTTTGATTTTACCACTAACAGTTGAAAGGCATCTGTATATTGTATCAAATGCATTAAGTGTTTGTACTCTAGTAGTCCAAGGCATAAATTCAGGGCTATTGTGCTTTTCCCCCCATTATAGCATCAATCATAGGTTAACCCTTTGACCCCAGGAAATTTCAGGACCCCTGGGTTGGATAGTTCTTTAAAGTTTACATCTACCAAAACATCAAAAGTATCTTCATTCTTCATTATTATTAATAAAATAAATTTAAAATATTTAGAAAAATACATTTTACTTTGCTTTTTCACCCTTCTTCATGCTCTTCTATTTTTGCTAGATTAGTTTTACTTCCATTTTACTTCCAGATGATATACTCTATTTCAACATTTCTATACTTTTTGCCTGGTTTTTAGGGTTTAAACAATGAACATACTGGTTTTCCTGGAATCAGGTTCCAAAGACAATTTCTTTCAACCAATTGAGGCTCAGGATTTCAAAGATTAACTCACCATGTCATGGAAGACACCAGGACAAACATTGCACAAGGTTTGGAGCAGGACCCTAGGCACTGTTGCCATTCAGTGTAGGTCAAAAGTGGCCAATGAAGTAAATGCTGCTAAAACAAGCAACTTCATTTGTGGCAATGTTAGGGGTTATTATGACTGCAGTTTCAGATATCAAAAGGGAGTTTTCAAAATCATTTTAATTAACAGTGCACTATTAATTAATTAAAATGTATGAATCTTGTTTTTTCTTTCAAAGCCAGTCATATTGCTATCCAATGAGTGTGCCTAGTAGGTAGAAACAATTAATACAAATTGTATACTTCAATAGAGGAGTGCTCAAGTCATGTCATCAACAACTTTTTCGTCCTCCCTACTCTATTGTACGTAAAAAAATTCTCAAGTATTTGCCTCATATTTTTGACAAAGAGAATACAATTAACTAATTCATAAGTAAAGTGACCAAGAAGAACAAAACGCAATTAACAGAGCATTTCTGACCAAAAAACAATTTTAGCACTATTTCTATAGTAACAGCGAGACTTTGACTTTTATGTGCACCCAATATTTGGAAAATGCTAGAAGGTATAACAATATAATGAATCAAAACTGATAGACTTGTAGGTTGCCATAGAAACTTGTATAATTATGATAATCAGTCCCTGGTGTACAACCCAGTGTTAGATGTTCTGCTAAATGAAATAAACATTAGGCATTATTTAGTGAGCTGTGATATAGACGAAGGATGCTGGGGATTGCTTATATTAGAAATCCTTGCTATATTTATATAAAAATAAACTATACAAGGTTCACTAACCTTTATTCCAAGAAAGTGCTTTATTTAATGAAATATAATCCAAAGTCATATTACATTTACAAGTTTTCCTAGTCAGACTTGCTGTTTAATTCTTAAATTCACAATATTTACATTTGAAATGCATCTTGATGAAAAAACAAAACATATTCATGTTCTAGATTTTGAATGTAATGTTTCAGTAGCTTTAGTTATGAAAGTCAATATTGAATTCAGTTTAATACTTCACAGCTCTGGAATTTCATACTTAGTGTTTTCTAAAAATAGCTTTATAAAACATATTCTTACATTTTCATGTTCATCCATATTACTGCCAGGACAAAGTCACAATATTTCTGTATAAAAGGTTATAACAAATGGATTAACAGGAATGATCTCCTTTTATTCCTATGAGATTGTTCTTTAAATAGCTTTGGAACTTTAGGTAGATGAAGCTTCATAACAAACTATATCAGAGATAATGCAACTAAAAAATACTATTTAAAAAAATCATAAATACAATATTGAAAATCATTTTTCTAAATGTTCTTGCTTAGACTAATTGACTGAGAGGTGCAGACTGGAGGTCAGTTACAGTCACTTGAGCAATCAAACATCGATAGGGCTGGCTGTCTCGAGAAGTCTGAGCAGCAAGGTTGCAAATGTTCCCCCACCATCATCATTCTTCAAGGTCAGCAGAATTAACCATCTGCTGAGATATGCTCTGTCAATTTATTTGAAAAGAAGGTTGCTTTCCCCTACAGACCTTTGCAGACCATTGTACAGTTAATATGAAAACGTGCTAATGAGAAATCTGGAAAACAATTTATTAGGGATTCATTCTAACAAAAATCTCAAATGGGGAAAGGAGGATGCTAAACCACTGAGTGATGATAACAAGGGAACTTTAGCAACTTACCTTAAAACTGCTAACCACGCCATTGTGTCCAATTTACTATAATGCTACTTTATTACACCATATGCACCTCTTCCATTAATCCGAGTTAATGACAAATCCAAATTCAGTAGTCTGGCTGCTCTGTATTTCTCGAATGTGCTATTTATATAGAAATAGATTCCATTCAATGCAATAGAATTACTTAAAATGACCTAAAGAATAAGCCTACACTTTAACATTTTTTTGAGAAAGGCAAAGTTGGAACACCAGCAGTTACAAGTAATGAGATCTTGAATATAATACTGTGCTGCTCAGGTGAATCCCACTGATAGAATATCAAAGATGGAAACCTGTTTGCTTTTTAAAAATGGATGTTGCTTGTTTGTTAACATTCTAAACAGTAAATGTGCTGCCAAGTGACTATGGTGTGAGGTCATTATTTTTTTGAAACTATGAATTATTAAACACACATATGCTAAAGTGCAAAACCCTTTTTGTTTTACTGTTTCTTTTCTTTCTGTATTCCACATATATTTAGTGCAAATACCCCTTCCCCCTATTCACCTGCTTTTCCAATCACCTCTATAAAGATCCTGAAATCTTTCCAAACATGTATTGTATTATTTTAAATCTTTACTTTAAAAAGTTGCTGTTTTTCACCTCATTAATGTTGAAAACCCCAGAGCCGAGTCTGGCATGCGCCAAGGCGGAAATATTCTCAGGATTCCTTGTGAGTGCACTGAACACTAAAACCACCCAGCTCTCAGTGTCTGAAACCCAAACCATGGATAAATTATTAAGCTTGACTATCAGGTGATGGGACACTTTCACATCCACTGCAATGCGTGTCGTCACATGCTGCGAAAGGATAAACAGGCTCGACCTCCTTAATGAAAATCAACAATGACGTGCATGTCCCTAGTCAGAACTAGTTTCATCTAGATTTAGGCAGCCGCAGCCAGCAATTTCTAGAGTAAACCCTACCCCCATCCCATTATTAATATGCATCAGACTTGCATCTCTAATTTGCTGAATCAGAGCTTTCAATCAGAAATGCTGATTGGAAAATTGACATTTATAAAATCTACAATATAATATAAAGACAAGGATTAATTCAATTACTGATTTTCTCCAAATTAAATTCTGAAGTATTTGGCAACTTTCTATTCTTTGATTAACAAGGTAAATTCACTTCAATATTATGAATAATTACAGTGATAATGGAATGGTGATTGTCCAAATATTGCTAGATAGAGAAGCTGGAATTAACCCCTTTTATTTCTAAGAATGTTGGAAATATTCATTGTTTTCAGTGCGAAAGTGACTGATGCCACAACCTCAATTCAATAGGGTAACATGTAAACCTTCTTCTAATGTTGATAACATTATCTCCAGATCAAAATAAAGTTCAGCTGAGATCTGCCTTAGTACCTCAATAAGATTTTCAGTTAAGTTTGTGTGACCTTTAATGCATGAAATATATATCAGTATGCATACTAATTAAACAAAAATAAGTTGTGTGATTGAAATATTGTTCACATTTTCCTGCCTCACATTAATAGAGTCTAGTTGTTGTCAGATGCCACAATTTTGTTTCTTATTTTTAAATTAGTCAACTAATACTTCAACTGTAAACTTTACATGAAACTCCCTTGGCTCCTTTAACATGATGTTGTAATCAGAGCTTTCTGATACACTTGGTGAGCCAGTGAAGGGTTTCAAATAGCATGACACACTGCTGCCAATCCCTGATAATCAAAACATGCTGTTGTCTCAAAAAATATTACAGACTTGACCTTACAGAAATGCACCGTCATACAGTGGAAGCTTGTGGAAAACAAAAACTCCCCATTTCACCTCTGTGAAAATGAAACTATTTTTTACTATTGTTTCAAATGAGGAAAAAGGGAGCAGTGGCATCATAGTGTCTCAAGTATTTGACAGAATGACTGAGTTCAATGATGCCGCTGACTCTTAATATCATTATACAGAGAGCCCCCATTAATAACAATAGAGCCATAAAACCTCACCAACAATCAGATCTAATGACTGCTTCAATGGAAAGTGCATTTGTAGAATTAGCAGTCACTACAGATTGTGCAAAATGGAGCTGAGGCAGACAGCCTTGTTTACTTTTAAATATTCAAAATTATTCCAATAAAATCAAAGGGGATCAGTCAACATACTGAGTAGTAAGACTATACCAACAATAATTATTGGATGGACTTTAATGGCAAAAATGGAAAATGGCATTCTGATTATGATTCATTTCCATCATAAATGTAAGAACTAACAATGTGGAAAGAGAGATGCCCGTTAAGCTGTTTCATATAATACCGTTAGTAAGCCATGGAAATTGCTATCAACAGTCTTGTAATGCTAATGCAGTTTATTCCCTCTTCCATATCAGATTAAAAGGTAAATGTTTTGCATACATCTACATGGTTTGTAAGTTTACATATTTACATATATATATATGAAATATATTTTGTGAATCTTGAATGGGAGTAACTGATGTATCGGATTTGCACATCAATTCCTCATTCCAGGAAATACTTTTATTTGTTTATTCTTTTGTTGTTAGGGATTTGTTCATTTTTATTTTGGGAATATAATAAGTGCAGAAAATGAAGAGAGGATGATGACACAATAGAGTTTACTGCATGAATTGTGTTCCACCTAGTGTGACCTTCACTCAATCTATTGCACAAAATTAGTCAGAGAGCCTTTCAACACAAATCCTTGCACGTTATAGGAAACAAGGTAGAAACAACATTGAACATTTCATCACTCATTATTGCTGTATAAAAATATTAATCAGATAGAACAGCTGGCACTCAGCTCAGAATACCAAACTATTGGATATATCAATCAATATTTTAAAGATAAAAATTAATGAATCATAATCAGTCAAGCTAGCAAATAAGTACTTGGAAAATAAAATCAGAATGCTTGATCCAAATTAGAAGGAAGTTAAAGGATCAAAACATAATATGGAATGAAGCTTTTATAAATGTAACAATGGTCATTAGATCCAAATAGGTGTACTGCAAAATTTTCAAACATACCAGCAGGGGTTAGAAATTACACAAACTCACATTCTACTACAATATTCTAGTCAAATTACTTGACAACATGCAGTGCATGTAGGCAAATACTTAATATGATTTTCCCACTAAATTTCTCTTTGTGGCTGAATGCCTTTCTAAATAACACTGCAGTAAGAAGTAGCTTTATATATCCTTGATCATTGCTTGTATAGACAAGAGTTGTGCAGTAATTAAATGTTCCAGCTCCCCAAAAAATAAGAGTAATTGTAGGAATATTTAGGCATTAGCCTGTTTACTTCATTCATTTGTAAAAATAAACAGTTCTAAACAGCAAAGATTTTGCTGTTTTCGTCTTTTATTTGGTGCCTGAGAAAATTGGAAATTAAAATGAACGATTGATGCTTGAGACAATAACAATAACTTGATGTAAATATCTGTGCTATTCAGTGTTTATGTAATTTAGATTTTCAATAGTTAATGATAAAGGTGAATACTTTGGGATTTGTTTATCACTTGACAGCATCATTTTAATTCTAATAGTGGTTTTAACCATGTTTATGAACTGACTACAATAATGGGAAATCCTGCAGCAAGTAATTAAGTCTCAAGAAGCAAATCTGCTTATTTTGAATTGCAGTAGATAATCAAAATGCAGTTGCTCAAGTGTAAAATGCAGAATTTAATGATCCTATGTAATACAAATTACAGCTTTCATTTTAAAAACTAGTAATGCAGAAGAACAAAGCTGTGGTCCATATTATTATGCTTGGTATTCAAATGTTTATAAAGACCCTCTTCAATTGCATTCCAGAAATTCACACATATCAATAGCTGCCCGTAACCATCACTTTTGGTTTGTCTATCAGCAATATTATAGCAAGTATTTCTCCACATGTATTTATATACATGGGTTCGCTTTGCTCTAAAAAAACAATGGTGCTTTGTGATAATACAATACGAATAACTAGAGTTGGCATTAACTGAACAAGTTCCATTTGGTACAAAGACGGTGACCTAAAATACTGCAGATCATGTTATCAGTCACAGACACATGTGCTAGGAGTGAATGTGCATATGAGAGTGTGTACACATAAAAATGAGTAAGAAAATTATGTGGAGAAATTGATACAGAAACAAAGATAAAGTGATATCTTAGTTGTAAACAAGCTGTTTGGAAAATTATGTGGAAGTATGCCTACATGGGAATAAAATCCACTTCGAAAACTATTACATTTTATTCTGAAAGCTGCCAGAGAACAGTGGAAAGCTAGCCCAAGAATAACTGCATTTGCATACAGAGACAATCTTTGCATGCTCCAATCTAGCGATGACAATGTTACTTAAACAATATTGAAACTGAATAGCCATCGTCTTTTATTCAGTGACCATGAAGTAGAGAAGCTGCAAGGGAAGGCTTAAAATACATTAATGGTCATTTAACAATTTGAGAACTCCATTTTACTATTCAAAACCAAAATGGATAGATAGTATGATTTTGTTTTTATTTTAGTTCTGTGCACTTTATAATTTTACTTTGGAATATTAAGCTGTGGATATTTACTGAGGATTCTTGCCTCTTATATTACTTAATTGATTAGATACACGTATATTAAAAGCTCAACTACGCAGCGCTGATCACGATTTTATATTTTTGGGTCTTCTTAAAGGGATGAGTTTAAGTAAAGTGTGTTAATCTGGGACATGGTAGAAAGTTGGTGGCTCCAAATTCCCTTTAAAGCAGCAGGTACACTAATTAAAAACAGGCCTCTTGTTCCTAGTCACTAAATGTAAAAGTGGTTGGTAAATTTCCTGATAGATCCACTAAATTACCAGTCCAAATCCAGAAAGATCTGCTACTTCCTTCCTGCATCTGAAATTGTATAACTGTGAGTGTACAACTTCAAAGCTTTTGCATTTCTTCTACTTATTTTGTGCATATATAAAAAGCATGAGATTATCAAAATTGTACGTTAAAATTTATACATAAGTTTTCAAAAATTGGAAATTTCTTTCTTTCATCACACATTTTTGAATATGTTCAATGGAGGAGCTGATTCCCAAAGATTGTATCTACACATCAATTACCAAGGTGCTTGTGATCTGTGCCAAAGATGCAGTAATTGTGTTTACCGAATGACATTAAAAGTAATGGAGAGGGTGAATTGCCTCTTTGTTTTCACTGTTTGAAACGTTGTTTTATAATGTTTACCTCACTCCAAGGCACTTGTCCAAGTAATCATTCGTGACTTGACAAAGCAGCACTTGTGTTTTATTGCTGGTTGTGCTGAACTTTTCTGGCGAGGCACTGTTCCTTTCAATAGAATGCCATGCTGAAGGGCACAGTTATTTGAAAACAGTAAATCGAGGGCCTGTTGTATCCTTGCTAATGTAACCAGTGACAAAGAACAAACATTTTCAGGGAAGTCGATACACTTCCATAGGAAATAACACAGCAGAAAAAAAGCATACTACCAAAGGAGCCAATCCGAAGAAGAGTTAAACAAGGACAAGTATATAGAACACAATAATACATCTCCAATAGGATTACTATGTACATGTTTGCAATATATTAGCCTTAACATTTCTTGTGCACTATCTTGACCATCAGTTTAGAGTCCCATAGAAATGTTATTAAATTCATGACGAATTTATGGAAATGAAATTCTTCAGTGCAAAAAAATTGCAGCAATTAACCCTGCAGGCCTATTTGTAAGGATGTCTTTCATTAGTTTACAAATCGCATTATAAGTCTAAGAAAGTGTTAAATTTGAAATCATCACAAAAGCAAACAAAATTACCTCACTACAATTCTTGTTCCTGTAAAATAATATGAATTTTACTTCATATTGGATGCACGGTAAAACATTTCATTTTTGCTACATTCTGTTGTTACTAAACTAAAAAATGAAAAGGACGTACACAAGCCAGTGAAGCTTTTACAATATCTACATTCCGAAATGAAGCAGTATATTTTATTTGTATCTCATTTTTGATTGTAGTTAACTGTAATTTTGCTGGACTTTGTATGAATATATCAGAATTGGAAACTTAAGATTTACTTGGATTTATATTATTGTTACAGCCGATCTGAAGTTGCTTATCTCTCAATATCCATTTGGTACTCTGGCTGGATCCTCTTTAGATGCCAGACCTCGAAGTCAAGGAATCAGAGCTCTCTCTGCTTGTGTTCATGTCTGTATGATGGCATTTCATTGTGTTAAACCCCATCCCCCAGGCATTTCAATTCATTGATTTGCAGCACATTGTCATTCTGTAGACTTTTATATACTAGTAAAAATAACTTTACAAATGGTGGAAATAATAAAGCATATAAAATCAATTCTAAAACACCTACATACAGCTGTCAGGTATGACAGAACTGCAATCATTGTGTTATTTTGATCATGCTGTGTAGTTGGTACATTTTTGCAATTTCTGACAGAAATATGTTATGCAACAGCAACAATTATAGCAAAGAATGTCTTGTGCTAATACTGATTTTGAACATCTTTGATGCTTTCATTTAATACTTTCATTTAGACCGTTTTTTTATTTATGTAGTGATACAGTAATTTAATTTGTTTTCTATTAACAGCAGGAAGTGAAATGTTACTTTGTAATGCTGGCTGATAAATGCTTAAAATAAACCAAACATATTTCTGTTAATTATATTCTCTGAATAGACAAAAAGTGCATAACCCTCTTAATTTTTGGAAACGGTGCAATGTTCTACAATAGATATCAGAGGGCGGATGTTATTTATTTTTTCGTCAAAATTATTGAAGTGAAGCTACCTTTAATTTTCTCCAATAGCTTTTGTTCTACTCAAAAAGCAATTTGTTTCTGGCCCAGTGCTATCTGAACAAACACAACTTTTAAAGCAGTTTCATGTAGGAAAAATACCCTTTTCATCAGATTACCTTTGGCTAACTTCCCAAAAGCAGACTGAAGTGCAGTGCTTGTGGTTTTTCAACAGCTTACACTAAGCTTGCACCATGGAAATAATCTACTTTTAAACCCTGAGAAACAAATCAACTGTGTTAAGGACATAAGTCCCTGTCATTAGACAGTGATTAGGATAAACATGTTTGTACACTCGCCTGTTATCCTGGCTATGTTGTGTAACAGACGGGGGAGCGAGAAAGGGGGTAACATGGGTTCAGCAGCAAATCGTTTGCCTGTTTAACAAAAAGACTGACTACATTGCTAATTGTTCAAAGCATTCATCTCTGTGTTTCTAAATATTTCAGATATTTAAAGAACTCTTTGTATTATTGAATGGAATGAAGTACCTGTGGTAATTGTTTTATTAATTTATATACACAAATTGTCATTATTCACATCAATGTCATTTAATATCGCTTTATTCATTACATTTGTTTCTAAAATATTGTATAATAATGAATTTTAAAAAAATTAATGAAAGAATTATGTTTAAATTCCCATCATAATTATTATATATAAATATGTATAATATATGTACACAATTTTCTGCATTCTGACAACACTTCTTTTCAAGGTTAGCATTGTGTTATATTGCTACAATCTGACAAAATTCTAGTTAAAAGCAGTCTTTTAGTTGACAGTGTAGCTCAACGCTATTTTCGAATAAGCTAATAAAATATTTAAATGCTATTGCATTACACTTCCTTGAGAGGCTGCTGTACATATACACTCTGTTTAACTTTTGCTTTTTCATTTTGCTTGGTGGCTTGCAGTACTGCTCAGAGCTACTCTAAAGCACGATGTGCTAAGAATTTCACTGGCATTTGAAAGGAGATGGCCAAAACAGCTGCAGAAGAAATAATGCAGCTTCTGTAAAAAATAAAAACAACAGGAAAACAAGCAAAAATAAATGTGTATTATATGGATTTAGATGGCAGACACAGTGGGTCAGTTTAAGATGGTTGCTTCTGGCTAGTAGAAGATTATGAAGTGTAATATGACAGGACCATGTAATGGGCTATAGCACCCCATGCCTGTCCTGTCTTACACTTATTATTGCTCAGACGGACCAATCATATGTTTAGTTCACTCAAAACACAAGAAATGCCATGTTTGTGTTTTGCATGTTTCTCTTAAGGAACTCCAATCACACCAAATTGTTACTGATTGAAATTGCAATCATATTTTTGTTATATTTTCAGCCGCCATAATTATCCTTTTTATGATCTATAGTTTGATTTTGTGTTAAAATATTGCTAAAAATAGTATATCGTTGATCTCTGAGGCCAATTTCAGAGATGGTGAAATACATGAATAAAATAACACTGCTTTACAATCAACTAGAACATATAAAGATGCCATATCTTTATGTTGCTGAAAACATATTGTGCCCACTGTTTAAAAAGAGATACTATAACTCATGAAATAATTTAGATTATAATAAGACTCAAATGGAAGGGATTGGACTGAGGACCTTACAGGATCCTGGATAAGTAGGTCAGAAAAAGACCAGGTTTTTTTCCTTCATTATGATTAATACTAATTCAAAATAATACCAGGTTTTTTGAAAGAATCGCTCAGGGCCATTTCAGAATAACATGGTGATGAGAAGTAATTCTTCCTGAAATGACTATGGATAGTCTTTATTCCACAACTCAGGAAACACAGCTGTTATTTGGAACCATTGTATAGGTAAACTTTTATTTTTCACAAAAAAATCCAACACAGAATACTATTCTCATATGAACTATATGTTTTTTTTAAAGAAAAAGCCAATAATCTGCATAACAAACAATAAAGCTAGAGGTCAAGGGCTTCTCCATTTTGTGAATGTAAAAATTTTAGCCTGCAGAATGAGACAAAATGGAGGAAAAGGATGTCATGGATCAAAAACAGATACCAATAGATGGAAGATGGAGATGGGCTGGGGGTGGAGACTGAATTAAAGAAATATAGCAGGACATATAAGGGGAGAGGTGGTATCTCAAACTAGTAAAGGTACAATTCCATATTTTGATGAATTGATCTCCTGACTAATGCTATCATACACTTATAACATGTGCACACCAGTGGCAAAGTGATGTTTGGGGACTGAAGAAATGTATGATGTAAAGGAGTTCATTTTGTGAGAAACATTAAAGTAATTGAATACATTTGAGGCATGCTGTTCTTGGCTTGGTAACTAAATGATTATATAGAACAATAGGAAAACTATAGTTTTGATAACACCCCATCTTAGTAATGTATCAACAAGCAGTTGATGGAGTGGAGGCAATGACATGGTAGTCTCACAAATTGTTTTTTTGTATAATCAAGAGCATGGAATGATGTGTGCAGAGAGTTTCTACAACATATATTAACTACAGTGGAATCCTATTATGTGCAATAGGTCATGGGTAACAAAAAATCTGAACAGAATCAGACATATATAATAGGACAGCTATACCATTACTGATTATGTAACTGATGCAGTCGGAGCTTGGTACTGATTTGCATGCATCAGCATTACCATCAATTTCCTTGTTGGGGTGGTATATAATCTGCATGTGACTGTATTTATAATAAGCCTGTGGGAAATGAGATCTGCATTATTGAAAATTTGCTATATTTTTACTTTGATCTTGATAGCAGGACTTGTTCTGTGCAATAAACATTATCACATTGCAGACTGGTTGAGAAGAAAGCACTAATCAGCATCCATTCATGACAAGTCTACAGTGTAGTAACATTTGTAACTAGATAATCTGAAACATTAATGGAACTGAAACAGCAGTCACTCCTAAAGGGTTAAATGACAGAAGAGATCATTTGAATAAACTTACTCAATATGGTATAGATGTTTCACTGCAGAAATATTTTACATTTCCACTTTGAATTACAATTGATTCCTGTTGAAGTGAATAATTGTTTGCTACAAAATTGATAGTTGCGCGTCATGATTGCCATCAACGTACAAATCAGATAAACATGTTAGAAGCACTTCTGTGCTGTGGAAACATTAAAACAGAAAATATTGAATGCACACAATGTTATGATGAAGGGCCTTTTTCCAGAAATGTTAATAATATTTCCCTCTCAGCTGCTGACTGGCCTGCTGTTCATTTCCAGCATTTTCTGATTTTATAATTTAATTTTTACAGCAATTTCCAATTTTTATATAATGTTCTATAGAAATTGCTCCAAGAAGGTTCATCAGATACTAGAAAATACCACAAACTGCTGTAGACAGAGCATCTTGGCTATTAGTATTTCAGAATTATTTATATTTCAGAAACTGTGTTTTCAATTAGAAAGAATTGACTATTTGATGTTTTGGACAGTCCAGGTTCCTAACAATGCATCTGATTTGTGCAATAGTCAGAACGTTGGGACTGCCCCAGCTAGTATGTCATTTACATTCATCTAGCTGAACAGATTTGCATTAATGAATGGCCTGAATTCAGCAATCAGTAACAAAGAGCAGAGGCTACACGGATCCAACATAGAGAAGCTCTTCTTACTATACAGAGACAGCAAAACAATTATCCTGAAATTAAAATGTACTCAGGGGGCAAGCACATCTCTCTCTAGTTTGAAGTGAGCATCTAACAATCACCTCACAACCAAGCATTAATAGAATGAAAGCACATTTCCAAATAAACTTCAACCTATGCTATTAATGTATTGTGTTAAATGGTTCAGGAATGGGGAAAAAAATAACTTCAACTCTATCATGCTTATTTAGACACAGTGCCTTTCATTCCCCACACCAGCATATGCAATTCACTGCGCAAATAGAAAATCACAATCTCGTCACAAATAGAATTTCACATAACCAACCAGTCCAGACGCTTGACAGTTCATCTAAGAGCAGCAGAAATGAGAGTCTGATGGTTAGCGTGAATGACAGCAACTGGGGCACTCAAATCACGCAGAATGGAATGGGCCTGTTGTGACTTTCTTTTACATGGGGTTAGGCAGGCTGACTCGGGGCACTGTGATGTCAGTCTGAGGAAAAATCCCTGCAACTCCCCCACCCCACCCCCTCCTCCCCGCCCCCCCTACCCCCACCCCCAATCAGAATTCAATATCATCTTTCAATTTGACAAAATAATCTGCACCTGCAGAAACTAGAGCACATAGGAGAAGTTAAATATAAAGATTAATAATACTAGCTTTGCTTTTTGAACAACATTACTGTCAACAGTGAGTCCTCTAAAATATTTTTGGTTTCTAAATAATCCCCAAATAATTTATTAACATGATATATAAATTGTCATCCCATGTTATTGAATGATAAATAAGGGTCTATATAAATAAAGATTTTGTTCATGCTGGATCAGTGCCCTCAGCAGCAGTTAGTGTCTCAGAAAAAGCAGAATCTTCAAAATCTTTACTATATGTGCTTGAGAGCTTACCCTTTAGGCAGTTGAATCTGAACCTTATTTTATGCACAATAGTAAGCCTGATAACCCATTTGCACTTGCAAGATGAGAATCTTTCTCATTTGTGATATCAGTATGTATTTTGTTGTCTAATACAACCCATGAACCAACAGCTTCAGGGAAACTGTTTTCTGCAGTGAGAGATTTGAAAAGAGAGAGCTTCTTGCAATGAAAGGCTTGCATTTCGAATTTGTTATAACATGCTTGTAATAAGAGGGTTTGTTATAGAAAGAGGTTTGTAATAAGCGTTTGCTATAGTGAGAGGCTTATAATAAAAGGGTTTGTTTTCATGAGAGATATGTAAGAAGAGTACATTGCATTTAGAAGTTTATAATAAGATTGTTCCTTGTAACAAAATGTTTTCAATGTGATGGTTATGTTTGTAAAAAGCAAAATTGTAACGAAAATCCCACATTACACATTTCTTACAATGATGAAAGGTTTGTAATAACACTGTTTGCCACCGTTTATAATAAACATTTGTTGATAAAAAGAGGTTATTCGAGCAAAATACAAGAAGACATTAACAAACTTGCAGAATGGGTGTGTAAATGGTAAGCTAATTTCTATATAGATAAGTGTAAGGTGGTGCAATTTCATAGTAGACATAAGGGGGCCAAATTTCGGCCTGAGTTGCTCCTGTTTTTTTGGAGCAACTGGTTTAGAATGGAATATCTTAGAAATTTGAATTCTCGGCATTTAGTTTGCTCCAGTTCTAGTCAGTTAGAACAGTTTCACTTTGGAACAGAATTTTTTTTTCAAAAGGGGGCGTGTCCGGCCACTTACGCCTGTTTTCAAAGTTTAGGCAGTGAAAACTTACTCCAAACTAACTTAGAATGGAGTAAGTGAAGATTTTTGTACGTTCGAAAAAATCTTGTCTACACTTTAGAAAATCAGGCGAAGGTTACAAATTAGGCGTAGGGAATGGTGGGGTCGGGGGATTTAAAGGGAAGTTTACAAACATTAAACAATTCAGTTTTACAAATAAAGAGCCATCATCAATAATAAATGATAAATACATCAATAACTCAACCAATAAATCAATCAAAAAAATTAATAAAAAATAAAAAAAAATTAAAAAATCAATAAATAAAACATTTTCTACTTACCGACTGCAGCACCGGGAGTCCTCCAACAGCGTGCTGGGACGGCCCCCCCCAGTGTGTCTCTGTCAGTGTCTCTATCTCTCTGTCTGCCTGTCTGTGTGTGTCTCAGTCTCTGTCTGTCAGTGTCTGTGTTTCTGACAGCGAGGGGAGAGGGAGGGGGAGGGGGAGAAGGGGAGGGGGAGAAGGGAGGGGGGAGGGGGAGAAGGGAGGGGGAGAGGGGGAGGGGGAGAAGGGGGGTGGGGGGGAGGGGGAGAAGGGGGTGGGGGGGAGAAGAGGGGAGGGTGGTGGGGGGAGAAGGGGGGTGGGGGGTGGGGAGAGCGAGAGGGGGGGTGGGGAGGGGGAGAAGGGGGGTGAGGGGGTGGGGAGGGGGAGAAGGGGATGGGGAGGGGAGAAGGGGAGGGGGAG
Organism: Pristiophorus japonicus; assembly: GCF_044704955.1. Classification (NCBI taxonomy): domain Eukaryota; kingdom Metazoa; phylum Chordata; class Chondrichthyes; family Pristiophoridae; genus Pristiophorus; species Pristiophorus japonicus. Next base: position 403,845,620 of record NC_091977.1, on the reverse strand, counting down.
AAGGGGAGGGGGAGAAGGGAAGAAGGGAGGGGGGAGGGGGAGGAGGGAGGGAGGAAAGGAGGGAGGAGGGAGGGAAGGAGAGAGGAGGGAGGGAAGGAGAGAGGAGGGAGGGAGGGAAGGAGGGAGGAAGAAAGAGGAGGGAGGGAGGGAGGAAGGAGGGAGGGAAGGAAGGAGAGAGGGGGGAGGGAAGGAGAGAGGGGGAGAGGGAAGGAGAGAGTGGGGGGAGGGAAGGAGAGAGGGGGGGAGGGAAGGAGAGAGGGGGAGGGTAAGGGAGAGAAGGAGGCTGAACGGCCGGGCCCAAGACCTCGGGCTGGATTTACAGGTAGGTGGCGTCGGGTCTCGGGGGGGTCGCGGAGGTCTGGGGGGGGGGGCGGGGGGAGAGTCGCGGAGGTCCGGAGGGGGGGGGAAGAGTCGCGGAGGTCCGGGGGGTTGGGGGAGAGTCGCAGAGGTCCGGGGGGGGGGTGGGGAGAGTCGCAGAGGTCTGGGGGGGGAGAGTCGCGGAGGTCCGGGGAGGGGGGGGCGGGGAGAGAGTCGTGGAGGTCCGGGGGTGGGGAGAGTCACGGAGGTCCGGGGGGGGAGGGAGAGCGGGGGTCGGGTTGGGTCCGGTCGGGTGGGAGGAGCCTTATTCATGCAGCCCCAGTGAGGCCATTCGGCCAGGGCTAGGGTCTGCGTGCTTCGGGCCCCTCCCACAGTTTTGGGCGCCTGGAGCTACTGCACATGCGCGCCCACTGTAGCGCGCATGTGCAGAGCTCACGGCACTGTTTACAGCGCAGGGACCTGGCTCCGCCCCCTACAGCCGCGCCCAGCTCCAGAGGACCTGCAGGGAGCCGGAGAATAGGTAAGTTTTTTAAGGCGCACTTTCTGGTGCGAAAAACGGGCGTCCAGGTCCGGGTTGCGTCATTTTAGGCATGGCCCAAAACTTGGGGCCCAAGGAAGCCACATACTCCTTGGAAAATAAGGGGGAGAAATTGGTTTGTGCCTCCTGTTACTGCCTGCGGGGGGCAGTAACAGGACAATAAGGGGTTACCGATTGAGCGCGGCAAAATCACCAATGCCCGCAAACTTCCCTGGTGGGTTTGTGCTGGCACAAAGACTTACTGCCTTCATCTCTGGTGCCCCGCAGGTCGTGACATCATCCGATGCGCAGTGCCCCATTACCGCCCTGGATGTGATATTCGCTTCAGCTCCCTGCAGCATCGTCTGGCATCATCAATGGTAGCTACAGGAGGTATTGTCACCTCAGCTGGTCGCTTGGGGAGCGATATTTAAAGTCAGTGGTGGTCAGGTAGAGCAAATATATTTATATCCCCATTCTTGTGCCTTCTGCTTTCTTTTGCCCCCGCGATTGTTCTTAGAGTGCATGGCATTGCTATGCATGTAGTGCAGGTGCCATCACCCTACAGACAGCCTGAAGATTCATTCAACCCAGCATTGGCCCTTCCCTTTAAGGGAGAGAAGAAGCCTGAGCAGACGGCAGTGCTGTCCCGAACATTGCTCAGTGCTTGCCGATACCACCCCTCTCACTCACTTTAGCGCTCTAAGGGAAGTGGTAGTGCTTGATTTAGCACTATCACTTAGAAACATAGAAACATAGAAAATAGGTGCAGGAGTAGGCCATTCGGCCCTTCGAGCCTGCACCGCCATTCAACAAGATCATGGCTGATCACCCACCCCAGCACCTCCCCCCCCACGTCCCCTCCACACCCCCCTGACCCTCCCAGCTGCAAGAACCACATCCACTCCCGAACACATCCAATGAACTGGCATCAACAACTCTCCACGACAGGAAACCCCACAGGCCAACAACTCCCCGAGTGAAGAAGTCTCTCCCAATCCCAGCCCCAAAAAGCCCACCCCCCATCCCAAGAGCATGCCCCACCCCCCCAGCTCCGGACCCACCCAACACCGGGAACACTCCCCCCGCACCCAACCCGCCCCGTTCAGTCAGAATCCTTCCCAAATGCCGAACACCCCCGGATGTCGAGCCCCCAGCCCTTAGAGCACTAAAGTGAGTGAGACGGGTGGTAGTGGTAGAGTGCTGAGCAATGTTCAGTGCAGCACTGCTGTCTTTAGAGGCTCTTTCCCTCGTTAAAGGCAAGGGCCAATGATGGGGTCAAAGACTCTTGATGCTCTATCTTGGGTCACGGGACCTGCGCTACGTGAACAGCAGCCTCAAGCACTCTAAGAGAGTGCAGGGCTGAACAATTGTGGGGTCAAAAAGAAATCAAGAGACACCACACTGGGGAGAGAAATAAATTTTGCCCTACCTGACCACCACTGTCTTTAAATATCACTCCTCAAGCAGCCATCCCAGCCTCCTGCAGCTGCCGTTGTTGATAAAAACATAAGAACATAAGAAATAGAAACAGGAGTTGGCCATATGGCTTCTCGAGCCTGCTCCGCCATTCAATAAGATCATGGCTGATCTGATCATGGACTCAGGTCCACTTCCCTGCCCGCTCCCCATAACCCCTTATCCCCTTATCGTTTAAGAAACGGTCTATTTCTGTCTTAAATTTATTCAATGTTCCAGCTGCCACAGCTCTCTGAGGCAGCGAATTCTACAGATTTACAACCCTCTGAGAAAAGAAATTTCTCCTCATCTCTGTTTTAAATGGGCAGCCCCTTATTCTAAGATCATGCCCTCTAGTTCTAGTCTCCCCCATCAATGGAAACATCCTCTCTACATCTACCTTGTCAAGCCGGCCTCATAATCTTATACGTTTCGATAAAATCACCACTCATTCTTCTGAATTCCAATGAGTAGAGGTCCAACCTACTCAACCTTTCCTCATAAGTCAACCCTCTCATCCCCGGAATCAACCTAGTGAACCTTCTCTGAACTGCCTCCAAAGCAAGTCATCCTTTCGTAAACATGGAAACCAAAACTGCACGCAGTATTCCAGGTATAGCCTCACCAATACCCTGTATAGCTCTAGCAAGACTTCCCTGCTTTTATACTCCATCCCCTTTGCAATAAAGGCCAAGATACCATTGGCCTTCCTGATCACTTACTGTACCTGCATACTATCCTTTTGCATTTCATGCACAAGTACCCCCAGGTCCCATTGTACTGCAGCACTTTGCAATCTTTCTCCATTTAAATAATAACTTGCTCCTTGATTTTTTCTGCCAAAGTGCATGACTTCGCACTTTCCAACATTATACTCCATCTGCCAAATTTTTGTCCACTCACTTAGCCTGTCTATGTCCTTTTGCAGATTTGTTGTTACTTTCTCACACATTGCTTTTCCTCCCATCTTTATATCGTCAGCAAAATTGGTTACATTACACTCAGTCCCTTCTTCCAAGTCGTTAATATAGATTGTAAATAGTTGGGGTCCCAGCACTGATCTTTGTGGCACCCCACTAGTTACTGGTTGCTAACCAGAGAATGAACCATTTATCCCGACTCTCTGTTTTCTGTTAGTTAGCCAATGCTCTATACATGCTAATATATTACCCTCAACTCCGTGAACTTTTATCTTGTGCACCTTTTATGTGGCACCTTGTCAAATGCCTTCTGGCAGTCCAAATACACCACATCCACTGGTTCCTCTTTATCCACCCTGTTCGTTACATCCTCGAAGAACTCCAGCAAATTTGTCAAACATGACTTCCCCTTCATAAATCCATGCTGACTCTGCCTGACCGAATTTTGTTTTTCCAAATGTCCTGCTACTGCTTCTTTAATAATGAACTCCAACATTTTCCCAACCACAGATGTTAGGCTAACTCTACTATAATTTCCTGCTTTTTGATGCCCAACGATGCTGCAGGAGGCGGGAGTGAATATCACATCCGGGGCGGTAACGGGGCGCTATGCACCAGATGACATCACAATATACAGGGCGCAAGGGAGCAAGGCAGTAAGTGTTAGCGCCAGCACAAAACCGCCAGGAAAGTTGACATGTGTTGGTGAATTCGCCGTGCCCGGTCGGTAACCCCTTAGCACCTCATTACAGACCCCCACAGGCCCTAATGGGAGGTACAAACCAGGCTAATCCCCCCATCCACGCCCCCACCCCCTAGAATCTACAGGCAGTGGAGTGGCAGGTGCTGAAGGACTTTGTCCTGACTTCAAGGATTCTGCACAAACCACTTGCTTCCAGACATGGGTGGAATAGTAGGCATTCCCTTGGACTACAGCATGACCGCGAGAATGAGCAGAGGCCATGCAGAGCAGAACAAGCTACAGGAAGAGGGAGGAGGAGAAGGGGGAGAAATGCTCTCAGCAGGAGGCCATATACGCTCAGGGTGTTCAGGGAGCAATTCGCCTGCTTGACCCTCAGCGAGGAACAGTGTGTAAGATGTCTACACTTCAGTAAGGATGTCCTCACCTTCTGTGGCCGCAATTGCGACCTCTGAGCAGGACAAGGATCCCATTGCCTGTGGCTGGGAAGGTGTCCGTGGCCATGAACTTTTAGGCGCGGGCTCCTTCTCGGCTGGAGCAGGAGATATTTGCAACATCCCCCAGCTTGCCCTACACTCTTGCATAAGGGAGGTCACCGAGGCTCCCTATTATAAGAGAGCTGATGACATTTCATTCTTTCTTGCCAGAGAGCAGCAGGAGGAGTGAGCACATGGCTTTGCTCAGATTGCAGGCTTTCCCATGGTGCAGTATGCCATTGATTGCTGACATCACTTTGCTGGCAGCGCCTGTCAACTCTGAGATTCACCGCAACTGAAATGGATTTCACTCCCTCAACATTCAGCTATTATGCAACCATAGGTAACGTATCATGCAAGTCAAGCCCAGTATCCTGGCAACAGTCCTGCTGCACTTGAGCCACCATAACAAACCAGAGGGTACCAGCTGGGCGATAAGGACTAACCTTTGACGACATGACTCATGACTCCGGTGCGCAACCCACACACATGGCCGCAGCATAGAAACATAGAAACATAGAAAATAGGTGCAGGAGTAGGCCATTCGGCCCTTCGAGCCTGAACCGCCATTCAATGAGTTCATGGCTGAACATGCAACTTCAGTACCCCATTCCTGCTTTCTCGCCATACCCCTTGATCCCCCTAGTAGTAAGGACTGCATCTAACTCCTTTTTGAATATATTTAGTGAATTGGCCTCAACAACTTTCTGTGGTAGAGAATTCCACAGGTTCACGACTCTCTGGGTGAAGAAGTTTCTCCTCATCTCGGTCCTAAATGGCTTACCCCTTATCCTTAGACTGTGAACCCTGGTTCTGGACTTCCCCAACATTGGGAACATTCTTCCTGCATCTAACCTGTCTAAACCCGTCAGAATTTTAAATGTTTCTATGAGATCCCCTCTCATTCTTCTGAACTCCAGTGAATACAAGCCCAGTTGATCCAATCTTTCTTGAGATGTCAGTCCCGCCATCCCGAGAATCAGTCTGGTGAACCTTCGCTGTACTCCCTCAATAGCAAGAATGTCCTTCCTCAAGTTAGGAGACCAAAACTATACACAATACTCAAGGTGTGGCCTCACCAAAGCCCTGTACAACTGTAGCAACACCTCCCTGCCCCTGTACTCAAATCCCCTCGCTATGAAGGCCATCATGCCATTTGCTTTCTTAACCGCCTGCTGTACCTGCATGCCAACCTTCAATGACTGATGTACCATGACACCCAGGTCTCGTTGCACCTCCCCTTTTCCTAATCTGTCACCATTCAGATAATAGTCTGTCTCTCTGTTTTTACCACCAAAGTGGATAACCTCACATTTATCCACATTATACTTCATCTGCTATGCATTTGCCCACTCACCTAATCTATCCAAGTCACTCTGCAGCCTCATAGCATCCTCTTCGCAGCTCACACTGCCACCCAACTTAGTGTCATCCACAAATTTGGAGATACTACATTTAATCCCCTCGTCCAAATCATTAATGTACAATGTAAACAGCTGGGGGTCCCAGCACAGAACCTTGCGGTGCCCCACTAGTCACTGCCTGCCATTCTGAAAAGTACCCATTTACTCCTACTCTTTGCTTCCTGTCTGCCAACCAGTTCTCAATCCACATCAGCACACTACCCCCAATCCCATGTGCTTTAACTTTGCACATTAATCTCTTGTGTGCGACCTTGTCGAAAGCCTTCTGAAAGTCCAAATATACCACATCAACTGGTTATCCCTTGTCCACTCTACTGGAAACATCCTCAAAAAATTCCAGAAGATTTGTCAAGCATGATTTCCCTTTCACAAATCCATGCTGACTTGGACCTATAATGTCACCTCTTTCCAAATGCGCTGCTATGACATCCTTAATAATTGATTCCATCATTTTACCCACTACTGATGTCAGGCTGCATACAACAAAAGCCATGCTGCCACACGAAGTGTGATAGAGAAGACCATTGGCAGGCTGAAACAAAGATTCCGCTGCCTGGACTGCTCTGGAGGAGCCCTGCAGTACTCGGCAGAGTGGGTGTTGGGATTCGTGGTGGCCTGCTGCAGGCTGCACAACCTCACCATCATGAGGACACAGCCCTTGTCACCAACTACATGGTGACCAGCTGAGGAGCAGGACAAGGGGAGGAGGAAGAGAGGAGGCAACGTAGACAGTTCTTTTCTGGCCGGGCTATTCATGAACGACTCATCTGACTGTGATACCAGTAACTTGAACCCAAATTCCCCATTACCCAATAGTCCCACACCTTAACTTCCCTCTGAACCTGACCATCACAGCGTCCACTTGACCACAATGCAAAAATAAAATCCAACACAAAATAAACATTCCAAACCAAATTTATAAATTTAAGTGTGCACAAGAGCAAGGAGGTTAATCTTGAACTGTATAAAACACTGGTTAGGCCGCAGCTGGAGTACTGTGTGCAGTTCTGGTCACCACATTACAGGAAAGATGTGATTGTACTGGAAAGGGTGCAGAGGAGATTTACAAGAATGTTGCCTGGACTGGAGAATTTTGGCTGTGAGGAAAGATTGAAGACGCTGGGTCCGTTTTCTTTGGAAAAGAGGAGGCCGAGGGGAGACCTGATTGAGGTGTATAAAATTATGAAGGGCCTGGATAGAATGGATCGGAAGGACCTGTTTCCCTTGACGGGGGCGGGGGGGGGGGGGCGGTCAACAACCAGGAGGCATAGATTTAAAGTAATTAGGGGAGGTTTAGAGGAGATATGAGGGGAAATTTCTTCACCCAGAGGCTGGTGGGGGTCTGGAACTCACTGCCTGAAAGGGTGGTGGAGGCAGAAATCCTCAGAGCACTTAAAAAATACTTGGATGTGCACTTAAAGTGCCGTAACCTACAGGGCTACGGACCAAGAGCTGGAAAGTGAGATATGCCTGGATAGCTCTATTCGAGGGCAGATTTAAAAAAAATTATTCATCCATGGGATGTGGGCGTCGCTGGCAAGGCTGACATTTATTGCCCATCCCTAATTGCACTTGAGAAGATGGTGGTGAGCCGTTTTCTTGAAAAGCTGCAGTCCGTGTGGTGAAGGTACTCCCATATTGCTGTTAGGGAGGCAGTTCCAAGATTTTGACCCACCGACAATGAAGGAACACGATATATTTTCAAGTCAGGTTGGTGTACGACTTGAAGGAGAATTTGGAGGTGGTGATGTTCCCATGCGTCTGCTGCTCTTGTCCTTCCAGGTGGTAGAGTTTGTGGGTTTGGGAAGTGCTGGCGAAGATTGCTGGACTGCTGCAATACCCTGCAACCTTTGTGAACATTGGTATCTGCAGCCATGTTGGCAGCAAGCTGAGCTTGTATGACAGAAGTCTGAGCTTCCACTGCAGCACCCAGACATTGGGGGCTTTTGCTTGTGCTGCAATGGAAGCTGAGACGTTGGACGTTGCATCATGGTTGTGTCCACAATTGTGCTAATGGAGTCGCTAAGCATTTCATCATTATACCCATCAACCTTCTTCTGTAACCCACCCCATCGAAGTCCTCATGTGAGTTCTCTGCAACAGAACTCATGTGCGACCTCGCTCTCCAGCAAACTGGTACCTGTGCTACCTTTGCCCCTTCCCTGGCTGGAAGCCATTCGTGCCCGGTGTCAGCACATTCAGAACCCGCATCTAATCTATCCTCTAAAGTACGCAGAGTGTCAGTATTTGAGCTATTAGCTGCGGCCACCTTCTCCTCCATCAGTGGAAGGACATGCAGCCATGCCTGTCCCCCACCGGTTGGCTCCTGCTGCCTCTGGATATGCGTCAACTTGTCCTGCAAGGGAGAGGGAATTGTGTCAGTAATTGTGGTGCAATCTGTTTGGTTGATTTGCCTGTCATAGTTGAATAGCTGGCTGTAAGATGTTGGTGTGAGGCTTGCAGTTGTGCTAAGTCGGTGAAGGTGAAGTGAATGAATGTCAGGTATGAGTCGTGATTGATAGAGATTGTTGGTAGGTGAGTGATAGGGGTGTGGTGCATTGAGCAGTATGTGAGGCTAGTGGTGCAGTTGGTGAGATGTGGTGTTTGAAAATAATTTCACTTTGCTTGACCACTCATGAGACGGAGCAGCGAGCGGCAAGAGGTGAGAGGCCTATTAAAGTCCCAGCAGCCTGCAGGGAGAAAGGGCAAAACAGAAGTAAAAAGAAATCGAAAGGTGATGGCACATCCAGGATTATTCAACATTCAGGAAGGATAGACAGAAAGGAAAAGGAGGTGGGGTAGCGTTGCTGGTTAAAGAGGAAATTAACACAATAGTAAGGAAGGACATTAGCTTGGATGATGTGGAATCTGTATGGGTGGAGCTGCGGAATAACCAAAAGGCAGAAAAAGCTAGTGGGAGTTGTGTACAGACCACCAAACAGTAGTAGTGAGGTTGGGGACAGCATCAAACAAGAAATTAGCAATGCGTGCAATAAAGGTACAGCAGTTATCATGGGCGACTTTAATCTACATATAGATTGGGCGAACCAAACTGGTAGCAATACGGTGGAGGAGGATTTCCTGGAGTGCATTAGGGATGGTTTTCGAGACCAATATGTCAAGGAACCAACTAGATGGCTGGCCATTCTAGACTGGCTGATGTGTAATGAGAAAGGACTAATTAGCAATCTTGTGCGAGGCCCCTTGGGGAAGAGTAACCATAATATGGTAGAATTCTTTATTAAGGTGGAGAGTGACACAGTTAATTCAGAGACTAGGGTCCTGGACTTAAGGAAAGGTAACTTCGATGGTATGAGACGTGAATTGGCTAGAATAGACTGGCGAATGATACTTAAAGAGTTGATGGTGGATAGGCAATGGCAGACATTTAAAGATCACATGGATGAACTTCAACAATCGTACATCCGTGTCTGGAGTAAAAATAAAACGGGGAAGGTGGCTCAACCGTGGCTAACAAGAGAAATTAGGGATAGTGTTAAATCCAAAGAAGAGGCATATAAATTGGCCAGAAAAAGCAGCAAACCTGAGGACTGGGAGAAATTTAGAATTCAGCAGAGGAGAACAAAGGGTTTAATTAGGAGGGGGAAAATAGAGTATGCGAGGAAGCTAGCTGGGAACATAAAAACTGACTGCAAAAGCTTCTATAGATATGTGAAGAGAAAACGATTTGTGAAGACAAACATCGGTCCCTTGCAGTCAGAATCAGATGAATTTATAATGGGGAACAAAGAAATGGCAGACCAATTGAACAAATACTTTGGTTCTGTCTTCACGAAGGAAGGCACAAATAACCTTCCGGAAATACTAGGGGACCGAGGGTCTAGCGAGAAGAAGGAACTGAAGGAAATCCTTATTAGTCAGGAAATTGTGTTGGTGAAATTGATGGGATTAAAGGCCAATAAATCCCCAGGGCCTGATACTCTGCATCCCAGAGTACTTAAGGAAGTAGCCCTAGAAATAGTGGATGCATTAGTCATCATTTTCCAACAGTCTATCGACTCTGGATCAGTTCCTATGGACTGGAGGGTAGCTAATGTAACACCACTTTTTGAAAAAGGGGGGAATTCTAGACCGGTTAGCCTAACATCAGTCGTGGGGAAAATGTTGGAATCAATTATTAAAGCTGAAATAGCAACGCATTTGGAAAGGATCGGTCCAAGTCAGCATGGATTTATGAACGGGAAATCATGCTTGACAAATCCTCTAGAATTTTTTGAGGATGTAATTAGTAGAGTCGACAAGGGAGAACCAGTGGATGTGGTGTATTTGGACTTTCAAAAGGCTTTTGACAAGGTCCCACACAAGAGATCAGTGTGCAAAATTAAAGCACATGGTATTGGGGATACCATGTATTGACGTGGATAGAGAACTAATTGGCAGACAGGAAGCAGAGAGTCGGGATAAAGGGGTCCTTTTCAGAATGACAGGCAGTGACTAATGGGATGCCGCAGGATTCAGTGCATTGACCCCAGCTATCTACAATATACATCAATGATTTAGATGAAGGAATTGAGTGTAATATCTCCAAGTTTGCAGATGACACTAAGCTGGATGGCTAAGAGGCTGCAGGGTGATTGGACAGGTTAGGTGAGTGGGCACATTCAAGGCAGATGCAGTATAATGTGGAAAAATGTTAGGTTATCCACTTTGGTGGCAAAAACAGGAATCTGAATGGCGACAGATTAGGAAAAGGGGAGATGCAACAAGACCTGGGTGTCATGGTACATCAGTCATTGAAAGTTGGCATGCATATACAGCAGGTGGTGAAGAAGGCAAATGGCATGTTGGCCTTCATAGCCACGGGATTTGAGTATAGGAGCAGGGAGGACATACTGCAGTTGTACAGGGCCTTGGTGAGGCCACACCTGGAGTATTGTGTACAATTTTGGTCTCCTAACTTGAGGAAGGACATTCTTGCTATTGAGGGAGTGCAGCGAAGGTTCACCAGACTGATTCCCGGGATGGTGGGACTGACATCTCAAGAAAGATTGGATCAACTGGGCTTGTATTCACTGGAGTTCAGAAGAATGAGATGGGATCTCATAGAAACGTTTAAAATTCTGATGGGTTTAGACAGGTTAGGTGCAGGAAGAATGTTCCCAATGTTGGGGAAGTCCAGAACCAGGGGTCACAGTCTAAGGATAAGGGGTAAGCCATTTAGGACTGAGATGAGGAGAAACTTCTTCACCCAGAGAGTGGTGAACCTGTGGAATTCTCTACCACAGAAAGTTGTTGAGGCCAATTCACTAAATGTATTCAAAAAGGAGTTAGATGTAGTCCTTACTACTAGGGGGATCAAGGGGTATGGCGAGAAAGCAGGAATGGGGTACTGAAGTTGCATGTTCAGCCATGAACTCATTGAATGGCGGTTCAGGCTCGAAGCGTCAAATGGCCTACTCCTGCATCTATTTTCTATGTTTCTATTTAGGACCGAGATGAGGAGAAACTTCTTCCTGTTAACCTGTGGAATTCTCTATCGCAGAAAGTTGTTGAGGGCAGTTCATTAGATATATTCAAGATGGAGTTAGATATGGCCCTTACGGCTAAAGGGATCAAGGGGTATGGAGAGAAAGCAGGAAAGAGGTACTGAGGTGAATGATCAGCCATGATCTTATTGAATGGTGGTGCAGGCTCGAAGAGCTGAATGGCCTACTACTGCATCTATTTTCTATGGTTCTATGTTTCTATGTGAGGTTATTGAACTTCTTGCATCATTGGATCCAGATCCTCCTTGGGGCTTGACGTCTGGCATTGACCGCCATGACTATTTGCTTCCACTACCTTCAGAGTGTTTGTCTGGAGGGCCTCCTGGTCCCCTGTGGATAAGAGGATCTCTCTCCTCCTGTCCACCTCCTCCACAGGACCTCCAGTACAGCATCAGAGCTCCCTGGAGCATTCTCTCTCCCCTGTTGCATCATAATTCACTCTTCTTCCTGCTCAAACTCTCTTCCACAAATAGTTTCAGCACACTCTCCAGCCAGAATGCACCTCCCCTTTAAGAGTTGCAGGCTGACTTTAAGAAGAGCAGGCTAGCTTTAAGTACTGCTAGCCTGTCACAATTCTATGACCCCTGCTAATGTGTGTAGCCACATAACAGCATGTTTAGTGTTGGCTGGATGCAGCCATCGTGCAAATTAACAGGCAGAACAAAGTTGGCGTGCTGCCCTCATCGGAAGCAACGGGCATGGGTTAACCACGTAACGCAATCCCTGTGCTCATTTTCAGGAGCTATCAAATTTTGCCCCCTTGGTGTCATTAAAGGGGCACTAATACCTCAATGTGGGGTCGTTAGGGGCAGCTCTCGTTCTTGTCAGCAAAAGTGTGACACTGCTGGATCATCATGTTGGGCATGATGGGTTACCACCATTACAATAAGTGTTTCACCTTCTGCAGTGAGAAATAGAAACCAAATTTAAAAAATTGTAGCGGCAGATGTGATTAATAATACAATGAAATCATTGTGCTGCCCTTCCATTTAATTCTTGGCATGTTATCCTTTGAATTAGACACTACCAGAATACGGGATAGATTTTAATCTTCGCCGCTGGATGGTAAACCCGACACAGCAGGTCAGCCGCCCATTACACAGACCACCCGATTTCCATTTCTACCTACTTCAATGACAAGGGAAACTGGCCGAGTTGGATAATGGCCAATTTGTCCAGTGATGACAGTTAAAATCTACCACCATAACTTGCCACTGGTTTCAAGGGAGCAAATGTAGGAAGATTAAAGAAAGAAAGACTTGCATTTATATAGCGCCTTTCATGATTAGCTATGAAAGGAGGATCTCCTCATGGAGAATATGCCAATTTTCACTGACCCCCACCCCAAACCAGGAGGAGAATAAAAATCCTGCAGCTTGTGCACAGATTACACAAGAAAACAATTCCCTAAAATAAAACCTCAAGAGGTAGATTTTAGATGCGGATCTGATTCCTCTCAATTTTATGCACAGCTTCAAGCTACATTTTAAACAGTTTATATAATGTACACGGCTATATAAAGACTAATTTATTTACAAAAACTTTACACTTAGAAAAATAGCTGATCAGAATCCAGTCAGATTGCAATATTTTTCCACGCATATCCTTCGTGTCCATTTTCAGACTTTCATGGTTAATGTATTTCCAAAAACCACGACACCTGCTTTTACCCTTTCACAAAAAGTACAATTGAAATCAAAATTTAATCACCTCAATAATGAATACCAGTTTTCCTGGTTGGCCTTCCCAGAACCAATAATGTCGAACATTGTTTTGCCCCAACAAAATATTTTAACCTGGAGGATATTGCAGGCAAATTTACTCTTCCATGCACAATCTGCTGAGGGTCGGTTTGTCTTCAGAAAATCATAGTTGACGTAGAATTTGACATAGTTGCATTACAGATTCCACCATGTCAAAGAATTTGCTAAAAAAAACATTTAAAAAAAAATTCCACTCACTTTCAAAAACAGTAAAAGGCAGAAGTATTAAGGGTAGTAGATTGTTCCAAATTTTTTATATTGAAGCCAAAATATGTAGAAAAAAGTGTAGTGGTTAGAAAAAGAGTAAAATTAAGATTGAAATAAAAAAGGAAAAGTAGGAAGAGAAAATAAGTGGAATAAAAGGGACAAAAGTGAACAGGAATAAAGGCCCTGATACTTACTGGGGCTGGGTTTCCAAGCCAAGGGATGGGGTTGTTCGAATTATGGTCCATAGAGGTTTGACTCCACAATATGCATGTTTTCTTTTTAAACTGGATCCCCGCCTGGAAACTTAGCTTGACTCCCTGTCCGGTGGGGAAGAGGCCGCAGAAGAGGCCACAGCCAAGTTTGCGCTGCCGGGGTTGAGATCGCAAGGGGTTGGAAGGTGGGGTACAGAGTTATACACCTCCACCAGTTTTGCTTGTCATTTAAGTAGGTGGAACTGGAAATTGATGACAGAGATGGGGGAATGGAGATTGCAGTGGGGTGTGGGGTTAGGCTTCGATCGTGAGGATGGGTCGAATTGTGGAGGAGGGGTCCAAGAGTGGGGGCATCTGATCATGGGGTGGGGTGGGGGTGTGGGGGGGGGTGTGTGGTCCGTTCAATCGGGGGGGGGGTCAGGGGTTCCTATCGCAGGTGGTATACAATCACAGGGGTGTCCGATTGTGGAGGGGGTGTCCGATCGTGGAGGGGGGATCCGATCGCTGTGGGTTCTGATTGTGGGGATACTGTAGTCGCGGGGGTGAGGGTGGTTGAAGTGTGCTTGGTGGGCCGGGAAGAAGCACTTCACTCTTACTCACAGCAGTCCTCACCTCCCTTTAGATGCCAGGTTTCCCAAGGCCCGGAAACCCGGCCAGCGAGGTTTAAATTTAAAATGTAGATTAAATCTGAGGCACACAGCCTCAATAAAACATTTAAATAACCAACCCATCTCCTGGGAATGGGTTGGTTGCCCGCCTGCCCCTATTAAAACCGGAAGTGGTTGTGTTCGAGGCGGGTTGGGTTCGGGTTTGAGATTTATTTTACATTTCACGTCCCACCCAACCCACCCGTTTTTGGGGGTTAAAAGTCCCCTCAAAGTGTTTCTATTTTTAGAATTATATTTTTAGTAGTTTAGGGTACAATATTACAGCATTAAAACTTTTCCTGATGTTTGAATACTTTTATTTCTATAACATTACTATTATTTTTAATGCGACAGTGTATGAGTTGATAATTTCACTCCCTCCATCATCGACGTACCGTGGCTGCAGTATGTACCATCTACAAGATGCACTGCAGCAACTTACTAAGGCTTCTTCAGCAGCACCTCCCAAACCCACTACCTCTATAAGGACAAGGGCATGGGAACTCCACCACCTCCACGTTCCCCTCCAAGTCACACACCATCCTGACTTGGAAGTAAACTGCCGGTCCTTCATCGACACGGGGTCAAAATCCTGGAACTCCCTCCCTAACAGCACTGGGGGAGTACCTTCACCACAAGGACTGCAGCGGTTCAAAGCTAGCGGATCACCACCACTTTCTCAAGGGTAATTAGGGATGGGCAATAAATGCTGGCCTTACCAGCGACATCCCAGGAACGAATAATATATATTTTTTAATTTACATAAGTGGTTAATCCAGAAAGAGAGGAATTTCCCAGAACACATTGATGAATCTGTGAAAGGCACTGATCTTGACAGGGGTGTGTTGTGTAGGTGGGGGATCAGAGTTTTGGATGGGAAACCCAGAAATATGGGTTTCCCCCCAATCTGTGGAGTTTGGACTTCACAGTGTAACTTTTTCTTTTGCCAGGATCTCCGCCCTGATTGACAGGCTTGGATCCGGAGAAGCATTCCGGAACAGGCTGCATCCACAGGTAAGGAGACTGCAACTGTTACTGGGAGCATGTTAGGGGGATCCGATCCCTGACCCTAGGAGTGGGTCTGACCCCAGGGGGAAGTCCGATCCCAGTGGAGGTCCAATGCCAGACTCCAGGGGATCTTTATATGGTGGGGGGGGGGGAACGGGTGGAAGATGGGGAGAGTCCGATCCAAGGCAAGAGGCTAAGCTGGGGGATTGGGGGAAGAGTACTCTTGCTCCTCCTGGCCCACAAGCAATGCTGTAAAGGCACTTACCTTCTCCCTGAAGCTATCCTCACCTCCCTTCAGCTGCCAGTTTCCTCACGCCTGGGAAAATGGCCAGCCAGGATTAAACCAGCTTCATTATAAGATTTAAATAGCCAACCTGGCTCCTGGAATGGGTTTGCTGCCTGCCCCTTGTCTTGCCTCCGTTAAACCCGGAAGTGGGTGGATTGGAGATGCGTTAGGGTTGGATTTAAGATTTTTTTTAAATTTTAACAACTCACCCCATCCCAATCCACCTATTTGTGGAGGTTAAAATTCACCCCTTTATGTATGAAAACATGCTTCATGGAGAACACATTCCTATGTGGATTATATGGATTAAAACTCTAAACCATGATTTTATCATCTTGTGACACATAGGATACAGTAAAAGTATTCGATAAAAGTACTCGGTAAAATAATGGGACTCAAGGCGGACAAGTCCCCTGGAGCTGATGGCTTACATCCAAGGGTCTTAAATTCTAGGGCTGCAGAGATCATGGATGCATTGGTTGTAATTTACCAAAATTCCCTGGATTCTGGGGAGGTCCCAGCGGATCGGAACACCACAAATATGACGTCCTTATTTAAAAAAGGAGGCAGACAGAAAGCAGGAAACTATGGTCCAGTTAGCCTAACATCTGTCGTTGGGAAAATGCTGGAGTCCATTATTAAGGAAGCAGTAGCAGGACATTTGGAAAAGCATGATTCAATCAAACAGAGTCAGCATGGTTTGAGGAAAGGGAAATCATGTTTGACAAATTTGCTGGAGATCTTTGAGGATGTAACAAGCAGGGTGTATAAGGGGGAACCTGTGGATGTGGTGTACTCTCTCAATTTAATACAGTAGAATCCTGCATTCTATGGCTTTGCGACAGATAGGGCATTCACTCATTCGATCGCCACAAAGCTGACATGTCCCATGTCCGCAGAGGAAGTTCGTCTTCTTCAAGCGATCCAGGCACACAGGGCACATAGTCTGAAACAGAAAACGCCACATCAATCACTAATGGATATCTGTATTTCAGAACATCAAGTACACTGTGAGCATTTTGACACAATATGACTCTGACAGTCTGGTCTTGTACAAGGGGAACCAGTGGATGTGGTGCATTTGGACTTCCAGAAGGCATTTGACAAGGTGCCACATAAAAGGTTACTGCACAAGATAAAAGTTCACGGGGTTGGAGGTAACATATTAGCATGGATCGAGGATTTGTTAACTGACAGAAAACAGAGAGTCGGGATAAATGGGTCATTTTCCGGTTGGCAAACAGTAACGAGTGGGGTGCCGCAGGGATCGGTGCTGGGGCCTCAACTATTTACAATCTATATTAATGACTTGGATGAAGGGACTGAGTGTAATGTAGCCAAGTTTGCTGCTGATACAAAGATGGGTGGGAGAGCAAATTGTGAGGAGGACAACTGTACAGGGTATTGCTGAGGCCACACCGAGAGTACTGCGTACAGTTTTGGTCTCCGTATTGAAGGAAGGATCTTCTTCTCAGATGATCCCTCCTATCAAAGATAACTTGCTTCCACACAAAAAAGGGATGAGTTCACAGGTGTTTCAATGAAGGACATGACATTTCAGGTCCCGAACTACATATTGAAGGGTGGAAGATGCCTGTGCGTGGATTTTTTAAACTTGTGGTGGCCATTGCATATGAGCCACCACACGGGCTTGACAGTCTTAGTCCAGGGTCAAGGATTAACCAAGTCAACTGGAGACCAAGCTCTGCTGCACGGTCCTAGTGCGCACAAATATTGCAGTGTGGGTTGGCCCGTGCTGTCACTGGGCCCTTGCCTCTTCTGGGCCCCGAACTCACGCCTCTCCTTCGTCCCGACCTCGCCGCTCGTCTGCTGCTTGCCGCCTCTCCTGCTGTACCTGCCCACGCTCCAATCAGCGACCTGGATTTTGGTGACGACAAATCCAGTCGCCCTTCTCCAGCACCAGCCTGCGTTGCTCCCTGAAGTGGACTCCACATTGCTCCTGGGCAGCCGCAACTCCACTCCTTTTATGGCCCGATGTATGGCTGGTGGTTTCTCGCAGGCTGGGGCCTCCACATTGCTGGAAGGATATACTCGCATTGGAGGCTATTCAGAGAAGGTTCACTAGGTTGATTCCAGAGATGAGGGGGGTTGACTTATGATAATAGGTTAAGTAGGTTGGGCCTATACTCATTGGAGTTCAGAAGAATGAGAGGTGATTGTTGTGTATGGAGAAAGAGTCAGACTGAACACTGTGAGCTCAAATTAAATTGTGACCTCAGTCTTTTATTGCAGGTCTCCAGAGTGTCTCTCCAACCTGTGAAGCCTTCTTAAATACCTGTGCTCTCAAGGGATTATGGGATCCCTTGGGACTCCGGGGAATTAGCCCCCTGGTGGCTGTACAGAGTAAATACAAGTCCACATATATAACAACATTCCCCCCAAAGTCAATAGTGTAACTATTTACAATGTGAGTCGATCTGGGGCCCTTCTTGCCTTGGTTGATCGTCTCGGTGTGAAAGCTGGTGTTGTTGAATCATTTGTTAGGCCCTCGCTGGGCTGCTGTGCAGCTGGCCTTGCTGGACTGCCTGGTGTGTTGGGCCCTGCAGGGCTGCTGTGGATGATGGGTTCTGCTTCATGGTCAACTGTGGTGTTGGTTGCCACTGGTGTGTGTGTTGGGGGATAAAAAAGGTAGGGATCAAGGTGGGTTGTTCAGGTTAGTCCATGAATCTGAGTTTGATTTGATCCAAGTGTTTCCGGTGAATGAGTCCATTTGAAAGTTTGACCCTAAACACCCTGCTGGTCTCTTTGGCCACGACAGTGCCGGGTAGCCACTTGGCACCTTGTCCATAATTTAATAGAAATACAGGATCATTGACTTCAATCTCACATGACACATTTGCGCTATCATGGTATGCACTTTGTTGAAGCCGCCTGCTCTCTACCTGTTCATGTAGGTCAGGGTGAACTAACAAGAGCCTTGTCTTAAGTGCTCTTTTCATGAGCAGTTCAGCAGGTGGGATCCCTGTGAGTGAGTGTGGTCTCGTGCGGTAGCTAAGCAGGACTCGGGATAGGCGAGTCTGCAGTGAGCCTTCAGTTACTCTCTTCAAGCCTTGCTTGATGGTTTGCACTGCTCTCTCTGCCTGACCATTGGACGCTGGTTTAAATGGGGCAGATGTGACATGTTTGATCCCGTTAAGGGTCATGAATTCTTTGAACTCAGCACTGGTAAAACATGGCCCGTTGTCGCTCACCAGGACATCAGGTAAGCCGTGTGTGGCAAACATGGCCCGCAGGCTTTCAGTGGTGGCAGTGGACGTGCTAGCCGACATTATCTCACATTCAAACCACTTGGAGTACGCGTTTACAACCACAAGGAACATTTTACCCAAGGCCTACATAGTCGACATGTACCCTAGACCACGGCTTGGACGGCCTAGATCATAAACTTAGCGGTGCCTCCCTGGGTACATTGCTTAACTGCGAGCATGTATTACATCTGTGAACGCAGGACTCTAAGTCCGCATCGATACCGGGCCACTGCACGTGGGATCTGGCTATCGCCTTCATCGTTATGATGCCTGGGTGGGTACTGTGGAGGTCATTGATGAAGGTGTCTCTGCCCTTCTTAGGGACCACTATTCGATTGCTCCACAGAAGGCAGTCGGCCTGTACAGACATTTCATCTTTGCGCCGCTGGAACAGCTTTATCTCTTCCTGCATTTCCACTGGGACACAGGACCAGCTCCTGTGAAGCTGGGCCCAAGTTTCCACATGATTTGCGCCTGATTTTTAGGAGCAACTGGTGGAGAACGGACTATCTTAGAAATCGCAATTCTCCACATTTTTTTTTCTGCAGTTCTAGTCAGGTAGAACAGTTCCACTTTGGAACAGAATTTTTTTCTTCAAAAGGGGGCGTGTCCGGCCACTGACGCCTGATTTCAAAGTTTCCACAGTGAAAACGTACTCCAAACTAACTTAGAATGGAACAAATGAAGATTTTTGTAGAACTGAAAAAACCTGTTCGACACATTAAAAAATCAGGCACAGGTTACAAATTAGGCGTCCAGAACGAGGTGGTGGGGGGGAGAGGGAGGGAAGGGAAGTCATTAAATTCTATAATAAATCCTTATTTATACTTATACAAATATTATACAAATAAATCCAACCTGAATAAACATTTATAAGCAAAGAAAAGATTAAATAAACCATCTTCCTAACTGTGTGAAAGTGCTTCAGGCAGGCCTTTCGGGACCGAAGGCTGAACAGGCCGGCCTGAGACTTCGGGCAGGGCCCGTCCCCAGCACCAGATTTACAGGTAGGTGGCGTTGGGTCAGGTCGGGGAGGTTCGGTTCGGTTCGGGTCGGGAGGAGGGAGTGAGAGAGAGAGGGGGAGGGAGGGAGAGGGGGGGGGGAGGGAGAGAGAGGGGGGGGAGGGAGAGAGAGGGGGGGAGGGAGGGAGAGAGAGGGGGGAGGGAGGGAGAGAGAGAGAGAGAGGGAGGGAGGGGGAGGTCAGGTCGGGGAGGGGGAGGTCAGGTCGGATCAAGTCCGGGGGCGGGGTCGGGGGGGGGGGAAGCGGGAGTCGGGTCGGGTCAGGTCCAGTATGGGGGGGGGGGGCGGAGCGGGAGTGGGAGTGGGAGTCGGGTCGGGTCGGGTCCGGTCGGGGGGTGGGGGGGGGGGTCGGGTCGGGTCGGGTCCAGTCGGGGGGGGGCGGAGCGGGAGCGGGAGTCAGGTCGGGTCGGGTCCAGTCGGGGGGTGGGGGGGGGTCGGGTCGGGTCGGGTCCAGTCGGGGGGGGCGGAGCGGGAGCGGGAGTCAGGTCGGGTCGGGTCCAGTCGGGGGGGGGGGGGGCGGAGCGGGAGCAGGAGTCGGGTCCGGTCCGGTCCGGGAGGGGGGGGCGGGGTGCGGGAATCGGGTCGGGTCCAGTCGGTGGGGGGGGAGCGGGAGCGGGAATTGGGTCGGGTCCGGAGGCGGTGGGGAGCGGGAGTCGGGTCGGGGGGCGGGAGCGGGAGTCGGGTCCGGTCCGGTCCGGGGAGGGGGGGGCGGGGTGCGGGTGTCGGGTCCGGTCCGGGGGTGGGGGGGCGGAGCGGGTGTCGGGTCCGGTCCGGAGGCGGCGGGGGGGGGGAGCGGGTGTCGGGTCTGATCGGGGGGTCGGGGGGGGGGGAAGCAGGAGCTGGCCGTGGGAGGAGCCTTATTCACGCAGCCCCAGTGAGGCCATCGGCCAGGGCTAGGGGCTGCGTGCTTCGGGCCCCTCCCACACAGTTTCGGGCGCCTGGAGCTACTGCACTTGCGTGCCCACTGTAGCGCGCATGTGCAGAGGTCCCGGCACTGTTTTCAGCGCAGGGACCTGGCTCCGCCCCCTACAGCTCCTGCTGCGCTGCGCCGAGGGCCAGAGGACCTGCAGGGAGGTGGAGAATTTGGAAGATTTTTTTAGGCGCACTTTGTGGCGCGAAAAACAGGTGTCCAGGTCGGGACTGCGCCGTTCTAGGCGCGTGTGGAAACCTGGGCCCAATAAGGGGTCCTGGCTTGTCCAGGTTTTGATCTGTCGGGCAGTGACAGGTGATTGCTCACTCTCAAATGCTTCCAGAACCATGGCTGGATCTGTGGGCTGCGCCATTTCCACCCCTGTGGTGGGCAATGGCAGCCTATTGAGAGCATCGGTGCAGTTTTCTGTGCCTGGTCTGTGGCGGATGACATAGTTTTATGCGGACAATGTGAGCGCCCATCTCTGGATGCGGGCCAATGCGTTGGTATTTATCCCTTTACTCTTGGAAAACAGGAATATAAGTGGCTTATGGTTAGTTTCCAATTCGAATTTTAGCCCAAACAGGTATTGATGCATTTTCTTTACCCCATAGACACCCGCTAATGTTTCTTTTTCAATCAGGCTGTAGGCTCTCTCGGCCTTAGACAGACTCCTGGATGCATTAGCAACCGGTTGCAGTTTCCCGAAATCATTAGCTTGTTGCAATACACACCCGATGCCATATGACGACGCATCACATGCTCGTACCAAACGCTTACATGGATCATACAACGCAAGCAATTTGTTTGAGCATAACAATTTTATCGCTTTTACAAAGACATGTTCTTGGCTTTTGCCCCAAACTCATTCGCCCCCTTTTCGTAAAATAGAAACATAGAAACATAGAAAATAGGTGCAGGAGTAGGCCATTCAGCCCTTCGAGCCTGCACCGCCATTCAATGAGTTCATGGCTGAACATGCAACTTCAGTACCCCATTCCTGCTTTTTTGCCATACCCCTTGATCCCCCTAGTAGTAAGGACTGCATCTAACTCCTTTTTGAATATATTTAGTGAATTGGCCTCAACAACTTTCTGTGGTAGAGAATTCCACAGGTTCACCATTCTCTGGGTGAAGAAGTTTCTCCTCATCTCAGTCCTAAATGGCTTATCCCTTATCCTTAGACTGTGACCCCTGGTTCTGGACTTCCCCAACATTGGGAACATTCTTCCTGCATCAAACTGTCTAAACCCGTCAGAATTTTAAACGTTTCTATGAGGTCCCCTCGCATTCTTCTGAACTCCAGTGAATACAAGTCCAGTTGATCCAGTCTTTCTTGATATGTCAGTCCCGCCATCCCTCAGTCTGGTGAACCTTCGCTGCACTCCCTCAATAGCAAGAATGTCCTTCCTCAAGTTAGGAGACCAAAACTGTACACAATACTCCAGGTGTGGCCTCACCAAGGCCCTGTACAACTGTAGTAACACCTCCCTGCCCCTGTACTCAAATCCCCTCGCTATGAAGGCCAACATGCCATTTGCTTTCTTAACCGCCTGCTTACCTGCATGCCAACCTTCAATGACTGATGTACCATGACACCCAGGTCTCGTTGCACCTCCCCTTTTCCTAATCTGTCACCATTCAGATAATAGTCTGTCTCTCTGTTTTTACCACCAAAGTGGACAACCTCACATTTATCAACATTATACTTCATTTGCCATGCATTTGCCCACTCACTTAACCTATCCAAATCACTCTGCAGCCTCATAGCATCCTCCTCGCAGCTCACACTGCCACCCAACTTAGTGTCAATCCACAAATTTGGAGATACTACATTTAATCCCCTCGTCTAAATCATTAACGTACAATGTAAGTAGTAAGACATGCGGTGGTTCTAGCAGGGTGCTGAGACCCGACAAGAAGTTACCAAAGTAGTTCAAGAGTCCCAGAAATGACCGCAGCTCCGTCACGTTCTGTGGCTTCGGTTCGTTCTCGATTGTCTCCATCTTCGTGTTGGTGGGCCTGATGCCGTCCACCGCAATCCTCCTTCCCAGGAACTCCACTTCAGGCGCTAGGAAAATGCACTTCAAGCATTTTAACCTGAGCCCCATGCGGTTGAGTCGACTAAGAACCTCTTCCAGGTTCTGCAGGTGCTCGACTGTGTTCCGACCTATGACCAAGATGTCGTCCTGGATGACCACGGTATGTGGGATCGATTCAGTAAACTTTCCATGTTTCTCTGGAATATCGCTGCCGCTGATCGGATTCCAAATGAACATCTGTTATAAACAAAAAGACCTTTGTGCGAGTTGATACAGGTGAGGGCCTTCGATGATTCCTCCAGTTTCTGCGTCATGTAGGCTGAAGTCAGATCCAGCTTCGTGAATGCCTTCTCTCCCACCAGCATTGCAAAGACGTTGTCAGCTTTTGGTAATGGATATTGGTCCTGCAGGGAGAAACGATTGATAGTTACTTTGTAATCGCCACAGATTCTGGCGGTGCCGTCTCTCTTGAGGACTGGGATAATAGCACTGGCCCATTCGCTGAACTCGATCGGTGAGATGATGCCCTCGCTTTGTAGCCGGTCTAGCTCAATCTCTACACTTTCTCTCATCGTGTACGGTACTGCTCTCGCCTTGTGATGGATGGATTGTGCCCCCGGAATTAGGTGGATCTGCACTTTTGCTCCTTGGAATTTCCCGATGCCTGGTTCGAACAGCGGAGAAAATTTGTTTAAGACCTGGGCACACGAAGTGGCGCCAGTGGGCGATCGTGCCCAGACGTCGTCCCAGTTCCAGCGTATCTTTCCCAGCCAGCTCCTGTCAAGCAGCATGGGACCATCGCCAGGTACCACCCAGAGTGGTAGCTTGTGCACCGCTCCATCGTAGGAGACCTTTACGGTAGCACTGCCGATTACAGGAATCAGTTCTTCAGTGTAAGTTCTTAGTCTCGTGCAAACTGGAGTTAAGACTGGCCTTGAGGCCTCGTTGCACCACAATCTTTCAAAAGTCTTTTTGCCCATGATGGACTGGCTCACGCCCGTGTCCAGCTCCATTGACACCGGGAGTCCATTTAGTTCAACATTCAGCATTATTGGGGGACAATTCCTGGTGAATGTTACACCCCATGTACCTCTATCCCCTCTATCTGAGGCTCTGTTTCGAAGTGATCCTCTGTGGATCTGTCCTCCTCTGCAACGTGGTGGTTTGCAGGTTTAACAGGCTTAGCAGCTCGCCTGCACACTCGTTGGAGGTGTCCCATTGTTCCACAGCCCTTGCAAATGTATCCTTTGATTCTGCATGAATGGAAACGATGATCACCCCCGCAGCGCCAACAAGGTGTTAATGGCCTTACATTCATCACCCTTGATGGTGGACTCTGAGACATTAGCGGACATGTAGCTGCAGGTATGTGTGACCTGCCCGTACGTTACGATTCGAAAACAACATCACTTTGTTCACAGTACTTGTAACATCACTTGTGTGCTGAGAGATTTGCTTCGTATTGTCACTGGTGGCAATGAACGCCTGGGCTATCACTATGGCCTTATTCAAAGTTGGGGTCTCTACAGTCAAAAGCTTGCGAAGTATGGTTTCGTGGTCAATGCCAAGTATGAAAAAATCTCTGAGCATGTGCTCCAAATGTCCATCAAATTCGCAATGTCCTGCAAGGCGTCTTAGCTCGGCGACATAACTCGCCACTTCTTGGCCTTCAGACCTTTTGTTGGTGTAGAACCAGTACCTCGCCATCAGAATGCTTTCCTTCGGGTTCAAATGCTCTCAGACCAGTGTGCACAAATAGTCATATGCTTTCTCCGTCGGTTTCGCTGGAGTGAGCAGATTCTTCATGATGCCATATGTTGGTGCCCCACAGATGGCGAGGAGGATCGCTCTATGTTTGGCAGCGCTCTCTTCCCCATCTAGCTCATTGGCCACGAAATATTGGTCGAGTCGCTCCACAAAAGTTTCCCAATCATCTCCCTCCGAAAATTTCTCCAGGATGCCCACTGTTCTCTGCATCTTTGGGTTTGTTATCTGTATCTCGTCGCCAGTTATTGTGTATGGAGAAAGAGTCAGACTGAACACTGTGTGCTCAAAGTAAAGTGTGACCTTAGTCTTTTATTGCAGGTCTCCAGAGTGCATCTCCAACCTGTGAAGCCTTTTTAAATACCTGTGCTCCCATAGGATTATGGGATCCCTTGGGACTCCGGAGAATGAGCCCTCTGTTGGCTGTACAGCATAAATACAAGTCCACATATATAACTGTGATCTTCTCGAAACAAAGAAGATAATGAGGGGGCTTGACAAGGTGGATGCAGAGAGGATATTTCCACTCATAGGGGAAACTAAAACTAGGGGGCATAGTCTCAGAATAAGAGCCGCCCATTTAAAACATGAGGAGGAATTTCTTCTCTCAGAGGGTTGTAATCTATGGAATTCTCTGCCCCAGAGAACTGTGGAGGCTGGGTCATTGAATATATTTAAGGTGGAGAGAGACAGATTTTTGAATGATAAGGGAATAAGGGGAGCGGGCAGGGAAGTGGGGCTGAGTTCATGATCAGATCAGCCTTGATCTTATTAAATGGCAGAACAGGCTCGAGGGGCCAAATGGCCCACTCTGCTCCTATTTCTTATGTTCTTATGTTACATTAGAAGGACTCTCTACCAGTGTTCATTCCAATTTTCTTCATTTGCATATATATCTCAAGGCATAATGTTGTACTTTGGAATTTTTTTCAGGAAATGTAAAATTGTGAATAGTGAACAAAGTGTTGAATTGACTTTTGAAAAGTGAGAAGATATGTATATGTAGAGGTGAGAACTATCCAATGAACCTATTGCAGAATTAGATACACTGGCGGTCATTTTGAACGATAGTCTAAAAGGTGCGACATCGGCTCGGTCACTTGTTAATCACCTCTCCTGATTATCATTGACTTCAATGGAAGCGAAAATCAAGACAAAGACTTGCATTTATATCACACTTTTCCTAACCTCCGGATTGCCCAAAGTACTTTACAACCAATAAAGTACAAACGAGAGATATTTAACAGGTGACCGAGCCAATATTGCACTTATCCCAATGTCACAATTATCCCCACTGTGTGTGTGATATGCAGCCAATACATTTAAATGAAATAAGCCTAATTGTTATACATTTAAAAAGTAAGTCTCACCATCAGCAGTGTTAGAAAAAAATAAAGTTTATAACAATTCTGATTAATGTTAACATCCCCTTGTTTCTTCTGTCAATTCTAGCTTTGGATTTTACATGCTTTTGATTAAACAGTTATGTTTGACTGCTGGTAACATCAATGGGGAACTATCAGGCGATGGTGTCTGAAAGACTTCTAAGGTAACCTGTATTATTAACTGTAGTCCAGAAACCACTGTGAGCGATGTTTTCACGCAAACAGTCAACCCATTCAAGTCAAATTCATATCCCCTCTATTTAAATGGAGGCATTAACCCATTTATTGTAAATAGGTAATGCAGCAGCTAGTAAAATAGCAGAGAGAACATAAGAACATAAGCGATAGGAGCAGGAGTAGACCATTTGGCCCCTCGAGCCTGGTGGGGACATAAGGAGACTTTTGCTAAGGACTGATCGTTCGGGGTCAGAGAGAGGAAGGTCAGAGGAGATAGTGAAAACACGGCAGGGGTTGAGATTGGAAGAAGGGATGGGATCAGAGGGAAGTGCAGGGGAAGAATTCCCTTTATTCCCTTATCGCTCAAAAATCTGTCTATCTCCATCTCAATGACCCAGCCTCCACAGCTCTCTGGGGTAGAGAGTTCCATAGATTTACAACCCTTTGAGTGAAGAAATTCCTCCTCATCTCGGTTTTAAATGGGCTGCCCCTTATTCTGAGACTATGCCTCCTAGTTTTAGTTTCCCCTATGAGTGGAAATATCCTCTCTGCATCCACCTTGTCGAGCCCCCTCATTATCTTATATGTTTCGATAAGATCACCTCTCATTCTTCTGAACTCCAATGAGTATAGGCCCAACCTTCTCAACCTATCTTCATAAGTCAACCCCCTCATCTCTGGAATCAACCTAGTGAACCTTCTCTGAACAGCCTCCAATGCAAGTATATCTTTCCTTATATACAGAGCAAAATCTGTATGCAGTACTCCAGGTCTCTCTGACTCTCCCTTAAGTCGGCCCGTGCTTTAAGACTCCCCGGTTCGGGTTGTTTCCCTTTGGACGGCAGGAGCTTTTGCCAATAGTTCCTGCCTAGCCCGTCGAATAGCGGGTAATCCCAGAGAGAGACAGAGACCAAGGTCAGATAGGTCTTCTCCTATGCCCGATGCCAAGCGTCCCCAGCGGGATTACTGTGTAACCCGGCTGTGAGCGGATGCCACCTGGTTGGTCTTCTGAATTATATCATGAACCACAAGCCCCACAACCCCCAAGTTCGGACCTAAGGAGTTACTATGGACCAATTATAATTGACTCAGACAAAACAAAATGGTTCAGGTTGCTCAAAGATCGATTCCTTTTATTATACTCACAAAACGACAACCCTTACTCCTCTTGTTTACAGCTTAAAGAGTAGGTGACTGTGGACGCTAGCTTAAAACCTTAGACTAAATATGTTATGTCCTTAATACTCTTATGAATGACTTCATGAAGCCTAGTATTGTACTTGAGCTGTTATGAACTTAGTCCCATTTATTGTAACTCCAGAGTGAGGCACAAGCATGGTGGGCAGCCTTTTATACCAGGCCCTGCACACCTATGCAGGTGACCCTCAGGTGTCCCACTGCAGTGCCCTCTGGTGGCACACTGGTGCCACACCTTATGTGACTATATAGTTAGTATACATGGTCTACATACATGACATCACTTCTCCCAAAGTCTTTAATGTAAATTGACTCGTACAGTGACAGTGACCTAGGCTTTGCTCTTCCTGGTTGACCATTGGAGGGTCACTTCTAGCTTGGGTGGGTTGGTAGTGAGATTTGCTCCCAGTGAAGATCCCCGTGGCTTCTGGTTGTGAGTCCATGACTACTCCATTCTCCCCCCCCACACAGAGATTATGCTAATGGCCCATTACATGCAAGTTGCATTCAAGTTCATCACATGGGTTTTACATTTACATCTTGGTACATTTGTGGTGGAATACAGTTGCGTGTCTTTTTGTGTGGTTCATTTACATCATCAGTACAGGTATTGTTATGTATGGAGAAAGAGTTAGACTGAACACTGTAAGCTCAAAGTAAAGTGTGACCTTAGTATTTTATTGCAGGTCTCCAGAGTGCCTTTCCAACCTGTGAGGCCTCCTTAAATACCTGTGCTCCCAAGGGATTATGGGATTCCTTGGGACTGCAGGGCATGAGCCCTCTGGTGGCTGTACAGAGTAAATACAGTTTAAATATATAACAACACTCCCCTCCAAAGTCAATAGTGTAACTATTTACAATGTGAGTTGTTCTTGCCCTGATTGATCGTCTCGGTGTGAAAGCTGGTATTGTTGGATCATTTGTTGGGCCCTCGCTGGGCTGCTGTGCAGCTGGCCTTGCTGGACTGCATGGTACGTTGGGTCCTGCTGGGCTTTTGTGGATGATGGGTTCTGCTTTGTGGTCAACCATGGTGCTGGTTGCCACTGGTGTGTATGGTGGGAGATCAAAGATGGTAAGGTTGCTCAGGATAGTCCGTGAATCTGAGTTTGATTTGGTCCAAGTGTTTCCGGTGAATGAGTCCATTTGAAAGTTTGACCCGAAACACCCTGCTCCCCTCTTTGGCCATGACAGTGCCGGGAAGCCACTTGAGACCTTGTCCATAATTCAATACAAATACAGGATCATTGATTTCAATCTCACATGACACATTTGCGCTATTATGGTATGCACTTTGTTGAAGCCACCTGCTCTCTACATGTTCATGTAGATCAGGGTGAACTAACAAGAGCCTTGTCTTAAGTGCTCTTTTCACGAGCAGTTCAGCGAGTGGGACCCCTGTGAGCGAGTGGGGTCTCGTGCGGTAGCTAAGCAGGACTCGGGATAAGCAAGTCTGCAGTGAGCCTTCAGTTACGCTCTTCAAGCCTTGCTTGATGGTTTGCACTGCTCTCTCTGCCTGACCATTGGACGCTGGTTTAAACGGGGCAGATGTGTTTGATCCCGTTACGGGTCAAGAATTCTTTGAACTCAGCACTGGTGAAAGATGGACTGTTGTCGCTCACCAGGACATCGGGTAGGCCGTGTGTGGCAAACATGGCCTGCAGGCTTTCAGTAGTGGCAGCGGACGTGCTAGCCAACATTATCTCACATTCAATCCACTTGGAGTATGCGTCTACAACCACAAGGAACATTTTATCCAAGAACGGGCCTGCATAGTCGACGTGTACCCGAGACCACGGTTTGGAGGACCAAGACCATAAACTTAGCGGCGCCTCTCTGGGTACATTGCTTAATTGCAAGCATGTATTACATCTGTGAACGCAGGACTCTAAGTCCGCATCGATACCGGGCCACCACACGTGGGATCTGGCTATCGCTTTCATCATTACGATGCCTGGGTGGGTACTGTGGAGGTCATTGATGAATGTGTCTCTGCCCTTCTTGGGAACCACTACTCGATTGCCCCACAGAAGGCAATCTGTCTGTATAGACATTTTATCTTTGTGCCGCTGGAACGGCTTTATTTCTTCCTGCATTTTCACTGGGACACTGGACCAGCTCCCGTGAAGCACACAGCTTTTGACTAGGGATAATAAGGGGTCCTGGCTAGTCCAAGTTTTGAGCTGCCGGGCACTGATGGGTGATTGCTCACTCTCAAATGCTTCCATAACCATGGCTAAATCTGCGGGCTGCGCCATTTCCACCCCCGTGGTGGGCAATGGCAGCCTAGTGAGAGCATCGGCGCAGTTTTCTGTGCCTGGCCTGTGGCGAATGGTGTAGTATCATGTGGTCAACGCAAGCGCCCATCTCTGGATGTGAGCCGATGCGTTGGTATTTATCCCTTTATTCTCGGAAAACAGGGATATGAGTGGTTTATGGTCAGTTTCCAATTCAAATTTTAGCCCAAACAGGAATTGATGCATTTTCTTTACCCCATAGATACACGCTAACACTTCTTTCTCAATCATGCTGTGGGCTCTCTCAGCCTTAGACAGACTCCTGGATGCATAAGCAACCGATTGCAGTTTCCCGAAATCATTAGCTTGTTGCAATACACACCCGACACCATATGACGACGCATAACATGCTAGTACCAAACGTTACATGGATCATACAACACAAGCAATTTGTTTGAGCATAACAATTTTCTCGCTTTTACAAAGGCACTTTCTTGGCTTTTGTCCCAAACCCATTCGGCCCCTTTTCGTAGTAAGACATGCAGTAGTTCTAACAGTGTACTGAGACCCGGTCCCAAAAATGACCGCAGCTCCATCACGTTCTGTGGCCTCACTGCGTTCTCGATTGCCTCCGTCTTCGCGTTGGTGGGCCTGATGCCGTCCGCCGCAATCCTCCTTCCCAAGAACTCCACTTCAGGCACCACCTGAGCCCCACGCGGTTGAGTTGACTAAGAACCTCCTCCAGGTTCTGCAGGTGCTCGACTGTGTTCCGACCTGTGACCAAGATATCATCCTGGAAGACAACGGTGTGCAGGACCAACTTCAGTAAACTTTCCATGTTTCTCTGGAATATCGCCGCCGCTTTTCCAAATGGGCATCTGTTATAAATAAAAAAACCTTTGTGCGTGTTGATGCAGGTGAGGGCCTTCGATGATTCCTCCAGTTCCTGCGTCATGTAGGCTGAAGTCAGATCCAGCTTCGTGAACGTCTTTCCTCCCGCCAACGTTGCAAAGAGGTCATCGGCCTTTGGTAATGGGTATTGGTCCTGCAGGGAGAAATGATTAATAGTTACTTTGTAATCGCCACAGATTCTGACGGTGTCATCTCCCTTGAAGACAGGAACGATCGGGTTGGCCCACTCGTTGAACTCAATCGGTAAAATGAAGCCCTCTCGTTGCAGCCGGTCTAGCTCGATCTCTACCCTTTTACTCATCATGTATGGTACTGCTCTCGCCTTGTGAAGGATGAGTCACGTCCCCGGAATTAGGTGGATCTTCACTTTTGCTCCTTGGAATTTCCCGATGCTTGGTTCGAACAGCGAAGGAAATTTGTTTAAGACCTGGGCACACGAAGTGTCGTCAGCGGACGATAGCGCTTGGATGTCGTCCCAGTTCCAGCGTATCTTTCCCAGCCAGCTCCTGCCGAGCAGCGTGGGACCATCGCCCAGTACGACCCAGAGTGGTAGCTTGTGCACCGTTCCATCATAGGAGACCTTTACGGTAACACTGCCGATTACGGGAATCAGTTCTTTAGTGTAAGCTCTTAGTTTTGTACAAATTGGAGTTAAGACTGGCCTTGAGACCTTGTTGCACCACAATCGTTTGAAAGTCTTTTTGCCCATGATCGACTGGCTCGCACCTGTGTCCAGTTCCATTGACACAGGGAGTCCATTTAGTTCAACATTCAGCGTTATCGGGGGGACAATTCCTGGTGAATGTGTGCACCCCATATACCTCTGCCTCCTCAGTCTGAGGCTCTGGATTGTCGTGATCCTCCGTGGATCTGTCCTCCTCTGCAACATGGTGGTTTACAGGTTTAACAGGCTTAGCAGCTTGCCTACACACTCGTTGGAGATGTCCCATTGTTGCACAACCCTTACAAACATACCCTTTGACTCGGCATGAATGGAAATGATGATCACCCCCACAGCGCCAACAAGGGTTAAAGGCCTTGCATTCCTTCCCGTTGATGGTGGACTCTGAGACATCTGCGGAAGTACAGCTGCAGGCATGTGTGACCTGCCCTGAATGTTGCGATTCGAAAACAACATCACTTTGTTCACAGTACTTGTAGCAGCACTTGTGTGCTGAGAGATTTGCTTCATATTGTCACTGGTGGCAATGAACGCCTGGGCTATCGCTATGGCCTTACTCAAGGTTGGGGTCTCTCCAGTCAAAAGTTTGCGAAGTATGGTTTCGTGGTCAATGCCAAGTACGAAAAAGTCTGTGAGCATGTGCTCCAAATGTCCTTCAAATTCGCAATGTCCTGCAAGGCGTCTCAGCTCGGCGACATAACTCGCCACTTCCTGGCCTTCAGACCTTTTGTAGGTATAGAACTGGTTTCTCACTATTAGAACGCTTTCCTTCAGGTTCAAATGCTCTCAGACCAGTGTGCACAAATCATCGTACGATTTCTCCATGGGTTTCACTGGAGTGAGCAGATTTTTCATGAGGCCATACGTTGGTGCCCCACAGACGGTGAGGAGGATCGCCCTTCGTTTGGCAGCGCTCTCTTCCCCATCTAGCTCGTTGGCCATGAAGTATTGGTCGAGCCGCTCCACAAAAGTTTCCCAATCATCTCCCTCCGAAAATTTCTCCAGGATGCCCACTGTTCTCTGCATCTTTGGGTTCGCTATCTGTATCTCGCCGCCAGTTGTTGTGTATGGAGAAAGAGTCAGACTGAATACTGTGAGCTCAAAGTAAACTGTGACCTTTGTATTTTATTGCAGGTCTCCAGAGTGCCTCTCCAACCTGTGAGGCCTCCTTAAATACCTGTGCTCCCAAGGGATTATGCGATCTCTTGGGACTCCAGGGGATGAGTCCTCTGGTGGCTGTACAGAGTAAATACATGTTTACATAGATAACAGGTATATCAGTACAGGTACACAGGGAGAGTCTAGTTCCAGCACGGCCGGATAAGATCCAAGTCATCTGATGGCGGCGCAGCGCCCCATGCTAGTGGGTCTGTGGGTGAGGTGAGCTCATTTTGCTCAAGTTGCCGGAGCTCAGAGCTCTTACTGTTGCTCCTCGTGTCGGGCAGGCACAAAGACAGCTAATGTGTCTGTGACCTCCCTGTCCTTTTCATTTGCATTGTGTCGCTGCTGCTCCCTGGGAAGCGGTCTGAGCGAGTGAGTGTTTCGTCTAAGCGACGGTGGGGCTGCCTCGTCTTGTCCAGCAGTTTGCAGGGGACTGCTGACTCACTTTCCTTGAGGACACAATTGTCAGCACTCTCTCGTTTGGGATCCTGGCTGGTCAAGGTCCCGTTTGGAGGAGCCGTTGCGGGTGACCCTTCACTCTTGGGCATTACCGTGGTGGCGAGTGGGTTTGTGGGCTGCGCCTTTTCCACCCGGGTGGTGGGCGACGGTAGCCGACTGAGAGCATAGGCGCAGTTTACTGTTTCTGACCCGTGGCGGTTTATGCCATCGGGTGCCTGCAATGTTAAACCGATCTGAGGCAGGGTATCGCTACCGGTGCCTCTGCTCTCCGGGGATCGTTTACTGTGCAGCTTGTCTATTTCTATCAGCTGTGGGGACACTTTATGATGCATCATTCTGGTCCCGGGGATGCAAGCTACAGCATTGGGTAGCCCGCTGGACCTGTATACAACCGTTAGGTGTTCGCCCGTCACATTGGCTGATTGCAATTTGCACCCGACATCGCTCAACAACATTTTGCTCGTTGCAGCTGGACTTTTACATTGGTTACCAAATTCAAGCAGTTCATTCAAAAATGGCAGGTTGCTGGCCTCTTTTAAAATGGCCTTACTACTTTTACCCCAATTGTCTTCCTTGCATGAAACCACATGTTGTTGCTCCATTAGCGCTGCACCTCGTGGTTTGGACGCCATCTTTTCCATGTCCATGATGTCAACTGTCGCAATGTTCTTTCCCAGGGATTCTGCCACTGAAGCTGGGAAGGCGCCCTTGGATCCAATTTTCCTTCCCAGGAGTCTTGCCACTGAAACCGGGAAGGTGTGTTTGGGTCGTCTCGGCCGGATCATCGCCACACAGTCGTGATGAGCTGTCTGTGCCTCGGGGGCTGTGCGGATCTGCTCTCTGGTGCCTGGTACAACCGAAAGTGGGGGCTTGCTCTGCCTCTGAGCATGGGGGGCGTCGATCGCTGGAGGGATGAAGTCTTCCCAGTTCCAATGAATCTTCCCCATCCATCTTCTTCCAAGTAGCGTTGGTCCATCACCTGAAACAATCCACAATGATAAATTGTGCACCGCGCCATCATGGGATACACTTACATCCACACTACCAACAACTGATATCAGTTCCTTGGTGTAGGTGCGCAGCTCTGTCTGAACCGGACCAGCTTGGGTCGTTCAGCTTGATCGTTCCATAGCCTCTCAAAGGCTTCCTGGCTCATTACTGACTGACTTGCCCCTGTATCCACTTCCATGATCACTGGAGGACAATCTGTGGTGCAGGTATGTACGCCATACACTTTGTCCTGGGACTGAGCTGCCTCTCTAGCCATCTCCTCGTAATCTGCGCTGGATTCACAGCCATCTGCCGACTCCTCTTCCACGTGGTGAGTCACAGCTGTTTTGCACATTCGCTGGAGGTGGCCCTTTGTGCTGTAGCCTTTGCACACATAGTCACTGAACCGACACTGATGAGCCCTGTGATTACCCCCTCAACGCCAGTATGGTGCTACTTGACTTACGTTTGCACCCCTCGGCGGACTCTGAGTTAAAGGACTCGGGGGCCTGGGCAGATTCACCTTCAACAGTTCTGCCTGTGAAAGGCGCCATTCTATTTACAGTACTTGCCCGGTTTGAGTCCTGAGAGTGAGTCATCATCTGCTTGGAGCTGCAGCTTGAGGTCATGAACGCCTGGCTGAGGCTGATGTCCTTCTGCAGAGTGACGGTGGTTTCGGCAGACAGTAGCCTGTGAAGAAGGGTCTCATGACCGATGCCAATTACGAAGATGTCCCACAACGCATTGGCGAGTGATGTGCCGAATTCACACGACCCTGCCAACTTCCTGAGGTCGGCAGCGTACTTCGCGATTTCCTGGCCCGCTCTCCTTCACTTTGAGTTGGTCCCGAATTAGCACTTTCAGCTCCTCGTATGACTTGGTCGTTGTTTTCTCTGGTGCAAGCAAGTCCCTGACGAGGCCATAGACCGCGGGCCCACAACTAGTCAGCAGTATAGTTCTGTGTTTATCTGCCAGCGTGGCCGGATCATCGCCTACCAGGTCGTTTGCTACGAAATATTAGTCGAACCGCTCTGTAAAGGCTTCCTAATCTTCACCCTCTAATGCACCAACATTAGTCATTTTTGTGTGAAAGTTCGTAATCTCGTCGCCAGTTCTTATGTCTTTAATACTCTTATGAATGACTCCACTTGTACTTGAGCTGTTGTACTTGTCTTGTGCTTGAGCTGTTGTGACCTTAGTCCCATTTATTGTAACTCCAGAGTGAGGCACAAGCATAGTGGGCAGCCTTTTATACTGGGCCCTACACACCTATGCAGGTGACTTTCAGGTCTCCCACCGCAGTGCCCTCTGGTGGCACACCATATGTGACGATACAGTTAGTATACATAGTGTACACACATGACAAAATACCCACCCTGTCGGTTACACCGAACCAACCCCCTTCCCAGAACCTAAGTCTAGATAATGGAAATCCTTCTAACTAAACCCCTCTCCCGAGTTGGTCAGAACCCCACTTGGAAGCCTCCTCACACACACACGTGTCAGCCTGCATCGTGGACACTTGCAGTTCCTCAGCAGCCAAACACGCTGGCGGTCTTGGGGATTTCCAGAGGTATATGCTGGATATAATTACCAGCCATTGTCGTTGATTCACACGGTCCCGGGTCCGTTCAACTCTAAAGACAAAACCATGCCTAACAGAGGCATGGGATGAGGCCGAGAGAGTAACGTTCAGGTGGTAGGGCGAGGCACTCACTTCGGGCGTTCCTGGAGAGTTGACGGATGTGTATCCACATGAGAAACCCTGTCCCAGATAAGAACATAAGAAATAGGAACAGTAGTAGGCCATACAGCCCTGAGAGCCTGCTCCGCCATTCAATACGATCAAGTGGACCTGATCATGGACTCAGCTCCACTTCACCGCCCACTCCCCATAACCTCTTATCCCCTTATTGTTTAAGAAACTGTCTCTTTCTGTCTTAAATGTATTCAATGTTCCAGCTTCCACAGCTCTCTGAGGCAACAAATTCCACAGATTTACAACCCTCTGAGAGAAGAAATTTTTCCATATCTCTGTTTTAAATGGACAGCCCCTTATTCTAAGATCATGCCCTCGAGTTCTCGTCTCCCCCATCAGTTGAAACATCCTCTCTGCATCCACCTTGTCAAGCCCCCTCATAATCTTATATGTTTCGATAAGATCACCTCTCATTCTTCTGAATTCCAATGAGTAGAGGCCCAATCTACTCAACCTTTCCTCATAAGTCAACCCCTCATCCCCGGAATCAACCTAATGAACCTTCTCTGAACTGCCTCCAAAGCAAGTATATCCTTTCGTAAATATGGAAACCAAAACTGCACGCAGTATTCCAGGTGTGGCCTGACCAATACCCTGTATAACTGTAGCAAGACTTTCCTGCTTTTATACTCCATCCCCTTTGCAATAAAGGCCAAGATACCATTGGCCTTACTTTTCTCTAGCATCAGTGATCAGGAAGAAACCCTGAATTCAAAGTTCAGCATATTTATACCCCGTATAATACACAAAACTGGCTGAGCGATTCCTGGTTACCATGGTCACAGAGATGCTAGTTGGTCTTCCTGGTGATGTCTCTGTCCTGGATTGGTCAACTCGATGAAAACAATGGTAGGCCATTTCTGTAAATGAGCAATTCTCAAAGTACTAACTGTTTGTTGAGTTCTTGACTGCTCCTTCATTGAAAGAGTCCAGAGTGTACATTTGGCCTGCAAACCTCATCATCCATCCAGACATCCAGGCTCCATGGACAAACGGTGTTTTTCCACAAATCACGCAAAGTTCGAAATGAAAAGGCCCCTGCCTTTCATGACGTCAGCATTGAGACTGGTCCCATGGCAACCCAAAAGTCAGACAATTCCTGCTTTACAATCATTCCTTTTAAAGTCCAAACTCCATTTTGAAATGCAGCCCATTTGCGTCTATATTTTAAAAGGGTACAGATCCATTTTAAAATTCGAAATATCATTCCGGCCCACAAACACACTGATGTTTGCACCGGCCAAATCTTACACCCTCCTGTGATAATAATACCACCAAACCTATGGCAAATTTATCACGCAACCGGTGTGTGTATGGAGACCCCAGTATGTCTTCAGACCAAACCATAACTACCTTCCCGGGAGTTTCTCAAACTAAAACAAACAGTTCCCAAAACATGGACAATGAAACAGTTCCCTGAAAGTCCAATGTCCCCAAATCTTTAAAACTCGTTACAAGGTGGAGACAGAAAAGCTTGTCTCCCTGATTCATAACAATACAAGGGAAAAAGTAAGCGGTATTTCTCTACAGCATTTCTCAGAAATGAACTTAAGGCGGGTACCCTCTCCCATGGCCGCCAATTTTAATTACACTAGACGACCAGGCTTCGGGCACCCTTGTACATTCCTGTAAATGCATTAAACCCACGCATCACACCCGACGCAACATATACAACAGACTGGGTCAGACCCGCCGGCCACCTGAAAACGCATACATCCGACAGTACATTGCACAACACATTTATAGCAACGGTGAAGCAGCTTGTGAAGTCCGGGGCTGATAATACAGCAGTCTCAGCCACTGATCTCCAACTGCCTTCCCTCGTTGCCTGCAGGTCACGTAAAGCAAATACAAAGTTATGGCGCACTGTACAATCACCAAAATGTGAGAGACTGCTCGAATCCACGGTGGGATTTCTATG
The DNA here is from genome assembly GCF_044704955.1 of Pristiophorus japonicus. Lineage (NCBI taxonomy): Eukaryota > Metazoa > Chordata > Chondrichthyes > Pristiophoridae > Pristiophorus > Pristiophorus japonicus. The sequence goes on along the minus strand of NC_091977.1, from coordinate 403,808,295 downwards.
CTGAGCCTAACATCCCACCATGGAAGAGAAACCAGCTGAGTGATATCCTTTTTGATCTCCCCGTTAGGCTGTTCCAAAGTATAAAAGTGCTTCTGTGACAATTCCAACTCCTTCAGCAGCTTTGTGAGATGTTCGGGCAGAGGTGGGCTGTCATTCCCAAACTGCGTTACACATTCGTATAAATTAGTTACAGAATCGTTTACAGTAAAATGCACCGTGGAGGGCTCTGAGATGGAGAAAATCCATTCCTGAGCAAACTGAACCTCCGTGTGTGGTTTAAAGCAGAACTGGATCGGGAACTGGACATCAGGTCTCGTTGTGGACCCTGTACTGAGTCAGGCTGGTCGTGATACAGTATATCCCCCTGCCTGTGTACGCTACCTGAAGTGGAACGTGGCCCTGGGCCATCACCGCCATTGTATAATTAATGGCCTCCGCACCCTCTGAGTCAAACCCACACACCGGTCGGTTGAACAAATTTCATCTCTGGGGACAGAGTACAATGTCTGCTCCCCGGTGTTGGCACCCATTAAGATCTGTGCCTGCTATCGTGGACCCCCATTTAGTGATGTATGGTGGAGCCCCATGGTGCCCCATATGTACTCCATCCCTTAACACCCCAATATTTTGCACCCGGTATACCAGAGCTGGCTGCAGTAAACCGTTCATCACCGACATCCTATGCACAATTCGACCGGATCGGATAAGCCTCTGAGGCCAGTTGGAGTTGGCATGGGCTCATCGACCCCTTGTACAGGCTGTGCGTGGTGAGGTGCCTGTTGCTGACCCATGAAAGAACGTGACCTTGCTGAAGGCCCTCCAAAATTACTGCATCCTTCATTCAGCAACGAAGCATCGTACAACACACGCGCATCATTTCGTGCCGCCTGAGCTGAGGCATTTCGATCTTCACCAATCAGACTGTCGATAGTCCGAGCATGGGCCTTCAGCTCTGCTATGACCTCCTTCAGGTGAATGGTCATGGCGTGGTCTTCCCACAACTCGGATCCCGCTCTGGCGTTACCCTCTCCCAGTATCTTTTGCAGTCAGTCCCTTAAGGTATTTACTTGCATTTTCAACTGAGCATCATCCATACTGTTAATAAAGGACGTGCCAGTGCTGAAGGCCGCATCGTTCACCAGCCCTCTCTTATACCTCCCCGAACCTCCGCAGTGTACATCGTATAAACCATCCTGATCCACACCACCCTAACTCAATTCATAAAACCTTCGAAACACTTCCTTGAACAGCACTTCACACAAGCGCTCTGTTTCCGTCAGACACCACCGTGGCAGTTGTACCTGGCCAGCCCACACTGCGATCTATGGATAGTAGGACTATGTGTGCGCACTAGGTCCGTGCAGCAGAGCTTGGTCTCCAGTTGTCTTGGTTAACTCTTGCCACTGGATCAAGACCTAGCTCTGTCAAGCCCATGTAGTGACTGGTGTGCAACCGCCACCCCACGTTAAAAGAATCCATGCACAGGCATCTTCCACCCTTCAGTATGTCGTTCAAAACCTAGATTGTCAGGTCCCTCATTGAAACACCTGTGAACTCATCTATTTTTGGTGTGGAAGCAGGTCATCCTCGATACGAGGGACTACCTAATACTAATACCTGGGTCAAGTTTAAAATCACTGAGGCGACCAAGTAGTGTACATTGTGATATAAGACCTTCCCGGTGGGGACTAATACTAAACCATTTCTAGGCCCAGGAGTTGTGGTGGGGCATCTGTCTCCTGTACCGATGGGGCTGTGGAAAGGGGCTCTACCTCGCGTGCTAGCAACTCCGTGGAATTTACGGTATATGGAAGGACTACGATCACACAGGAGTCCATACTCCATCCCCAACCGATGCCAGTCCCAGAGTCTTGCCACCGTCAAGAAAACGCGACCGACACGCCCATTGGGCAGACTTGTTCAGAACCCCACATACACATGGAAATTCCTTCCTCTTTTTTCCACTATTTGAGCCAGCACACTTCAACGCTCCCCCTCGTCAGCGTAATCTGATGGTACACATTGTTCACCAGCCATCCCCAGTCCTTGGATCGATCACCCTTATCCTGGCTCAATTTCCTGAGACACCACCACTGTCCCAGGAGTATGTGTCCCTTGCTCCGCAAGCATACGCGCCTCCCCTCGGTCACTCTAACCCGTGTGGCTGTGACTTATAGCTCAGGGCACGGTATTGAAGCTTCACTATATGTGAAACCCTTGCTGCTGGAGTACCGCATGAAATTGGACCCCAGCCACCCCGGCCACCTTCCCTCGTGGAAATAGGATGCCACACCATCAGTAACCCCATTCCTACCCCCTTGCGCCACGGTGGGTCCTTTCCTCCCTGTGCACCCATAGAGGAAGGATTCCCCTGTGTCCCCTCTCTCCATGTTGCACAGCGTGAAGATTCCCACAAGTTCTGTCACTAAGAACACGTTCATCTTTTTTCCCTCCCTTAAAAAAACCTGCACAACAAACAACTAAACAATTCCGCCCTATGAGAGGGTGTTTCTCCTCCACAGATCCGAAGGTTAACAAAACAAAACATACAACAAACAAAACACCCGCAAACGCAACCTTAAAGAATGGAAAATGTTCAAAGCTGGGCCTGCTGGCCCCAGCTGTAAAGAGCCCCACGACCTACGTCTGGGGCCTCTTGCAGCGGACTGGGGGTGAATAAGGTGGCGTCCATGGTGCCCTTGGCCGCCGGACTCGACTGCCACTTCTTACTACCCCTGCTACCGGATCGTCCCACATCCGGGGAGGGAGACTCGACTCAATCGTGCTCAGAATTGTACCCTTGTGACACATGGCCACGTGGTTCCCTCCTCGAGCTTAAACAACTTGCACTGATTAATGTGGAATCACTTTGTCATGTATGTAACCTTTGAAAGTCCCGACACCAGGTTGAAATAGTGACTCAAACTTTTGTAGGACCTGTGAGCATGAACTTCGCTCCACAGATGAAATGGTGTGCACATCCCCCCATTTCCAGTTCATCTCGGCTAGCCAGCTCCTCCCAAAAAGCGCGGAACCATTTCCCGGGACAATCCAGAGTGGCAGCCCGTTCTCTGATCCATTATGTGTGACCACCAACATTGCACTGCCTAGCACTGGGATGATCTCTTTGGTGTACGTCCGTAATTGCGTGTTAAAGCGTTCTAGTTTGGGTCTGCTAGCTCTGAGTGGCCATAGTTTCTCGAATTATTGCACACTCATAAGTGACTGGCTGGCTCCTGTTTCCAGCTCCATGCGTACCGGGATGCTGTTTAACAGTACTCTCATCATCATAGGTGGCGTCTTTGTGTATAGAAACATAGAAAATAGGTGCAGGAGTAGGCCATTCGGCCCTTCTAGCCTGCACCGCCATTCAATGAGTTCATGGCTGAACATTCAACTTCAGTACCCCATTCCTGCTTTCTCGCCATACCCCTTGATCTCCCTAGTAGTAAGGACCTCATCTAACTCCTTTTTGAATATATTTAGTGAATTGGCCTCAACAACTTTCTGTGGTAGAGAATTCCACAGGTTCACCACTCTCTGGGTGAAGAAGTTCCTCTGCATCTCGGTCCTAAATGGCTTACCCCTTATCCTGAGACTGTGACCTCTGGTTCTGGACTTCCCCAACATTGGGAACATTCATCCTGCATCTAACCTGTCTAACCCCGTCAGAATTTTAAATGTTTCTATGAGGTCCCCTCTCATTCTTCTGAACTCCAGTGAATACAAGCCCAGTTGATCCAGTCTTTCTTGATATGTCAGTCCCGCCATCCCAGGAATCAGTCTGGTGAACCTTCGCTGCACTCCCTCAACAGCAAGAATGTCCTTCCTCAGGTTAGGAGACCAAAACTGTACACAATACTCCAGGTGTGGCCTCACCAATGCCCTGTACAACTGTAGCAACACCTCCCTGCCCCTGTACTCAAATCCCCTTGCTATGAAGGCCAACATGCCATTTGCTTTCTTAACCGCCTGCTGCACCTGCATGCCAACCTTCAATGACTGATGTACCACAACACCCAGGTCTCTTTGCACCTCCCCTTTTCCTAATCTGTCACCATTCAGATAATAGTCTGTCTCTCTGTTTTACCACCAAAGTGGATAACCTCACATTTATCCACATTATCCTTCATCTGCCATGCATTTGCCCACTCACCTAACCTATCCAAGTCGCTCTGCAGCCTCACAGCATCCTCCTCGCAGCTCACACTGCCACCCAACTTAGTGTCATCCGCAAATTTGGAGATACTACATTTAATCCCCCCATCTAAATCATTAATGTACAGTGAAAACAGCTGGGGCCCCAGCACAGAACCTTGCGGTATCCCACTAGTCACTGCCTGCCATTCTGAAAAGTACCCATTTACTCCTACTCTTTGCTGCCTGTCTGACAACCAGTTCTCAATCCATGTCAGCACACCAACCCCCAATCCCATGTGCTCTAACTTTGCACATCAATCTCTTGTGTGGGACCTTGTCGAACGCCTTCTGAAAGTCCAAATATACCACATCAACTGGTTCTCCCTTGTCCACTCTACTGGAAACATCCTCAAAAAATTCCAGAAGATTTGTCAAGCATGATTTCCCTTTCACAAATCCATGCTGACTTGGACCTATCATGTCACCTCTTTCCAAATGCACTGCTATGACATCCTTAATAATTGATTCCATCATCTTACCCACTACCGATGTCAGGCTTTCCGGTCTATAATTCCCTGTTTTCTCTCTCCCTCCTTTTTTAAAAAGTGGGGTTACATTGGCTACCCTCCACTCTATAGAAACTGATCCAGAGTCAATGGAATGTTGGAAAATGACTGTCAATGCATCCACTATTTCCAAGGCCACCTCCTTAAGTACTCTGGGATGCAGTCCATCAGGCCCTGGGGATTTATCGGCCTTCAATCCCATCAATTTCCCCAACACAATTTCCCGGCTAATAAGGATTTCCCTCAGTTCCTCCTCCTTACTAGACCCCCCGACCCCTTTTATAACCGGAAGGCTGTGGATGTTTGCCACCTGAACCTGCTGAACTTCAGCGTCCATTGCTGTGTCCCAAACATAACCCTGCCTTGCAGACCCCTCTTGTGGTTCATCCACTTCGTAAACCAGCCTTGCTGCAGGCTTCCTGTACATTCTGGAGTTACAATTTCTGCAGATAAATTGTTGAAACCTGCAGGTTTTCGCAGCATGTCTGCCCCCACACCTCCAGCAGGAGCTGAGATTGTTGTGAACAAAAGAGCTGTTACCAGGCATTCCTCTCTGATTGTCTCTTTGATTACTCTTGAGCACTCTGTTAGTGGGTGTCAATGGCCCCATCTCGGGACGTATTGTCCCTTGTGATGGTGTAAATGTCCGTTCAACCTGCCATTGTCTGTGTTGAGGACCCACCCTAGAGTCTGTTACTGCCTGGTTGGTGTCGAATTGCCCTTGCCTGCCTGCGGGGTTCTGAGTCGCGTTTGCCATGTTAACTCCCTGCTCCATCGCCACGTTGGGAGCAGGGTTGCCCGCGTATATGATCTTGGTTTCCTCCTCCTCCACCATGAAGGTTTGAGCCATCAACACTGCTGCTTCCAAGGTCAAGTCCTTGGTCTCAATTAGCTTCCTCAAAATCCCGGCATGACCAATGCCCTCAATGAAGAAATCCCGTAACATCTCCCCCTGCAGGTGTCTGTGAACTTACAGAGGCTGGCCAAGCGCCGAAGGTCTGCAACAAAGTCCGTTATGCTCTGCCCTTCCTGGCGTTGGTGCATGTAGAATCGGTGTTGGGCCATGTGTATGCTGCTCGCCAGTTTGAGGTGCTCACCGATCAATTTGCTGAGCTCCTCAAAGGTCTTGTCCGCCAGCTTCTCGGGTGCGAGCAGGTCTTTCATCAGCGCGTACATCTTAGGTCCACAGCTGGTCAGTAGATGCGCCCTTCGATTGTCAGCCGCTGCCGCTCCCAGCCAGTCCTTCGTGACAAAAGCTCTGCTGGAGCCTCTCAATGAAATTGTCCCAGTCCTCACCAACACAGTACCGTTCCTCTGTGGTACCGGTGGCCATTCTCGTGCGTCGTTGATTCCCATTTCTCGTCGCCAAATGTTGTGTCCTTACACTCTACTGTAAATCAACACGAGGCACATACTGGAGACAAGGTCACTCTGTGACCTGTACCTTTATTCACGGGACCAACGAGTGCTGACCCTGCGTGGGACCTCCCTTTATATACCTGGATGAGCAGGTGAGGAGTGTCTCACACAAGTTCACCCCTGTGGTCAAGGTGTGCATTACTTAGGTGTATACAGTGTACAGTGTTGTTACATGAAGGTTACAGTTACATGAAGGTTACATACATGACACACTTCATGCACTTAGGGAGTATGGCATAGACTATAGAACTGGCTTTGTCCACATTCATGTATGGTCCCATGTATAAAGGCTCAAACACCCCTACCCAAGCATAGTTACGGACCATGACCTGATCCCCTACCTCCCACTCGTATGTGTGCTTAGGCTCTAACAACAATTTGTTCTGGCGATGTTGTATCCCCAAGTTATGGGCTGCCCACCTATGGACTTTTTTAAGGGCGTGTACAAGTTCTGAATGAACTTATCCCGGTCGACCTCCTGGAGCTGAGTCTCGGTGAGGATCGGCGCCAACACGTGGGTTGGGGTACGCATGGTCCTCCCGGTCATTACCTCATATGGGGAATACCCTGTGCTCCTGGAAGGGCTGGCCCGGACCCTCATGAGGATCAGAGGCAGGACCTTGTCCCATTAATTTGGGAACTGGCCCACCTCCTTCCTCAACCATACCTTCAGGGTCCGGTTCATGCGCTGCACAATCCCCGATGCCTGGGGTTGTGAGCCACATACCACTTCCCTTCTATCCCCAAGACTGCATGATCTGCCCTGTAAAATGGCTCCCCTGGTCGGATTCCACCAGCTGGGGCAGCCTCCACTTTGAGAATACTTCCTTGACCAGTATGCGAGCAATGGCCAGAGCTGTAGCTGCCCGGCAAGGAAAAGCTTCCACCCACTTGGAGAACACATCCGCCAGGACTAAGCAGTACTTATTCCCAGATTTTATGGTTGGCAGGGCCCAATAAAATTGATCTGCACCGATCACCATGGTCCCGCTACCCTCCTGGTGTGTCCCAACGTAGCCTTCCTGCGCTGAGGGTCAGGATTGTTAGCTACACACACTAAACAATGTGTGCAGAAACCCCTTACATCCTCCCTTAGCTGCGGCTACCACCCTGCCTCTTCTACCGGCTGCCAAGTGGTTTCTGGTTCCGGGTGTCCCGCCCCGGGGCCCCCGTGAGCTAGTTGGAGAAAGTCCTCCTGGGACCACTCACCTGTCCCCCTTAAACAAAATCACGTCCTTAACGCTGATATCAGCAGCGCCAAAGAGACCTTCTATTATCTCCTCCTTCTCCCTACCTAGTCAGACGGCCTTGAGAATGGGGTCCTGTGCCTGTGCCTATTTAAGGTCCAGGGCTAGAGCGATCCCTGGTGTGCCTCCCCTGTCCCGGATGGTTGCTACTGGGGCTGCTTTCCCCGGATCCCACAGGATTCCCTCTCTAGCTCCCTTCTTTGTGAATTCGTCTGCCCTCTGGTTCCCCTCCCCATGGGGTTCTGTCTTTGAATGGGCCTTTACCTTGTGGATATGTCCGGACCGGGGTCAAACAGGGCTGCGTCATCGCCTCAACCCACTTCTCAATCGTCCTCGCTGCCATGCTCCACCTCACAGTTGCCGCCTCCTCCTGGAGTGGAACTAAACTACAGAACCAGTGGGAACCTGTTCAGCCTTCGCCGGCTCCAGGCCAGGTCCAAGACCACCCCAACCTCTGTCGCTGAGCTACAGTACGCGGACGACGTCTGCATCTGCGCACATACAGAGGCTGAACTCCAGGACATAGTCGACGTATTTACTGAGGCGTACGAAAGCATGGGCCTTAGACTAATCATCCATAAGACAAAGGTCCTCCACCAGCCTGTTCTCACTGCACAGCACTGTCCCGCAGTCATCAAGATCCACGGCGCATCCCTAGACAACGTGGGCCACTTCCCATATCTCGGGAGCCTCCTATCAACAAGAGCAGGCATTGACAACGAGATCCAACACTGCCTCCAGTGCACCAGTGCAGCCTTCGGCTGCCTGAGAAAAAGAGTGTTTGAAGACCAGGCCCTCAAAACTGCCACCAAGCTCATGGTCTACAGGGCTGTAGTAATACCCGCCTTCCTGTATGGCTCAGAAATATGGACTATGTACAACAGGCACCAACGATGTCTCCGCAAGATCCTACAAATCCCCTGGGAGGACAGACGCAACAACATTAGCGTCCTCGACCAGGCCAACATCCCCAGCATCGAAGCACTGACCACAGTTGATCAGCTCCGCCGGGCAGGCCACATAGTTCACATGCCAGACACGAGACTCCCGAAGCAAGCGCTTTACTCGAAACTCCTTCATGGCAAATGAGCCAAAGGTGGGTAGCGGAAACGCTACAAGGACTACTGAAAGCCTCCCTGATAAAGTGCAATATCCCCACTGACACTTGGGAGTCCCTGGCCAAAGACCGCCCTAAGTGGAGGAAGCGCATCCGGGAGGGCACTGAGCACCTCGAGTCTCGTCGCCGAGAGCGTGCAGAAATCAAGTGCAGACAGCGGAAAGAGCATGTGGCAAACCAATCCCACCCACCCCTTCCCTCAACGACTATCTGTCCCACCTGTGATAGAGACTGTGGTTCTTGTACTGGACAATACAGCCACCTAAGAACTCATATTAAGAGTGTAAAGCAAACCTTACTCGATTCCAAGGGATTGCCTATGATGACCTTGTGGATGTAATAATCCTCTCTATTCTTAGTGGCCTCTAAGATTTTGTGGAGCAACCATACTGTGGCCAGGGGTCTCCCGTCGGCAGATTTAAACCCTCGCCTTGCCCAGATTGCCAAATATTCAGTGCAAGAGCTGCACGTAAACATTGAATCCGAGCAAATGGTATATGGAGGGGGGAACTCTTCGGGGTGAGTCACGTAGGCTATGGTCATCAGTTCGGTGTGCTGTGTTCTCATGGTGCTGGAGAGTTTTATGACCTTCTCTACCTGAGCAATCGAGTTATAAATCCCGCAACCTGTGAGCCGCTCCCCGTTGGACCCGGTACTGGAAGCATCCCTGTAGATGCAAGGCCCGTCGGGATATCCCAGCACTGAGTCCCTCTTCCACGTCCCATACCCCTTCCATTGTGCATGTGTGCACCGCCCAGGGCTACAACATGTTTCCTGCAAGTTCCGGCTCAGTCAACCCCTGCACTCTGAAATTAAGCTGCGAGAGCAGTAGTGTCCAGTGAGCAATACGGGCACTGCTCACTGTCCCGTCCTTAATCCGCCCATCTTGAAGCATCTGGGTTGGCGTGTGATGCGTGAGGAGGACTAGTGGGGAGGATCCCGTGCACAACCCAATACGTGGCTAAAAGGTGCCTTTCGCAATTGGAGTATCCTCTCTCCACATCTGTGAGCACTCTGGAGGAGCATACCTTGGGTCTCAGCTTGCCGTGTTGCTCCTGCAGCAACACCGAACTCAAGCTGTCCCCGCTGGCTGCTACCTCTAGAGAGAACTCTTCCCCCTGGTTAATCGCACCCAACGCAGGTGCCATTTGGAGCTGGGTGAATGCGGCCTGGCAGTTGGAATCCCACTCCCACTCGACTCACTTGTGGAGGAGCCAAAATAAAGGGGCTGCAGTGGCTGCATATCCCTCGATGAAATCTCGGCAGTACCCTGTGAACCCCAGAAAAGACCTCACCCCTGACACCGTCTTGGGGGCTGGGAGCTCCTGTACTGCCGTGTGCCGGGCATCATCGATCGCCCTTTCACCTGCTCGGACAGTCAGCCCGATAAATTTTACTTCCTTGTGACTGACCTAAGTCTTCTTTGGGTTGACTTTGAAACCCGCATCCCTGAGTAACTTCAGCAGGTCGCACAGCAATGACCTCTGCTCCTCTCTATCCCTAGAGAACAGGAGAATATCATCCACATACTGAACGATCTGCTGGGTCTGGCTAACATTTTTCAGAGCATTAGCCATGCTCTGGTGGAAGATGGAGGGGCTGTTATGAAACCCCTGGAGAAGACACGTCCAAGTATACTGTTGACCCTTACTGTAAAGGCAAACTTATACTGGTCTTCCTGTCAAAGGGGAATCGACCAGAACCCGTTTGAAATATCCAGCACCGAGAAGGTGGTTGCGGTGGCTGGAATATGTCCAATTAGGTCCACTACAGCCACAACTGTGGGCGCGCAGGCTGGGATATTATTGTTGAGGACCCAATAGTCCACCGTGGCTCTCCATGACCCGTCAGGTTTCTTGACCAGCCGAAGGGGAGAGTTCACATGGGTGGCAATCGGCCTCAACACACCCTGCTTTACCAGGAACACAGTGCCATCTCCAAGTCTGCCTCCGCTTCCCTGGGAAAACTATACTGTTTTTGGAGCCTAGAAATGGGATCCCCATCTACTCTAACCTCTACCCCAGTCACCCGTCCGCAGTCGTGATTGTGGGTGGTTAAAGCATCTAAATTGCTCCACACCTCTGACAGATTCTGGAGCGGGTTGTTACTGACCTAAACTTCTAGGTCGTAACTACACCGGGGCTTCATGCTGCAGACGCTCCCTTGTCCCCCCCTTGTCTCTGGGTATTACCACTAACTCATCCACCTTATCGGAACCCACTGCTCCCTACAAGCAATGGTTCCTAATATCTACAATGATCTTATGGGCCAACATGAAGTCAGACCCAAGGACTCCCCACCCGGGCTGATCCCAGTTCATGAGAACACACTCCCATTTAATGGTGAGGGAACCTAACTCCCGCCTGCTCATTCCCAGTGAACCCCATCAAACTAAAAGGGACTTTATTGGATCAGGGTGAATGGGCCATGTCCTTGGAATGGATCACCGTACTCGAGGTTCTGGTGTCCACCAGGCACTTCCCCGTGACCATTTCCACCCCCATCCGCACACAGAGCCTGCCCAACACATCATAGATGAGCGGGCAGTTACTCAGGCTGAGCGCACTCTAGTCAGGATGACTGGGGACACACTGGAGTGCTCGGTATGACCTTGCTGACTGCAGCATCAAGTCTACCAGTGTCCTTACCCATCACCGTATGGAGGGCAGCCACTAGGATCTCGTAACCTGACTGCTGGCAGGTCTCTCTCGTGTCGGTGTTTGGGGACTTCTTCCCGGGAGGCCCTCCTCCACCGGGTACCCCTTTCTGGGTTGGACATTCCCGCCTCCAATGCCCCATCTGTCCACACTGAAAAGAAGCTTTTGACTCACTAGTGTGGAGCCCTTCCTGACACCATTCCGTCCTTTCCCCCTTACCGGCCTTCATCTCACTGACCCTTCCCCATTGCTTTGCCTCCTCTCCACCCAGGGACTTAAAAGCCATGGTGAGCTTTCTAAGCAGCCGGCCTCGGTGTTAGTGAGGTCCTCCACATTGAACCAGGCATCGGCCTTGGCTTGAATACCTGGGAAGATTTTCGCAACCAGAGTCCTTAGCCAGTGATTACGGTCCTTCCCTAGCAGTTGCGCTCGGACCTGTGTGCCCAGAGCCTGTCGGCAAATGCAATCGGTGCTTCTCCGGGCATCTGCAGGTTATTCTTGTTATATATGTATTTACTCTGTACAGCCACCAGAGGGCTCATCACCTGGAGTTCCAAGGGAACCCATAATCCCTTGGCAGCACAGGTTTTTAAGAGGCTTCACAGGTTGGCGAGGCACTCTGGAGACCTGCAATAAAAGACTAAGGTCACACTTTACTTTGAGCTTACAGTATTCAGTCTAACTCTTTCTCCATACACAACAACTGGTGACGAGATACAGATAGCGAGCCCAAAGATGCAGAGAACTGTGGGCATCCTGGACAAATTCTCGGAGGGAGTTGATTGGGAAACTTTTGTGGAGCGACTCGACCAATACTTAGTGGCCAACCAGCTAGATGGGGAAGAGAGAGCTGCCAAACGAAGGGCGATCCTCCTCACTGTCTGTTGGGCACCAACATCTGGTCTCATGAAGAATCTGCTCACTCCAGCGAAACCCACTGGGAAATCGTACGGCAATTTGTGCACACTGGTCCAAGAGCATTTGAACCCGAAGGAAAGCGTTCTGATGGTGAGGTACCGGTTCTACACCTACAAAAGGTCTGAAGGCCAGGAAGTGGTGAATTATGTCGCCAAGCTGAGATGCCTTGCAGGACATTGCGAATTTGAAGGACATTTGGAGCACATGCTCAGAGATTTTTTCGTACTTGGCATTGGCCACGAAACCATACTTCGCAAACTTTTGACTGGAGAGACCCCAACCTTGAGTAAGGCCATAACGATAGCCCAGGCATTCTTTGCCACCAGTGACAATACGAAGCAAATCTCTCAGCACACAAGTGCTGCTACAAGTACTGTGAACAAAGTGATGTTGTTTTCGAATCATAATGTACAGGGCAGGTGACACATACCTGCAGCTAAACGTCCGCAGATGTCTCAGAGTCCACCATCAAGGGCGATGAATGCAAGGCCATTAACACCCTGTTGGTGCTGTGGGGGTGATCATTGTTTCCATTCATGCCGATTAAAAGAGTACGTTTGCAAGGGCAATGGAACAATGGGACACCTCCAACAAATGTGCAGGCGAGCTGCAAAGCCTGTTAAACCTGTAAACCACCATGTTGCAGAGGAATACAGATCCATGGAGGATCACGATGAACCAGAGCCTCAGATCGAGGAGGCAGAGGTACATGGAGTGCACACATTCACCACGAATTGTGCGCCGATAATGCTGAATGTTGAACTAAATGGACTGCCGGTGTCAATGGAGCTGGACACGGGCACGAGACAGTCCATCATGGGCAAAAAGACTTTCGAAAGTTTGTGGTGCAACAAGGCCAGTCTTAACTCCAGTTCGCACAAAACTAAGAACTTACACGAAAGAACTGATTCCTGTAATCGGCAGTGCTACCGTAAAGGTCTCCTACAATGGAACGGTGCACAAGCTACCACTCTGGGTGGTACCGGGCGATGGTCCTACGCTGCTCGGCAGCAGCTGGCTGGGAAAGATACGCTGGCACCAGGACGACATCTTGGTCACAGGTCGGAACACAGTCGAGTATCTGCAGAACCTGGAGGAGGTTCTTAGTCGACTCAACCACATGGAACTCAGGTTAAAATGCTCGAAGTGCGTTTTCCTGGTGCCTGAAGTGGAGTTCCTGGGAAGGAAGATTGCGGCAGACGGCATCAGGCCCACCAACACGAAGACGGAGGCAATCGAGAACGCACCGAGGCCACAGAACGTGATGGAGCTGCGGTCGTTTCTGGGACCCCAGAACTACTTTGGTAACTTCTTACCAGGTCTCAGCACACTGTTAGAACCACTACTTGTCTTACTACGAAAAGGGGATGAATGGGTTTGGGGCAAAAGCCAAGAAAATGCCTTTGTAAAAGCGAGAAAATTGTTATGCTCAAACAAATTGCTTGTGTTGTATGATCCATGTAAGCGTTTGGTACGAGCATGTGATGCGTCGTCATATGGCGTCGGGTGTGTATTGCAACAAGCTAATGAATTCGGGAATCTGCAACCGGTTGTTTATGCATCCAGGAGTCCGTCTAAGGCTGAGAGACACTACAGCATGATTGAGAAAGAAGCGTTAGCGTGTGTCTATGGGGTAAAGAAAATGCATCAATACCTGTTTGGGCTAAATTTCGAATTGGAAAATGACCATAAGCCACTTAGATCTCTGTTCTCCGAGAGTAAAGGGATGAATACCAACGCATCGGCCCACATCCAGAGATGGGCGCTCAGATTGTCCGCATACAACTACGCCATCCACCACAGGCCAGGCACAGAAAACTGCGCCGCTGCTCTCAGTGGGCTGCCATTGCCCACCACGGGGGTGGAAATGGTGCAGCCCACAGATCTAGCCATGGTTATGGAAGCATTTGAGAGTGAGCAATCACCCGTCACTGCCCGGCAGATCAAAACCTTGACAAACCAGGACCCCTTATTATCTCAATTCAAAAACTGTGTGCTTCACGGGAGCTGGTCCAGTGTCCCAGTGGAAATGCAGGAAGATATAAAGCCATTCCAGCGGCACAAAGGTGAAATGTCTATACAGGCAGACTGCCTTCTGTGGGGCAATCGAGTAGTGGTCCCCAAGAAGGGCAGAGACACCTTTATCAATGACCTCCACAGTACCCACCCAGTCATCGTAATGATGAAAGCGATAGCCAAATCCCACGTGTGGTGGTCCGGTATCAATGCAGACTTAGAGTCCTGCATTCACAGATACGTGCTTGCAGTTAAGCAATGTACCCAGTGAGGCGCCGCTAAGTTTATGGTCTTGGCCATCCAAACCGTGGTCTAGGGTACACGTTGACTATACAGGCCCGTTCTTGGGTAAAATGTTCCTTGTGGTTGTAGACGCGTACTCCAAGTGGATTGAATGTGAGATAATGTTGGCGAGCACATCCGCTGTCACTACTGAAAGCCTGCAGGCCATGTTTGGCACACACGGCCTACCCAATGTCCTGGTGAGCGACAATGGGCCATGTTTTACCAGTGCTGAGTTCAAAGAATTCATGATTTGTAACGGGATCAAACATGTCACATCTGCCCCATTTAAACCAACGTCCAATGGTCAGGCAGAGAGAGCAGTGCAAACCATTAAGCAAGGCTTAAAGAGGGTAAATGAAGGCTCACTGCAGACTCGCCTATCCCGAGTCCTGCTTAGCTACCGCACGAGACCCCACTCACTCACTGGGATCCCACCTGCTGAACTGCTCACGAAAAGAGCACTTAATACAAGGCTCTCGTTAGTTCACCCTGATCTACATGAACCAGGTAGAGAGCAGGCGGCTTCAACAAAGTATATACCATGATTGCGTAAATGTGTCACGTGAGATTGAAATCAATGATCCTGTATTTATAGTAAATTATGGACAAGGTGCCAAGTGGCTTCCCGGCACTGTCGTGGCCAAAGAGGGGAGCAGGGTGTTTCGGGTCAAATTTTCAGATGGACTCATTCACTGGAAACACTTGGACCAAATTAAACTCATTCACAGACTATCCTTAGAAACCACCTTGGACCCTACCTTTTTTGATCCCCCAACATACACACCAGTGGCAGTTGCACCACGGTTGACCACGAAGCAGAACCCATCATCCACAGCAGCCCAGCAGGGCCCAACACAATAGGTAGCCCAGCAAGACCAGCTGCACAGCAGCCCAGCGAGGGCCCAACAAATGATTCAACAACACCAGCTTTCACACCGAGACGATCAACCAGGGCAAGAAGGGCCCCAGATCGACTCACATTGTAAATAGTTACACTATTGACTTTGGGGGGAATGTTGTTATATATGTAAACTTGTATTTACTCTGTACAGCCACCAGAGGGCTCATCAGCTGGAGTTCCAATGGATCCCATAATCCCTTGAGAGCACAGGTATTTAAGGAGGCTTCACAGGTTGGAGAGGCACTCTGGAGACCTGCAATAAAAGACTACGGTCGCACTTTACTTTGAGCTGACAGTGTTCAGTCTGACTCTTTCTCTATACACAACAATTCTCAACCTGGGAAAATGGACTCCCCTGTGTATGGCCCATGGCTTGTAGGATTTCCTCTTTGAGCTCCACTATATTGCCTCGTCCCGCCTCAGAGGCAGCGGACAGGCGTTGGTATAGTGTCCCTTCCAGGGATAATAAAAGTAACTTATGCGTTTCTGCATCGTTACACTGGTTTAAACCCCCCTATCTGTTCGACCTTAGTGAAATAGACTGCGGTGTCCCCTTTGATGCTAAGTTTGTCCAGCTCTTCCGCCATCGTTTGGAGCTGAGGAGTCGTGAACGGGACCACGTAGTCATTTTGGAGTGGGCCTGTGTCACCGTTGGGTATCGGCGGACCATACCTCCGCTGCCGCAATGGACACCTGTGTCCCGGTTGCTCCCTGCCCTCTGGGGGAGCTACTTCTTCCTGTACTGCTATCGACACTTCTGCTGGGGGCCTATCCTCTTCCCGGTCGAACTGAGATCCACCTGGTGCCATTAAGCACACCATGCCTCGAGCCTCAACCAAATCCCTTTGTAGCTTCCTGATCTTTTCCTCGCAGTGATCATGTCTACAATCCTCAAAACCCTTACTCCTAGCTACCCTGTGGGTGGTCTTGCTGTCATTAAACTGGTTTTCCAGCCCTTCCGCTTTCACTGCCAGTCGGGAATTTTCTTCTCAGAGGACTTGCTCGTTGAACTTAGCCTCGGTAACCTGGCACTGTAAATACTCCCCGGCCGTACGGGAAGACTCTTCTTTAGCCCTCCTTTCCTGCTTTTCTAGAGCTAATTCCTCCACCAACTGCCGACCCACTATACCCCGTGTGTCTGATTCCCTTTCAGACTCCTCCAGCTGCCCCTGAAGCCTGTTTACCTGCTTCCTTAACAGCTGAACCTGTTTTTGCAAGCATATGCGCCAAATTGCTTTTTCTTTGGACTTCTTATGCTCCTTTCCCCCATCCACTCAGCTGCCCTATCCTGAGGGCTCTCTGAGTGTAACATCCACTGGTTAATTTTGGTGAACACGCAGGACACGATCCTATCTTTCAAACCTGACTGAACCGTTTCAACCTTAGAGTCAATTGAACTACCCACGCCTTCAGGTCCTTCTACAGTTGCCATTTCTGTAGCGTGTATTTTGTGTTCCGTGTCTCTATGTCTCCCCCTTCTTGGAGAGTTGACCGACGCGTAGCCACGTAGGGAACCCCGTTTCAGATGGTAAAGAAAAGTAAGAAACCCTGAATCCCCAAAGTTCAGCATATTTATACCCCGTATAATGCACAAAACTGGCTGGGACATTCCTGGTTACCATGGTCACAGAGACATGAGTTGGTCTTCCTGGTGACATCTGTCTTGGATTGTTCATCTTGGTTTCTGTAGACGAGCAATTCTTGAAGTGCTAACTGTTTGTTGAGTTTTTGACTGCTCTTTCATTGAAAGAGTCCAGAGGTGTTACTTTTGGCCTGCAAACCTCATTGTCCATTTCGACATCCAGACTCCATGGACAATAGGTGTTTTTCCACAAATCACACAAAGTTCGAAATGAAAAGGCCCCTGCCTTTCATGATGTCAGCGTTGAGATGGTCCCACGGCAACCCAAAAGACAGACAGCTCCTGCTGTACATCAAAGAAACCAAAAATCAGTCCTTTTAAAGTCCAAAAGTCCAAACTCCATTTTGAAATGCAGCTCATGTGTGTTTCCATTTTAAAAGGGTACTGATCCATTTTAAAAGTCCAAAAATCCTTCCGGCACACTAATGTTGGCTCCGGCCAAATCCAACAACAGTTGTAGCAGGACTTCTCTGCTTTTATACTCTACCTCCATGCAATAAAGGCCAACATTCCATTTGCCTTCCTGATTATTTGCATGTATCTGCATACTAACTTTTTGTGTTTCATACTTAAGGATCCCCAGGTCCCTCTGTACTGCAGCACTTTGTAATTTTTCTCCATTTAAATTATAATTTGCTTTTCTATTTTTTTCTGCCAAAGTGAATAACCTCACATTTTCCCACATTATACTCCATCTGCTAAATTTTTGCCCACTCACTTAGCCTGTGTATATCCCTTTGCAGATTTTTTGTGTCCTCCTCACAATTTGCTTTCCCACCCATCTTTGGATCATCAGCAAACTTGGCTACATTACACTTGGTCCCTTCATCCAAGTCATTAATATAGATTGTAAATAGTTCAGGGCCCAGCACCGATCCCTGCGGCACCCCACTAGTTACTGTTTGCCAAAAGGAAAATTACCCATTTATCCCGACTCTCTGATTTCTGTTAGTCAGCCATGCTAATCTTCTTAGGCGGTCCCTCGAATCGAGGATGACTTACTTCCACACCAAAAAAGGATGTGTTCAATGAGTTCACAGATGTTTCAATGAAGGACCTAATATTCCAGGTCCCGAACTGCACGTTGAAGTGTGGAAGATGCCTGTGCGTGGATTTTTTTTAACGTGTGGTGGCTGTTGCACACCAGCCACTACAAGAGCTTGACAGAGCTAGGTCCTGGTCCAGTGGCAAGGGTTAACCAGGACGACTGGAGACCAGCTCCGCTGCATAGACCTAGTGCGCGCACATATCGCAGTGTGGGCTGGCCCATGCTGCCCCTGGGCCCTCGGCTCCTCTGGGCCCTGAACACATGCCTCCCCCTGGGCCCCGAGCACATCGCACTGCAATCTCTCGCCGCCCCTGCGCCCCGACCTCACCGCTCCGGCTGTACCTTTCTCACGTTTTCAGAATTCTCGCTCTACCTGGACCCCTCCCTCTGGACTGTTACCCTCTCTAGACACCTTCATTGCAAACTGCCGACAGGACATCACCCATCTCAATTTGTCTGCTCCCCTCACTCACTCCAACCTACCTCCCTCTGAACTTGCAGCACTCTGCTCTCAGATCCAACCCCAATCTTGTCATCAAACCTGCTGACAAGGGTGATGCTGTTGTTGTTTAGCGAACCAACCGCTACCTTGCAGAAGCTGATCGGCAACTCTCTAACACCTCCTCCTACCTCCCCCTGGACCATGACCCCACTACTGAACATCAAGCCATCATTTCCCAGACTGTCACTGACCTCATCTCCTCTGGAGAACTTCTCTCCACAGCCACCAACCTCATAGTTCTCCAACCCCACACAGCCTGCTTCTACCTCCTTCCCAAGATTCACAAACAGGACTGCCCCAATAGACCCATCGTTTCAACCTGTTCTTGCCCCATAGAACTTATTTCTTCCTATCTCGACACTATTTTTTTTCCCCTTTTCCACTCTCTTCCCACCTACATCCACAACTCCTCCAACTTTAACAGTTTCCAGTTTCCTGCCCCACCCGTCTCCTTTTCACCATGGACGTCCAATCCCTCTACATTTCCATCCCCCACCAGGATGGCCTGAGGGCGCTCTGCTTCTTCCACGAGCAGAGGCCCAACCAGTTCCCATCCACCACCACCCTCCTCTGCCTGGCTGAACTTGTTCTCACATTGAACAATTTCTCCTTTAACTCCACTCACTTCCTCCAAATTAAAGGTGTTGCTATGGGAATCCGCATGGGTCCTAGCTATGCCTGCCTTTTCATGGGATATGTGGAACATTCTTTGTTCCAGTCTTACTCGGATCCCCTCCCTCACCTCTTTTTCTGGTACACTGATGCCATTATTAGTATTAATGCCATTTCCTGCTCTCGCCCTGAACTTGAAAATTTCTTTCACTTTGCATCCAATTTCCATCCTTCCCTCACTTTCACATGGTCCATCGCCAACTCTTCCCTTCCCTTCCTCGACTTCTCCGTCTCCATCTCTGGGGATAGGCTTTCGACCAGTATCCACTATAAGCCCACTGACCCCCACAACTACCTGAACTACACTTCCTCCCATCCTGTAAGGACTCCATTCCATTCTCCCAGTTTCTCTGTCTCTGTCGCATCTGCTCTGACGACGCCACCTTTCACACTAGTACCTCTGACATGTCTTCCTTTTTCCTCAACCGAGGATTCCCCTCTGCTGTGGTTAACATGGCCCTTGACCATGTCCATTCTATTTCCCACACCTCTGCTCTCACCCCTTACCCTCCCCCTTAGAACCACGACAGGGTTCCCCTTGTCCTCACCTTTCACCCCACCAGCCTCCATGTTCAAGGATCATCCTCTGCCATTTCTGCCACCTCCAGCGTGATTCTACCACCAGTCACCTCTTCCCCTCCACTCCCCTCTCAGCATTCCGAAGGGACCGCACCCTCCGCGACACATTGAGCCATTCCGCAGTCACCCCCAGCACCCCCTCCCCTTCCCACGGCACCTTCCCATGCAAGCGCAGGAGATGCAACACCTGCCCTTTTACCTCCTCCCTTCCCACTATCCAGGGTCTCAAATACTCCTTCCAGATGAAACAGCGATTTACTTGTATTACTTTCAATTTAGTACATTGTATTCACTGCTCACGATGTGGTCTCCTTTACATTGGGGAGACCAAGAGTAGATTGGGTGACCACTTTGCTGAACAGCTCCGTTCAGTCCATAAGTGTGGCCCTGAGCTTCCGGTCGCCTGTCACTTTAATTCTCCACTCCACTCCCACTCTGATATCTCCGTCCTCGGACTCCTCCACTGTTCCAATGAAGCTCAATGTAAGCTCGAGGAACAGCGCCTCATCTTTCATTTAGGCACATTACAGCCTTCTGGACTCAACATCGAGTTCAACAATTTCAGACCATAACCTCTCGCCACCTTTGGCTCCCTTTCCCACATCCGCGCGCCCCCCCCCCGCCACCCCCATCTTATGTGTTTTTTTCTCTCTCTTTTTTTTCTCTTTGTCTCTAATGGCAGCTGGTCATTATTCCGCCATTCAAACCCTATCCAGATTAACCTTTTTCTAACTTCTGTCATTACCATTTCAATTTGTCCCATCATCCCTTTTGTCTCTCTAATCTCGCCCGCCTTCCAGCCTATCACAGACCTTCCCTTTTGTTTTTTCTTCCCCTCCCCCTTTCAGTGCTTAAGAATGTGCTCTTATTTCAGATTCCAGCATCAGCAGTATTTTGCTTTCGAATAAATTTGAGTATGTCTTCAATTAAACTAAATAAAAAGCTATCAATTTAACTTTTTTACTTAAGGAAACATGTCAAGCTGATGAAAGAGACAGAGAAAGACAATGCCCTATTGCTGTGTGCCAGAAAAAAGCTCATGCTGTGGTCAGTCGCAGGCCAATTTCACAAAGGGCCCTGAAACAGACGTTAGGTAATTGGATTTGGGTTTGCATATACAATGGAACGCCAGTTTCAGACTCACACCCTGGACCACAACTGAGTAGCCCGATCCAAAATGGCGGGCAGCATGCTTCTGGCATGGAATGAGAGCGCATGTGCCACTTGTCACATTAGACCCTTAGGTGCCCATTCTACAACTGTAAAACGGGTGCAGCAGAATCTAATTTCTATGCCTTTGAGACCAATGTTCCCTCTAATCTTTTTTTTACTGAGCGGGCCGTGAACTCCTATGAGGCGATCTTTTTTGTCCATGGGCAAACTTTACAACAATAACAACAACAACTTTTACAACAACAACTTTTGTAACGACAGCAGCAGCAACCACTTAAAAGCATTCATATAGTAATCCATGTTGCCACCCCACCATCTCAAATCATGAGATAATCAGACAAGGTTCTATACAATATGCTGGAAATCTCAGCGAGTCAGGCAGCATCTGTGGTGAGAAACAGAGTTAACGTTTCTAGTTGATGATCCTTCGTCAGACATTGACCTGAAACGTTAACTCTGTTTCTCACCACAGAATGCTGCCTGACCCGCTGAGATTTCCAGCATTTTCTGTTTTTATTTCAGATTCCAGCATTTGCGGTAGTTTGCTTTTGTATTAAGGTTCTATACAATGTTAACATAACTTCTCTACTTTTAAAATCTGTTCCTTTAGAAATTTATTTGCATTTTTATGGGTTTTTTTTAACCTGCATTGCTACTTTTAATGATGTGTGAATCTATACCCCTAGATCCCTTTGCAACTCTGCTCCATTTAGACTCTTGGGTAAAATTGGCTCATTTTATAGCCCTGTTAGCACCTCCGGGTGGCACTAACGGGGCACATGACAGTTTTTGTCTGGGGGTGGGGCGCACTACCACCTCCTGGGAAATTGCCCAGGAGTTTGTGGAGACACTGCCATGGCAGCATTGCGCTACAGCTCACAGTCGTGCGCAGCAACACCTCACCGTCTTGCGCCGACACCTTACCGCCCCATGGGGGAAATTGCCCTGTAGGCCGTGAGGCTAGCACGAGCGGATGCCAACGCCAGCTTCGTGGGTCGCGAAGTTGTCCATCATCCGCACTTGGGGTGGTACTTAAAGGGAGGCGCCAGCGCCTTGGGCTGCCATTTATTTTGTTGCCCGTCTTTCGGGTCAGCTCAACGATGGCGGCCCTAGCATTGTCCATGCTGCCATAGTGTTGCCTGACACACTGTCTTGGATGCCGGGCAGCTGGCCAGGTCACATGCTGCCCTGGTGGCCTAGTGGAGGCCATCAGAGGCTGTGCAGAGTGCACAGTGGCATTCCCCTTTGGGAGAGATTGCGTTCCACTTCCTTTCAGGGGCGGTAAGGGCAATTCCGCGGTGGGGGCAGGACCTCTGTGCCGGGCGCTAAAAGTGTCAGCTCCAGAAGGTTACCACACCTAATTTTGCCCCATTTTCCAAGGAGTAGGTGGCCTCCTTAATCCTCCTACCAAAATTCACCACCTCACACTTATCTACATTGAAATTCATTTGTCATTTACTTACCCATTCTGCAAGTTTATTTATGGTAGAATTTATTAACATAGATACATAGACAATAGATGCTGGAGTAGGCCATTCGGCCCTTCGAGCTGATCAACCATGATCAGCATATAATCAAGGCTGATCATGCAACTTCAGTATCCCATTCCTGCTTTCTTTCCATACTCCTTGATCCCTTTAGCCGCAAGGACCACATCTAACTCCCTTTTAAATATATCTAACGAACTGGCCTCAACAACTTTCTGTGGTAGAGAATTCCACAGGTTCACAATTCTCTGAGTGAAGAAGTTGCTCCTCATCTCGGTTCTAAATGGGTTACCCCTTATCCTTAGACTGTGACCCCTGGATCTGGACTTCCCCAACTTCGGGAACATTCTTCCTGCATCTAACCTGTCCAATCCCGTCAGAATTTTATATGTTTCTATGAGATCTCCTCTCATTCTTCTAAATTCCAGTGAATATAAGCCTAGTCGATCCAGTCTTTCTTCATATGTCAGTCCTGCCACCCCAGGAATCAGTCTGGTGAACCTTCGCTGCACTCCCTCAATAGCAAGAATGTCCTTCCTCAGATTAGGAGATCAAAACGGTACACAATATTCAAGGTGTGGCCTCACCAAGGCCCTGTACAACTGCAGTAAAACCTCCCTGCTCCTATACTCAATTCCTCTCGCTATGAAGGCCAACATGCCATTTGCCTTCTTTACCGCCTGCTGTACCTACATGCCAACTTTCAATGACTAATGTACCATGACACCCAGGTCTTGTTGCACCTCCCCTTTTCCTAATCTGTCACTGTTCCGATAATATTCTGCCTTCCTGTTTTTTCCACCAAAGTGGATAACCTCACATTTATCTATATTATACCGCATCTGCCATGCATTTGCCCAATCACCTAACCTGTCCAAATCACCCTGTAGCCTCTTAGCATTCTCTTCACAGCTCACACTGCCACCCAGCTTAGTGTCATCTGCAAACTTGGAGATATTACATTCAATTCCTTCGTCTAAATCATTAATGTATATTGTAAATAGCTGGGGTCCCTTCACTGAACCTTGCGGCACCCCACTAGTCACTGCCTGCCATTCTGAAAAAGACCCGTTTATTCCTACTCTTTGCTTCCTGTCTGCCAACCAGTTCTCTATCCATGTCAATACATTACCCCCAATACCTTGTGCTTTAATTTTGCACACTAATCTCTTGTGTGGGACTTTTTAGTTTGTCATGTACAAACTCTACTTGTCAGAAATGACTGGAATATAAAAGAACTACATAATAATGCATTAACACTACTCAGTTACACGATTATGAATCGACAAACAATCCAAAGTCCACGGTGAGCTGAAAGATGCATATCTATTTTTGTAATTAGTATTATACCAATGGTTGCACAAGCAACAGAAGCAGCGGCTTTCCTATGGCGCTGACGTGCTGTATGTCCAAATAATTAATTAGAATATTAAACACAATGCAACCAACAAATATAAAGGTTTGTAAATCTTTAGTTCGTAGTATTAAAAAGAACTGAACAAAAACGGTTATCCGTACTGTCAACTTCAATCTCTTCCATTCAGAAACGTTGGGCTAGAAATTCGGTCCATGTATGCGTCCCCACAGGGGCGCTAATGGAGCGTAAATGTCTTACTTCCCGAGCGCGGCGCTGTCAATGACACCCGCCATATTGGGCAGGAGTTTCGCGATGGCACTACAGCGTTGCGCTCCAATCTCCTGCATCCGGAGATGGGGATGCTGCGATCACTCAGCCCAGAACTCAGCTTGATCGAGCGGCACCCCGCTCCATGGTGGCCAGGTAGGTGCTTATTCATTTGTAGAGTCGGCAGCGTGGGAAACTTCCCTTTAAGTGATTTAGTGTTCCACTTTCTTCCGGGAACGCTATCGGCAGTAACCAAATTTTGGAGAGCGGCGAGATTTCAATGCCTCGCGACTCCCACTGTTACGCCCCCCCAAATGGGGCGATACCAAATTTATCTCCCGTTGTGTTCTTGAACCAGCACCCCCAGCACGAGCAGGTGTATAATGGGTGGGTGTATAACAGGCAGTATATAACCTTAACCCTAACCTCCCCCTATGTAACGTGTCAGAAATCCAGCACTTATTCATAAGTGCAGAAAAGCACATACACACTTTGCGTCACGGAATTAAAAACAAAAAGCAGGTAAAGCTATGATTTAACAGAAATAAACATTCATCTTTCTTTCTGGACAGGAAAACCAATCAGGCTGACTTGGAAATGTTTATTAATATGGTAATGTAAAGATCTTAATTTACAAATTATGCTTCTAATGTTTTTATCTCAAACATTCTCCACAATACTGATTCTGCTTTTATCACAAAAAGTGTTGAATTATTTTAGGTACTTCGCAATTAACTAGTGGGAAACAAACTTCATTGTACTCTCAATTTTTAATCTCCTATTTCAAACATTTATAGCAAATCGAAATTGTACATTATTGGTTTAATCAAGTATTTTCTATGTCTTTCTCAATAAATAAATAGTAATTTCTTCTAAAGTAGCTTCCTGCAATTTTTATACATCATTAAATAACTTGTTTCTATTAACACTCCGCTGAACATTTAAGAAGAAATCTATATTTACATTATTCCTGGGACTTGTTAGGACTATAGAACAACAGACAAAATAAAAAGGTTTGTGTTTTTCCCCTTTTTTGGTTCTCTTCCTAAATGGTTTAATGATATATTTTTAAAATTTCAATAAAAAGTAATATGTAACACCTACAAATCCTCCCTCCCCTTCCTTAGCAGCATGGCTGCATGTTTGTGTAAAGCTACTCACTTCACTTGACGATTCAAAATCAAATATTGAGAAATTTCAATTTTAAAACATTTTAAGCATTTCAGAGTCTCTTTAGTTTAGTTTGGAAAATTGAATTTTGCTTGTTTCTTCCAAAATCATATTCAAAACTTTGGGGGGAAAAAAGTGTTTTTAACACTCAGTTTTTGTGAAAAATTTATTAAAAATCTTTAAATTCTTTTACGTCTAGTTGCAACTTTGACAGAAGAAGTTGCTCCAAGTTTCTCTTTCCCTCTTCAACGCTGTCCTTAAACATAAACAAAAATAATAATAAAATAAACACTAATTCCAAATGGAGCTCAAATAAGAAAGTGAATGTGGTTAAACTCTCCAGTCCTAAGAAGTCGGTGAGGTTATCTATCCCCAGCTTTGGCGATGAGTTGGGAGCAGTTTTGGAAACGTTATTTTCTCTTTTTCTGCTGCTGTTCCCTCCGTCTCTCACAGACTCTGAGGCACAAACGGGGACACAAACTTTTTCCCCTCACTCACAATATGGTTTAAATAACCCTGATAAACTATTTAAAAAAGGGGGCAACATCTTAGAAAATTTTATATCACTTTCCCATTTTTTTTATGGCTTTAAACAATTTTCCAAATTTTTAATTTTTTTCCCTCATATTTTTGTTTCACTAGGGGCCTAAAAATTGTTTGCAATAGCCTCTTTCCAGCGGCCATTGTACATGTGCTGTGCCTTCACCTGTGTTGTTCCAAAGTGCAGCCGCCGTTCAGTCCCCGGGAACGGACTACACGCGACTCCAGTGAAAAATGTTACTGACAGAATCCCAAGACAATGCTCGCTGGGTTACAGGGCTCTGTATCTTAGCAAATGCTGTTCCAAATCGAATCAGCTCTGAGGTCACAAATGATTCTCTGTGAGGCTTTCCAGGCCAGGCCTAGAAATTACCCTATGCCTATTTGCGCTAACCATAAGACTTACGTGGGCAATTATTGGTCAGTGGCTGGACAAATAGCCTACCTCTGCACTCGTGATTGCTTTTTCATGGCACAATAACACGAGGGCACCATGGTACAGTGGGCTTGTTGGATCAATCCAACACTGTTCACCTCCAGAACCTGAGCCACTCATACCCAGCACTGGATGATGTAATCTAGTTTCAAGTGTATGAACTTTAAAACATCTTAGCTTCCCAGATAGGCTTAAATAGTTGGGTGCATATATTTTAAAGAAATGCAGACTCATGGGCAATTTGATCAATAAAATAATGACAGGACGAGAATGGGTCCACACTGATTAATTAGATTGGTTGGGAAGGACCAGGGGTTATGTTAGACGGTTCTTCTTTTCCCAGAGAATAGTAGATCTCTGGAACAAGTTGCCTGCTTGTGCTGTGAGTGCTCATTTGCGGTACACCTTCAAAAGACATCTGGACTGCTTCCTGGCAAGGACAGAGATCAGTTCATACCAAGTAACGTAAGTCATGACCAATGTGGTCTCCTACTCTAGTTTCAATAGCCTTGGGGGCGGGGGGGAGGGAGCTAGAGATGGATTTTCCAGATTTTTTATTCCCTAATTGCCCTTGAATTTTTATTCGGGTTTTAAGCTCGCCCAGGAGATTATATGGATCTGCAAGGGTAGGGAACGGTATAATCGTAGAGCATAAGGCATCACTGTTGGACTATTGCACTGTTGGAGATGCCATCATTTGCATGGGACATTAAACTGAGGTCCTGTCTGCTCTCTCAAGTGGATGTAAAAGATCCCATGGCATTATTTCGAAGAAGGGCAGGGTGTGATATCTTCTGTATGCCCTCACAACACACATGCTCTAAGATGGCTGATAATTTCAGGAACCTGTCAAGTGACCTGTTCCCTCTTTATTGTTGTAAACAGCAATGGTTGCATTACCACAGTAGTCCACTGGGTGGAGCTATTTATATTACACTTTTCCCTCCTTAAGGAAGAAGTAATTATAATAAACAATCATCATACATAACTTGCATGGTTATACATAAAAAAGGATATGGGGTTCTTTTGCCATATTTATAAATCAAGCTTAACCACTTGTTTTCTGTTTCGAAGAGAATACCTTTGCTCTCAAACAGATCCATCCAAACATGGTGTCGAACTTAGACTCATTCTAGGCTGAACCTGAGGAAAGTTTTCCTCCAAGGAATGCTCTTGATTTACTTTTGAACTGTCTACAACTTCGGACTGTTTGTCTGCCTGACTCGGACTCAGACTTAAATTCTGACTTTATCTTGGACTTGTTTCCAGTACATTTGATGTAGAATATGCTGCTGGTACTCTACTTGTATCAAAACTATCCGATGAGTCAGAAATAATCGAATCATTCCAACTTTCAACTCCTTCCACATCTGTAGGTAAAATATGCTCAATGTGAACAAACCTATCAATGATCAAACATCTTGGCCAAATATGTGAGAGGACCACATATCTTCACCACTCTTCCTGGTAACCACTTTAACCATTTATGGTGATTGTTCTTCACTCTTGCCTTCTGATTTAATTTCACACTTCTCTCTTTTACTCTACCTCTATCATGATTCTCTTTCTGTCTAAATTGTTTCTCTTCTATGGACTATGCTAAGTTTGGTTTTAACAATGAGAATCTGGTTCATGGCTGTCGTTTGAGAAACAACTCTGCTGGTGTTTTATGAGGAATATTACGATACGTAATTAGAAAATTAGCCAATTTGTGGTCCAATGACAATTGTCGGTTCTTTGGATTTGGATCCAAAATCTGTTTGATGAGGGCACGTTTTACAATTTGTACTGTGCGCTCTGCTGCACCATTTGAAGCAGGGTGGTATGGTGGAACCTTGGTATGTTTCATATAATTTTTGCTTGTGAACTGTGCAAATTCTTCTGAACAAAATTATGGTCCATTATCAGACACAATTTCATCTGGGAGGCCATATGAAGGAAATAAATCTTCGCAAAATGTCTCGGGCTAGACTTTCCTATGAGCCCCTCAACACCCGATTGCCCGCTCAGAAAAACCGTTAACGTTTGGTGAGTAACGCTGGCGAGAATTTCCACTTTTATGTCAAAACTAATTAAAACTAATCGCCCAGCGAGAAAATGGACATTGCACCTTTATTCTCGGTGGTTTTCTCAGGTTTAAGGGGAAACTAAGTAAAATGGGCGGTTCTTACCAGAATGGAAGGTAAGTATATGGGGCCCAAATTTTCCCAAGAGTTGCCCAGTTTTTTTTGGAGTAAGTAGCTTTTTTTGGAGTAACTTAAAAATCGCAAATTTCCCCATTTAACTTGCTCCAATATAAGTCCGTGAGTTTGTTTATTTTTTAGTTTAGTTTGTTCTCTCCAAAAGGGGGCGTGACAAGCCACTTACAACTCTTCTGGCCATAGAAGCAAATTTGGCCAGCTGAAAGTTACTCCAAACTAACTTAGGCCTGTGTATGTGGCCACTTTTAAATGCACAGAAAAACCTTACCTACATTTGAGAAATCAGTGCAGGTAGCAAGAGATAGCAGGGGGTGGGGGGGTGGGGGGAAGGTGAGTTAGAGAATTCCAAAGTTCTAAAGACCTTCACAACATCAGCACGACATTACAACATCTTCAGCACAACAGCTGCACAACATCACCACAAATAAAGGAAAGATAAATCAGCTTCAGAAAATAGAGCAGTCCTACCTTGACTGCAGAACGCACAGGCAAGCCCTCCCACCAGGGTTTGGGGTGGCAGGCATGCATGACTGTAGGGGTTGTAAAGTCCTGTCCCCTCAGTACAGATTCACACGAGGCATGTAGTGAAGTCAAGGTCACTCTGGACCTGCACCTTTATTTCACAGCTCTGGAATGCTGCACTTGCCTGAGACCTGTCCTTATATACCTGTCTCTTGCAAGTGCACCCCTGGTGGTAAGGTATGCTGGTGGTTACAGGTCATAATCTTATTACAGTCATGTATAGCATGTTAGGATACAGTTATATATAATAATGTAAGATACATGACATCCCCCAAGGTCTTATTGTCTTTATAGGTTCAGTCTCTCAGCTGGTCTACGCTCACGCATGGAGCGTCTGAGTTGTGGTTCAGTTGTTTGCCTTGGTGTCTGTTTTTCTTTGGGTGTGGTTGCTGGTATCTCGCCTGGGCTGTCTGTTTCAATTGGTGTGATTGTTGTTGACTCGCCTGGGCTGTCTGTTGGGATTGCGCTTTCCTCAGGTTGTTCCCTCTGTCTGGCCACCAGATATGGTGCGAGTTCCACATTGTAATCTGCCTCTGGCTCCGCAGTGTTGTTGGTAAATCTGCTTTTGACTTGGTCTACATGCCTCCGGCAGGGTTTGCCATTGTCCATTTGTACTACTAGTAGCCTGTTTCCTTCCTTGCCCGTTACTGTCCCTGCAAGCCATTTGGGACCTCTGCCATTGTTTAGTACAGACACTTTGTCCCCTATCTCATTCCATCTCCCCCTCGAATTTCTGTCATGGTACTCAGTCAGCTTACGGCGCTTTGCCTCAATGATTTTGTGCATGTCTGGGAGGATTAATGAGAGCCTTGTTTTTAAAGTCCTTTTCATCAACAGTTGCGCGGGGGGGAGACCCCAGTCAGTGAGTGCGGACGAGATCTGTATGCCAGCAGCAGTCGCGACAGGCGACCCTGCAGCGTGGGACCTTGGATTTTAAGCATGCTTTGTTTAATGATTTGCACTGCTCTCTCTGCCTGGCCGTTGTAGGCCGGCTTGAACGCTGCCGTCTTGACATGATTTATGCCGTGGTCAATTATAAAGTCTTGGAATTCTGTGCTGGTGAAGCACGGACCATTGTCACTGACCAATATGTCAGGGATTCCGTGCGTTGCAAACATGGTTGCAAGACTCTCCACAGTGGTGGAGGTTGTGCTCGAGTTTAAAATGGTGCATTCGATCCACTTTGAAAATGCATCTACAACTACGAGGAACATTTTGCCCATGAATGGGCCCGCATAGTCTATGTCCACCCGCGACCTCGGTTTGGTAGGGCAGGGCCAGGGGCTCAGTGGAGCCTCCCTGGGGGCATTGATGGGTTGGGCACAAATGCTGCATCTTCGGACGCAGAGCTCCAAGTCCGCGTCAATATCAGGCCACTAGACGTGGAATCTGGCTATGGCCTCCATGAGAACAATCCCTGGGTGCTCATGGTGGAGCTCCCGGACAAATGCCTCTCTGCCTTGCAGAGGCATGACTACTCGGCTGCCCCACATCAGGCAGTCTGCTTGTAGTGATAGCTCATGCATGCGCCTGTGAAAGGGTTTTAATTCCTCGGGGCAGGCATCGTGACCCTCTGTCCAGTCACCGGTTAGGACACATCTTTTTACTAAGGATAACGTGGGGTCGCTGGCTGTCCAGGCTCTGATTTGGCGAGCCGTCATGGGCGAACCTGTGGACTCAAAGGCATTGATTGCCATGACTATCTCACAGTCCTGTTCGTCAGACCCTTCCGTGGTCGCCGGGTTAGCCTGCTGAGCGCGTCGGCACAGTTGTCTGTGCCTGGTCTGTGCCTTATGGTATAGTCGTAGGACGCCAGCATGAGTGCCCACCGTTGAATTCGCGCCGAGGCATTGCCGTTTATTGCCTTGCTCTCAGATAGGAGGGTCGTGAGGGGCTTGCGGTCCGTTTCTAACGCGAACTTGGCCCCAAAAAGGTATTGGTGCATCTTTTTGACACCGTACACGCAGGCGAGTGCCTCCTTCTCTACCATTCCGTACCCGCGCTCCGCCCGCGAAAGTGACCTGGAGGCATAAGCTATGGGTTGTAATTTGCCCGCACTATTGACATGTTGCAAAACGCACCGACCGCATACGCTGACGCATCGCATGTGAGAACTCGCTTTTTACCTGGGTCAAAGAAAGTCAAAACACTGTTGGAACACAGAAGGTTGTGTGCCTTATTGAAGGTGCGTTCCTGGGCGTCCCCCCAAAACCAATCACACCCGTTTCTGAGTAGCACATGGAGAGGCTCCAGCAGCGTGCTTAAGTTCTGCATAAAGTTCTCAAAGTAATTGAGTAGCCCGAGAAAGGCACGCATTTCTGAGACATTCCGGGGCCTGGGTGCCAGGTGAATTGCTTCTGTTTTGGACTCGGTTGGGCGGATTCCATCAGCGGCAATCCTTCTGCCCAAAAATTCAACCTCGGGTGCGAGAAACAGGCACTTGGATTTCTTGACTCGTAGGCCTACCCGATCCAATCGCTTTAGTACTTCCTCCAAATTACGGAGATGGGAGTCGGTGTCCCTGCCCATAAGTATGTCGTCTTGAAATACAACTGTCCCCGGGATGGACTTGAGCAGACTCTCCATGTTGCGCTGGAATATGGCAGCTGCCGACCTGATGCTGAATGGGCATGGATTGTACAAGAAAAGGCCTCGATATGTGTTGATGGTGGTGAGTAGCTTGGATTCCTCGGTCAATTCTTGCGTCATATACGCAGATGTGAGGTCTAATTTTGAGAAAAGTTTATCTCCAGCCAATGTGGCAAATAATTCCTCCGCTCTGGGCAGCGGGTACTGGTCCTGTAGGGAGACTCTGTTTATGGTAGATTTGTAGTCCCCACAGATTCATACGGATCCATCAGGCTTCATGACTGGGACGATGGGACTTGCCCAGTCGCTAAATTCCACAGGTGATATAATGCCTTCCCGCAGAAGCCTGTTTAGTTCGTGTTCAATCTTTTCCCTCATCACATAGGGTACAGCTCTGGCCTTGTGATGGACTGGTCTAGCATCCTGTGTGATGTAGATTTTGACTTTGGCCCATTTGAAAGTGCCCACACCTGGCTGAAAGAGATATTCAAATCACTTTATAACTGTTGAGCAGGAGGTCCGCTCCTCTAATGACATGGCATGGACATCATCCCATTTCCAGTTTAGTTTTGCCAGCCAGCTTCTCCCCAGCAGTGCTGGGGGATCTCCGGGGACAATCCACAGGGGAAGTCGGTTCACTGTCCCTTTGTGTGTGACAGAGAGCATGGCGCTGCCGAGGACTGGTACGATTTCGTTGGTATAGGTCCTTAGTTTGGTGTCGACCCTTGTGAGTTTTGGTCTGTCTCTTTTATGCGGCCATAGTTGTTCAAATTGTTGAGCGCCCATGAGAGATTGACTTGCTCCCGTGTCCAGCTCCATGTTGACAGATATCCCATTGAGTAGGACCCTCATCATTATAGGAGGCATCCTGTTGTAGGAGCAGCGGCCATTGATCGTGTTGACCCGCTGTACATCGGTATCCCGGGTACTGTCCCCACCATCTTCTGGTCCGCTCTCCGACCCATCCGATTCATATACCAGCCGAGCTGCCGTTTTTTTGCACATGCGGGCCAAATGCCCTGTATATTCACAATTTCTGCAAACAGCCTGCTGAAATCGACATCCCCTTGACGAGTGCCCACCCCCACACCTCCAGCACAGATCTGTTCCATTGTTCAAAGTGTTCCCAAAAAATGAGCTGCGTCTGGCTGATCTCTCTTGAGCTTCTCTCAGTTTGTAGTTCTCGCATTGTGGGTTGATGAGGTGTGAACGGCCGTTCCTGTGGCCCTTGATGGCTTCTGCCTGCTGTCGAGAGCCTGTTCTCCCAGTTTTGTCTGTGTGTGGGGGTAGCAGCTGGTTTAGTGCTGTGAACTTCTTGTTCCGATATTTCGTTAGTTGTCGTACCTGCATTGTAAATCAACCTCGTTTCTTCTTCCCTACCAAGAATGTCTGTGCAACCAGTGCTGCTGCCTTTAAGGTCAGGTTCTTGGTCTCTATGAGCTTTCGGAATATGCCTGCGTGGTCTATTCCTTCAATGAAAAAGTCTCTCAGCATTTCTCTCCTCAGTTCATCGGAGAACTCACATAAACTAGCCAACCTCCAAAGTTCCGCCACAAAGTCGGGTATGCTCTGACCCACACAGCGTCTGTAGTTGTAGAACCTGTGTCTGGCCATGTGTCGGCTGCTTGCTGGCTTCAGGTGGTCTCTTACCAGTGTGCTCAATTCTTCAAACGACTTGCTTGCTGGTTTCTCGGGTGCCAACAGATCCTTCATTAAAGCGTATGTTTTCGAGCCACAGATAGTCAAGAGATGGGCTCTTCTCTTGTCTGCCTTATCGTCACCTAACCAGTCTTTGGTTACAAAGCTTTGCTGGAGCCTTTCTATAAAGTCCTCCCAATTGTCTCCCGCATTGTACTTTTCATCTGATCCGTTGTTCGCCATTCTGTGGATTCTGTAATCCCGTAACTCGTCGCCACTGTAAAGTCCTGTCCCCTCAGTACAGATTCACACGAGGCATGTAGTGAAGTCAATGTCACTCTGGACCTGCACCTTTATTTCACAGCTCTGGAATGCTGCACTTTCCTGAGACCTATCCTTATATACCTGTCTCTTGCAAGTGCACCCCTGGTGGTAAGGTATGCTGGTGGTTACAGGTCATATCTTATTACAGTCATGTATAGCATGTTAGGATACAGTTATATATAATAATGTAAGGTACATGACAGGGGTAGGGATTTTTACTTTTCACAGTTGACCCTCAGTGTTACGTGGTCCTAATGGAGGATGATTCAGTTTTGATGCAAAATATCTTTTATTGTAAATTTTACAGTGCACTTCAATGATACCAACTACAACAACAACAGCCACAACAAGAAAGAAAGTCTGCACCCATCCCTCACCCACATCTCGGAGAAAGTGCACTTTCTTACAGGGTCGGTGATGGTGGTGGGGTCGGGGGGCAGTTGGGTGCCCGGCTTGGGTCTGACCGATAGCTGGTGCGTGGAGTGAGGTGGGAGTGGCATTTGAGTGTCCGGCCTTTGTGCACTTATTGCAGTCATCTGCCATCGTCTGCACACCCTCTGAAATGCCCACCCTGACTTCCCGTCTTCGTGCAGAGATCTCACCCGATAGTTTGGCGACCTCATCACGCACCCCACTGATGACCGCCATGAGTGATCCTGTGAGGGCATTGGTCTCCTCACCCAATGAAAAAACCTGATTAACTTCTGCTGAGGTCTGCCTCTTAGGAGAGACTGGTCGGCTTCTCCTTCCCCTCGCCGTGGGTCTGTCTAGTGGCACCCCTCCAGTGCGAGGCGCAGGCTGGGACAGTGGGGCACTGGGTGTCCCAAGATGCATTTCCCGACTGTCACTCGGACCCGCAACCTCGGAAGGTGTGAACCCATGGAAGGTTGCCGAGGAGCTAATGGAGGGTTCTGGCTGTGTGATGCCCTGTGATATGTCCTGATCGATATCACGGTCAGCATTCTCCTGAGCACACATTTCCATGGACCCCTGCTCCCCCCACCTGCCTTTGTCTGGAGCGCACGCATCTGGATCCTTAGGATCTTGAGGAGTGTCGTCTTCTTCTGCAAAAGACAACACAACAGTCAAATGGTTAGCAGCACAGGAGGGGGCAGGATGGGTGGCATGAGTAGTCTCACGCGTAGCAGGCCAGTCAGCAGGTTGATTTGAAGGGCCACTATGCATTTTAATGACTCACCCTCATCCTCACGTGTGGGTCCAGCTTGTGCAGAGCTTATTCTTTTTCTGCCAGTGTGAGTCAGCAAAGCAGCAACCCTCTGTTACAGTGGTGTCAGTTGGTGCAGATTTGGCGGACCTCCTCCTGTTCGAGTTCTCTCCCTCTTGTTGTGGGCCAATTTCTTCTGCAAAGATGAAAATATTAATTGTCAGACATGCTGCTCTTCTGATGGGTGGGACACATACAGATGCTCACATTTTCCACTGCAATTCAATTTAAAGATGAAGATATTACTTACACTCACTACTTGACCAATGTCCTGCCATTTCCTCTTGCACTGGCTTCCAGAACTTGCGGTGTTGACCCCAGCAGAGAATTCTTCGGCAACGAGGTTCCATCTTTTTCTCATTTCCTTGGGGGAGATCTTTGACGGACCGCTCTTGCTGATATCCAGCTCCAACCATTTCTCCTCAATAACAGTCACTAATTTCTCCACTTCCTCATGGAGGAAATTGTTGGTTCATCTTGCACGCTCTTGCGCCATTCGTCTATTGGACTCAAACACAGGTAATGTTCAAATATCACACTTACACCTCTCTTACACCTATCCAGCACTCCTTTCCACTCCCTCAGCCACACAAAAATCAATATTCAGACTTCACCTTTATATATGCTCCATAACCACTTATTCTGAGGACGCTTTCCCTTTAAATGGCCGATTGCCAAGTTTCCTGCACATGCGCGCATACTGAACCACCCATTGCGCATGCGCACACGCTCAAACGGTCACGCATGCCCCTATCGGTACTGCATGACACGCCGGGCCCAAGCCCTGCCCCATTGCCGGCCGCGCTGAGCCAGCGCGGCCGAAGTTCCGCCACCCCCCCAGAATCTGCTGCGCGATGCCGATGGATCCGGATGACAAGGGAGCAGCCAAGTTCAGATGTAGAATTTTGGCGCTTTTTTTCCTCCAGGAAGTTGGCGCATCACATCGAAATACGTCGCTCGAACCGGCTGGGGAAATTTGGGGCCATGAAATTTAGTCCGAGGCTGTGGTTGGGTCGAGGGAGGTGGGGAGACTTTAAAAAAAAATTTCAATAAAAGAATTAAAACGTAAAAAGCATTCCCAAGGCACTTTTACACCTAATCGCCATTTTAAAATTAAAAAAAAATAAAATCCTTTAAGTTACCTTTCTTTGCAGAGTACTCACCTACCGCTCTGTTGAAACAGCTTTTACAGGGCGGTTCCCTCGGCGATCTGGACGGGCTTCCATTGAGGCCAAACTTGCGCCCTGCCGATTTTTTCGGTGTTGCATGTCGGCGGTTTGGTCCCGGCGGGCGTTTTCAGATTTGGGCGATACCACTAAAAAACTAAGGGGGAAACTTTTGCCGGGCAGAAAAACAGCTGTACCGCCGAGAAAATCGCGAGAACCCACCAAAAATCATAGGAAAGTATAGCCTCTAATGTTTTACTTGTTGTTATTTTCCGCATTGGAAGCACCTCTACCCACTTCATATGGCTATCAATCACAATGAACAATTGCTGTCCTAGCTCAGCAAAATCGATATGTAACCATTGCCACACCCTGGGAGGCCATTTGCATGGCCGTAATGGCACTGATGGTGGTATCTTGCTCACCAATTGACATGTAGTACACTGATTAACGATATACTCTCTGGGCCCAAATTTCCCCAGCCGCCTAGAGTGGCGTAGTTAGGGGTGGCACACTGACTTTTTGGGGCAAAAAAAGTGGCAAAAATGTACCTGCTAATTTGGTCGCTGCCTTGTCGTCCGGTTCCATCGGCGTGGCGCTGCAGAGCCTGCGGGGGGCAGAGCTTCGGCCACACATGTTCAGCACAGCTGGCAGGGGGCGGGGCTTAGGCCCAACGTCTTGTGGAGTGCCGGCAGGGGGATGCATGTCCATTTGAGCATGCACGCATGCATAGTGGAGCAGGAATCTTGGCAATCGGCCAATTAAAGTATCATTTGCAATGGACCATATATAAAGGTATTGTCTAAATAGTGATTTTTGTGTGGCTGAGGGAGGGGAAAGGAGTGCTGGACAGTGGAAGAAATGTGAGAACTGTGATTTTTGAACATTACTTGAGTGTAAGTCCAATACATGAATGACGCAAGAGCATGCAACAAGAACAAAGAATTTCCTCCATGAGGAAGTGGAGAAACTAGTGACTTTAATTGAGGAGAAATGGCTGGAGCTGTATATCAGCAAGAGTGGTCCCACAAAAGTTTCACCCAAGGAAATGAGAAGAAGATGGAACCTAGTTGTAGAAGAATACTCCGCAGGGGTGCATACCATAAGATCTGGAAGCCGGTGCAAAAAGAAATGGCAGGACGTTGGTCAACATAGAAACATAAAAAATAGGTGCAGGAGTAGGCCATTTGGCCCTTCGAGCCTGCACCGCCATTCAATATGATCATGGCTAATCATGCAACTTCAGTACCCCATTCCTGCTTTTTTTCCACATCCCTTGATCCCTTTAGCTGCAAGGGCCACATCTAACACCCTTTTGAATATAACTAACGAACTGGCCTCAACAACTTTCTGTGGTAGAGAATTCCACAGGTTCACAATTCTCTGAGTGAAAAAGTTTCTCCTCATCTCGGTCCTAAATGGCTTACCTTAGACTGTGACCCCTGGTTCTGGACTTCCCCAACATCGGGAACATTCTTCCTGCATCTAACCTGTCCAATCCCATCAGAATAGGTACAGCCTCTTAGCATCCTCCTCACAGCTCACACTGCCATCCAGCTTAGTGTCATCTGCAAACTTGGAGATACTACATTCAATTCCTTCATTTAAATCATTAATGTATATTGTAAATAGCTGGGGTCCCAGCACTGAACCTTGTGGTACCCCGCTAGACACTGCCTGCCATTCTGAATAGGACCCATTTAGTGCTACTCTTTGCTTCCTGTCTGCCAACCAGTTCTCTATCCACGTCAATGCATTACCCCCAATACCATGTGCTTTAATTTTGCACACTAATCTCTAAAGCCTTTTGAAAGTCCAAATACAGCATATCTACTGGTTCTCCCTTGTCCTCTGTGCTAGTTACATCCTCAAAAAATTCTAGAAGATTTGTCAAGCATGATTTCCCTTTCATAAATCCATGCTGACTTGGACCGATCCTGTCGCTGCTTTCCAAGAAGAAATGGCACAACGTTGGTCAAGTAGTGAGTGTAAGTAATATTTTCATCTTTAAATTGAATTGCAATTAAAAATGTGACTACCTGTATGTGTCCCGCCCATCAGAAGCGCACCATGTGTGAAAATTAATATTTTCATCTTTGCAGAAGAAATTGGCCCACAAAAAGGAAATAAAAAGAGGAGGTCCGCCAAATCTGCACCAACTGTCACCCCTGGAACAGAGGGTTGCTGCTTTGCTGAGTCGCACCGGCAGAAAAAGAATCAGCTCTGCGCAAGCTGGACCCACACGCGAGGGTGAGGGTGAGTCATTAAAATGCATAGTCGCCCTTCAAATCAACCTGCTGACTGGCCTGCTACACGTCAGACTACTCATGCCACCCATCCTGCCCTCTCCTGTGCTGCTAACCATTTGACTGTTCTTTTGTATTTTGCAGAAGAAAAAGACACTCCTCAACATCCTGAAGATTCACCAGAAGATCCAGATGCGTGCGCTCCAGACCAAGGCGGGTGAGGGGAGGAGGGGTCCATGGAAATGTTTGCACGGGAGAATGCCAACCGCAATATGGATCAGTCGACAGTACCGGGCATCACACTGCCAGAAACCTCCATGAGCTCCTTGGCATCATTCCATGGTTTCACACCCTCCGAGGTTGCGGGTCCCAGTGGCGATGGTTGAAATGCATGTTGGAACACCCAGTGCCCCACTGTCCCAGTCTGCGCCTCACACTGGAGGGGTGCCACTCGGCAGACCTACAGCGAGGGGAAGGAGAAGCCGACCAGTCTCTTCTGAGATGCAGCCCTTAGGAGCGGTTAATCAGATTCTGTCATTGGGTGAGGAAACCAAAGCCCTTTTAAGATCACTCGTGGCAGCCGTCAGTGGGGTGCGTGATGAGGTGGCGACACTGTCGGGTGAAATATCAGCACTGAGACGGGAACTGAGGGCAGGAATTTCAGAAGGTGTGCAAACGATGGCAGAGGCCATGAGGTAGCTAGCTTCTGCAATAAGGGCACAAAGGCCGGATACTCAAATGCCACTCCCACTTCAATCCACGCACCAGTCACCAGTGAGACCCAAGCCAGGCCCCTAACCCCCCCTCCCCCCACCACCATCACCGACCTATGAGGAAGTGAACTTTCCCCGAGATGTGGGTGAGGGATGGGTACAGCCTTTCTTTGCTATTTTTGCTGTTGTTGCTGTTGTTGTTGTTGTTATCGTTGAAGTGCACTGTAAAATATCCAATAAAAGATATTTTGCATTAAAACTGAATCATGTTCCATTAGGACCACACAGCATTCCGGCACAACTGTAAAAAGTAAAAATCCCTCACCCCTACAGTTATGCGTGACTGCCGCCACTAAACCTGGCGGGAGAGCTAGCTGGTGCATTCTGCAGTCCGCAAGGTGGGACTGCTCGATTTTCAGTAACTGATTTATCTCTCATTTAGTTTTGATGATTTTGTGCAGCTGTTGTGCTGAAGATATTGTGATGCTGTGCTGATGTTGTGAATATCTTTAGGGCTTTAGAATCCTTGAACTCATCTCCCCACTGCCCCCCCACCCCCTGCCCCCAACCTATCTCTGGCTACCTGCACTGATTTCTTAAATGTATGTAAGGTTTTTCTGTACCTACAAAAGTGGCCACATACACTGGCCTAAGTTAGCTTGGAGTAACTTTCAACTGGCCAAATTTGCTTCTATGGCCAAAAGAGGCGTAAGTGGCTTGTCACACCCCTTTTGGAGAGAAAAAACTAAACTAGAAAAAAACCTAACTAACTGACTTACACTGGAGCAAGTTAAATGGGGAAATTTGAGATTTTTAAGTTACTCCAAAAAAAGCTACTTACTCCAAAAAAAACGGGGCAACTCCTGGGGAAATTTGAGCCCTATATCTTTATCTAGTCCTGGCCACCATAAGTAACTGCTTGCAAAATTCTTGGTCAAACACATTCCCAGGTGCTGGTCATGAAGATCTCCTAATAATTTGGACCTGAATTTATTTGGTATAACTACTCTTGCACCCCACATGATACAATCTTTATCGACTGATAATTCATTTTTATGAATGACGAATGGTTGAATATCTTTCTCTGATATATGGTTTGGCTAGCCATTTGCAATGTAATCATTCACTTTTGACATAACTGGGTCACGTTTGGTTGCTCTCCGGCTGTGACTGACAGTTCATCAATGTATGGAAAATAGAACACTTCTTCCCTATCGGGTGTAACTTGTGATGGGGAAGGCAATCTAGACATAGCATCAGCATTACTGTGATCAGCTGATCATCTCTATTCAATATCATATGTCTATGCTGACAAAATCAAAGCCCATCTCTGCATTCGGACTGCAGCTAATTTTGGAACTGGGGACTTTGGATGGAGGATTGCTGTCCGGGGCTTATGGTCCATAATAATGGTAAACTTACAACCATACAAGTATTTGTGGAACTTCTTGACCCCAAAAATTAATGCTAAAGTTTACCTTTTGATGCGCATATTTACTCTCACTGCCACTGAGTGCGTGAAACAAAAGCAATTGGTCTCTCCTCCCCATTATGTCGTACATGAGAGATCACTTCCCCAACTCCATACAGAGAGACATCACATACTACCTTGATCTCCTTAGATATGTCATAGTGAACTGACACGTTGCTCTCTACCAATTGGCTTTTACACTCCTTGAATGCTGCATCACATTCTTCTGACCTCTTCCAATGGACCTGTTTTTTCAAGTTAATTCAGTGGATGTAACACTGTAGCCAAATTTGGTAGGAACTTCACATAATAGTTCAAAAGATCCAAAAATGATCGAAGTTAAATAGAAACATAAAAAAA
Organism: Pristiophorus japonicus; assembly: GCF_044704955.1. Lineage (NCBI taxonomy): Eukaryota > Metazoa > Chordata > Chondrichthyes > Pristiophoridae > Pristiophorus > Pristiophorus japonicus. Next base: position 403,767,701 of record NC_091977.1, on the reverse strand, counting down.
TAGTACTCGACCCCAGCCTTCTCTCCATACCCCCTGATCCCTTTAGCCGTAAGGACCACAACTATCTCCCCTTTGAATATGTCCAACGAACTGGACTCAACAACTTTTGTGGCAGAGAATTCCACAGGTTCACAACTCTCGGGGTGAAAAAGTTTCTCCTCATATCGGTCCTATATGGCTTATCCCTTATCCTTAGACTGTGTCCCCTGGTTCTGGACTTCCCCAACATCGAGAACATTCTTCCTACATCTAACCTGTCCAGTCCTGTCAGAATTTTATACGTTTCTATGAGATCCCCTCTTATTCTGCTAAATTCCAATGAGTATAAGCCTAGCCAATTCAGTCTTTCCTCATATGTCAGTCCTGCCATCCCGGGAATCAGTCTGGTGAACCTTTGCTGCACTCCTTCAATAACAAGCATGTCCTTCCTCAGATTAGGCGACCAAAACTGCACACAATACTCAAGGTGTGGTCTCACCAAGACCCTGTATAACTGCAGCAAGACCTCCCTGCCCCTGTACTCAAATCCCCTCGGTATGAAGGCCACATGCCATTTGCTTTCTTTACTGCCAGCTGTACCTGCATGCTTACCTTTAATGACTGATGTACCATGACACCCAGGTCTCGTTGCACCTCCCCTTTTACTAATCTGTCACCATTCAGATAATAATCTGCCTTCCTGTTTTTGCCACCAAAGTGGTTAACCTCACATTTATCCACATTATACTGTATCTGCCATGCATTTGCCCATTCACCTAACCTGTCCAAGTCCCCCTGCAGCCTCTTAACATCCTCCTCGCAGCTCGCATTGCCACCCAGCTTTATGTCATCTGCAAACTTGGAGATATTACATTAATTCCTTCATCTAAATCATTAATTTATATTGTAAATTGCTGGAGTCCCAGCATTGAACACTGCGGCACCCCATTAGTCACTGCCTGACATTCTGAAAAGGACCTGTTTATTCCTACTTTTTCAGTGAAATTCTTGGGAGTGGGTGCATTTCTGATTGCATCCATCTTTACCTTGGTTAGACATAAACCATATTTGTCTACTCTGTGCCCAACGTACTCCACTGAGTTTTCAAATAACTCACACTTGCAAGCAGTCATTCGTACTCTGTGCTTCTCTAGCCGTTTGAGCACTTCATTCAACATGTTATTATGGATTTGCCTGTTTGGTGCCAAAATGAGTATGTAATCTAAATAACATACTATCACTTCAATAGCTTGCAAAATCTGATTCATCACCTCTTGGAATGTGGCGGGAGCGGAAGACATTCCATATGTTAGCCTATTAAATCAATATAAGCCTAGGTGTTTATAGTCAACATAAGAACATAAGAAATAGGAGCAGGAGTAGGCCATACGGCCCCTCAAGCCTGCTCCGCCATTTAATACGATCTTGGCTGATCCGATCATGGACTCAGGTCCATTTCCCTGCCCGCTCCCAATAACCTCTTATTCCCTTATCGATTAAGAAACTGTCTATCTGTCTTAAATTTAATGTCCCAGCTTCCACAGCTCTCTGAGACAGCAAATTCCACAGATCCACAACCCTCTGAGAAAAGAAATTTTTCCTCATCTCAGTTTTAAATAGGCAGCCCCTTATTCTAAGATTATGCCCCCCAATTCTAGTCTCCCCATCAATGGAAACATCCTCTCTGCATCCACCTTGTCAAGCCCCCTCATAATCTTATACATTTCGATAAGATCACCTCTCAATCTTCTGAATTCCAATGAGTAGAGGCCCAACCTACTCAGCCTTTCTTCATAAGTCAGCCCCCTCATATCCAGAATCAACCAAGTGAAACTTCTCTGAACTGCCTCCAAAACAAGTATATCTTTTTGTAAATATGGAAACCAAAACTGCACGCAGTATTCCAGGTGTGGCCTCACCAATACCCTGTACAACTGTAGCAAGACTTCCCTGCTTTTATACTCCATCCCCTTTGCAATAAAGGCCAAGCTTCCATTGGCCTTCCTGATCATTTGCTGTACCTGTATACTAATCTTTTGCACAAGTACCCCCAGGTCCCACTGTACTGCAGCACTCTGCAATCTTTCTCCACTTAAATAATAACTTGCTCTTTGATTTTTTCTGCCAAAGTGCATGACCTCACACTTTCCAACATTATACTCGATGTGCCAAATTTTTGCCCACTCACTTAGCCTGTCTGTCTCTGTCCTTTTGCAGATTTTGTGTGTCCTCCTTACACATTGCTTTGCCTCTCATCTTTAATTATCAGCAAACTTGGCTACGTTACACTCGGTCCCTTCTTCCAAGTCGTTAATAGAGATTGTAAATAGTTGGGATCCCAGCACTGATCCCTGCGGCACCCCACTAGTACTGATTGCCAACCCGAGAATGAACCATTTATCCCGACTCTCTGTTTTCTGTTCGTTAGCCAATCCTCTATCCATGCTAATATATTACCTCCAACCATGTGAAATTTTATCTTGTACAGTAACCTTTTATGTGGCACCTTGTCAAATGCCTTCTGGAAGTCTAAATACACCACATCCACTGGTTCCCCTTTATCTACCCTCTTCATTACATCCTCAAAGAATTCCAGCAAATTTATCAAACATGACTTCTGCTTCATAAATCTATGCTGACTCTACCTGAATGAATTATGCTTTTCCAAATGTCTTGCTACTGCTTCTTTAATAATGGACTCCAACATTTTCCCAACCACAGATGGTAGGCTAACTGGTCTATAGTTTCCTGCTTTTTGTCTGCCTCCTTTTTCAAATAGGGGCGTTACATTTGTAGTTTTCCAATCTGCTGGGACCTCCCCAGAATCCAGAGAATTTTGGTAAATTACAACCAGTGCATCCACTATCCCTGCCCCTACTTCTCTTAAGACCCTAGGATGCAAGCCATCAGGTACAGGAGATTTATCTGCCTTTAGTCCCATTATCTTACTGAGTACCACCTCCTTAGTGATTGTGATTGTGTTAAGTTCCTCCCCCTGCCCCCCCCCCCACCCCATAGCCCCTTGACTATCCACTGTTGGGATATTGTTAGTGGCCTCTACCGTAAAGACCGATACAAAATACTTGTTCAGAGTTTCTGCCATCTCCATGTTCCCCATTACTAATTCCCCAGTCTCATCCTCTCAGGGACCAACATTTACTTTAGCCACTCTTTTCCTTTTTATATCCCTATAGAAACTTTTGGTATCTGTTTTTATATTTTGTGCTAGTTTACTTTCGTAGTCTATCTTCCCTTTCTTAATCATTCTTTCAGTCATTCTTTGCTGGCTTTTAAAAGCTTCCCAATCTTCTCTCCTCCCACTAGTTTTGGCCACTTTGTATGCCCTTGTTTTTAATTGGATACCCTCCTTTATTTCTTTAGTCAGCCACGGATGGCTATCTTTTCTCTTACACCCTTTCCTTCTCACTGGAATATATTTTTCATGAGAGTTGTGAAATATCTACTTAAATGCACACCACTGTTCATCAACCGTCCTACACTTTAATCTATTTTCCCAATCCACTTTCGCCAACTCTGCCCTCATACCTTCATAGTCTCCTTTATTTTAGCTTAGTATGCTGGTTAGAGATCCAACTTTCTCACCCTCCATCTGAATTTGAAATTCAATCATGCTATGATCACTCATTCCAAGGGGATCCTTTACTAGGACATTGTCTATTAATCCTGTCTCATTACACAGGACCAGATCTAAGATAGCCTGCCTCTAGTTGGTCATACTGCTCAAGGAACCCATCCCTTATGCACTCTATGAACTCTTCCTCAAGCATGACTTGGACTCCTCATCTAGTTCAGTTTGTAATTAGACATTTGTGAACTCTAACTTTGAGAAGATCTGACCACCTGATAGTGTTGTGAACAAATCTTCTAGATTTTGCAATGCATTGGGTAGATTACCCTCTCGAACCTGCTTTACGGTTATTTTATCACCACACAACCTTACCTTACCATCGGACTTAGGTACAACAACAATGGTTGTAGCCCAATTACATAGATCTATCTTTGAGATAATGTTCTCAGTCTCTAGTCGTTTGAGTTCTTGCTCAACTTTCTGCTTAAGTGCATGTGGTAGAGGACGTGGCTTGTAGTAAACTGGTCTAGTATCCTTCTGTACCCTGACACTCACCTTGAAGCCTTGGCTCGGACTGCCTGTTTCACAGAACACCTTTGGATACTTCTCGATGACATTATCCTTTGATGCAAATCTCGTTTCAACACGAAAAATCTCACTCCAATCCAGCTTCAGTGATCCCAACCAATTTCTTTCTAGTACAGCAGGCTTGTCTCCTGCCACTACTAAGAGAGGTAAGCTCTGAAATTGATCCTTGTATTTCACTGGTACAGTTATACAACCTACCACAGGAATGTTCTCTCCCAAGTAGCCTTGCTCTATATTGGATTTTTCCAATGGAAAATCATGCAATTTGTCGAGATATAACGATTCCGGTACTACGCTCACGAATGCACCAGTGTCGATTTCCATGGGTATCTTGATTCCTGCAACATCTATGTGGATGATGATACTTTTCAAATCACTGTTTTCCCAATGATGTATATCTCTTTATCCTGTTGCTTTCCTTCCATGCTATGTATTCTCTGCAGATTTCTACTTATAGCCTTGAAAGTCAGTTTGCTCTTCAGTCAGCATGTCTTTGCAAGATGCCCAGTTTTCCTGCAGAAGAAACACTCTGCCTTCACATATGGACAACGTTGAGCAATGTGTTGTCTCAGGCATCGATAGCAGGAGTTCAATGTATTGGTTCCTTGGCCAGTTGCTGAGGCCTTGGGGCCCAATTGCCTTTTACTTTTAACTTGCAGGCAATTCACCTCGGTTGTCTGATGACTCGAAATGATACGAAATTCCTGGGAATATTGGTCGACCATATCCATTGACATAGCTGTCTGACAAGCTAAATCAAAAGTCAAGTTAGGAGTTGTCAACAACTTTCTTCTGATCGCTTCATTTTCCATCCCACCAACAAAGCGGTCACGCGATGCTCGGTCCTGAAAGTTTCCGAAATGACAGTGAATGGATAGCTTTTTTAATGCTACAATGTACTCACTGATACTTTCGTCAGTTAACTGATCTTGTATTCAAAAACGATAACATTCAGCAATTTCCAGAGGCTCAGGACTGTAGTGCTGTTCTAACTAATCTGCTTAAGTGATGTGTCCTTGGGCTTGACAGACACAAACAAATTTTTCACGGTTTCATACACCTGCTTCAGTCAGGAAAATAGCTTGTTTTCTTTCCAACACCACCTAGTTATGATTTTCATCATCGGGGACTTTGATGATACTATTTGCGGTGAAAAACATTTCTAGCCGCTCCAAATACGCTCTGAAAGTTTCATGGTGACATTGAAACTCACCCAAGCCCATTATTATTCCCATAGGCGCAACCATCTGGACTATGGCAATTCAGCCAAGTATACTTGTAATTTACCTTGGGTTTTTAGCTATTAATCAAAAAAAGAAGCTGTCAAAGTCTATCTGTTGGTTGGCTGAATCATCCACCAACAAAAATTTCAGCTAGGTTATCCAGAAATCCTATCCTTCATCGCCAATGTGATATCTTCTGTACGACCTCACAACACACTGGCTCGAAGATGGCTGATAACTTCGGGAACCTGTCAGGTGACCTATTCCCTCTTTATTGTTGTAAATAGCAATGGCTGCATTACCACAGTAGTCCACTGGGTGGAGCTATATATATTACACAGGGGAGTTATCTCCGGTGTTCTGGACAATATTTATCTCTCAATCAACATAACAAAGAAACAGATTATCTGGTCATTATCACATTGTTGTTTGTGGGAGCTTGTTTGTGTGCAAATTGGCTGCCGCCTTTCTTATATTATAACAGTGACTACACGTCAAAAAATACATCATTGACTGCAAAGTGCTTTGAGACATCCGGTGGTCGTGAAAGGCACTCTATAAATCCAAGTCTTTCTTTTTTTAATCACAACTGTATGGGACAGACGGGATGGATTAGCTGGTCTTTTTCTGTCTGTCATTTTATATACTCATATGTAACAGACTAGAGTGGGTTATGGACAGGATAATGCACACATTGGAGTGGATTATGGACAGGATAATTCACAGATTGATGTGGATTATGGACAGGATAATGAACAGACTGGAGTGGAATATGGACAGGATAATACACAGATTGGAATGTGTTTTGCACTGTATAACATGTGGGCATTAGGTTCCTGAAAACATTTTCAGGGATTTTTTTTCTGTTTTCAGTCCATATACAGCGATGACATTAGAGTGGCGGGTATGTGGGTAAAAAATTATTCCACTTTGCTTTCCAGCAAAAATACACAGGCGAGCCTACATGTCTCAGACTTCTAGCAGTCAGATCAAAGCACCAGAGACTTCACTGGGTTGTTTTGGAGGAGTGTGTATCGAAGCGACGAGTGATGAATTGACAGAATCAAGTCACGGGTTGGACATGCCAGTACAGTAATAAATAATGAAGTCCACACGAAGCGGATACATAGAAACATAGAATCAAAGAAAATAGGTGCGGGAGTAGGCCATTCGGCTCTTCGAGCCTGCACCACCATTCAATAAAATCATGGCTGATCATTCCCTCAGGACCCCTTTCCTGCTTTCTCTCCATATCCCTTGATCCCTTTAGCCGTAAGGGCCATATCTAACTCCCTCTTGAATATATCCAATGCACTGGCATCAACAACTCTCTGCGGTAGGGAATTCCACAGGTTAACAACTCTCTGAGTGAAGAAGTTTCTCCTCATCTCAGTCCTAAATGACATACCCCTTATCCTTAGACTGTCCCCTGGTTCTGGACTTCCCCAACATCGGAGTGAGTGAGTGATGAGTGGGAGAGTAAGTGAGTGATTTGGTGAGTGTGAGTGAGTGAGTGAGTGAGTGGGAGAATGAGTGGGAGAGTGAGTGAGTGAGTGGGTGAGTGGGTGAATATGATTGAGGCTCTCGAGTACCTTGAGTCTGGTAGTTCCCCTCTAGTCCTAGGTTTGATGGATAGAATAAAAGGAAAAGGAGGTGGGGTAGCATTGCTGGTTAAAGAGGAGATTAATGCAATAGTTAGGAAAGACATTAGCTTGGATGATGTGGAATCTATATGGGTAGAGCTGCAGAACACTAAAGGGCAAAAATCGTTAGTGGGAGTTGTGTACAGACCTCCAAACAATAGTAGTGATGTTGGGGAGGGCATCAAACAGGAAATTAGGAGTGCATGCAATAAAGGTGCAGCAGTTATAATGGGTGACTTTAATATGCACATAGATTGGGCTAGCCAAACTGGAAACAATACGGTGGAGGAGGATTTCCTGGAATGCATAAGGGATGGTTTTCTAGACCAATATGTCGAGGAACCAACTAGGGGGGAGGCCATCTTAGATTGGGTGTTGTGTAATGAGAGAGGATTAATTAGCAATCTCATTGTGCGAGGCCCCTTGGGGAAGAGTGACCATAATATGGTGGAATTCTGCATTAGGATGGAGAATGAAACAGTTAATTCAGAGACCATGGTCCAGAACTTAAAGAAGGGTAACTTTGAAGGTATGAGGCATGAATTGGCTAAGATAGATTGGCTAATGATACTTAAGGGGTTGACTGTGGATGGGCAATGGCAGACATTTAGAGACCGCATGGATGAATTACAACAATTGTACATTCCTGTCTGGCGTAAAAATAAAAAAGGGAAGGTGGCTCAACCGTGGCTATCTAGGGAAATCAGGGATAGTATTAAAGCCAAGGAAATGGCATACAAATTGGCCAGAAATAGCAGCGAACCTGGGGACTGGGAGAAATTTAGAACTCAGCAGAGGAGGACAAAGGGTTTGATTAGGGCAGGGAAAATGGAGTACGAGAAGAAGCTTGCAGGGAACATTAAGGCGGATTGCAAAAGTTTCTATAGGTATGTAAAGAGAAAAAGGTTAGTAAAGACAAACGTAGATCCCCTGCAGTCAGAATCAGGGGAAGTCATAACGGGGAACAAAGAAATGGCAGACCAATTGAACAAGTACTTTGGTTCAGTATTCACTAAGGAGGACACAAACAACCTTCCGGATATAAAAGTGGTCAGAGGGTCTATTAAGGAGGAGGAACTGAGGGAAATCTTTATTAGTCGGGAAATTGTGTTGGGGAAATTGATGGGATTGAAGGCCGATAAATCCCCAGGGCCTGATGGACTGCATCCCAGAGTACTTAAGGAGGTGGCCTTGGAAATAGCGGATGCATTGACAGTCATTTTCCAACATTCCATTGACTCTGGATCAGTTCCTATCGAGTGGAGGGTAGCCAATGTAACCCCACTTTTTAAAAAAGGAGGGAGAGAGAAAGCAGGGAATTATAGACCGGTCAGCCTGACCTCAGTAGTGGGTAAAATGATGGAATCAATTATTAAGGATGTCATAGCAGCGCATTTGGAAATGGTGACATGATAGGTCCAAGTCAGCATGGATTTGTGAAAGGGAGATCATGCTTGACAAATCTTCTGGAATTTTTTGAGGATGTTTCCAATAAAGTGGACAAAGGAGTACCAGTTGATGTGGTATATTTGGACTTTCAGAAGGCTTTCGACAAGGTCCCACACAGGAGATTAATGTGCAAAGTTAAAGCACATGGGATTGGGGGTAGTGTGCTGACGTGGATTGAGAACTGGTTGTCAGATAGGAAGCAAAGAGTAGGAGTAAATGGGTACTTTTCGGAATGGCAGGCAGTGACTAGTGGGGTACCGCAGAGTTCTGTGCTGGGGCCCCAGCTGTTTACATTGTACATTAATGATTTAGACGAGGGGATTAAATGTAGTATCTCCAAATTTGCGGATTGACACTAAGTTGGGTGGCAGTGTGAGCTGCGAGGAGGATGCTATAAGGCTGCAGAGTGACTTGGATAGGTTAGGTGAGTGGGCAAATGCGTGGCAGATGAAGTATAATGTGGATAAATGTGAGGTTATTCACTTTGGTGGTAAAAACAGTGTGACAGACTATTATCTGAATGGTGACAGATTAGGAAAAGGGAAGGTGCAACGAGACCTGGGTGTCATGGTACATCAGTCATTGAAGGTTGGCATGCAGGTACAGCAGGCGGTTAAGAAAGCAAATGGCATGTTGGCCTTCATAGCGAGGGGATTTGAGTACAGGGGCAGGGAGGTGTTGCTACAGTTGTACAGGGCCTTGGTGAGGCCACACCTGGAGTATTGTGTACAGTTTTGGTCTCCTAACTTGAGGAAGGACATTCTTGCTATTGAGGGAGTGCAGCGAAGGTTCACCAGACTGATTCCCGGGATGGCGGGACTGACCTATCAAGAAAGACTGGATCAACTGGGCTTGTATTCACTGGAGTTCAGAAGAGTGAGAGGGGACCTCATAGAAACGTTTAAAATTCTGACGGGTTAGGATAGGTTGGATGCAGGAAGAATGTTCCCAATGTTGGGGAAGTCCAGAACCAGGGGTCACAGTCTAAGGATAAGGGGTAAGCCATTTAGGACCGAGATAAGGAGAAACTTCTTCACCCAGAGAGTGGTGAACCTGTGGAATTCTCTACCACAGGAAGTAGTTGAGGCCAATTCACTAAATATATTCAAAAGGGAGTTAGATGAAGTCCTTACTACTCGGGGGATCAAGGGGTATGGCGTGAAAGCAGGAAGTGGGTACTGAAGTTTCATGTTCAGCCATGAACTCATTGAATGGCGGTGCAGGCTAGAGGGGCTGAATGGCCTGCTCCTGCACCTATTTTCTATGTTTCTATGTTTCTATGTTTGCCCAACCTCCTTCTCACATCATTCCCTCATTTCTTACTCAAACAGAAAAAGATGACGAGTGCACAGTGTACAGAGATGGAGGCGAGCTGATCTGCTATCCTCATGGGTGCCGGCTGAGCAGTTTCGGTGCCAGGGATCTCCAAGGTGAATTAAGTTGATCCACCACAGATAAGGTCCAAACCTGTGCAGTGAGTTAGGATTTCCAATTCAACACCTTTACCACTCAGCCACCACACCTCGACAGTTTCTGCCTGCAGTATGTGGAACTTCCCAGAGGAGGACACAACCAACACCTAACCAACTCCCTCATCATGTCACCGCTGCCCCAACTCTTTTGTTAATTTCTAATTGGGTTCGACTCTGAGGTCGCAAGACTCACAGACGACTCTCTGTCTGCATTCGGGCCATTGTGTATTGTGACCTTCTCCCGCTTTCCAGGTGTCCGGCTTTCCAGCTCTCTACACAGTCTTGGAATTCAAGTGCACTGGAGCTCAGGGATCACTGTGCAGCCACACACCTTGGAGGGAACAGTGAAACTCATCTTATATAAATGTTGTTTTCTGAAATTATTTGGCAGAAATGTTTATGATTAACAGCCTGGTTAGCCATTAACAGAGCATGTTGTTTGTAAGCCCTACTCCTCCAACCCAATTTCCAAGAGATGCCAAAATTGCTGACTGAATTTTTCTGTTTGAAAGTACAAATACATTGTCCGTGAAATTGGAAGCGGTTTTGCAAAATAAATGGCGGCCGCCTTGCTTCTGCCTGCATCTAACCACAGTGGCCGCCATTTTGGGCAGGTTAGCAACGCTTCTGTTGCCTGCACTTGCCGCCCATAGTTAAATAATGCAGATCATGACGTCAAGCGATGTGCAATGCGTGAATTGACGTATGATGTCATTTTCGATGTCGCCGCTCTTGATACCGCATGCTCCAAACCACGCACAGAAGAATTCACGCCACAGTACAATAGAGATGCTGCCAGCGTTTCTTAAAGGGACACACACATCTTTCAGCTAAGTTTAGATTTTTCCTTTTGGACTTTTTAATCATGTTATTGGAGTATTGGTGCAACATATTTAAAAAGTTGTTAAAGTGTGCAGAAAGTGCAGGGAGTGTTGCTGGATGTTTGCAAGGCTTTGACTGTTAAAGGAAGGCTTCCACGAACACCACTTGCTCACAGTCCTGGGGGCTCTAGTTGCAGTCCCACTTTGGCTGCAGCATGACATAGAGATGGAACTGTTATGTTCGGAATAACTCCACAAGACTGTATGCTGTAAGTTCAAACTGGTGTGACCTTAGTCTCTTTAATCAGAGTGCCGAAGCAGCATGGCAGACAACCTTTTATACTTGCTTGCATGAGGTGTGCAGGTGACCTTTGGGTCTCCAACAGGTGCGCCCCCTGGTGGCAAGTTTTACACCATTATAAAGTTTACATACATAACAGGAACAAAGGTAGCAAAGGGGACAAGCTGCTCAGGGAAGGAAGAGGAATCAGAAGAGGAAAAAGTAGAAGGAAGGAAGCAACACAGACAGCCTCTTTCTGGCCAGGATATCTGGGATGGAATCATTGGCCTGAACACAACCCCAATTCCACTTGTCCCACACCTTACATTCCCTCTGTTACTGACCATCACAGCATCCTCTTGGCCACAATGATTAAATAAAAGCCACCACAATGCAAACTTTCCAATCCCACTTTAATCATGTATGTATCTAATATTACATCAAAAAATCAACTAATCACTCTTATGCTTTCCTTTAGTGACTGTCTTGCATGTGCCTTTTCATATCCTACTGATGTCATGTAGTGTTACCCCAGTGAATGCAACATGGCTGGTGGAAGGCTGCTGGCTTTCAGTGGGAGAGACTGTAGATGGCCTTGCAGGATGACCTTGAGGAGCTGGTGGCTGGGAGTGTGAAATCGAGTGACAGTGTTTCTTCTTCTTCTTCACTATCCTCTCCCTCTGCTTGGTTAACCACTGGCTCAGCAAGCTGTATTTCTTGAGTGTCTAAAATTAGGAAGGCACAAAGGTAGGGTTGTGGTGAGGGGAGTGGGGTGGGGTAAAGCAAGAGGTGCATGCTTACACCATGTGCAGCTTGTACATCAGAAGAGATTGTAGGATGAGGGGGAAGTTGGATATGAGAAGAAGAATAACTTATGAGGAAACTAGCATTTTGTATTCTTTCAGTCCCACCGTTGACCTAAGGCTCAGCCATGCCCCTGCCAAGAATGACCTCCAAGGGGGTGAGGTGAAGCTAGGAATGTGACGTGTGCTCGTGTTTGGTAGAGATTGTTGGTAGGTGAATGTGGAGGTGGGGGGAGGTCATACATTGAGCAGTGTGTGAGGCTTGTGGTGCAATTGGTAGGAGACAGCTTTTGAAGAAGCATTTTTTGACCTTGACCACTGGTGTAAGGTTGTGGGGTGGCATTGCTGCCAGTGACGGCCCCAGTGATCTGGTCCCACATCCTTCTTTCTGGAGGGCCACCTAGCCCCCTGTGGTTAGAGGACCTCTCTTCCAGTGTTAACCCCCGCACAAAGCTTGAGTGCTGCGTCCAAGACCCTGTTGAGGCATTTGTTTTAGTGCTGAAGCAATTTTAGCACTTTTATGTGCAGATAGCAGCTCAGCTTTAAGAGCTGCAGACTGCCCAGTTCTGAAGGATTTTTAATTGATTTTACGTGCAGAAGGTGGTTCAGCTTAAAGAGCTCCAGACTGCCTTGAAGCGGTGCCAGCTAGCTTAAATTAAAGCCAGCCTCGCTCCAGCGACGCAAGCTTCGGCCCCCTGTTGAGCGCACAGCTTGTCAGCAGCGCTTTCCTTGCTAGGCTGTGCACTCCTATCATGTTAATTAGGAGGCAGCACCAAATTGACATGCTGCCTGCGTTTTCTGAACGGACACGGGCATGTCGTGCTTCGTGGTGCCATTTTTTTGCGCTATCGAACTTCATCCCCATTATATTAAACAAGCCAACTGTTTACTGTTCCAGAGAGGCAGAAACAAACACAGAGAGTGGAATATTTATATTGATTGATGCAGTTATGTTTATTTATCTTAGGACTACAATGTTTTCTAAGAGGCAATCACAAAACACTTACTTCAATGTTTGCAGAGATTTCTTACATGCCATCACTATCAAACATCGCTTCCCCTCCCTCATCCAGTGCTGTCAGATCTGTGCTCACCCACCACTTCTGTGCTGACAGATCCAGAAATTCACCAATGAGCCAATACCTACACTCCAAACTCCCAGCTCCCCCTCTTCAATAATGCCAAACCACAAGACTCCACTGTGCTGCCAAACTCCAGCGCCCCAGTACAGCAAGCCCCCAGCAGTGATGTTAAACCCGAGAACCATCTGCTCCCGCTTCCCACCCCCCGCCCACCATTGCTATCAAACCTCAGGGCTGTCCCCGTGATGCTAAACCTCATGACCTCCTCCCTTTCCCAAGCACCGCTAAATAACAGCACCAGGAATTTCCGGGGCCTTCTCCCATGTGGTCACCAATTGCGATGGAAGATCTGCAGAAAGCTGATAGACAGGTAAAAGGGGTTTCTCCCGATCTTCTGTTCAAGTTATGGCAGCTAATCAGGGAACTGCAAGGAAATTCCCCATATAGGTACCAGCTTCCAACCTGGTATATAGTGCATTACATCCTGCTGTGTAGACAAATATATATAGCCTCTCATTTATGGTTTTCAGCAAATAATGAACAGAATCCCATAGCTCCAGTAAAAATCTCAGATTACTATGCAATAAAAACAGAATTTGACATTATGCTTCTGTGAAGCACTTTGGTATGTTTTACTTAATTAAAGACGCAATATAAATGTAAGTTGCTGTTGTTATTCAATGCCATAAATCAGTGGCCCTTATAATACATTGTGTGTACTTAGCATCACAATTTTGTGTTTTTAAACTCGATACTTTCTCAGTTTCAGCAGCACCAACCACTCCTGTAAGCGAACCTTTTGTCCCTTATGATTCAGAGTGTACCCTTTTCTGCCCAGTGTACAGGTAAGCAAAAGTGACACAGGGGATCAGAACAGAAAACTCTTACGCTGTACATCAGCTATTGGATGCATCATATTCCACTGCACGATTCTCATTTCATCAACAAATGGATTAAATATATAGGGCTCAATTTTCCCCAGTTACCTGCGCAGTTTTTTTGGAGAGCACCATTTTTTTTGTAGTAAATTAAAATCTCCACGTTTCCCCAAAGTTTCTGCGCCAGCGTAACTCAGTTACGATTTTTTTAGGTTAGGATTATTTTGCGTCATAGCATAACCTGATGTTTGCGCCAGCTTTTCAAATTTAAGCAAATTTGCCGAACTTACAGTTTTCCTAGGACAGCGTATGTGACCACTCCAAAAAACTTTCTGGGCATTTAAGAAAAAGTAGCACACATTAAAAAATCAGTGCAGAAAGCCGCCATTGTTTTTAGGCGAAGTTTTGGAGGGAGTCAAGAAGGCAAAGAATAAGTTTCATTCTTTCAAACTCAAAAGGGAGAAAATGGAAAGTCGAATGCAATTCTTTAATTTTTGATTTTTTTCAAAGTACCCCGCCACCACCAAAAGTCTCCCCACCAGGCTCGAGGGTCGGAACATCGGCCGGTAGAATCGCTACCTTGCCTGAAGAGACGGACTTCGGGCTCGTATTCAAAAGAAGCCCGGAGGGGGTTGGGGTGGCGTGAAAGCCAAATTGAAGGGATGAGAACCCTTAGGCTATACAGCCCCTTCAAAAGATGCCCGGGGTGGGGGGGTAGCCCTCTGTCCAGTTGAGAGAGTGATTCTGTCAGCCAAACTCAAGTCGTTTCTTCAGTGAATGCCTAGCTTCCCGTTCTAAGCAAGCATATTGTACATGCACAGACCAGGGTGTGGTCCATACTAGGGCATCTACCTTGGGGAGAGAGAGAGGACAAAAGGTGTGAGTGCTTTGTCCTGCTGTTTTGAGCTTCTTGCAAAGCTACAATTAAATTATGGGAGCAATATTGACAATATCATACCTCGTGCAAGGCTTCTGCATGATTGTGCTGTGGAGGAGAAGATTGATTAGACACCATCACCTGAGGAACCTCAGAGCACATAGGATGATGGGCAGGAGTACTTACCCACATCGGGTATATCAAGACAGGCGTTCATACCTGCACCTGAGTGATGCAGATGATGTGAGAAGCTTGCGTTTCCGCAAAGAAGTTGTAACCGAGATCTGTGAGTTAATAAAAGCAGACCTGCACCCTAGAAGCGTCAGGAGGACTGCTTTGTCAGTTAAAGTAAAGGTTAAAGCTGCACTTTCATTTTATGCATCTGGATCTTTCCAGGCCACAACTGGGGATGTGTGTGCCATTTCTCAACATGCAACACATATCTGCATTCGGCAGGTGACTGCTGCACTATATGCCCGGAGGAATGATTACATAAACTTCCTCATGACCACCCAGGCAATGCGTGACAGGGCTGTGGGCTTCTCATAGATACAGACCTGCATTGATTATACCCATATCGCCTTGCGAGCAACTTTGGAGGATTCGAGATGTACAGGAACAGAAAAGGCTTCCACTCCGTGAATAGGCAGCTCATCTGTGATGACACGGATCACATCATGGCAGATGATGTGAGATACCCTGGGAGCTCCCATGATGCGTTCATCCTACGCGAGAACGCTATATCTGCCATGTTTCAGCAGCAGCCAGAAGAGCAGAGCTGGCTGCTGGGGGACAAAGGGTACAGCCTCGCCACCTGGCTCATGACACCCCTACGCGTAACCCGGACAGAAGCTGGCTGGGAATATAACATGTCGCACAATGCGACGCGCAGCATAATAGAGAGGACCATTGGCATCTTGAAGCAGCGTTTCCGATGCCTGGACAATTCCGGAGGCTGCTTGCAATATTCCCCTGAGATTGTCGGTCAGTTCACTGTTGTGTGCTGCATGCTGTACAACTTAGCCATCATGAGGCAGCTGGTAGTAGAAGACCCACCTGTGGTGAGAGTGGCTGAAAATGAGGAGGAAGATGCAGATGATGAGGAGGAGGAGGAAAAGAACGAGGAAGCCATGCAATTATCTGAACCCGGAGCACGACAGCTGAGGAGGGCGGACCGTTGTGCCCCTTTAACTATTGCTCAAGCCTTGCACCAGCAGCTCAACCGTGAACACTTTGCTGCCTGAAGGCTCAGTGGCAACTATTCCAAAAGGACCATGTTTACTGTTTGTGTTGTGTTAATGGAACAAATGATGGAAATTATTCTTCTTTAGTTCAAAAGGTTGTGCTAATAATGGAACAAATAATGTAAATGATTCAGTTATAATTTAAAATATATTTTATTCAAAATTTTAACACTTGTTTGTCACTCTGTGACCTGTACCTTTATTCACATGACCAAGAAGTGATGACCCCGTTATATACCTGGATGACCAGGTGAGGAGTGTCTCCCACAAGTTCACCCCCTGTGATCAAGGTGTGCATTACTTAGGTGTATACAGTATGCAGTGTTGTTACATGAAGGTTACAGTTACATGAAGGTTACATACATGACATCACCTCCTCTCCAACATCTTTGGGTCAAAGATTGAGTCTTTCAGGCGGTCGACGCTCTCTCGTGGAGCGCCGCAGTTGGGGCTCTGGTTGTTGAGCCTTGGCATGCATCTTTGTCACCTGTGGTGATTCCGGCTTGTCCGGGCTGGCCGCAGAGACTGTGCATGCTGCTGAAAGTTCTTGTTGCTCGTTCACTGGCGGTGGTGTGGGCAGCATCTCATCATCTTCCTCAGGTTCCTCAGTGTCCATGCTGAACCTTTTTTTTTTATTTGGTCCAGATGCTTGCGGCATATCTGTCCATTGTTAAGTCTGACCACTATGACCCTATTCCCCTCTTTACCAATGACAGTACCCTCAAGCCACTTGGGCCCCAAAGCGTGATTAAGAACAAATACAGGGTCATCGATTTCTATACATCTCCCCTTTGAGTTATGGTCATGGCACTCATTTTGGGACTGCCGCTTGCCCTCAACAATGTCTGACAGGACTGGGTGAATGAGGGACAGCCGAGTTTTAAGTGTGCGTTTCATGAGTAGTTCCACTGGCGGGATTCCCGTGAACGAATGCAGTCGGGACCTATAGGCCAGCAGGAGGCGCAATAGGCGGCATTGAAGGGAGGGTCCTTGAATCCGGAGCATGCCTTGTTTTATGATTTGGACCACACATTCCGCCTGGCCATTGGAAGCCAGCTTGCACGGTGCTGTCCTGACATGTTTGATGCCATTACCTGACATGAACTCACGGAATTCATAGCTAGTGAAGCACGGGCCATTGTCACTAACTAGGATGTCTGGCAAGCTGTGGGTCGCAAAGACCGCATGCAGACTTTCCACTGTGGTGGATGTCGTGCACGACTTCAATATGATGCACTCGATCCATTTCGAGTACGCATCAACAACAATGAGAAACATTTTTCCCATGAATGGGCCCACGTAGTCTACATGAATATATGACCATGGCTTGGTGGGCCAGGGCCGCGGGCTAAGTAGGGCCTCCCTGGGGGCATTGCCCAGCTGGGCACACGTTGTGCACCTGCGAACACAGTGTTCCAGGTCTGCATCAATTCCCGGCCACCATACATATGACTGGGCAATGGCCTTCATTAGCACGATGCCTGGGTTCTCGCTGTGGAGTTCCCTGATGAATGCTTCCCTTCCCTTCTGGGGCATGACTATCCGGCTGCCCCATAGTAGGCAGTCGGCTTGGATGGAGAGTTCATCCATCCGTCTGTGAAACGGTCTGACCTCTTCAGGGCATGCTCCGCCTGCGGGCGCCCAATCCCCAGTCATGACACATTTCTTAATCAAGGATAGGAGGGGATCTCTGTTTGTCCATGTTCTGATCTGGTGGGCTGTGATGGGGGAGCCTGCGCTGTCGAAAGCATCGATAGCCATGACCAACTCAGCGCTTTGTTCCGCTGCCCCCTCAGCGGTGGCCAGTGGAAGCCTGCTGAGCGCGTCAGCGCAATTTTCGGTGCCTGGCCGGTGCCGCATGGTGTAGTCACACGCAGCCAGCGTGACAAAAAGATCCTCCGCTCTCGGATGTGGGTATTGGTCTTGTAGTGACACTCGGTTGATGGTGGCCTTGTAGTCGCCACAGATCCTCACCGAGCCATCCGTTTTTAGGACAGGGACGATGGGGCTTGCCCAGTCGCTGAATTCATCGGGCGAAATTATGCTCTCTCTTAGCAACCTGTCCAACTCACTCAATTTTCTCCCGCATCACATACGGCACAGCTCTGGCTTTATGGTGCACTGGTGTGGCATCCAGGATGATGTGTATCACTATTTTGGTACCTTTGAAAGTCCCGACAACAGGTTGAAATAGTGACTCAAACTTTTGTAGGGCCTGTGAGCATGAACTTCGCTCCACAGATGAAATGGCGTGCACATCCCCCCATTTCCAGTTTATCTCGGCTAGTCAGCTTCTCCCCAAAAGCGCGGGACCATTTCCCAGGACAATCCAGAGTGGCAGCCGGTTCTCTGATCCATTATGTGTGACCATCAAAATTGCACTGCCTAGCACTGAGATGATCTCTTTGGTGTACGTCCGTAATTGCATGTCAATGCGTTCTAGTTTGGGTCTGCTAGCTCTGAGTGGTCATAGTTTCTCGTAAGTGACTGGCTGTCTCCTGTGTCCAACTCCATGCGTACCAGGATGCTGTTTAACAGTATTCTCATCATCATAGGTGGCGTCTTTGTGTATGAGCTGTAGATGTTTGCCACCTGAACCCGCTGAACTTCAGCGTCCATTGCTGTGTCCCAAGCATAACCCTGCCTTGCAGACCCCTCTTGTGGTTCATCCGCTTCATAAACCAGCCTCGTTGCAGGCTTCCTGCACACTCTGGCTAAATGTCCACTGACGTTACAATTTCTGCAGATAAATTGTTGAAACCTATAGGTTTTCGCAGCATGTCTGCCCCAGCACCTCCAGCAGGAGCTGAGATTGTTGTGAACAAAAGAACTGTCACCAGGCATTCCTCTCCGATTGTCTCTTGAGCACTCTGTTCATGGGTGTCAATGGCCCCATCCCGGGACGTATTGTCCCTTGTGAGGGTATAAATGTCCGTTCAACCTACCATTGTCTGTGTTGAGGACCCACCTTAGAGTCTGTTACTGCCTGGTTGGTGTCTAATTGCCCTTGCCTGCCTGCGGGGTTCTGAGTCGTGTTTCCCATGTTAACTCCCTGCTCCATCGCCACGTTGGGAGCAGGGTTGCGCGTGTATATGATCTTGGTTTCCTTCTCCCCCGCCATGAAGGTTTGAGCCATCAACACCGCTGCTTCCAAGGTCAAGTCCTTGGTCTCAATTAGCTTCCTAAAAATCCCGGCATAACCAATGCCCTCAATGAAGAATTCCCATAACATCTCCCTCCTGCAAGTGTCTGTGAACTTACAGAGGCTGGCCAAACGCCGAAGGTCTGCAACAAAGTCCGATATGCTCTGTCCTTCCCGACATCGGTGCCTATAGAATCGGTGTCGGGCCATGTGTATACTACTCACCAGTTTAAGGTGCTCATCGATCAGTTTGCTGAGCTCCTCAAAGGTCTTGTCCGTCGGCTTCTCAGGTGCGAGCAGGTCTTTCATCAGCGCATACGTCTTAGGTCCACAGCTGGTCAGTAGATGCGCCCTCCGCTTGTCAGCCGCTGCCGCTCCCAGCCAGTCCTTCGTGACAAAGCTCTGCTGGAGCCTCTCAATGAAATCGTCCCAGTCCTCACCAACACAGTACCGTTCCTCTGTGGTACTGGTGGCCATTCTCGTGAGTCGTTGATTCCCATTTCTCATCGCCAAATGTTGTGTCCTTACACTCTACTGTAAATCAACACGAGGCACATACTGGAGACAAGGTCACTCTGTGACCTGTACCTTTATTCACAGGACAACGAAGTGATGACCCTGCATGAGACCTCCCTTTATATACCTGGATGAGCAGGTGAGGAGTGTCTCCCTCAAGTTCACCCCCTGTGGTCAAGGTGTGCATTACTTAGGTGTATACAGTGTAGTTACATAAAGGTTACAGTTAAATTAAGGTTACATACATGACACAAACTTTAAGATCACTTACAAACTTTTAAACTGATAAATTTACATCACTTACAAAAAACTTTTAATTTGAGAACAGTTACAACAGTAACAACAATAAGAACAATAAGAACAATAACAATAAGAACAACAGCATCAGCAAAGAAAGGCTGCACCCATCTCTCCTCCAACTTATTCTAAGACCGTCCGCTGCGCTTGGTCTTGGTGACTCCATCCCATCAGGCGGTGGCGCAGCGTTTCTCGGGTTGGTACCACGCTTATTCTTTAGAGTATCTTGGATAATGCGCATTTCTTGATGCGGGGGGCGTGGGCAGGCGGTAATCTGGAAGGCAGAGGTTGATCTGGGGATTGGAATGGGATTGGAAGTTGATTCTGTTAATGACTGCGGGGTCTGGGCGTGTTTCCTAATTTCAGCAGCTACTATAGGATTTGGCCGGTGCCATCATCAGTGTGTGTATGGGCCAGAAGGATTTTTGGACTTTTAAAATGGATCTGTACCCTTTTAAAATGGAGACGCACCTTGGCTGCATTTCAAAATGGAGTTTGGTCTTTAAAAGGACTGATTTTTGGTTTCTGTGAAGTAAAGCAGGAGCTGTCTGTCTTTTGGGTTGCCATGGAACCAGTCTCAATGCTCACATCATGAAAGGCAACACTGCACGAGGTAGAAAAAGCCATAAGACAGCTCAAAAACAACAAGGCTACGGGTGCAGACGGAATCCCTGCTGAGGCATTGAAGTATGGCGGAGAGGCACTGCTAGCACTCATCTGGAGGGAGGAGAGCATGCCGGGGGATCTCAGAGATGCAGTAATCGTGACCATCTTTAAAAAGGGAGAAAAGTCTGACTGCGGCAACTACAGAGGAATCACCCTGCTATCAGCCACTGGGAAAGTCGTTGCTAGAGTCCTCTGCAACCGTCGTCTTCCTGTGGCCGAGGAGTTCCTCCTGGAGTCACAGTGCGGATGTCGTCCCCTACGGGGCACAATGGACATGATTTTTACAGCGCGACAGTTACGGGAAAAATGCAGAGATCAGCATCAGCCCTTATACATGGCCTTCTTCAACCTTACAAAGGCCTTTGACACAGTCAACCGCGAGGGTCTATAGAGTGTCCTCCTCCGTTTCGGATGCCCCAAAAGTTCGTCACCATCTTCCGCCTGCTCCACGACGACATTTAGGCTGTGATCCTTACTAATGGATCCATCATAGACCCAATTCACGTCCGGACCTGGGTCAAACAGGGCTACGTCATCGCCCAACCCGCTTCTCAATCTTTCTCGCCGCCATGCTCCACCTCACAGTCAACAAGCTCCCCGCTGGAGTGGAACTAAACTACAGAACCAGTGGGAACCTGTTCAACCTGCGCCGTCTCCAGGCCAGATCCAAGACTGTCCCAACCTCTGTCGTCGAGTTACAGTATCGGACGATGCCTGCGTCTGCGCACATACAGAGGCCGCAGTCCAGGACATAGTCGACATATTTAGTATTTACTGAGGCGTACGAAAGCATGGGCCTGACGCTAAACATCCATAAGACAAAGGTCCTCCACCAGACTATCCTCACCACACAGCACTGTCCCCAAGACATCAAGATCCACGGCACAGCCCTGGACACCGTGGACTACTTCCCCTATCTCGGGAGCCTCCTATCAACAAGAGCACACATCAACGACGAAATCCAACACCGCCTCCATTGCACCAGTGCAGCCTTTGGTCGCCTGAGAAAAAGAGTGTTTGAAGACCAGGCCCTCCAAACTGCCAGGGCGCTGAGCACCTCGAGTCTCAACGGCGAGAGCATGCAGAAATCAAGCGCAGACAGCGGAAAGAGTGTGTGGCAAACCAGTCCCACCCACCCCTTCCCTCAATGACTATCTGTCCCATCTGTGAGAGCCTGTGGCTCTCGTATTGGACTGTTCAGCCACCAAAGAACTCACCTCAGGAGTGGAAGCAAGTCTTCCTCGATTCTGAGGGACTTCCTATGACATGAAAGGTAGAGGCCTTTTCATTTCGAACTTTGTGTGATTTGTGGAAAAACACCTTTTGTCCATAGGGCCAGCATGTCTGGATGGACAATGAGGTTCGCAGGCCAACTGTAACACCTCTGGACTCTTTCAATGAAAGAGCAGTTAAGAACTCAACAAACAGTTAGCACTTCGAAAACTGCTCATTTACAGAAATGGCCTACCATTGTTTTCATCGAGCTGACCAATCCAGGACAGAGACGTCACCAGGAAGACCAACTAGCATCTCTGCGACCATGGTAACCAGGAATCGCCCAGCCAGTTTTATGTATTATATGGGGTATCAAGATGCTGAACTTTGGAGGATTCAGTGGCTTACTTTTTTTCTACCATCTGGAAAGGGGTTCCCTGTGTGGCTACACGTCCGTCAACTCTCCAGGAACACCCGAAGTGAGTGCCTCGCCCTACTGCCTGAACGTATCTCTCTAGGCCTCGTCGCATGCCTCTGTTAGGCACGGTTTTGTCTTTAGAGTTGAACGGACCCGGGACCGTGTGAATCAACGATAAGGGCTGGTAACTATATCCAGTACACACCTCTGGAGATCCCCAAGACTGCCAGCGTGCTTGGCTGCTGAAGAACGGCAACTGTCCAAGACGCAGGCTGACACGTGTGTGTGAGGAGGCTTCCAAGTGTGGGTTCTGACCAAACCGCGAGAGGGGTTTAGTTAAAGGGTTTACATTATCTAGGCTTAGATTCTGGGAAGGGGGTTGGTTCGCTGTATGTTTTTAAGCTAGTGCCCACAGTCACCTACTCTTTAAGCCGTAAGCGAAAGGAGTAGGGATTGTCGTTTTGTGAGTGTAATAAAAGTAATTGATCTTTGACCAACCTGAACCATTTTGTTTTGTCTGAGTCAATTATAATCTATCCACAGTAACTCCTTGGATCCGAACTTGCGGGTTGTGGGGCTTGTGGTTCGCGGTATAATTCGGAAGACTAGCTGGGTGGCATCCGCTCACGGCCGGGTTACACAGTAATCCCGCTGGGGACGCTGTGCATCGGGCATAGGAAAATACCTATCTGATCTTGGTCTCGCTCTCTCTCTGTGGGATTATCCGCTAATCGACAGGTTAGGTAGGAACTATTGCCAAAAGCTCCTGCCGTCCAAAGGGGAAATACCCGAATCAGGGAGTTTAAAAACACTGGTCGACTCAAGGGAGAGTCATAGAAACACAGGGCACACAAAACACCCTACAGAAATGGCAACTGTGGCAGGAACTGAAGGCGTGGGTAGTTCAATTGACTCTAAGATTGAAACGGCTCGGTTAGGTTTGGAAGATAGGATCGTGTCCTACGTGTTCACCAAAATTAACCTGTTCCAGCAGTGGATGCTGAACATGTTACACTCAGAGAGCCCTCAGGATAGGGCAGCTGAGTGGACGGGGGAAAGGACCATAAGAAGTCCAAAGAAAAGGCAATTTGGCGCATATGCTTGCAAAAACAGGTTCAGCTGTTAAGGAAGCAGGTAAACAGGCTTCAGGGGCAGCTGGAGGAGTCTGAAAGGGAATCAGACACACGGGGTATAGTGGGTCGGCAGTTGGTGGAAGAATTAGCTCTAGAAAAGCAGGAAAGGAGGGCTAAAGAGGAGTCTTCCCGTACGGCCGGGGAGTATTTACATTTACCGAGGCTAAGTTCAACGAGCAACTCCTCTGAGAAGAAAATTCCCGACTGGCAGTGAAAGCGGAAGGGCTGGAAAGCCAGTTTAATGATAGCAAGACCACCCACAGGGTAGCTAGAAGTAAGGGTTTTGAGGATTGTAGACATGATCACTGCGAGGAAAAGATCAGGAAGCTACAAAGGGATTTGGCTGGGGCTCGAGGCATGGTGTGCTTAATGGCACCAGGTGGATCTCAGTTAGACCGGGAAGAGGATAGGCCCCCAGCAGAAGTGTCGATAGCAGTACAGGAAGAAGTAGCTCCCCCAGAGGGCAGGGAGAAACCGGGACCCAGGTGTCCATTGCGGCAGCGGAGGTATGGTCCGCCGACACCCAACGGTGACACAGGCCCACTCCAAAATGACTACGTGGTCCCGTTCACGACTCCTCAGCTCCAAACGATGGTGGAAGGGCTGGACATACTTAGCATCAAAGGGGACACCGCAGTCTATTTCACTAAGGTCGAACAGATAGGGGGGCTTAAACCAGTGTAACGATGCAGAAACGCATAAGTTACTTTTATTATCCCTGGAAGGGACACTATACCAACGCCTGTCTGCTGCCTCTGAGGAGGGACGAGGCAATATAGTGGAGCTCAAAGAGGAAATCCTACAAGCCATGGGCCATACACAGGGGAGTCCATTTTCCCTAGTTGAGAATAACCTGCAGATGCCCGGAGAAGCACCGATTGCGTTTGCCGACAGGCTCTGGGCACACAGGTCCGAGCACAACTGCTAGGGCAGGACCGTAATCACTGGCTAAGGACTCTGGTTGCGAAAAGCCTCCCAGGTATTCGAACCAAGGCCGATGCCTGGTTCGATGCGGCGGATCTCGTTAACACTGAGGCTGGGTGCTTAGAAAGCTCACCAAAGCTTTCAAGTCCCTGGGTGGAGAGGAGGCAAAGCAACGGGGAAGGGTCAGCGAGATGAAGACCGGTAAGAGGGAAAGGACAGAATGGTGTCAGGAAGGGCTCCACACTAGCGAGTCAAAAGCTTGTTTTCAGTGTGGACAGATGGGGCATTGGAGGCGGGAGTGTCCAACCCAGAAAGGGGTACCGGGTCGAGGAGGGCCTCCCGGGAAGAAGTCCCCAAACACCGACACAAGGGAGACCTGTCAGCAGTCAGGATACGAGATCCTAGTGGCTGCCCTCCATACGGTGATGGGTAAGGACACCAGTAGACTTGATGCTGCAGTCAGCAAGGTCATACCGAGCACTCCAGTGTGTCCCCAGTCATCCTGACTAGAGTGCGCTCAACCTGAGTAACTGTGCCCGCTCATCTATGATGTGTTGGGCAGGCTCTGTGTGCGGATGGGGGTGGAGACGATCACTTGGTGGACACCGGAACCTCGAGTACGGTGATCCATTCCAGGGACACGGCCCATTCACCCTGGTCCAATAAAGTCCCCTTTAGTTTGAAGGGGTTCACCGGGGATAAGCAGGCGGGAGTTAAGTTCCCTCACCATTAAATGGGAGTGTGTTCTCATGAAGTGGGATCAGCCCGGGTGGGGAGTCCTTGGGTCTGACTTCATGTTGGCCCACAGGATCATTGTAGATTTTAGGAACCATTGCTTGTAGGGAGCAGTGGGTTCCGATAAGGTGGATGAGTTAGTGGTAATACCCAGAGACAAGGGGGGGACAAGGGAGCGTCTGCAGCATGAAGCCCCGGTGTCGTTACGACCTAGAAGTTTAGGTCAATAACAACCCGCTCCAGTATCTGTCAGAGGTGTGGAGCAATTTAGATGCTTTAACCACCCACAATCACGACTGCGGACGGGTGACTGGGATAGAGGTTAGAGTAGATGGGGATCCCATTTCTAGGCCCCAAAAACTGTATAGTTTTCCCAGGGAAGTGGAGGCAGACTTGGAGATGGCACTGTGTTCCCTGGTAAAGCAGGGTGTGTTGAGGCCGATTGCCACCCATGCGAACTCTCCCCTTCGGCTGGTCAAGAAACCTGACGGGTCATGGAGAGCCACGGTGGACTATTGGGTCCTCAACAATAATATCCCAGCCTGCGCGCCCACAGTTGTGGCTGTAGTGGACCTAATTGGAAATATTCCAGCCACCGCAACCACCTTCTCGGTGCTGGATATTTCAAACGGGTTCTGGTCGATTCCCCTTTGACGGGAAGACCAGTATAAGTTTGCCTTTACAGTTAAGGGTCAACAGTATACTTGGACGTGTCTTCTCCAGGGGTTTCATAACAGCCCCTTCATCTTCCACCAGAGCATGGCTAATGCTCTGAAAAATATTAACCAGCCCCAGCAGATCATTCAGTATGTGGATGATATTCTCCTGTTCTCTAGGGATAGAGAGGAGCAGAGGTCATTGCTGTGCGACCTGCTGAAGTTACTCAGGGATGCGGGTTTCAAAGTCAACCCAAAGGCGGCTCAGATCAGTCACAAGGAAGTAAAATTTATCGGGCTGACTGTCCGAGCAGGTGAAAGGGCGATCGATGATGCCCGACACATGGCAGTACAGGAGCTCCCAGCCCCCAAGACGGTGTCAGGGGTGAGGTCTTTTCTGGGGTTCACAGGGTACTGCCGAGATTTCATCGAGGGATATGCAGCCACTGAAGCCCCTTTATTTTGGCTCCTCCACAAGTGAGTCGAGTGGGAGTGGGATTCCAACTGCCAGGCCGCATTCACTCAGCTCCAAATGGCACCTGCGTTGGGTGTGATTAACCAGGGGGAAGAGTTCGCTATCAAGGTAGCAGCCAGCGTAGACAGCTTGAGCTCGGTGTTGCTGCAGGAGCGACACAGCAAGCTGAGACCTAAGGTATGCTCCTCCAGGGTGCTCACAGATGTGGAGAGAGGATACTCCAATTGCGAAAGGCATCTTTTAGCCACGTATTGGGCCATGAAGTGCTCACAGCTCTTCACGGGATCCTCCCCGCTAGTCCTCCTAACACATCACACAGTGCCTGCTGTACAAAGTCCATGTTTCTGAACCATACAGGAGGGCGGGTATTACTACAGCTCTGTGGACCATGAGCTTGGTGACAGTTTTGAGGACCTAGTCTTCAAACACTCTTTTCCACAGGAGCCGAAGGCTGCACTGGTGCACTTGAGGCAGTGTTGGATCTCGTCGTCAATGCCTGCTCTTGTTGATAGGAATCTCCCGAGCTATGGGAAGTGGTCCACGTTGTCTAGGGCCGTGCCGTGGATCTTGATGACTGCGGGACAGTGCTGTGCAGTGAGTACAGGCTGGTGGAGGACCTTTGTCTTATGGATGTTTAGCGTAAGGCCCATGCTTTCATGCACTTCAGTAAATACATCGACTATATCCTGGAGTTCAGCCTCTGTATGTACACAGACGCAGGTGTCATCCGCGTACTGTAGCTCGACGACAGAGGTTGGGGTGGTGTTGGACCTGGCCTGGAGACGGCGAAGGTTGAACAGGTTCCCACTGGTTCTGTAGTTTAGTTCCACTCCAGCGGGGAGCTTGTTGACTGTGAGGTGGAGCATGACAGCAAGGAAGATTGAGAAGAGGGTTGGGGCGATGACGCAGCCCTGTTTGACCCCGGTCCGGACATATCCACAAGGTAAAGGCCCATTGAAAGTCAGAAGCTCGTGGGGAGGGGAACCAGAGGGCAGAAGAAATCACAAAGAAGGGAGTTAGAGAGGAAATCCTGTGGGATCCGGGGAAAGCAGTCCCAGTAGCAACCATCTGGGACAGGGGAGGCATACCAGGGATCGCTCTAGCCCTGGACCTTAAACAGGCACAGGGACAGGACCCCATTCTCAAGGCTGTCCGACTAGGTAGGGAGAAGGGGGATGTAATAGAAGGTCTCTTTGGCGCTGCTGACCTCAGCATTAAAGACGTGATTTTGTTTAAGGGGGACCGGTGATTGGTCCCAGTACAGCATCAGGAGGACATTCTCCAGCTAGCTCACGGGGACCCCGGGGTGGGACACCCGGGACCAGGGACCACTTGGCAGCGGGTAGAAGAGGCAGAGTGGTAGGCGCAGCTGAGGGAAGACGTAAAGGGTTTCTGCACACATTGTTTAGTGTGTGCAGCTAACAATCCCGACCCTCAGTGCAGGAAGGCTACTTTGGGACACACCAGGAGGGTAGCGGGACCATGGCGATCGGTGCAGATCGATTTTATTGGGCCCCTACTATTGTGTTCCAAACACAGATGAGACTGCACACAGGGAGGTTAAAGAAACAGTGACCTCAGTCTTTATTAAGACACTCCAGAGTGAGGAGCAGGTCTTAGGGGCCGGCTTATATAGAGTGCTCCCAAGGGATGCTGGGATCCCTTGGGACTTCAGTGGATGCGCTCACTGGTGGCGGAACATGATAGTGCATGCTTTACAGATACACAACATCACTGCCCCGCAAAGTCAAAGTGAAAACAATTTACAAGGTGAGGCAGTCGGGAGCCTTTCTTTCCCTGGTGGACCGCCTCCGTACAAATGTCTGTTCTGGTGTGTTGGCTGTGCCCTCGCTGGGCTGGCGTGGTGTTGGCCCTGCAGGGCTGCTGAGTGAGCCTGGCCTTGCTGGACTGTTGGACGTGATGTGTTCAATTTCCTGGTCCGGGGTGGTGTCGTTGATCCTTTGGGTGTGTGTTGTGGGCTCGAAAAAGGTGGTGTCTGCTGTGGGTTGTTCAGGGCAGTCTGTGAACCGCAGCCTCGTTTGGTCCATGTGCTTTCTGCAAATTTGTCCATTGTCTAGTTTGTCTACAAACACCCTACGCGCTTATTTAGCTATCACCGTGCCCGCGATCCACTTGGGACCATATCCATAGTTGAGCACAAACACAGGGTCATTCAGATCAATTTCCCGCGACACAGTGGTGCGACCATCGTTTACATTTTGTTGCTGCCGCCTGCTCTCTATCTGATCATGCAGGTTGGGGTGTGTCATGTATCTTACATTATTATATATAACTGTATCCTAACATGCTATACATGACTGTAATAAGATATGACCTGTAACCACCAGCATACCTTACCACCAGGGGTGCACTTGCAAGAGACAGGTATATAAGGACAGGTCTCAGGCAAGTGCAGCATTCCAGAGCTGTGAGATAAAGGTGCAGTTCCAGAGTGACCTTGACTTCACTACATGCCTCGTGTGAATCTGTACTGAGGGGACAGGACTTTACAGTGGCGACGAGTTATGGGATTACAGAATCCACAGAATGGCGAACAACGGATCAGATGAAAAGTACAATTGGGAGACAATTGGGAGGACTTTATAGAAAGGCTCCAGCAAAGCTTTGTAACCAAAGACTGGTTAGGCGACGATAAGGCAGACAAGAGAAGAGCCCATCTCTTGACCAGCTGTGGCTCGAAAACATGAAGGATTTGTTGGCACCCGAGAAACCAGCAAGCAAGTCGTTTGAAGAATTGAGCACACTGGTAAGAGACCACCTGAAGCCAGCGAGCAGCCTGTACATGGCCAGACACAGGTTCTACAACTACAGGCGCTGTGTGGGCCAGAGCATACCCGACTTTGTGGCGGAACTTTGGAGGTTGGCTAGTTTATGTGAGTTCTCCGATGAACTGAGGAGAGAAATGCTGAGAGACTTTTTCATTGAAGGAATAGACCACGCAGGCATATTCCGAAAGCTCATAGAGACCAGGAACCTGACCTTAAAGGCAGCAGCACTGGTTGCACAGACATTCTTGGTAGGGGAAGAAGAAACGAGGTTGATTTACAATGCAGGTACGACAACTAACGAAATATCGGAACAAGAAGTTCACAGCACTAAACCAGCTGCTACCCCCACACACAGACAAAACTGGGAGAACAGGCTATCGACAGCAGGCAGAAGCCATCAAGGGCCACAGAAACGGCCGTTCACACCTCATCAACCCACAATGCGAGCAATCAACTACAAACTGAGAGAAGCTCAAGAGAGATCAGCCAGACGCAGCTCAGTTTTTGGGAACACTTTGAACAATGGAACAGGTCTGTGCTGGAGGTGTGGGGGTGGGCACTCGTCAAGGGGATGTCGATTTCAGCAGGCTGTTTGCAGAAATTGTGAATATACAGGGCATTTGGCCTGCATGTGCAAAAAAATGGCAGCTTGGCTGGTATATGAATCGGATGGATCGGAGAGCAGACCAGAAGATGGTGGGGACAGTACCCGGGACACCGATGTACAGCGGGTCAACATGATCAATGGCCGCTGCTCCTACAACAGGATGCCTCCTATAATGATGAGGGTCCTACTTAATGGGATATCTGTCAACATGGAGCTGGATACGAGAGCGAGTCAATCTCTCATTGGCGCTCAACAATTTGAACAACTGTGGCCGCATAAAAGAGACAGACCAAAACTCACAAGGGTCGACACCAAACTAAGGACCTATACCAAAGAAATCGTACCAGTCCTCGGCAGCGCCATGCTCTCTGTCACACACAAAGGGACAGTAAACTGACTTCCCCTGTGGATTGTCCCCGGAGACCCCCCAGCACTGTTGGGGAGAAGCTGGTTGGCAAAACTAAACTGGAAATGGGATGATGTCCATGCCATGTCATTAGAGGATCGGACCTCCTGCTCAACAGTTACAAAGCGATTTGAACATCTCTTTCAGCCAGGTGTGGGCACTTTCAAAGGGGCCAAAGTCAAAATCTACATCACACAGGATGCTAGACCAGTCCATCATAAGGTTAGAGCTGTACCCTACGTGATGAGGGAAAAGATTGAACATGAACTAGACAGGCTTCTGCGGGAAGGCATTATATCATCTGTGGAATTTAGCGACTGGGCAAGTCTCATCGTCCCAGTCATGAAGCCTGATGGATCCGTACGAATCTGTGGGGACTACAAATCTACCATAAACAGAGTCTCCCTACAGGACCAATACCCGTTGCCCAGAGCAGAGGAATTATTTGCCACATTGGCTGGAGGTAAACTTTTCTCAAAATTAGACCTCACATCTGCGTATATGATGCAAGAATTGACTGAGGAATCCAAGCTACTCACCACCATCAACACACATCGAGGCCTTTTCTTGTACAATCCATGCCCATTCAGCATCAGGTCAGCAGCTGCAATATTCCAGCGCAACATGGAGAGTCTGCTCAAGTCCATCCCGGGGACGGTTGTATTTCAAGACGACATAATTATCACGGGCACGGACACCGACTCCCATCTCCGTAATTTGGAGGAAGTACTAAAGCGGTAGGATCGGGTAGGCCTACGAGTCAAGAAATCCAAGTGCCTGTTTCTCACACCAGAGGTTGAATTTTTGGGCAGAAGGATTGCAGCTGATGGAATCTGCCCAACAGAGTCCAAAACAGAAGCAATTCGCCTGGCATCCAGGCCCCGGAATGTCTCAGAACTGCGTGCCTTTCTCCGGCTACTCAATTACTTTGGGAACTTTATGCAGAACTTAAGCACACTGCTGGAGCCTCTCCATGTGCTACTCAGGAAGGGGTGCGATTGGTTTTGGGGGGACGCCCAGGAACGCACCTTCAATAAGGCACGCAACCTTCTGTATTCCAACAGTGTTTTGGCTTTTTTTGATCCAGGTAAAAAGCGAGTTCTCACATGCGATGCGCCAGCGTATGGGGTCGGGTGCATTTTGCAACATGTCAATAGTGCGGGCAAATTACAACCCATAGCTTATGTCTCCAGGTCACTTCCGCGGGCAGAGCGCGGGTACGGAATTGTAGAGAAGGAGGCGCTCGCGTGCGTGTATGGTGTCAAAAAGATGCACCAATACCTTTTTGGGGCCAAGTTCGCATTAGAAACCAACCACAAACCCCTCACGTCCCTCCTATCCAAGAGCAAGACAATAAACGCCAACGCCTCGGCGCGAATTCAACGGTGGGCACTCATGCTGGCATCCTACGACTATACCATAAGGCACAGACCAGGCACAGCCAACTGTGCCGACACGCTCAGCAGGCGACCCCTGGCAACTTTGGAAGGGTCTGACGAACAGGACTGTGAGATAGTCATGGCAATCAATGCCTTTGAGTCCACAGGTTCGCCCATGACGGCTCGCCAAATCAGAGCCTGGATGGCCAGCAACCCCACGTTATCCTTAGTAAAAAGATGTGTCCTAACCGGTGACTGGGCAGAGGCTCGCGATGCCTGCCCCGAGGAATTAAACCCCTTTCACAGGCGCATGCATGAGCTATCACGACAAGCAGACTGCCTGATATGGGGCAGCCGAGTAGTCATGCCTCTGTGAGGCAGAGAGGCATTTGTCCGGGAACTCCACCGTGAGCACCCGGGGATCGTTCTCATGAAGGCCATAGCCAGATCCCACGTCTGGTAGCGTGGTATTGACGCGGACTTGGAGCTCTGCGTCCGAAGGTGCACCATTTGTGCCCAACTCAGCAATGCCCCCAGGGAGGCTCCACTGAGCCCCTGGCCCTGGCCTACCAAACCGTGGTCACGGGTGCACGTAGACTATGCGGGCCCATTCATGGGAAAAATGTTCCTCATAGTTGTAGATGCATTTTCAAAGTGGATCGAATGCACCATTTTAAACTCGAGCACAACCTCCACCACTGTGGAGAGCCTCGCAACCATGTTTGCAACGCACGGAATCCGTGACATATTGGTCAGTGACAATGGTACCATGCTTCACCAGCGCAGAATTCCAAGACTTTATAATTGACCACGACATAAATCACGTCAAGACGGCACCGTTCAAGCCGGCCTCCAACGGCCAGGCGGAGAGAGCAGTGCAAATCATTAAACAAGGCATGCTTAAAATCCAAGGTCCCACGCTGCAGGGTCGCCTGTCGCGACTGCTGCTGGCATACAGATCTCGTCCGCACTTATTGACTGGGATCCCCCCCGCGCAACTGTTGATGAAAAGGACTTTAAAAACAAGGCTCTCATTAATCCTCCCAGACATGCATGAAATCATTGAGGCAAAGCGCCGTACGTTGACTGAGTACTATGACAGAAATTCAAGGGGGAGATGGAATGGGATAGGGAACAAAGTGTTTGTACTAAACTATGGCAGGGGTCCCAATGGCTTGCAGGGACAGTAATGGGTGAGGAAGGAAACAGGCTACTGGTAGTACAAATGGACAATGGCAAAACTTGCCGGAGGCATGTCGGCCAAGTCAAAATCAGATTTACCAACACCACTGCGGAACCAGAGGAAGATTACAATGTGGAACTCGCACCATATCTGGTGGCCAGACAGAGGGAACAACCTGAGGAAAGGGCAATCCCAACAGACAGCCCAGGCGAGATACCAGCAACCACACCCAAAGAAAAACAGACACCAAGGCAAACAACTGAACCGCAACTCAGACGCTCCACGCGAGAGCGTAGACCACCTGAGAGACTGAACCTATAAAGACAATAAGACTTGGGGGAGGGTGATGTCATGTATCTTAAATTATTATATATAACTGTATCCTAACATGCTATACATGACTGTAATAAGATATGAACTGTAACCACCAGCATACCTTACTACCAGGGGTGCACTTGCAAGAGACAGGTATATAAGGACAGGTCTCAGGCAAGTGCAGCATTCCAGAGCTGTGAAATAAAGGTGCAGGTCCAGAGTGACCTTGACTTCACTACATGCCTCGTGTGAGTCTGTATTGAGGGGACAGGACTTTACAGGGTGAACCAGCGAGAGTCTGGTTTTAAGTGTCCTTTTCATGAGTAGCTCAGCCGGGGGCACCCCTGTGAGCAAGTGGGGTCTCGTGCGGTAGCTGAGCAGTACTCGGGACAGGCGGGTTTGGAGTGAGCCTTCTGTGACTCATTTAAGGCTCTGTTTGATTGTTTGTACTGCCCGCTCTGCCTGTCCATTGGAGGCTGGTTTAAACGGGACCGAGGTGATATGTTTGATATCATTGCGGGTCATGAATTCTTTAAGTTCAGCACTCGTGAAACATGGCCCGTTGTCACTGAACAGTGTGTCAGGCAGGCCATGGGTGGCAAATATGGACCTCAGGCTTTCAATGGTGGTGGTGGCGGTGCTTCCCAACATTATTTCTCAGTCAATCCATTTTGAAAAAGCATCCACCACCACCAGAAATATTTTGCCGAGAAATGGGCCCGCATAGTCGACATGGATCCTCGACCATGGTCTGGAGGGCCAGGACCACAAACTTAGTGGTGCCTCTCTGGGCGCGTTGCTCAACTGTGCACGCACGCTGTATTGCCGTACACAGGACTCTAAGTCAGAGTCGATACCGGGCCACCACACGTGGGATCCGGCTATCGCTTTCATCATTACTATACTCGGGTGTGTGCTGTGGAGATCCGAGATGAACGTCTCCCTGACCTTTTTGGGTAGCACTACGCGGTTACCCCACAACAGGCAGTCTGCCTGAATGGACAGCTCATCCTTTCGCCGCTGGAATGGCTTGACTAGCTCTTGCCTTTCAACGGGGATGCTGGCCCAGCTCCCATGCAATACACAGTTTTTTACTCGGGATAGCAGAGGATCTTGGCTGGTCCAAGTCCTAATCTGGCGGGCCGTGACAGGTGATTTATCATTTTCAAACGCTTCCATGACCATCAACAAGTCTGCGGGCTGCGCCACCAACAAGTTTGCAGGCTGCGCCATTTCTACCCCCGTGGTGGGCAATGGTAGCCAACTGAGAGCATCTCCACAGTTCTCGGTGCCTGGCCTGTGGCGGATGGTATAGTTATACGCTGATATCGTGAGTGCCCACCTTTGTATGCGGGCTGAGGCATTGGTATTGATCCCCTTGTTTTCAGCGAACAGGGATATGAGGGGCTTTTGATCGGTTTCCAGCTCAAATTTGAGGCCAAACAGGTACTTGTGCATTTTCTTTACCCCAAACACAGACGCTAATGCCTCTTTCTCAATCATGCTGTAGGCCCTCTCGGCCTTAGACAAGCTCCTGGAGGCAGAGGCGACAGGTTGCAACTTCCCCGCAACGTTAGCTTGTTGTAATACACACCCGACTCCGTACGACGACGCATCACATGCGAGCACAAGTCTTTAAACGGGTTATACAATACAAGCAGCTTGTTGGTGCATAAAATTTTTCTGGCTTTCTCAAAAGCAATTTTTTTTTTTTTCCCCATACCCAGTTCTCACCTTAACGCAATAACACATGTAAGGGCTCTAAAAGGGTGCTTAACCCCGGTAGGAAGTTATCAAAATAGTTGAGGAGTCCCAGGAATGACCACAGCTCTGACGTTCTGTGGCCTGGGCACGTTCCTGATAGCCTCTGTCTTGCCGTCTGTGGGCCAAATGCCATCCACCACGATGTTTCTCTCCAAAAACTCCACTTCTGTTGCCATGAAGATGCATTTCCACCTCTTCAGCCGCAGCCCTACGCGATCTAGTCGCTGGAGGACCACCTCCAGGTTTTGTAGATGCTCGACGGTGTACCGACCCATGACCAATATGTCGTCCTGAAAAACCACCGTGCGTGGTATCGACTTGAGTAGGCTCTCCATGTTTCTCTGGAAGATCGCTGCAGCCGACCGAATTACAAACGGGCATCTGTTGTAGATGAACAAACCCTTGTGCGTGTTGATGCAGGTGAGGCCCTTCGAAGACTCCTCCAGCTCCTGCGTCATGTTGGCCGAAGTCAGGTCGAGCTTGGTGAACATCTTGCCTCCTGCCAGCGTCGCAAATAGGTCGTCTGCCTTTGGTAGCGGGTATTAGTCCTGTAGCGAGAAACAATTAATAGTTACTTTATAATCGCCCAAATCCTGACCGTGCCATCACTTTTGAGTACTGGAACAATTGGGCTGGCCCACTCGCTGAATTCCACTGGGGAGATGATGCCCTCGCATTGCAGCCTGTCCAGCTCGATTTCCACTCTCTCCCTCATCATGTGAGGTACCGTTCGCGCCTTGTGGTGAATGGGTCGTGCCTCTGGGACTAAGTGGATCCGCACCTTTGGCCCGGAAAAGTTCTAATGCCTGACTCAAAAAGGGAAGGAAATTTGTTGAGAACCTGGGTACATGAGGCCTCATCGACATGTGATAGCGCTCGGATGTCATCCCAGTTCCAGTGGATTTTTCCCAGCCAGCTCCTTCCAAGCAGTGTGGGGCCATCGCCCGGGACAGTCCAGAGTGGCAGTTCGTGCACCGTGCCCTCGTAGGTGACCTTGACCATGGCGCTGCCCAGGACAGTGATAAGCTCTTTGGTGTACATTCTCAGTTTCGTGTGGATGGGGCTCAGGGCTGGTCTAAGTGCCTTGTTGCACCACAGTCTCTCATGATGGATTGGCTAGCACCAGTGTCCAGTTCCATGGCTACGGTTAAGCCAATCAATTTTAAATTTAGCATTATAGGTGGACATTTCGTCGAAAATGTGTGCACCCCGTGTACTTCAGCATCTGCCTCCTCTCTCTGAGGCTCAAAATTGCTTTGATCCACCATGGACCAACCTTCCCCTGCCACTTTGTGGTTAGCAGGTTTTGCAGAGCTTGCAGCTCGTCTGCAAGCTCATTGGAGATGCCCCATTGTTCCACAGTTTTTGCAAACATACCCTTTGAAGCGGCATGAATAGGCTGAATGAAAGCCTCCACAACGCCAACAAGGTGTGAATTGCCTTGCATTCATCCTTTGTTGCGGACTCTGAGTCATCTGGGTCACCTGAGGCCTGCTGGCAGTTGCAGACTCGTGGTTTCTGCTCTGTACATTTCTGCTCGGAAACACAGTTCCAGTTAATTTATGAACATTGCTAGCACTTGTGTGCTGAGAGATTTGTTTGGTGTTATCACTGGTGGACATAAACGCCTGTGCTATCGCAATGGCCTTACTGAGGGTCGGTATCTCTACAGTCAAAAGTTTTCGTAGTATGGTGTCATGGCCAATGTCCAGTGCAAAAAAGTCTCTGAGCATATGCCCGAGGTAGCCATCAAACTCACATTGTCCTGCAAGTCACCTTAGCTCGGTGATGTAGCTTGCCACTTCCTGACCTTCAGATCGCTGGCAAGTGTAGAACCGATACCTCGTCATCAGCATGCTCTCCCTCGGGTTAAAATGCTCCTGAACCAGTGTACACAGCTCCTCACATGACGATGTGTGGGTTGCACCAGAGCTAGAAGATTCTTCATGAGGCTGTCGGTCGGTGCCCCGCAGAGCGTGAGGAGGATCGCTCTCCGGTTTGCTGCGCTTCCTTCTCTGTCCAGCTCGTTGGCTACAAAGTACTGGTCTAGCCGTTCGATATAGGCTTCCCAGTCCTCACCTTCTGAGAACTTCTCCAGGATTCCCACAGTTTGCTGCATCTTTGCGTTGGATTCATATACTCGTCGCCAGTTATTGTGTTCCGAACACAGATGAGAATGCACATAGGGAGGTTAAAGTAACAGTGACCTCAGTCTTTATTAAGACACTCCAGAGAGAGGAACAGGCATTAGGGGCCGGCTTATATACAGTGCTCCCAAGGGATGCTGTATCCCTTGGGACTTCAGTGGATGTGCTCCCTGGTGGCGGAATATGGGAGTGCATGCTTTACAGATACACAACATCTACCAACCACAAAATCCGGGAATAAGTACTGCTTAGTCCTGGTGGATGTGTTCTTCAAGTGGCTGGAAGCTTTTCCTTGCCGGACAGCTACAGACCTGGCCACTGCTCGCATACTGGTCAAGGAAGTATTCTCAAGGTGGAGGCTGCCCCTGATGGTGGAATCCGAATAGGGGAGCCATTTTACAGGGCAGGTCATGCAGATGACCCTTAAGCTCTTGGGGATAGAAGGGAAGTGGCATGTGGCTCACAACCCTCAGGCATCGGGGATTGTGCAGGGCAAGAACCGGACCCTGAAGGAATAGTTGAGGAAGGGGGTGGGCCAGTTCCAAAAGTCATGGGACAAGGTCCTACCTCTGATCCTCATGGGGGTCTGGGTCAGCCCTTCCAGGAGCACAGGGTATTCCCCATATGAGGGAATGACCGGGAGGACCATGCGTATTCCAACCCATGTGTTAGCACCGGTCCTCACCGAGTCTCAGCTCCAGGAGGTCGACTGGGATAAGTTCATTCTGAACTTGTACACGACCTTAAAACAGGTCCATGGGTGTGCAGCCCATAACTTGAGGATACATTGCCAGAACAATTTGTTGTCAGAGCCTCAGCACACACATGAGTGGGAGGTAGGGGATCAGGTCATGGTCCATAACTATGCTTGGGTAGGGGTGTTTGAGCCTTTATACATGGGACCATACGCGAATGTGGACAAAGCCAGTTCTATAATCTATGCCATAAAACTCCCTAGGCGCACGAAGTGATTCCACATTAATCAGTGCAAACTGTTTAAGCCCGAGGAGGGAACATGCGGCCGTGCGCCACAAGGATACAATTATGAGCATTATTGAGCCGAGTCTCCCTCCGTGAATGTGGGATGAGGATGACCCGCTACCGGATGATACGGTAGCAGGGTTAGCAAGAAGAGTCCGGCGGCCAAGGGCACCATGGATGCCACCTTATTCACCCCCAGTCTGCTGCAAGAGGCCCCAGACTTGGTCGTGGGGCTCTGTTGGGCTGGAGCCTGCAGGCCCAGCTTTGTACATTTTCCGTTCTCTAAGGTTGCGTTTGTGGGTCTTTTGTTTGTTGTATGTGTTGTTTTGTTAACCTTCGGATCTGTGGAGAAGAAACACCCTCTCATAGGGCGGAATTGTTTGGTTGGTTGTTGTGCAGGTTTTTTTTAAGGGAAGGAAGAAATATGAATGTGTTCTCAGTGACAGAACTTGTGGTAATCTTCAGGCTGTGCAGCAGGGAGAGAGGGGACACAGGGGAATCCTTCCTCTTCGGGTGCACAGGGGGGAAAGGACCCACTGTTATGTATTTATCCCTTTGTAACTTGCATTACACCTGACCACCAGAGGGCCCATCTGTTGGAGTCCCAAGGGATCCCAGCATCCCTTTGGAGCACAGCATATAAGCAGGCCACCCACGAGGTACCTGCACTCTGGAACCTTATTCAAGGAGCTAAGGTCACACTTGCTCATTATACACAGTACTCAGTCTCTCAATTTATTATGAGTATAACACCCACCGTGACGCAAGGGGGTAGGAATGGGGTTACTACTGGTGTGGTGGCCTAATTCCACGAGAGAAGATGGCCGGGTCCAATTCCATGCAGTACTCCAGCAGCAAGGGTTTCACATATGGTGAAGCTTCCATACTGTGCCCTGAGCTGTAAGTCACGTCCACACGGGTTAGAGTGACCGAGGGGAAGCGCGTATGCTTGCGGAGTGAGGGACACATACCCCTGGGACGCTGGTGGTGGCTCAGCAAATTGAGGCAAGATAAAGGCAATTGATCCGCGGACTGGGAATGGCTAGGGAACGATGTGTATCATCAGATTACGGGGATGAAGGGGAGCGTTGAAGTGTGCTGGCTCAAATGCTGGAAAGAAGAGGAAGGAATTTTGTGTGTATGTGGGGTTCTGAACAGGTCTGTCCGATGGGCGTGTTGGTCGCGTTTTCGTGACGGTGGCAAGATTCCGGGACCGGGATCGGTTGGGAACGGAGTATGGACTCCTGTATGATCCTAGACCTTCCATATACCGTAAATTCCACGGAGTTGCTAGCATGCGAGGTAGAGCCCCTTTCCACAGCCCCATCGGTACAGGAGACGAAGGTTAGATGCCCCATCACAACCCCTGGGCCTAGTATTAATCCCCACCGGGAAGGTCTTATATCACAATGTACACTACTCGGTCGCCTCAGTGATTTTAAACTTGACCCAGGTATTAGTATTAGGTAGTCCCTCGTATCGAGGATGACCTGCTTCCACACCAAAAATAGATGAGTTCACAGGTGTTTCAATGAGGGACCTGAAAATCTAGGTTTCAAACGACATACTGAAGGGTGGAAGATGCCTGTGCATGGATTCTTTTAACATGGGGTGGCGATTGCACACCAGTCACTACATGGGCTTGACAGAGCTAGGTCTTGATCCAGTGGCAAGAGTTAACCAAGACAACTGGAGACCAAACTCTGCTGCACGGACCTAGTGCGCACACATACTCCTACTATCCATAGATCGCAGTGTGGGCTGGCCAGGTACAAATGCCACGGTAGTGTCTGACGGAAACAGAGCGCTTGTGTGAAGTGCTGCTCAAGGAAATGTTTAGAAAGTTTTATGAATTGAGTTATGGTGGTGTGGATCAGGATGGTTTATACGATGTACACTGCGGAGGTTCGGGGAGGTATAAGAGAGGGCTGGTGAATGATGCGGCCTTCAGCACTGGCACGTCCTTTATTAACAGTATGGACGATGCTCAGTTGAAATTGCAGGTTAATACCTTAAGGGACCGACTGCGAAAGATACTGGGAGAGGGTAATGCAATAGAGGGGTCGGAGTTGCAGGAAGACCATAGAAACATAGAAACATAGAAAAAAAGTGCAGGACCAGGTGATTCACCCTTCGAGCCTGCACTACCATTCAATATGATCATGGCTGATCATGCACCTTCAATACCCTATTACTGCTTTGTCTCCATATCCCTTGAGGCCTTTAGCTGTAAGGGCCACATCTAACTCCCTTTTGAATATATCTAACGAGCAGGCCTCAACTTTCTGTGGTAGAGAATTCCACAGGTTCACAATTCTCTGAGTGAAGAAGTTTCTCCTCATCTCGGTCCTAAATGGCTTACCCCTTATCCTTTCATTGTGACCCCTGGTTCTGGACTTCCCCAACATCGGGAACATTCTTCCTGCATCTAACTTTGTCCAGTCCCATCAGAATTTTATATGTTTCTATGAGATCCCCTCTAATTCTTCTAAATTCCAATGAATATAAGCCTAGTCGATCCAGTCTTTCTTCATATGTCAGTCCTGCCATCCTGGGAATCAGTCTGGTGAACCTTCGCTGCACTCCCTCAATAGCAAGAATGTCCTTCGTCAGATTAGGAGACCAAAACTGTACACAATATCCAAGGTGTGGCCTCACCAAAGCCCTGTACAACTGCAGTAAGACCTCTCTGCTCCTACACTCAATTTCTCTCGCTATGAAGGCCAACATAGCATTTGCCTTCTTCACCGCCTGCTGTACCTGCATGCCAACTTTCAATGACTGATGTACCATGACACCTAGATCTCGTTGCACCCCCCCTTTTACTAATCTGTCATCATTCAGATAATATTCTGCCTTCCAGTTTTTGCCACCAAAGTGGATAACCTCACATTTATCTACATTATACTGCATCTGCCATGCATTTTCCCACTCACCTAACCTGTCCAAATCACTCTGTAGCCTCTTAGCATCCTCATCACAGCTCACACTGCCACCCAGCTTAGTGTCATCTGCAAACTTGGAGATATTACATTCAATTTCTTCGTTTAAATCATTAATGTATATTGTAAATAGCTGGGGACCCAGCACTGAACTTTGTGGTACCCCACTAGTTACTGCTTGCCATTCTGAAAAGGACCCGTTTACTCCTACTCTTAACTTTCTGTCTGCCAACCAATTCTGTATCCACGTCAATACATTACCCCCAATACCATGTGCTTTAATTTTGCACACTAATCTCTTGTGTGGGACCTTGTCAAAAGCCTATTGAAAGTCCAAATACACCACATCCACTGGTTCTCCCTTGTCCATTCTACTAGTTACATCCTCAAAAAATTCTAGAAGATTTGTCAAGCATGATTTTCATAAATCCATGCTGACTTTGACCAATCTTGTCACTGCTTTCCAAATACTCTGATATTGCATCTTTAGTAATTGATTCCAACATTTTCCCCACAACCGATGTCAGGCTAACCGGTCTATAATTCCGTTTTCTCTCTCTCTCCTTTTTTAAAAAGTGGGGTTACATTAGGTACCCTCCAATCCATAGGAACTCATTCAGAGTCTATAGAAAGTTGGAAAATGACCACCAATGCATCCACTATTTCTAGGGACACTTCCTTAAGTACTCTGGGATGCAGAATATCAGGCCCTGGGGATTTATCGGCCTTCAATCACATCAATTTCCCAAATACAATTTCCTAAATAATAAGAATTTCCTTCAGTTCTTCCGTCTCGCTCGACCTTTGGTCATCAAGTATTTTTGGAAGGTTATTTGTGTCTTCCTTAGTGAAGACAGAACCAAAGTATTTGTTCAATCGGTCTGCCATTTCTTTGTTCCCCACTATAAATTCACCTGATTCTGACTGCAAGAGACCTACATTTGTCTTCACTAATATTTTTCTTTTTACATATCTATAGAAGCTTTTGCAGTCAGTTTTTATGTTTCCAGCAAGCTTACTCATGTACTCTATTTTCCCCTTCCTAATTAAACCCTCTGTTCTACTCTGCAGAATTCTAAATTTCTTCCAGTTCTCAGGTATGCTGCTTTTTCTAGCCAATTTATATGCCTCTTCCTTGGATTTAACACTATCCCTAATTTCCCTTGTTAGCCACGGTTGAGCCACCTTCCCCGTTTTATTTTTATGTCAGACAGGGAATCCATGTGATCTTTAAATGTCTGCCATTGCCTATCCACCGACAACCCTTTAAGTATCATTCGTCAGCCTATCCTAGCCAATTCACGTCTCATACCATCGAAGTTACCTTTCTTTGAGTTCAGGACCCTAGTCTCTGATTTAACTGTGTCACTCTCCAGCTTAATGAAGAATTCTACCATATTATGGTCACTCTTCCCCAAGGGGCCTCGAGCAACAAGATTGCTAATTAATCCTCTCTCGTTACACAACACCCATTCTAGGATGGCCAGCTCTCTGGTTGGTTCCTCGACATATTGGTC
This sequence comes from Pristiophorus japonicus, assembly GCF_044704955.1. NCBI lineage: Eukaryota > Metazoa > Chordata > Chondrichthyes > Pristiophoridae > Pristiophorus > Pristiophorus japonicus. The sequence goes on along the minus strand of NC_091977.1, from coordinate 403,725,566 downwards.
TAGAAAACCATCCCTTATACACTCCAGGAAATCCTCCTCCACCGTATTGCTACCAGTTTGGTTAGCCCAATCTAAATGTAGATTAAAGTCGCCCATGATAACTGCTGTACCTTTATTGCACGCATCCCTAATTTCTTTTTTGATGCCATCCCCAACATCACTGCTACTGTTTGGTGGTCTGTACACAATTCCCACTCGCGTTTTTTGCCCTTTGGTGTTCCGCAGCTCTACCCATACAAATTCCATGTCATCCAAGCTAATGTCTTTCCTTACTATTGCGTTAATCTCCTCTTTAACCAGCAACACTACTCCACCTCCTTTTCCTTTCTGTCTATCCTTCCTGAATATTGAATACCCCTGGATGTCGAGTTCCCAGTCTTGGTCACCTTGGAGCCATGTCTCCGTAATCCCAATTACGTCATATCCGTTAACAGCCGTCTGTGCAGTTAATTCATCCACCTTATTACGAATGCTCCTCGCATTGAAACACAGAGCCTTCAGGCTTGTTTTTTTTAAACATTCTGTGTCCTTTTAGAATTATGTTGTAATGTGGCCCTTTTTGACTTTTGCCTTTGATTTCCCTGCCCTCCACTTTTACTGATCTCCTTTCTATCTTTTGCTTCTGCGCCCATTTTACTTCCCTCTGTCTCCCTGCATAGATTCCCATCCCGCTGCCATATTAGTTTAAATCCTCTCCAACAGTGTTAGCAAACACTCCCCCTAGGAGATCGGTTCCGGTCCTGCCCAAGTGCAGTCGGTCTGGTTTGTACTGGTCCCACCTCCCTCAGAACTGGTTCCAATGTCCCAGGAATTTGAATCTCTCCCCCTTACTCCATTCCTCAAGCCTCGTATTCATCTTAACTATCCTGCTATTTCTACTCTGACTAGCACATGGCACTGGTAGCAATCCTGAGATTATGATCTCTGAGGTCCTACTTTTTAATTTAACTCCGAGCTCCCTAAATTCAGCCTGTTGGACCTCATCCCGTTTTTTACCTATATCATTAGTACCTGTATGCACCACAACAACTGGCTGTTCACCCTCCTCCTCCAGAATGCCCTGCAGCTGCTCCGAGACATCCTTGACCTTTGCACCAGGGAGGCAACATACCATCCTGGAGTCTTGACTGCGGCTGCAGAAATGCTTATCTATTCCCCTTACAATAGAATCCCCTACCACTATAGCTCTCCCACTCTTTTACCTGCCCTCCTGTGCAGCAGAGCCACTCATGGTGCCATGAACTTGGCTGCTGCTGCTTTCCCCTAATGAATCATCTCCCCCATCAGTATCCAAAGTGGTATATCTGTTTTGGAGGGAGATGACTTGGGGGGACTCCTGCGCTGCCTTCCTACTTCTGCTCTGCCTGATGGTCACCCATTCCTTATCTGACTTTGTAACCTTTACCTGCGGTGTGACCAACTCATTAAACATGCTATTCACAACATCCTCAGCATCGTGGATGGTCCAGGGTGAATCCATGTGCAGCTCCAATGCCGCAATGCGGTCTGACAGAAGCTGCAGCTGGACACACTTCCTGCACACGTAGTAGTCAGGGACACTCCCACATAGCACAGGAGGAGCATGACACAGGTCTGGACTCTCCTGCTATGACTTAACTCTTAAATTAACTTAATTTGGCAACAATGCCAAAGGTTTCTTACTGATAAGAAAAGAAAAAAGATAAAGAAAAAAGAAAAACTACTCACCAATCAGTTCTTACTTACTTACTTGCATCAATGCCAAATGTTTCCTACCAAAAGAAAAAGTTAAAATACTCACCAATCCATCAACCAATCACTTACCCGCCAGGCCATGACCATTCACCTGAAGGAGGTCACAGCAGAACTGAAGGCCCATGCTCGGATTATCGACAGTCTGATTGGTGAAGATCAAAATGCCTCAGCTCAGGCAGCACGAAATGATGCATGTGTTGTACGGTGCTTGGTTGCTGAATGAAGGACGCAGTAATTTTGGAGGACCTTCAGCAAGGTCACGTTCCTTCATGGGTCAGCGACAGGTACGTCACCACACACAGCCTGTACAAGGGGTCAATGACTTACCCGGTCCAGTCGAATTTTACTGTGATGGGGATTGTGCATAGGATGCCGGTGATGAGCGGTTTACCGCAGCCAGCTCCGGTATCCCGGGTGCAAAATATTGGGGTGTTAAGGGATGGAGTACATAGAAACATATAAATTTGCAGCACAGAAGGAGGCCATTTCAGCCCATTGTGTCCGCGCCGACCGACAAAGAGCCACACAGCCCTTGGTCAGCAGCCCTAAAGGTTACATATAAGCCTATGAACAACGACGGAAAGGCAAAGAGCACCCAGCCCAACCAGTCCACCTCACACAACTGCGACACCCCTTATACTAAAACATTCTACACTCCACCCCAACTGGAGCCATGTGATCTCCTGAGAGAGGCAAAAACCAGATTAAAAACCCAGGCCAACTTAGGGAGAAAAGATCTTGGAAAATTCCTCTCCGACCCATCCAGGCGATCGAAACTAGTCCAGATCATCACCCTGGCCGTATTCCATTCCCCGCAGTACTTACCATTATATCTGCTCCGTCCAACAAAAGGTCATCTAGTCTAATCCCAATCACCAGCTGCAGGTCCGTAACCCTGCAGGTTACGGCACTTTAAGTGCCCATCCATCCAACCATCTCTTAAAAGTGATGATGTTTCCTGCATCCACCACGCTTCTAGGCAGCGAGATCCAGATCCCCACAACCCTCTGCGTAAAGAAGCCCGGGGCACCATGGGGCTCCACCATTCATCATTAAATGGGGGTCCACGATAGCAGGCACAGACCTTAACCGGGGAGCACACATTGTACTCTGCCCCCAGAGATGAAATTCGTTCAACCGACCGGGTTGAATCAGAGGATGTGGAGGCCATTAATTATACAATGGATGTGATGAGCCAAGTTCACATTCCACTTCAGATGGCGTACACAGGCAGGGGGATATACTGTACCACGACCAGTCTGACTCAGTACAGGATCCACAACGAGACCTGGTGTCCAGTTCCCGATCGGACCTTCTGCTTTAAACCACACACGGAGGTTCAGTTTGCTCAGGAACGGATTTTCCCCATCACAGAGCCCTCCACGGTGCATTTTACTGTAAACGATTCTGTAACTAATTTATACGAATATGTAACGCAGTTTGGGAATGACAGTCCACCTCTGCCCGAACATCTCACAAAGCTGCTGAAGGAGTTGGAATTGTCACAGAAGCACTTTTATACTTTGGAACAGCCTAACGGGGAGATCGAAAAGGATATCACTCAGCTGGTTTCTCTTCCATGGTGGGATGTTAGGCTCAGCATAGAAATCCCACCGTGGATTCGAGTAGTCTCTCACATTTTGGTGATTGTACAGTGCATCATAACTTTGTATTTGCTTTACGTGACCTGCAGGCAACGAGGGAAGGCAGTTGGAGATCGATGGCTGAGACTGCTGTATTATCAGCCCCGGACTTCACAAGCTGCTTCACCGTTGCTATAAATGTGTTGTGCAATGTACTGTCTGATGTATGCATTTTCAGGTGGCCGGCGGGGCTGACCCAGTCTGTTGTATATGTTGCGTCGGGTGTGGTGCATGGGTTTAATGCGTTTACAGGAATGTACAAGGGTGCCCGTAGCCTGGTCGTCTAGTGTAATTAAAATTGGCGGCCGTGGGAGAGGGCACCCTTGTACAGCTCCTCCTGTGCTATGTGGGAGTGTCCCTGACTACTACGTGTGCAGGAAGTGTGTCCAGCTGCAGCTCCTGTCAGACCGCATTGCGGCATTGGAGCTGCACATGGATTCACTCTGGACCACCCTTGTAACCGACTTACTTTTTCCCTTGTATTGTTATGAATCAGGGAGACAGGCTTTTCCGTCTCCACCTTGTAACGAGTTTTAAAGATTTGGGGACATTAGACTTTCAGAGAACTGTTTCATTGTCCATGTTTTGGGAACTGTTTGTTTTAGTTTGAGAAACTCCCGGGAAGGTAGTTATGGTTTAGTCTGAAGACATACTGGGGTCTCCATACACACATTGGTTGCGTGATAATTCTGCCGTAGGTTTGGTGGTATTATTATCACAGGAGGTTGTAGGATTTGGCTGGTGCAAACATCAGTGTATGTGTGGGCCGGAATGATATTTGGACTTTTAAAATGGATCTGTACCCTTTTAAAATGGAGATGCAAATTGGCTGCATTTCAAAATGGAGTTTGGACTTTAAAAGGACTGATTTTTGGTTTCTGTGAATTAAAGCAGGATCTGTCTGTCTTTTGGGTTACCATGGGACCAGTCTCAATGCTGACATCATGAAAGGCAGGGGCCTTTTCATTCGAATTTTGTGTGATTTGTGGAAAAACATCTTTTGTCCATGGGGCCAGTGTGTCTGGATGGACAATGAGGTTCGCAGGCCGAATGTAACACCTCTGGACTCTTTCAATGAAAGAGCAGTCAAGAACTCAACAAACAGTTAGCACTTCGAGAACTGCTCATCTACAGAAATGGCCTACCATTGTTTTTATCGAGATGACCAATCCAGGACAGAGACGTCACCAGGAAGACCAACTAGCATCTCTGTGACCATGGTAACCAGGAATCGCCCAGCCAGTTTTGTGTATTATATGGGATATAAAGATACTGAACTTTGGGGTATTCAGTGGCTTACTTGTTTACTGCCATCTGGAACATGGTTCCCTGTGTGGCTACACGTCCGTCAACTCTCCAGGAACACCCGAAGTGAGTGCCTCGCCCTACCGCCTGAACGTATCTCTCTAGGCCTCATCGCCTGCCTCTGTTAGGCACAGTTTCATCTTTAGAGTTGAACGGACCTGGGACCGCGTGAATCAACGACAAGGGCTGGTAATTATATCCAGCATACACTTCTGGAAATCCCCAAGTCCGACAGCGTGTTTGGCTGCTGAGGAACTGCAAGTGTCCAAGACGAAGGCTGACACGTGTGTGTGTGAGGAGGCTTCCAAGTGTGGGTTCTGACCAAACCAGGAGAGGGTTTCCATTATCTAGGCTTAGATTCTGGGAAAGGTTTGGTTTGGCGTAACCGACAGGATGAGTATTTAGTCTAAGATTTTAAGCTAGTGTCTACAGTCACCTATTCTTTAAGCCGTAAGCGAGAGGAGTAGGGGTTGGAGTATAATAAAAGGAATCGATCTTTGACCAACCTGAACCATTTTGTTTTGTATGAGTCAATTACAATCTATTCCTAGTAACTCCTTGGGTCTGAACTTGGGGTTTTGGGGCTTGTGGTTCACGGTATAATTTGGAAGACCAACCGGGTGACATCCGCTCACGGCTGTGTTACACAGTAATCCCGCTGGGGACGCTGCGCAGCGGGCATAGGAGAAGACCTATCTGACCTTGGTCTCTCTCTCTCTCTGTGAGATTACCTGCTAATCGACGGGCTAGGCAAGAACTATTGGCAAAAGCTCCTGTCGTCCAAAGGGAAACAACCCGAACCGGGGAGTCTTAAAGCACAGGTCAATTCAAAGGAGAGTCATAGAGACACGGGCACACAAAACACCCTACACTACCTGCAATATTCCCTCCCTAAAGTTCACCAACAGTGTATCAGCTATCAGTGTCATTTGCTCCCTAATGTTCACTGACAATGTATCAGCTACCTGCGACATTCGATCCCCAATGTGCCTGAACAGTGTTCCGATTTCTGGTGAGAGTGTTGTTACTTCCCCCGACAGTCCCGATACCTCATCACCCACCCCACTGATGGTGTCCAGGAGTGATTGCGTAAGGTCAATGCTCTCTGCACTCAATGCATCACCTGAACCACATCGGTTACATCCTGCACCTCAGGAGAGAGCCATCGTGCTCTCCTTCCCCTCCTCACCCTTGGTGTGGCTTGCAGCAACCCACTGGAATCCCCAGCCTCGGACTGTGGGAAACCATGGAATGTCCCAACACTCGCACCACTCAGGAAAGGGGCTGGCACCTCAATGGGCGGCACCAGCACCTCTTCCAGAGTGAGTACAACAGTGTGGGCTTCATCCATCACCTCCCCCCTGGCCCTCATCCTTCCCCTCACCCTTCCACTCAGTCCCATGCTGGAAGATGAGATTGGAAGATGTTCTCCTCTTCAGGCTCGTCCGCGTCTTAATCTTTTGCATCGGCTTCAGCCTCGTCAGGGTTGACCTCAAGTTCTGTAAAATATAACAGAACAGATAAGTGGTTTGCAGCAGAGGAGGGGGCAGGGTGGCATGAGTAGGCTCACACAGTGCAGGCAGCAGGCTCATTTGAAGGACCACGATGAATGATAGCACATTGCATCAACCGAAGCATAGCCGACGGAGACATTCCCAATGAACCGAAGCATGGCTAGCCCACACAGTGCTTAACTTTTAGCAAAGCCAGAATGTGGAATTTGCAGGACTTACCCTCTCCCTCGAGTGTGGGCCCAGCTTGTGCTTTTCTCCAGGCAGGAGACTCATCAATGCAGCGACCCTGTCTTCCAAGGGTATCAGTTGGTGCAGATTTGCCGGGCCTCCTCCTGTTCGAGATCTCTCTCTTTTGTTGTGTGCCACCTTCCTCTGCAAAGATGAAAATATAACTTTTTAGAAAGGGTGTCTGTCTGCTGGGTGGGGCATACAGATGGTCACATTTATAATTGCAATTCCAGTGAATAAATGAAAATATCACTTCCCCTAACGACTTGACCAAGGTCCTGCCATTTCTTTTTGCACTGGCCTCCAGACCTTGGGGTGGTCACCATTGCACAGTAATCTTCTGCATGTTGATTCCAGCATTTCTTCATTCTTTTGGTGAAACTTTTATGTGACCTCTGCTGGTGTCCAGCTCATGCCATCTGGCCACAATTACAGTAACCAGTGCTTCCACTTCCTCGTGAGAAATTCTTGGTCTTTGAGCCGCGTTGCATATTGCAGCTCCAATTTTTTCCACTGAGAATTAAAGTTCTCACGAACAACTGGCTCTTTAAAAATGGCCGAATGCAGACCGGGAGGTGTACTGGTCATGTACACCCATAGTAGTCACGTAAAAAACATCATTTTTTTTCGCGCATGCGCAGAAGGAGGGGCATCATTTTTTCGGCGCAGACATTAGGCTCCACCCCGCGAAGCTAAAGGACAGGCTGTGCAGTGCCAATTAAAAAAATTAGAATGGGAAAACTTTCAAGTTATTTTTTTTTGAGCAGTCGGGGCCAAAAAAAACGGGCGTAACTCTTGAAATACGCCAAAAAACATTAGAGAAAATTGAGCCCATACACTTACCAAACTAAGATTCAGGCTCTTAACAAACAAATGGTTTTATTTAAATAGGACAGGCAAATGAACAATAAACAGCATAAAACAGTGAATGATACATCCAACTATCCCTCTTGATATATCAAACAATAAATGTACCAGGCACGTCTCCTTGAAGATAGCCTTTAAAACATAGCTTACTTCTTACACCGTTGAATAGCTGTAGTATGAAAACTAACATGAACATATGAAAATGGTGGGCAGGAAAAGACCAGCTAGTCTGTCAAGCCTGCCCCACATTCCTGATGCCTGGAGCATCATTAGACATTTCCTACCCACCAGCAGCCATGTAATATGTAAAATTCCTCCCCAACCTCCTCAGGCGATTGGAACCAGTCTGGGAGACCACATTTACCATGTTTATGTTAGCTGATTAATCATTTACCTTTTATAAGAAGCAACCTCTACCCCAGCCAAGAACAGGTCGGTCTCTCTTTTGAAGGCATGCAGAGAGTTGCCACCCACCACACAAGCCTGCAAATTATTCCAAAGGACCTCTACTTTCTGGGAAAAGAGGAATTGCCTATTCCTACTCTTGTGTCGCTTTAATGCATGATTCCAGGTTCTCCCCAATGTGTCTAACCAAAATAATCTATCAGTGGGTATGCAATTCAGCACTTTCATTATTTTATAGACCTTTATTTCTAAGTTTACACTGCTCTAGAGTAAATAGACCCAACTCTTCAAGCCTACCTGAATAACTAAGGTCTTTAAGCTGGCAATCAGTTTTGTGATTCTCCTCTGAACTTTATTCAAGACCACTATATAACCCATCATGTAAGGGGACCAAAACTGGACGTGGTACATAAGAACATAAGAAAATAAGAAATAGGAGCAGGAGTAGTGTTATGTATGAATAATGAGTCTGACCGGATACTGTGAGCTCAAAGTCAAGTGTGACCGTAGTGTTTTATTGCAGGCCTCCAGACTGTGAGGCCTCCTTAAGTACCCTCTGCTGGCTGTACAACGTATATACAAGTTTACATACATAACAACACTCCCACGCCAAAGTCAATAGTGTAACTATTTACAAGGTGAGTCGATCTGGGGCCTTTCTTTCTCTGGTTGATCGTCTCGGTGCAAATGCTGGTTTTGGTGAATCGTTTGTTGGGCCCTTGCTGGGCAGCTGTGCAACTGGCCTTGCTGGGCTGCCTGGTGTGGTGAATCCTGCTGAGCTGCTGCAGGTGAGGGTTCTGCTACATGGCCAACCATGGTGTCAGTTGCCACTGGTATGTTGGGGGGTCAAAGAAGGTAGGGTCTAAAGTGGGTTGCTCAGGATAGTCTGTGAATCTGAGCTTGATTTGCTCCAAGTGTTTCCGGTGAATGAGTCCATTGGAAAGTTTGACACGAAACACCCTGCTCCCCTCTTTGGCCACGATAGTGCCGGGAAGCCACTTGGGATCTTGTCCATAATTCAATACAAATACAGGATAATTGATTTCAATTTCGCATGACACATTTGCGCTCTCATGATATGTACTTTGTTGAAGCCGCCTGCTCCCTATCTGTTCATATAGATCAGGGTGAACTAACGAGGGCCTTGTCTTGAGTGCCCTTTTCATGAGCAGTTCAGCAGGTGGAATCCCAGAGAGTGAGTGGGGTTTCTTGCGGTAGCTAAGCAGGACGCGGGATAGGTGAGTCTGCAGTGAGCCTTCAGTTACCCTCTTCAAGTCCTGCTTGATAGTTTGCACTGCTCTCTCTGCCTGACCATTGGATGCTGGTTTGAATGGGGCAGATGTAACATGTTTGATCCCGTTGTGGCTCATGAACATTTTGAAAGCGGCACTGGTAAAACATGGTCTGTTGTCGCTCACAAGGACATCAGGTAGTCCGTGCGTGGCAAACATGGCCCGCAGGCTTTCAGTGGTGGCAGCGGACATGCTTGCTGACATTATGTCACATTCAATCCATTTGGAGTACGCATCTACAACCACAAGGAATATTTTGCCCAAAAACGGGTCTGCATAGTCGACATGGACCCTAGACCACGGTTTAGAGGGCCAAGACCAAGACCATGAACTTAGTGGCGCCTCCCTGGGTGTATTGCTTAACTGCGAGCATGTGTTACATCTGTGCACGCAGGAATCTAAGTCTGCATCGATACCGGGCCAACACACGTGGGATCTGGCTATCGCTTTCATCATTACGATGCTTGGGTGGGTACTGTGGAGGTCACGGATGAAAGTGTCTCTGCCCTTCTTGGGGACCACTACCCGATTGCTCCACAGAAGGCAGTCTGCCTGTATAGACATTTCATCTTTGCACCACTGGTACGGCTTTATTTCTTCCTGCATTTCCACTGGGACACTGGACCAGCTCCCGTGAAGTACACAATTTTTTACTAGGGACAGTAAGGGGTCCTGGTTCTGCAGATGCTCGACTGTGTCCCGACCTGTAATCAAGATGTCCTGGAAGACCACCGTGCGCGGGATCGAATTCACCTAACCTATCCAAGTCACTCTGCAGCTTCATAGCATCCTCTTTGTAGCTCACACTGCCACCCAACTTAGTGTCATCCGCAAATTTGGAGATACTACATTTAATCCCCTCGACTAAATCATTAATGTACAATGTAAACAGCTGGGTCCCCAGCACAGAACCTTGCGGCACCCCACTAGTCACTGCATGCCATTCTGAAAAGTACGAAGTTACTCCTACTCTTTGCTTCCTGTCTGCCGACCAGTTCTCAATCCACATCAGCACACTACCCCCAATCCCATGTGCTTTAACTTTGCACATTAATCTCTTGTGTGGGACCTTGTCGAAAGCCTTCTGAAAGTCCAAATACACCACATCAACTGGTTCTCCCTTGTCCACTCTACTGGAAACATCCTCAAAAAATTCCAGAAGATTTCTCAAGCATGATTTCCCTTTCACAAATCCATGCTGACTTGGACCTATCATGTCACCTTTTTCCAAATATGCTGCTGTGACATCCTTAATAATTGATTCCATCATTTTACCCACTACCGATGTCAGGCTGACCGGTCTATAATTCCCTGTTTTCTCTCTCCCTCCTTTTTTAAAAAGTGGGGTTACATTGGCTACCCTCCACTTGATAGGAACTGATCCAGAGTCTATGGAATGTTGAAAAATGACTGTCAATGCATCCGCTATTTCCAAGGCCATCTCCTTAAGTACTCTGGGATGCAGTCCATCAGGCCCTGGGGATTTATCAGCCTTCAATCCCATCATTGAATTCGATTGGCGAAATGATGCCCTCTCTCTGCAGCTGGTCCAGCTCGATCTCTACCTTTTCTCTCATCATGCACGGTACTGCTCTTGCATTGTGATGAATAGGTCACGCCTTCGGAATTAGGTGGATCTGCACTTTTGCTCCTTGGAACTTCCCAATGCCTGGTTCGAACAGCGAAGGGAACTTGTTTAAAACCTGGGCACACGAAATGTTGTCAGCGGAGGAGAACATTCCGACGTCATCCCAGTTCCAGATCATCTTTCCCAGTCAGCTCCTGCCAAGCAGCGTGGGACCATCGACTGGTACCACCCAGAGTGGTAGCTTGTGCACCGCTCCATCGTAGGAGACCTTTACAGTAGTACTGCCGATTACGGGAATCAGTTCCTTTGTGCAAGTTCTCAGTTTCGTGCGAATGAGAGTCAAGACTGGCCCTGAGGCCTTACTGCACCACAATTTTTTGAAAGTCTTTTTTTCATAATGGACTGGCTCGCGCCGTGTCCAGCTCCATTGACACCGGGAGTCCATTTAATTCAACCTTCAGCATTAGCAGGAGACACCTTGTGTTAAATGTGTGCATCCCATATACCTCTGCCTCTTCGGTCTGAGGCGCTGGTTCGTCGTGATCCGCCATGGATCTGTCCTCCTCTGCAACATGGTGGTTTGCAGGATAAACAGGGTTTGCAGCTCACCTGCACATACGCTGGAGGTGTCCCATTGTTCCACAGCCCTTGCAAACGTACCCTTTGAAGCGGCACGAATGCAAATGATCACCCCCGCAGCGCCAACAAGGTGTTAATGGCCTTGCATTCATCTCCCTTGATGGTGGACTCTGAGACATCTGTGGACATGCAGCTGCAGGCATATGGGGCCTGCCTTGTATGTTGCGATTTGAAAACAACATCACTTTGTTCACAGTACTTGTAGCAGCACTCGTGTGCTGAGAGATTTGCTTCATATTGTCACTGGTGGCAATGAACGCCTGGGCTATTGCTATGGCCTTATTCAAGGTTGGGGTCTCTACAGTCAAAAGTTTGCGAAGTATCATTTCATGGCCAATGCCAAATACGAAAAAGTGCATGTACTCCAAATGTCCTTCAATTCGCAATGTCCTGCAAGGCGTCTTAGCTCGGCGACATAACTCGCCATTTCCTGGTCTTCAGACCTTTTGTAGGTGTAGAACCGGTACCTCGCCATCAGAACGCTTTCCTTGGGGTTCAGATGCTCCCCAGGCTAGTGTGCACAAATCATCGTACGATTTCTCTGTGGGTTTCGCTGGAGCAAGCAGATTTTTCATGAGGCCAAACGTTGGTGCCCCGCAGACGGTGAGGAGAATCGCCCTTCGTTTGGCAGCATTCGCTTCTCCTTCCAGCTCATTGGCCACAAAGTATTGGTCGAGTCGCTCCATGAAGATTTCACAATCATCTGAATCTCGTCGCCAGTTGATGTATGAATAAAGAGTCTGACTGGATACTGTGAGCTCAAAGTAAAGTGTGACCTTAGTCTTTTATTGCAGGTCTCCAGAGTGTCTCTCCAGCCTGTGAGGCCTCCTTAAGTACCTGTGCTCCCAAGGGATTGTGGGATCCCTTGGGACTCCAGCGGATGAGCCCTCTGGTGGCTGTACAAGGTATATACAAGTTTACATATATAACAAGTATGCCATCAGGCCCCTCGAGCCTGCTCTGCCATTTAATACGATCATGGCTGATTCGATCATGGACTCAGGTCCACTTCCCTGCCCGCTCCCCATAACCCCCTATTCCATATCGTTTAAGAAACTGTCTATTTCTGGCATAAATTTATTCAATGTCCCAGCTTCCACAGCTCTCTGAGGCAGCGAATTCCACAGATTTACAACACTCAGAGAAGAAATCTCTCCTCATCTCAGTTTTAACCTTATTCTAAGATTATGCCCTCTAATTCTAGTCTCCCCTATCAGTGGAAACATCCTCTCTGCATCCACCTTGTCAAGCCCCTTCATAATGTTATACATTTCGATAAGGTCACCTCTCATTCTTCTGAATTCCAATGAATAGAGGCCCAACCTACTCAACCTTTCTTCATAAGTCAAACCCCTCATCTCCGGAATCAATCGAGTGAAACTTCTCTGAACTGTCTCCAAAGCAAGTATATCCTTTCGTAATATGGAAACCAAAACTGCACGTAGTATTCCAGGTGTGGCCTCACCAATACCCTGTATAATTGTAGCAAGACTTCCCTGTTTTTTATACTCCATCCCCTTTGCAATAAAGGCCAAGATTCCATTTGTCTTCCTGATCACTTGCTGTATCTGCATACTAACGTTTTGTGTTTCATGCACAAGTACCCCCAGGCCTCGCTGTAACGCAGCACTTTGCAATCTTTCCCCATTTAAATAATAATTTGTTCTTTGATTTTTTTCTGCCAGAGTGCATGACCTCACACTTTCCAACATTATACTCCATCTGCCAAATTTTTGCCCACTCACTCAGCCTGTCTATGTCCTTTTGCAGATTATTTGCGTCCTCCTCACACATTGCTTTTCCTCCCATCTTTGTATCGTCAGCAAACCTGGCTACGTTACACTCAGTCCCTTCTTCCAAGTCGTTAATATAGATTATAAATAGTTGGGGTCCCAGCTCTGATCCCTGCGGTACCCCACTAGTTACTGATTACCAATCCGAGAATTAACCATTTATCTCGACTCTCTGTTTTCTGTTAGTTAGCCAATGATCTATCCATGCTAATATATTACCTCCAACCTCATGAACTTTCATCTTGTGCAGTAACCTTTTATGTGGCACTTTGTCAAATGCCTTCTGGAAGTCCAAATACACCACATCCACTGGTTCCCTTTTATCCACCCTGTTCGTTACATCCTCAAAGAATTCCAGCAAATTTGTCAAACATGACTTCCCCTTCATAAATCCATGCTGACTCTGCCTGACTGAATTTTGCTTTTCCAAATGTCCTGCTACTGCTTCTTTAATAATGGACTCCAACATTTTCCCAACCACAGATGTTAGGCTAACTGGTCTATAGTTTTCTGCTTTTTGTACCCTCAAAGCAGTCTAACCAAGACCTGTATAATATTAGAATGGGGTCCTTTGACTTATATTGAATGGCTTATTAAAACAATACAATACCTTGTTTGCAGCCTAGGCCCTAAGTTCTGGAATTACCTCCCTAAACCTCTCTACCTCTCTCTCTTCCTTGAACATGTCCTTAAAACCTACCTCTTTGACCAAGCTTTTGGTTACCTGTCTTAATATCTTCTTATGTTAGTCGATGTCAAATTTTGTTTGATAACACTCCTGTGAAGCACCTTGATCGTTTTACTATGATAAAGGTGCTATATAAATAAAAATTGTTATTTGTTGTTATTGCTTTGGCTACAGCTTCTCTGCATGGGTTATGAGTGAACTGTGCACAATAACACTTAGGGCTAGAACCTCCACTTTTTTTGCATGCTTAATGCCCACTTAACGCCCATTTCACCGCTGAAATGACATATAATGTCCATATAGCACCCATTTTGACACAAAATGGAAACTGACGGGCATTTTTAGGAAACTTATCGCTGAGCGTTACTTTCCCCATGTGCTTCATGCTGGGGAAAAATATTACCACCCGGCCACTTTTTTGGGGCGGAATCATCAGAATGGGCGAAATCAACACCCATAATATCGCCCAGTGTTACTTTCTGCACGGAATTAACACCGAGATTCAATAATACCGCCCGCCCACTTTTTTTTGTCGTCACTTTCACAACCTTGCACACATATCGCCCACAATATCGCTCACCCAAAAAAACGCCCAGAAAAAGTGGAACTGTTCTGAACGAACGCCAGCGGTGTGGCTGGCATTTTTTTAAATCGCACTCTTACGTGAGGAGCTGATATTGGAACGATTTGCCTGAAAGAGCGTTGATGTGAGTGACAACGCTGACACACTGCTGTGTGTGCAGCTCAGACATCAATGGTGCCCATCACCATGGTGTCAGTTAAAGATTACATTGATTGATGTTAAGTTGTATTTAACTCTTTCATGTTAAGGAATCACCAGTTTGTAATGGTGCAGCTATCTGAGACAATGCACATCAAGGATATGTTCAATAACAAAAATTTTATACCAACATTGGTCTGAAATCATAAGTATCACAGCCAATAACACCCAACCCCCGCCCACACCCCACTTTTTCCACCATTGACATCAATCAAATGTTCTACATGTCTAGCAACACAGAATACAAAGGCAAAGCAGGAGGGTGGTACCCAGCCCCCATACATTACAACAAATTGCATACACCCACGGCGCCTGGCCGAGGAGCTCCTCAGGCATTGCCTCACTGGGGGGATGAAGGCAGATGTGGTTGTTGCACGGGTACAGGAGCAGGGGGTGCCGAGGAGGCAACATTCTCTGAGGCAGGAGCAGGATCTTGGTCCTTGCTCTCATCTGTCATTCGCAGTGGTGGTGCGGAACCTAGGGGTGGAGTGCCGTGCTCAGCGGCCACTGGGAGGCCTGTGCCAGCAGTATTCCTGACTATCGCATCCAGGGCCTCCGCCATCCGCGAATGTACTCAGTCATGGTGGCCAGCTGTCAGGATATGCCTCCCAATGCTTCGAAGAGCTGGTCACCAATGTCTACAGTCCTCCTAGACAACTGTATCATCTCTCCGCTATCATGTGGCACTCATGGAGGAGACCTGCCATGTCCACGAGACCTCCGTGGGGTTGGCGTCGTCCTGGGGTCAAATGGGCTGCCCTGTGGTGAGGTGCTTGGGGCCGGTACCTCCAGAGTGGAAGCGTGAATGACCGGAGGACCACTAGATGGCCTTGGGGTGGAACGGCTTCTGGAGTGAGGCGATGCAGGTTCCTCAAAGTCGACGCTCTCATCCATGGAGAACAGACCCAGTGGATTGACAGGCGAGAATCGGAGCTCCCTAGCACCAGATGTTGGATTGTCCGGAGAGTCAGGCCCCAAGCCCCTACCTTCTGGCCTCTGTGGTCTTGCCTGGGGCCGAGCTGCTGGCTGAACTGCAAAACACAAATGAGGTTATTAGAGGAGAAGGGGGTGCAAGGGTCACAAGGTGAGTCCAGCGCTACACACAGCATATGCATGACAAAATCATCACTGACATCACATTTCATGACCATCAACATATTTGCATTGCAATGATTTTCATTAGGCCAGCATTATTTTTAGGACAGTTTTAGAAATCATCTATCGTTTGATTGTTCGGATATGAGTGGGTATGGCATCTAGTGACTTTACATCACGCAATGGTGTAAGCTTTACTCACATGGCATCACTTCAGTATCTGCAGATGCATCCGTGGCTGTCCGGGGGTCCTTCCCCACGTGTGTGAGCACCTGCTCCTCCATGTCAGTGATGTCGCTGAGGACTGGTGGCCCCCCCCACCCGTTCGCCTCTGCATTGACCTCATCATCGATAGCTTCTTCTGTAAAAGGTGACAGGACGACATGGCATGAGATTATTGCGTGATATCATTGCTAGGTACTGTCACAGAGACTGAGACAATACATAACCGACAGATGTAATCATGATCATTATGAAAATGATCATTCTTTACCTAAAGATGTGCACCATGACCGCAGGCTTTGAGTAAAACATTCCCGGTAAAAGTGAAAGACCTCACATCTGATGATGGTCACTCATGACTGTGACAAATCATATTCTATAAATACATAAGTACATGTAAATCAATGTAATACTTACTCTTGCAGATCCCACAAGGTCGTTCCATCATTTGCGACATTGGTTGCCCTCACGCACCTTGTTGGTCGCTGACAAGACCATCTCTGCTATCTCGGTCCATATCCTCTGGTAGGCCTTTGGGGTGGGCTTCCCATGCCCTCCCTGTGTCAAATGACCCCAGCGTGAATCGACCGCCTGCAGGAGGGAGGCATTTGCCTCATCCGAGAACCTCCTGTAAAGGGAAGGTATATTCTATGTTGATCCTTCTTACTTGCATCACACTGCATTTGTCTCGGTTAAAAGCCATTTGCCATTGTTTGGCCTATTCCCACAGCTAATCCAAATCTTTTTGCAGAATATTGTACTTCTCTACATTCTCAACATGCAGATATATTTTTGTATCCTCTGCAAACTTGCGAACCAACCCTCTGTTGGAGGTGCCGTATTTCACGCGATGTTCAATGAGTCCCCGTCTTCCCTCTCAGGTTGACGTAAATGAGAAGAGCAGGGGAGTTCGCCTGGTATCCTGGCCAACATTTATCCTTAAGCCAATATAACTAAAACAGATAATTTAAGAACAAAAAACCACAAGAACATAAGAATTAGGAGCAGGAGTAGGCCATTCGGCCCTTCGAGCCTGCTCAGCCATTCAATAAGATTATGGCTGATCTTCTACCTCAAATCCACCTTTCTGCATTATCCCCATATCCCTTGAGTCCCTATTTTTAGGTATCCAAAAATATATTGATCTCTGTCTTGAATATACTCAACGACTGAGCATCGACAGCCCTTTGGGGTAAAGAATTCCTAAGATTCACCACCCTCTGAGTAAAGAAATGTCTCCTCATCTTAGTCCTAAATAATCAACCCCTTATTCTGAGACTGTGACCCCCAGTTCTAGACTTCCTAGCCAGGGGAAACATCCTCCCAGCATCGGCCCTGTCAAGCCCATAAATAATTTTATATGTTTCTGTAAGGGGAAAATGGGAAGGCTTCTCCTCCCACGAGCGGGCCCCCTGATATAGAGGGTCGACGCTCGCCCCAACCCGCGTAACAGCCCCCGGAGTTAGCAGACAGAGACGAATGACAAGGTATAACGATCTTTTATTATGAACATCCGGGAACACCTCTTATCACAGCCACCTGTGAGTGGAGATGCTCTCCGAACAGCACAATCATACAACTTTTATACATTTCAAAAACCCCTCCGTTCCCTGGTAAGACCTCCCTAGATCTCTAATTGGACTACCTTATCAATGCTACTTCTCTAATTGGACTACCTTATCAGTGCTACTTTGGATTGACAGGCCAAGACCCTCGTGACCACCTTAGGCCGTGACTAGAATGACTTCATTAGGTCAGAATTTGTTGATTCTCCTTGGTGCCCGTGAGTCCGCCTCGAGCCTCTTCGCAAGGTCTTATCAATGTCTGTTTAGGTTCTCACATCGTATCCTGTCGGAATATTATTGAATTGATAACTCCTGGAGCCTTGGTACAAGGCCGAAGAGAGGCCTTTTACCTCCTTATGGGTCGGTGCAGGAACCAGCACTTTAACCCTTGTCCCGCTGGTACCCCTAACACCAAATTTCTCTTACAATTCCCCCTTTTTGGCCCTTGGCTATACGCCAAGCTGACCATATTTCCCAATAACTATCTCCCAGTAGGCAAGTTCCAGATAGGTCCGTTCACCTGGGTGGCCATCTCCCAAGCTTCGGGACCTCCCGAGACCTTTCCCGCAGAGTTATATAAGGTAAGTCCTTCCTGTAGGACTGCTTAAATTTTCATCCCTTATGGCCTTAATCATAGTGCGTGCCATGACGTATCATTTGGCCTGGTTAATTCGTGCACATGTTAATCCCATCATGACCATCAGAACCAGGCCCTGTATTACTACAAGTACATGTGATATTATTCTTATCCATGGGTGAATTTGAATATCAAGTCCAATGTCCCACAGCTTTGAGCACCAGAACTGATCAGCCAGCATCGCGTTAGTGCCCCTCTGTAGGTTGTCTACTTCTTCCATCAGCTGGATATACTGTCGTCTTTGATTCTCGATTCCTTGCACCAAACGTAATTGTTCCTCATTTAATTTCGGTGCCTTGCGGTTCCCATACTGCCTCCTTGTACCCCTCTCGGATGGTATCTGTGACCGTTCATTGGTTGATTTCTGTTGTCTTGGGATGTATGTGGTATCCATTTATGTCTATTTTTCCCATGGGCCTGAAACAGAAGTTAGGGTTGGTGATGACACAGGGGGTGACTCCTCCCCTGGTCTTAATCGTCGGGTTGGCTGCTCCTGTGCTCACGCACCAAATCTCCATTCCCTTGTGGAGCAGCGATTGTTTCGGAATAGTGTTCGAGAGGAGTGATACTCAGCATGCATCAGTTTGTTTGGTGGAATCTGCAATCATCATTCGTCATTTGTGGCGTACCTCGACATAAAACCACTTGATTAATTTTATATCAGTTGGTTATGTCAATGCCTTTGGTACTATTGTTAATTTTAATCACCCGTCTGGCAAGCTGATGGTAACGTAACTGAGTTTGGTTTCTTACTTCACCGATATTATCGATCTGATATAAAGGGTCTCCCTTTGTTACATCATACTGTGCTATGAACACAAATCCGATCATATTCTCCCGCCCAGTAATACGTCTGAAATTTGGCACCCATGTGTGACTATTCCTTCGTACCTCACATGTGTCATTCATTTTTTTATCTTGAGTCCAATTGTTAAGTATGCTGTTTGGGATCCAATCTGGTATGTCCCCATTCTGGAGTTGCTCCAAGTTATGTTGTACTTCACTTAATCCAGGACCCATACCCAGAGCAAACTATCTCAGCTTGTAATCGTTTACTTATGTCGTTCTCCATTGCGTGGGCCAAATTTGTCTTGGCATGCTTCTGTAATGTATGGGCCACTTGTAACAGTTCCCCTTCCGCGCCATCTCACAACCGCACTTGTAGGGCTTGGTTATCCATGTCCCTCCCCAGTAAACCCCTCAAGATTTACGTTAAGTTGTTAACCCGGTCGTATTGCATACAGGTCTATGGAATTCATCGTCGTAACCCCTGCCGCATAACTCGTGCCTAGTGTTTCCAGTATTCCCCTTTTTGTTTGACCTTGCCCTATTCCCTTTCTGACATTAAATCTCAGAGTAGTGGATTCCGGGCCTTCAAGGATCCATTGTGTCAGGTTCTGGTAGTTTCATTCTCACAGAAGCTAGGAAGAATGATATCCATTAGATTTAGGTTAAGTAGTCACTGACGTACCCCAAATTATATCCTTTCTTTAGATTCTTTTATTACTAGCCCCCCTTTGGCTCCAGTCTTTATGGACGGGCTTATGGGGGGACTTGCGTAGTTGTGCTGGGAAGAGTTGTTGTCCCCAGAGTGGTTGTCGGGGCAGTGGTAGGGCTTCCCAGGGTCCCTTTGGGCGGACCTTTATTGTCATCTTTCCTCCACACTCCATCCGCCCTCCTTTTTAGGTTGTATTCCTTCTTGTTTGCGCTGCGCATTATCAATACCGGCTTCTCCGTGTTGTTACCGTGTCACGCTTCGGGACATACATCTTATATTCCAGAGACCTCCCTTGGTCTTCATTTTATCGCATTGGCCAGTTTTACTAAACATCCTGGGGTCCCACCCCCCTTTGCTCCGTTCTGTTCCCACCCTTCTGTTCCTTGCGGGGTGGATTTGGCGGCTTGTTTTGCAGCTTCGTCCGCCCAGGCATGAGCTTCTAGAACTGAAATTCTATCCAGTTGGATTTCTGCGCCCTTCCCCTTTTAGTCCTATGAACTTTCTCCTGTCCTCGGAATCTACTGGCGCCCATGGTATCGGCAGCCTGCTGCATTACAACCTTACTTAATACACTATACATAGCCATGCGTTAAAATAAGTTCTGTCCTTGCTCCAGTCTTTTGCTGCTGGGATGCATATTTCGGCAGTTAAATTAAACAAAGCTAGTTCATGTAGTTGTGTCTTTCCTGCGTGTGCTATATCTCTCGTAGTCTGTCTGTATTATCCAGTGCTTGCGTGGGCCTTAAGGTTCCCAGTATCCTGAGTCTCCAGAGTCGAAGTAGCCGCTGCGGTCCCATCTCGGTGAGTGTTTTATCTGCAAATTTTAAACAGATAGCCTGGTCATCACCAGGTGTTAGGTTCTGGTCTACTCATCTTTTATCCATGCATGTCGAGGTCACTCTGTGAAGTCGGAGGCAAGGTTAGGTTGGGTTTGTGGACGACACTTACCCACCGTGGGGTACATTGGCTCTATTGCCAGAGGTGATGGTGCTATGGCTGCGCACTGCACTATCCGTCTGGTCCCATTTAAAAAAAAATCTCTTCCAGCTTATTTATCTTAGCCTTTAACTCTTGAATTTGTTTTGTTTGAGTATATTTCTTTTATTTGTATCAGGCGAGTATTATTACATAGGCTAGTTCTGTTTTTATTTTTATTCTGACTATCCAACCATTTCCTCTATCTGTCAGGTGAGTCTTTTTTATTCGATTAAGAAATCCAAATGAATAATGTCCAGTATAAAACAGCTGTCAATGGAAAGGGTTAACTCCTTTACAGGTTTGTAAGAAGGCCTGATGTCATTACGTGACTTCGCATAATCATCCAAAAACATTTTTTTTTAAGTCTTTGTTCCTTCAAAACTTGCTTAGAAATTAGGAATCTGTTAAAACAGCAGAAATCATTAGTAAAGCCGTCATAATAAAAGTCTTCTCGTCAGGAAAGACGGCATTTTAGATTAAACTCCAATTTTTTCTTAACTTCTAATTCAAGTACTTGCCAAATAATTTTTTTTTAATTGATTTAAAACGAGACCACACATTTATAATAGCTATTTTGTTTACTGAAATCCAATTTTCACACACGCTGTATACATTCCAACATTTTGTTTTATTTTACGGTCCTGTTCACTGGGCAAATCTTCTGTTTTATTTCTCTCTCAGCACAAAATCTAAACTTCCATGCCAGTTCCATTTTCTATAAGAATTTTAAAATTGAGCAAGGTTCACTAATTCCCTGTTTTTTCTTTCTGTGCTGAGTTCGCATAGCTTAGATCTTTTCTCCTTGTTATTTTCAAAACCCTCCTGCTTGTTTAGACTGTTCAGGACTTTTCTTGATAAACAACGTCCATTTTGGAAATCTTTCAAACTGCAGTGAAACTTTCTCGTAACTTAAGATCATTATCAGTGGAGAGTGTCTTTTACCTCTTCAAATTCTTTTTTCCAATTAGACCAATATCTTTTTCACAGCCGATATCAACTAGTATTTAGTAAGTTATGCCTTTTTCCATTGCAAACACCCCTTTTTTTGTCAGTACCTATTTAGTATGTTACGTCTTTTTTTTCAGATCTCATTTCTTCAATTTAGGTTTTGTATTTTACATGGAGGGCTCGTGTCTCTGAAAATTTGTTAATTTAAAATCATCAGACAATCGAAGACACTTTTTCTTTCAAATCGTTCAATTTGTTTTCTTTCAAAGTTGCATCTTTATCTTTTTTCTTTTCTCCATAACTAGAATGGAGTCTAGCACGTAGGCTTTGAGGGCTGCTTTTCGTTATCTCAAATTCCAGTTTCAAGGTCGTTATAATGTATTTTTTCTAAACTGCTAAAGCTTGCCATTTTAACATTTTTTCAAAGTCCCTTTTACACCTTCGCAGATAGCTCACCACTCGCCCAGGAGTTTGACCTGATCCCTGAAGGTATTTCTAGATTGTTTCCAAACCTTTTAGTTTTATTTCATCCTTTTTTCTTTAAGAGATCAGATTTAATTTAATACATTTTTTTTTAGTTTGAATCCATCTCAGTATTTTGCTGTGCCTTCTCTTAATATCTCTGAATCCCACTTCAAATTTTGTAATGCCAATCTTTATTTAAAACTCTTTTTACTGAGCTAGGAGCTTTCGCGTCAAGGTTTTACACAAAGGAAAATGGGAGCGTACTTCCCCAGCCCACAGCCTCGAGAGACCCTCACAGGCCTTTTTTTAAAAAGGCATTCTTTATCTCATTCCTCGACTAAATTTATGTCTTTCAACCCAATGTAATCAATGATTGCGTGTTTTCTGTAGACAAGTGAGCGTGTCAAATAAATTCTTTTTTTTTTAAACCATGTATTTTTTATCTTTTGCTCAACAAACCTATCCTTTGTGCATTTCCTAGCTCCGTAACTTATCATCCGAATAAATCCACACCTGCGTTTCTAACGTAAAATGTCTTAAAACTTCCCACATACAGGACAACACTACAAAGGGTTAAAAACAACTTTCACTCTGTTTGGAAAAGTGGGTGGAGCTGCACTATTTTTCCAAACAGGCTTTCAGAAACATGAAAAATTCATTCTGCAGTCAAAAAATCACACAAGGACTCTCACTCAACGACAGACATTCACAAAAGTCTCTCTTCATTCAACAAAGCTTATTAATTGTTTGGCCGGCTCTATTTTTGTATCCATATGTCACTTAAGATAGTCACTATCAGCTTTTTTATGGCATTATGTAGTTATGCAAGTTACAATTAATGATTGGTTTTATTCGCCTTTTTAATAGCACCTTCTTCGGGGCTATCTTGGACACTCCCTTTAATTTGTGTTAGGTATGCAGGACGTTATTTATATCTATAGGTCTTCCCTTGGCGCCGTACACTCGTACTGCCACGCTTTGGGTCAATATATCCCGTCACTGCAGGGACATCGTCTCCATGTCCTCACTCTCTCGTCCCTGCACCGTGCGCTCGTACCGCTTCGGGTCAATAGACCTTCCTCTATATCTTCCCTTGCGTCATACCCTCGCACTGCCGTGCTACTTCCACGTGCGCGTTTTAGGATGCATCTTTTGACCCCCTTTCACCCCTAGATCGTCCCTGTCTTCCGTCTCCGTCCCTCCTGGACCTGCTACAAATGGTTCTTTGCACAGATGTCCTTCCCTTGCGGTTTACAATGCCACAGCTCTAATTTGAAGGTGGTAAATGAAAACATACTCACCCCAACAGTTGGGTCATTGTTCCGTTCGGAAAGTCTGTACCCTGCTCGCAGCGCCAAATGTAAGGGGAAAATGGGAAGGCTTCTCCTCCCACGAGCGGGCCCCCTGATATAGAGGGTCAACGCTCGCCCCAACCCGCGTAACAGCCCCCGAAGTTAGCAGACAGAGACGAACGGCAAGGTATAATGATCTTTTATTAGGAACGTCCGGGAACACCTCTTATCACAGCCGCCTGTGAGTGGAGATGCTCTCCGAACAGCACAATCATACAACTTTTATACATTTCAAAAACCCCTCCGTTCCCTGGTAAGACCTGCCTAGATCTCTAATTGGACTACCTTATCAGTGCTACTTCTCTAATTGGATTACCTTATTAGTGCTACTTTGGATTGACAGGCCAAGACCCTCGTGACCACCTTGGGCCGTGACTAGAATGACTTCATTAGGTCAGAATTTGTTGATTCTCCTTGGTGCCCGTGAGTTCGCCTCGAGCCTCTTCGCAAGGTCTTATCAATATCTGTTTAGGTTCTCACATCGTATCCTGTCGGAATATTATTGAATTGATAACTCCTGGAGCCTTGGTACAAGGCCAAAGAGAGGCCTTTTACTTCCTTATGGGTCGGTGCAGGAACCAGCACTTTAACCCTTGTCCCGCTGGTACCCCTAATGCCAAATTTCTCTTACATTTCCATGGGGTCACCCCTCATTCTTCTAAACTCTCAGGAACATAGGCCTAGCCTATTCAATCTCTCCTCATAGGACAATCCCCTCATTTCAGGAATTAGTCTAGTGAACCTTCGTTGCATATCCTTCATTGGGTAAGGAGACCAAAACTGTACACAGTACTCAAGGTATGGTCTCACCAAGGCCCTATACAACTGTAGTAAGATTGATCTACTATTATCGCCAATCCCTTTGTAATAAAGGCTAACATACCATTTGCTTTCCAAATTGCTTGCTGTACCTGCATGTTAATTTTCTGCGATTTGTGTACAAGAAGATCCAAGTCTCTTTGAATAATAACTTTGGCTAATTTGGTCATTAACTCATTACTGTTTGTGGGACCTTGCTGTAAATTGATTACCACATTTCCTATATTACAACAGTTACAATTCTGGTCGCCAAATTATAAAGAGGATATAGAGCTACTGGAGAGGGTGTAAAAAACATTTACATGGGTGATACCAGAAATACGAAGGTATACCTATCAGGAAAGGTTGAACACTTGCCTTTATTAGCCGAGGCATCGAATACAAGAGCAAGGACATTATGCTTGAACTGTATAAAACACTGTTTCGGCCGCAGCTGGAGTACCGTGTGCAGTTCTGGTCATCGCATTACAGGAAAGATGTGATTGCACTGGAAAGGTGCAGAGGAGATTTACAAGAATGTTGCCTGGACTGGAGAATTTTGGCTATGAGGAAAGATTGGAGAAGCTGGGTCTGTTTTCTTTGGAACAGAGGAGGCTGAGGGGACGTCTGATTGAGGTGTATAAAATTATGAGGGGCCTGGATAGAGTGGATAGGAAGGACCCATTTCCCTTGGCAGAGGGGTCAACAACCAGAGGGCATAGATTTAAAGTAATTGGGGGGAAGTTTAGAGGAGATATATGAGGGGAAATTTCTTCACCCAGAGGGTGGTGGGGGTCTGGAACTCACTGCCTGAAAGGGTGGTAGAGGCAGAAAGCCTCATCACATTTAAAAAATACTTGGATGTGCACTTAAAGTGCCGTAATCTACAGGGCTACGGACCAAGAACTAGAATTAGGCTGGATAGCTCTTGGGCAGCCGGCGCGGGCACGATGGGCCGAAATGGCCTCCTTCCGTACTGTAAATTTCTATAATTCTATGATTCTATAACAGGCTGGGTTTCTTTTCTCTTGAAAAGAGAAGGCTGAGGGGTGACCCAACAGAGGTCTTTAAAATTATGAAAGGTTTTGATAGAGTGGATACAGAGAGAGTGTTTCCACTTATGGGGAAGAGCAAAACTAGAAGCCATCAATATACTATATAATAAAAACAGAAAATGCTGGAAATACTCAGCCGGTCAGGCAGCATCTGCGGAGAGCGAAATAGAGTTAATGTTGCAGGTCGATGACCCTTCATCAGAACATAAGATAGCCACCAATATTTCAAATAGGGAATTCAGAAGGAACTTCTCAGAATCATAGGGCCTGAGTTTGGTCAAGCCTATTTTTCGGTGCTCCCTGGGCGGTGTGTGATGTTTTTCCGTCCCCGATCACTAGGGCCAGTCGGGCGCAAGTTTCATCCCGCTTGTGTCGGTGGGTGCAGGAGTGGCAGGCAGCGGGAGGCATCAGCCGGTAGCGGGCAGCAGCGGGAGTTGGTGGATGGTAGTGGGCGGCAGCAGTAGTGGGCGATACATGCAGGCCTCTCAACTCAGGAAACATCGGAGGCTGTGTGCTGCGCATGCGTGAGATTGTGATTTTTTTTGTAGTTTCTTTTGCCTGATGACATCACTTACACACAATTGGGGCTGAGGACTTAGCTACGCATGTGCATAAAACCTCGTTACTGACTTGCACCTGACAGTTGCAGAGGGGAATGATTTAAAGAGAGAGAGTCAACAGATTCATCAGCCATCCAGCTTGCAAACCTCTTATGAGTGGTAGAAAAGCTGTCAGGATGTCCAATACAGGGAGGCACAGAGCTCCCTGGTTTACTGATGACGAGCTGAAGGCACTTGTCTCAGAGGTGGAGCGCCGTTACAGAGACCTCACCCGGGGTGGTAGTGGCAAGCCAACCCCACCCCAATATAAATGCATTTGGTGGGAGATTGGGGAGGCCATGTCCGCAGTGGGCACCATGGTTCGTGATGGAGACCAGTGCAGGAAAAGATGGAATGAAGTGGTGCGTCAGCAAGAATAAGTAAAGATCTTACTGTTGCAAGCCTGTACTACTCAAAAAGTATGTGTGTGTGTGTGAGTGTGTGTGTTGCATCTGCAAACCAGTTAAAGCTTGCAACTTTTATTTCTGCAGAAGAAAAGAACAGCCAACGCCTCAAAGCAGTGTGGCACAGGAGGGGGCCCACCAGATGTCATTGAGCTAACTGACATAGAGGAGCTTCCCTTGGCGTTGGTGGGTAACCACCCCCATGCCACCACACATGGTGGTGCCAATCACATGCTACAGCATGGTAAGTTTATACAAATCTTTGGTCTGTGTTACGCTCATGTCATGGAAGATCATGTAAGATGCATTTTAATATACTGTGTGTCGGCCATTTAAGGTGTGGTGATATAGCGATGGTACTCCTTGAAATAAGAATGTGAAACGTCACAGTACTCATGTCAGCATGACCAACACACCGCCCCCCCCCCACTAAACACTGAAATGTTGTTTTGTACTTTCAGATGATGAATCGGCTAGCATTGACTTAGGCACCCCATCCAGCTCTGGGATGCAAAGGTCATGTTGAACACTAACACCGTCCACCTCGACCTCATCAGGAGCCCGCCACAGCAGCTTCTTCCACCAACCCCCCTCAAGATCGCCCATAGCCACTGCATCCATCTCCGCAACCCACAGAGACGAAGACCAGGAGGAAGAGCAGGGAGAAGGTCCAATATTTGTCCCACTTGAGGTTGAGGAAGTGGAAGAGGAGGGCTCCACCAGAGGAGGTGGATGTAGTGGCAATGGGCGATCTTGAGGGGGGTTGACGAAAGAAGCTGCTGTGGTGGGCTCCTGATGAAGTCGAGGTGGACGGTGTTGGTGTTCGACATGACCTTTGCATCCCAGAGCTGGATGGGATGCCTAAGTCGATGCTATCTGATTCATCATCTGAAAGTACAAAACAACATTTCAGTGTTTAGTAGGGGGGGTGGGGGGGGGGCGGTGTGTTGGTCATGCTGACTTGAGTACTGTGACGTTTCACATTCTTATTTCAAGGACTACCATCGCTATATCATCCTCTTGACATGTGTGCTGCCTATGCGCCCAACATCGGTCTCAGGGCTTCGAGTCGGAGGAAGTGGGATCAAGTGTTGGGAGGCGCAGCACCTGTGCCATTAAAGCCACCAAGCCACCTCCACCCAGGATGATGCATCAAGCAGATGATGATGCAAGATGGGTGGCAGCAATGCAGGAAATGGTGCAGCTGTCGAGGATGAGCGTTGACTTAGGTCGAGAGCTGCTCCAGGCCATGGCTGCGATAGCTGGCAACATCGCCGCATTTGCAGAGCAGCATACTACTGATATGTCGCAGCTGATCACTGCGGTGGAGCGAACCGGTGGCTCTGTAAATATCATGCGGCAATCGATGGTCTCGGGCCATCTCATGGAAACTCCCGATGCCATATTAGCCAGGTCGACAGAACCCGAGGATCTGGAGGTATGTCTCCCAGCTCAGCGCCTCCATTCTGTCCCCGACGAACACGACAGCAGCGCTCCGGGTGCACTCCTACACAACGTGCTGGAACCGACATGAGGGGCAAGAGTGCGAGTCAGCGTGGGGATGGTCAAGAGGACAATGGGGCTCACTGAGGGGGGAGGGGGTAAGAGAGGCTGAAAGTATACAAGATGCTGGTATCCTCATACATTATCCTCCTTCTGGCATGCACCTCATGCTTTCCAGCCTTCCTGTCACAACTCCACCTTGTGCCTTCCTCATTTCACGGACTCAAGAAATTCAGCCTGTCCAGCCAGTGGGTGACCAAGAGGGAGAGGAGAGTGAAGAAGATAAAGATGATTGATTTGATACTCCCAGCCACCAGCTTTTCAAGGACAACCAGCAAGGCCATTTGTAGTGTGCCCTAGTGAAAATCAGAAGCCTTCCACCAGCCATGCTGCGGCCACTGGGGTAGCACTGCGTGACATCAGTAGGATAGGCAAAGACACACACAAGACAGTCACTAAGGGACTACATGTGGGTGATGCATTGGTTTCTTGATGTCACATTGGATGAATAGATGAAAATACCGGTAGGTGGATTGGAAAGTTTGCTTTGTGGTGGCTTTTATTTCAACATAATGGCAAAGAGGACATTGTGATGATTAGTAAGAGGTGGAAGGGAAGGTATGGGACTATTGTTAAGAGGGGACTTAGGCGGATGATTCCAGCTGGGATATCTCGGCCACAAAGGGGCTCTGGGTTGCACCCTTCCTTCGGCTTCCTCCTCTTCAGCCTCCTCCTCTTCTATGTCTTCCTCTACTCTCTGCTGTAAATCTGAAGTGACAGCATAAAATGCTGGAAATACTCAGCTCATCAAACAACATCTCAACCTGAGACATGAACCCTGTTTTTCTTTCCACAGATGTTGCCTGACCTGCTGAGTATTTGCAGCATTTTCTGTCTTTTCAAATGCCTTCATTTACCATCTGAGCCCTTGCAAGCATCCAGCAGCACTCCCTACACACTTTAAAAAACTTTTACCAGAAATTGCAGCAAGCCACTACTTCAATAAAATTAAAAATGTCCAAGAACTTAAATCTAAACTTACCTGAAAGATGTGTGTGTTTCTTTAAGAGGCGCTGACATTACCACTATCAGCCTGCTTGCATGGCAGATTTTCTGGGTGCGCTTAGGACCCAGCACTGATTTCAGCGCTAGGGTTGAAGTTTGCATTCGTAACGTTAAGTCGGCATTGCATGCCGATTGACGTCACAACGCTGCCATTTTGTCCAGCACGAAAACAGCGGCCATCACGAGACCTACCAGTGGGCAAAAAAACGGCGGCCCACATATTAGCACCATTTAATGGCACTATGGAGTGGCACTCAGGCCACAAATTTCCAGCCACTTGTAGTGTCTTTCTGGATGGATGAGCCAAGATGGCTAAATGGCATTCCTTATTTGTATCTATCTTGTGACGCCACCTCCCCCCTCCTCCCCCGCCCTTAAACTAAACACCTTGCTATACTGCTTGGTCTTATTATCAAAATATATATTGTTACAATAAGCGCCCTCTCCATCTCCATTTATAAATAGTATTGGTCTCAGGAGAGGCTCCTATGGAACTCTACTCATCACTGTCCTCAGACAGAGCCTTTTCCATTTATCACCTTTATATTTGCAGGCCCAATATTCACTAAACTAGGTTATGTTTTGCCTGTCACTGCTGTGTTCCAGTAGCATAAGCTATTATTTTCTAGCCTCTGCTGTATTTTGCCATTTTCAGTTGTATTTCATGAGTCATAACTGTGTTTTGTTAGTTATAGTTGTGTTTGACTATTCTTAGCTATGTATTGTCAGTTGTTGCTAACATTTCATCAGTCACACCTAAGTTCCACTAGTTGTAGCTGTATTGAGCTGCATTTGGCCAGTCTTGGCTATGTGTTGTGTTACATTTGTCATGTTTATTATATAACACAATCAACAAAATCGGGTGAACTACTGATCAGCCACCATAATAAAACCATAATTATTGACATTTGACTTAGTTAAAAAGATTTTTTTATAAATTGAGTGTGGCTTGGATCAGCCTGCTGCTTAAAGTCACAGTAAATTATACTAGAGCAGGGACTCAAAAGAAGTGGCATGTAACAGTAACTTCCTGCAAAGAAATTGCAAGCGGCTCCTAGTACACTGCTTATTAAATGCCATTGCTGTCATGTCTGTGATATCCACGAATCAATGGCCTCATACCCTCTGATATAAAACTTTGTTTGTGATAATGTTATAAATCACATCACAGAGAAGAAAATATGTAAAACAAATAGGTTATGAAGAGTATACAAAAACAAATTAAATCTATAATTATCTTCCTTCATCTGGTCTTTAATGCTACAGCGGGACAAAGTAGTAATGAAAGTTTGCACAACTAGTTGTTAGCTTAGTAAATAAAATAATTTTAAAACCGCAATAGACTAAAGGTCTAAAGGTGATTGGAATTAAAACAGCAATTAAAACAGTTATGCAACAATCAGATTAGTTTGGCCATTGCATTCACCCTGTGGTTTCCTTTTATCCTTTGTTGATTCTATAAACACAGATGAGAGCAAGGACCAAAATCCTGCTTCTACATCAGAGAATGTTGCCCCCTCGACAACCCCCGCCTCTTGTACCCGTGCAACCACCACCTCTGCCTTCATTCCCCCCAATGAGGCACCGCCTGAGGAGCTCTTCGGTCAGGCGCCGTGGAGTGAGGAGGGGAAGGGGTAGAGGTGGGGAGAAGAAGGGGAGGGGGGAAGGAAAGTGAGGTGCATGTTCACAGATGATTGCTGAGTTATATCTCCATCTGGGTGTATGCAATTTGTTATAATGTATGGGGGGAGGGGACCACCCTCCTGCTTTGCCTTTGTATTCTGTGTTGCTGGACATGTTGAACATTTGATTGATGTCAATGTTGGAAAAAGTGGGGTGTGGGAAGTCATTGGGTGTTTTTGCCCGTGATACTTATGATTTCAGACCAATGTTGGTATAAATTTTTTTTTAAAAATTGAACAATTTTTTCTTGTTGCGCATTGTCTCAGATAGCTGGACCGTTACACACTGGTGATTTCTCAACATGAAAGGTTAAATAAAATTTAACTTCAATCAATGTAAACTTTAACTAGCACCAAGGTGATGGGCACCATTGATGTCTGAGCTGCACACACATAACAGTGTGTCAGCGTTGTCACTCACAGCAACGCTCTTTCAGGAAAATCGTTCAGATATCAGCTCCTCACGTAAGAATCTTGCAGCTATGTAGCCACCATGGGCCCTTTCCTGCGGTCTGGAGGGGTTTGTGGGCATGGTTGCATAGCCAGCCTGATTGTCTGGGCTTAGGTCAACATCCAGCCGCTCGTCGTCCCCTTCCTCTCTCTCCTGAGGTGGAGCATTAGTCACTTCTGGCAATTCTTGGCCCCTCCTGATAGCCAGGTTGTGCAGCATGGAGCACACGATCATGAATTTACCTACTTGCTCAGGGTTGTATTGTAGCTTCCCTCCTGAGTGGTCCAGACATCTGAAGCGCTGCTTAAGCACAGTTATTGTTTTGTGGATCACACTGCGTGTGTCTCTGTGGCTCCGGTTGTATCGCTTCTCGGCCTCGGTGTGGGTGTCACGCAGGGGTTCATCAGCCAGGTGGCTAGGCGATATCGGTTATCACCAAGCATCCAGCTTTGTCCTTGTGGCTGACTCTTAGAGATGTCAGAGTCAGCGCTCTCACGCAGGATGTGAGCCTCATCGAAGGTGCCCGGACATTTGGCATTCACTGCCATGATGATCTGGTTTTGGTCGACAACTAGTTGGACCTTCAGGGAGTGAAATCCTTTTCTGTTACGAAAACGCTCCAAGTCCTGAGAAGAGGCCGCATGGCGACGTGAGTGCATCTGCACCCTGGGGAACTTAGCATTGCGGTAGAATGCTCCAGCCCTGTCAGTCTGAGCCTCTGAGGTCATGGGGAAGCTGATAAAGTCCATCTTTCTCATGTACAGGGCCTCCGTGACCTGTCTAATGCAGCGATGGGTGGCATGGTGAGACAGAGGGCAAATCTCAACCGCGGAGGCCCAAAAGGAACCGGACGCGTAGAAAGACAGTGCCACGGTGACCTTGACCTCGACCGACACTGATGTACTGATGGCAGGCTGCATATGTGGCCTGATGAGCTCACGTATTTCATTGATCACCACCTTGTGGACGCGCAGTCTCTGAATGCAGGTGTGGTCGGACACGTCAAGGTAAGTCCTCTTTTCACTGTAAGCGCGGGGTGTGTATGGTCTGGCCCTCCTCCTCATTCTTGCATGTCTTAAATTGGGGACATAATGATGTGCATCACACATTGAGCCATCTGCACTCTGCAGCATCTGTGTATTAATCGATGCAGGCTGAGAAATGGCTGACCCCATTGCAATCCAAGTATAATAGTGATTGATCAGAACCAATAATTTCCTCACTAAATTACACCTAGAGTAAACCCCCAATTGTCCGGAATCTGCAAATATGTCTATTGAGATGGTCACTTCACCTGAGAAGAATTCCAGAGTCCATTCCAACTCCCCCGAAGTTGAAGCAGCCTTTTGAATGAAGCAACCTGCGATTTAAAAAATGGCAGCCACAATGGTGGTGCGGAACCTAGGGGTGGAGTACCACGCTCTGGGACCACTGGGAAGACTGTGCCAGCAGTGTTCCTGGCTATCGTATCCAGGGTCTCCGCCATCCGCAGAATGTACTCCGTCATGATGGCCCCCAATGCTTCGATGTGCTGGTCACCAATGTCTACAATCCTCCTGGACAACTGTACCATCTCTCCGCTCTCATTTGGCGCTCATGAACCAGACCTGCCGTGTCCATGAGGCCTCTGCGGGGTCAGCGCCGCCCTGGGGACAAATGGGGTGCCCTGTGGCGAGGTACTTCGGGTCAGTACCTCCAAAGAAGAGGCGGGAATGACCGGAGGACCACTAGATGGCCTTGGGGTGGAATGGCTTCTGGAGCGTGGCGATGCAGGTTCCTCGAAGTCAGCGCTCTCATCTGTGGAGAACAGACCCAGCAGATGACGGGTGAGAATTGGAGCTCCTCAGCACCAGATGTAGGATCGTCCAGAGAGCTGGGCCCCGCGCCCCCACCTTCTGGCCTCT
Source organism: Pristiophorus japonicus (assembly GCF_044704955.1). NCBI lineage: Eukaryota > Metazoa > Chordata > Chondrichthyes > Pristiophoridae > Pristiophorus > Pristiophorus japonicus. The sequence continues at coordinate 403,692,868 of NC_091977.1, read as the reverse complement.
GTGGTCTTGCCTGTGGCCGTGCTGCTGGCTGAGCTGCAAAACACAAATGAGGTTATTAGAGGAGAAGGGGGTGCTAGGATCACAAGGTGAGTCCAGCGCTACACACAACATATGCCGACAAAAGCACCACCGCTATCAAAATCATCGCAGACATCACATTTCATGACCATCAACACATTTGCATTACAATGATTTTCATTCGGCCAGCATTATTTCTAGGACATTTTAAAAATTACCTATCATATATGATTGTTCGGCTATGAGTGGTTGTGGCATCTATTGACATTACATCATGCAATGGTGTAAGTTTTACTCACGTGGCATCACATCAGCATCTGCAGATGCGTCCGTGGCTGTCCGGGTGTGCTTCCCCACGAGTGTGAGCACCCGCTCCTCCATCTCAGTGATGTCGCTGGGGACTGGTGGCCCCCCCAACCCGTTCGCCTCTACATGGACCTCATCATTGATAGCTTCTTCTGTAAAAGGTGACAAGACGACATGGCATGAGATCATTGCATGATATCATTGCTAGGTACTGTCACAGAGACTGATACAACACATAACTGACAGATGTAATCATGCTTATTATGATAATTATCATTCTTTACTGAAAAACCTACAGTGTGACCGCAGGCTTTGAGTAAAACATTCCCAGTAAAAGTGGAAGACCTCACATCTGCTGATAGTCACTCATGACTGTTACAAATCAAATTATATAAATACATATGTACATGTAAATAACTGTAAAATTTACTCTTGCAGATTCCACAAGATCGTTCCATCGTTTGCGGCATTGGTTCCCCTCACGCACCTCGTTGGTCGCCGATGAGACCACCTCTGCTATCTCGGTCCATATCTTCTGGTAGGCCTTTGGGGTGGGCTTCCCACGCCTTCTGTAAGAATAAAAGTGTTTAGTAATAACAAAATTGATTCTGTATATATCTAAAAATGTTAAAAGTGTAGATTATACAGAAAGGCTGCAGTGTTGAAACAAAATGGATGCTCATAGACTTCCAGCATGTTCTGTTTGTATATTGTCTTAATTGGAAAGCCATTAACCTAATCAAAGAATGGCACCAGGCCCTCCAGACAGACATGGGTGGAGAGCCAATAAGGAACTGCCCTGGAACCAAGACCCAATCCTGGGGCTTTCTGAGAAACAATGGACTTAGGGGATATAAAAACACAAGCAGAAAGTTTGCTCAATCTCTTCTTCTCTCCTGAGCACACGGCAAACCATCCTCTCAAGACCAGCCCAAACAGCAGGCCGAGTGCTCAGCCAGAGGAAAGTGAAGTATACCTTTTTATAATCTGTTGTAACTAAGTCGATCTGTAGGGATAGCTGACGACTGCTGATAGATGTGCATGTGTGTGTGTTTAATAAACTATTCCAAATTGTTCTAAAAGAATCAGTCTTGCTGTCAAGTTAATGCAAGAGATTTAGAAATCTTACAAAATTGGGGGCTCGTCCGGGATCTGGCGAGACAGATTTTGATTTTTCTTTTGAACAACTGGAAATTTCGGGAGTTGCGATTCTAACCTGTGTTGCGAATTATAAACTATAAACTGTTAAACGGATCGGGAGAAGTTGCGTCTTAAGGAGCAGCTGTCTCGATAGTTGGAACTGTTTAAGTGGGGACCCACCAGTAGTTAAATTCAAAAGACACAGGATGAAGGGATTGGTCATGAATAGAAAGCCAACAAAAAGAAATGTTGAGATAGTTTATCAGAGGAAGTTGTCCAAAAAGGTATCCATAACGGACATAGAAGAGCTACAGGCACAGGCACCGTACTTCCGTAAAGGCCAACATGCATCCTTTGGGGAGCTTGTAGCATTTATCCAGGAGAAAGTAGATCAAGGAGAGCTAAGGCCAAAACGGGCAAATGGTCTCTTGGCATTCAGCGCATTTTATTGTGCCCGGAGAGATGAGGAATTAATGAGGCAGGAGCCTAAAGTGATACAGGATTTTAAAGAATTGCAAGTAAAAGAGATTCAACTAAAATGAAAAGAAAATCAATGTACAATACAACAAAAGGAAGAATGCCTCCAACTTGTGAAGCAGTTACAAGAGGAAGAAATGTAGCATTTAAGACAAGAAATTGGTCAATTAAACCACAGTATTAGGCAATTAGAAAGAGGGGCCGAACAGGCAGCTTCATTGTTACAACAACAAAGCCTCTCAAATTTAAATGCCACAGCAGCCATCGTTGTAGCAAATGAAAACAAATTAGAGTTTAAAAAATATATTAATTGGAAAACGTGGGGCTCCAGCAAGAGATAGAAGATGCTAGGGGTACATTAAGGGAAGTAATTAAGAAGCCACATAGGGAGGCAGACCACTCCCAGTGCCGGCTAGAAATAGCGAGGCTGAAAAGTAAGTTAGGGGAGCAGCAGGCCCTGGTATCCGCAGTAACACGGGGAACCATAACAGAGACAGCAGAAGGGGGCGACAGATTGGGAAGAGGAAGGTAGTCAGTTTAATCCCCAGGGTGGTGAAGGATGGGATACCTGGGAGACACAAGAGGCAATCGTAGCCGTAGTAACCAGTTCTTGACGACGTAATACGCATGGTCACATCACCAGTAACCATACCAACTCACGGCCCATATCTGGTGCTGACGCCATGGCGTGTAGCCACAAGTTTGGGCCCATTAATGATGGGGACGACCTACTGGAAGTTAAGAGGAGGTGGGCAAATTTCAGGAGGGGTCATCCCGAGTTGGAAGAGAGAGACTTAACACGGTCCTCTTCTTGGCCTGTTCCACTTCCCTAAAAGATAATCTGCCAGAAGCAGTCCTCCAGCCTGGCGGAGCGGCCGATGCACTCATGACCGAGATCCTAAACCATTTAGGGATCCGAAACTTGAACTTAGTGGCTCTGCTTAATCAGACCAAGCAGTGCCCAGAAGAGACCCCTGGAGCCTTCAGTAATTGCCTGTACAATATCTATCAACATACCCAGAACCAGGCCCCCACAAATGCTACAGTAGGAAAGAATCAGGAACAATTTAAATCGATGTTCCTGACCCAACTTCAACCTTTAGTTAAAACCACCCTGGGAATAGTCATGAGGCCCACCAATCAGTGGACAGATATAGAGACCAATGCTCAAATAGCCTGGGAGATGGTAAAAGACCAGTTAAAGGTGAAGTCACCACCCACTGCAAATAAATCAGTGTCAACGGTGGAGGGATCTCAAAACTACCCCTTTAAGGGACAGTGCTTTAATTGTAAGAAGGTAGGCCACCTAGCAAAAGACTGCAGCAGACCCAGACCAGCACCGAACCATGATGCAACGCATAGATACCTCCCGAGGGACGAACCCAAACCCTCTGGGAATGAACAACAATTGGCTCAGTTAGTAACCCTTCTAAAGAAGGATGAATCCAAGCCCTCTGGGACAGACCAACGATTGGACCAGTTAATAAACCTCACACAAACCCAAATTGTCACGGGGAACATGCAAAATAATTTACCGGTGCACACAATCGCCGATGCACACTCAATAGAGAGACCCATTAAAGGATTGACCCTATGAAAGGGTTCGGCCCTCAAAGGTGGGTCGGAAGTGGGGTTCCAACATGATGGTAGCGGGAGACCAGTAGTCCTTGTCGTCTTAAAAGGGGGCAGGCAGCAGATTATGCTTATCGATACTGGCTCAGCCGTTACCATCATCCACACCCCATACCCTGAACGCCACGCAGAGGCGGGCAAGGGTTGTATGACCCTTAAAGGGTTTAACGGTGATACAACCAATGCGTATACAGGGAAGGCCACTGAACTTCAGTTGGGAGGCCTCAACTGTAAGGTCCCAGCGCCGATGCTGATGACCACCCCCGACAGAAGGGAAATTGAAGGGACTGATGTGTTGGATCAGTATGGTGCAGTGATAGATTATAATCAGGACTGTGTTTGGATGGGATTGATAGATAAGGCAGGAGTGATAGAAATTTCAGATGCTCAATCGGTTTTTGCTATTAAAAAGCCATCTGAGTATGACCCTCCGGGGAGCAAAAATGAAGCTGTAGCGAAACTAATTCAGGGACACCGAGCAGTGTTTGCCATGAGCAAGCCTGACTGTGGAAAAATGGCAGGCGAGGAATCTATTGAGAGATCCCCCCAGCCCCCCCACTCATTCACTAAACAGTCCTCCATCCCAAGAGAGAATCACCCTTACATCTGAGACACCATCAAATCCCTGGTCGAGCAGGGTGTTCTTAGGACAGGTACTTTCACGACCAATTCACACACATGGCAGGTTAAAAGCCTGATCGCAGCTGGCGATTGACTATTGATTCAAAAAATTAAATTCTGTAACACCAGCCTGCTCAACAGTAGTAAGAGAAACTCCCACCATATTATCTCAAATTCCTGCTGGTTCCAAGTACTTCTCGGCCCTCAACATCACCAATGGATTCTGGAGTATCCCTGTTAAGAGGGAAGACCAGTACAAATTTACGTTCACATTTGAGGACCAGAGCTACACCTGGACATGCTTGTCTCAGGGGTTCCACAATGCCCCCACAATATTCCACAAAAGAATGGCTGCAATTTTAATAGACTTTTCCCATCCTACCTGCTTGCTGCAGTATGTAGACGATCTACTGCTGGCAACCGACAGCATAGAGGAGCATCTGTCCCTTTTGCATGAACTTTTGACATTGTTGGCTCAGGCAGGACTAAAGGTGAATCCCCGTAAGGCTCAATTAGTAAAAGAACGGGTCACCTTTCCAGGAGTGTCCATTTCTCCAGAGGGATCATCCCCTGACTCTCACAAGGTGGAGATAATACAGCGACTGCCATTAACCACTTCGAAAACAGCCCTACGATCATTCTTGGGTTTGGTGGGGTACCACCAAAGAAACTTTATCCCAGGCTTTGCAGAGTGTGCAAAGCTCCTGTATGATGTAATAAAACTGCAGAGTGATGACATACACCCGGCATGGACTGATACTCATACCCAGTCTGTGGCTAAATTAAAAACTGCAGTAATACAGGCCGCATGTTTGATCTCTCCTGACCCCACGCAGCCCTTCCATTTGGAGGTCGGGGCCACAGAGCAAAGCCTCATAGAAAAGAGAAATTCCAGAGCAGACAGAGCAGCCAAGGACGCTGCGATTGATGGGGAGATAGAGGATATAGTTGTTGAGCCCTGCAATGCTGTTAGCAAGGCTCCCCAACAGAACACCTAGATTTAAAATCCCTGCAGCAGCAATATTAGTCATATGCTGTTGTAAGCGCCTGGCACAAGGAAGACAGACCCAACAGCCTGGGCTCCCAATACCATACTAGCCACTGCCCCTGACTCAGATGAGCAGTTGCTGATGTTCAAAAGAAAGCCAAACACCTGCCCGGTGGTTTGTGTTCCTCCTCGGTGGGTCAGGAACTGCTCTCCCTCTTTCACTCCCACCCCACAGCAGGACACTATTCGGCACTGGTAACCTTCTAAAAGGTAGCAGCCACAGCTTGGTGGCCTTCCATGAGGGAAACAATCAACCAATACGTGGCACGATGCCTACCGTGCCTGAAACACAATCCTCCCGCATGCACTAACCGAGCCTTGTTTCAAAGCGCACCCCCATCTCAAGGGCCATGGACTCACCTCCAGATAGACTTCATTGGGCCACTTCTGCAGGCACCGGGTAATTTTCAGCATGCCCTAATGGTGGTGGATCAATTCACTAAATGGATCGAAGCATTCCCCTGCCGCACCAGGCACTCCAGACAGACACATGGGTGAGGAGAGCCAATAAGGAACTGCCCTGGAACCAAGACCCAATCCTGGGGCTTTCTGAGAAACAATGGACTTAGGGGATATAAAAACACAAGCGCAAAGCTTGCTCACTCTCTTCTTCTCTCCTGAGCACACGGCAAACCATCCTCTCAAGACCAGCCCAAACAGCAGGCCGTGTGCCCAGCCAGCCAGAGGAAAGTGAAGTATACCTTTTTATAATCTGTTGTAACTAAGCCGATCTGTAGGATAGCTGACAACTGCTGATAGATGTGCATGTGTGTGTGTTTACTAAACTATTCCAAATTGTTTTAAAAGAATCAGTCTTGCTGTCAATTTAATGCCAGAGATTTAGAAATCTTACACTCCAGCGTAACTCGACCCCCTGCAGGAGGGAGGCATTTGCCTCATCCAAGAACCTCCTCGCTCTTTTGTGCCCTCCAACGTGCTCCTCTCACTGCTTTCTACAGTATCAGTCTCCCCAGCATGCTGTGATACCTCCCCCTACTCTCCCTCCATTATAGGCCAAATTCGGGCAAATATGTTGCTGGTAACAGCTAATGTTTGTTTCCCTATTTGCTGCAAAGCTCTAAAGTCTCCCTCATTTTCTCCCAAAGCAGCCACACCACATCCACACACGCCTTCAGTCCCTCTCAGCTCCCTCTCTCTCTGTCTCCTCTTCTGGGCATGACATGATGACCTTTGACCTGCTGAATCGCGGGAATCGAGCATTGCCATGCCGTTGCTAAGGACGGCGACACTTTACGGCAGAAGGTCAGCGAGATTTAATGCTACCGCCCATTTCATATCGCTCGTGGTAACGGCCGATTTCAAAAATGGAGACTAGGTGCTTTGAGAATGGGCGAGAAGCCGACGATCTGAAAACCCATTTTTACCGCCCATGCCTGATTTAACGCCCATTTCTGGGCGAAAAGCACAAAAGTGTAAAATCTCGTCCAATATCTGTACATATGCATGCATAATGAAATTTTAAAAATGAATAACATTTTACAGTTCTCTTGGATTATTGGGTTTCCCATAAACATACAAACACACACATAATTATATTTGAGTAGTAATTTTAGGATGTTTTGATACAAATATGTAAGTATATGTACAAATATAGACATGAAGATAAAAATTTAAATGGTAAATCTGTAGATATATCTAACTGTGAAATAGATGTAATATTTTCCATTATATATATGTGTGTGTGTGTAAGTATAGCTGGATACTGAAATTTTGTTTGGTACAACTGACAAATATAGGGCCAGAACCTCCACTTTTGTGGTCATCGCCCAAAATGGGCAATATTTCCAACATGGGTGTTTAGATCGCCGGCTTCTCGCCCTTTCTCAAAGCACCTAGTCTCCACTTTTGAAAATGTGCGTTCCCGCGAGCGATACAAAATGGGCGGTAGCGTTACATTTTTTTGACCTCCTGCCGTAAAGTGTGACCGTCCTTAGCAAAGGCATGGCAACGCTCGATTCCTGCGATTCTGGAGGTCAAGGGTCATCATGACATGCGCAGAAGAGGAGGCAGAGAGAGAGGGAGCTCAGAGGGACTGAAGGCTTCGGTTCGGTTCTGTCTTCACGAAGGAAGACACAAATAACCTTCCGAATGTACTAGGGGACAGTGGGTCTAGTGAGAAGGAGGAACTGAAGGATATCCTTAATAGGCGGGAAATTGTGTTAAGAAAATTGATGGGATTGAAGGCTGATAAATCCCCGGGGCCTGATAGTCTGCATCCCAGAGTTCTTAAGGAAGTGGCCCGAAAAATAGTGGATGCATTGGTGATCATTTTCCAACAGTCTATCGACTCTGGATCAGTTCCTATGGACTGGAGGGTAGCTAATGTAACACCACTTCTTAAAAAGGGAGGGAGAGAGAAAACGGGTAATTATAGACCGGTTAGCCTGACATCAGTAATGGGGAAAATGTTGGAATCAATCATTGAGGATGAAATAGCAGCGCATTTGGAAAGCAGTGACAGGATCGATCCAAGTCAGCATGGATTTATGAAAGAGAAATCATGCTTAACGAATCTTCTGGAATTTTTTGAGGATGTAACTAGCAGAGTCGACAAGGAAGAAGCAGCGGATGTGGTGTATTTGGACTTGCAAAAGGCTTTTGACAAGGTCCCGCACAAGAGATTGGTGTGCAAAATCAAAGCGCGTGGTATTGGGGGTAATGTACTGACGTGGATAGAGAATTGGTTGGCAGACAGAAAGCAGAGAGTTGGGATAAACGGGTCCTTTTCAGAATGGCAAGCAGTGACTAGTGGAGTGCCGCAGGGCTCAGTGCTGGGACCCCAGCTATTTACAATATACATTAACGATTTAGATAAAGGAATTGAGTGTAATATCTCCAAGTTTGCAGATGACACTCAGCTGGGTGGCGGTGTGAGCTGTGAGGAGGACGCAAAGAGGCTGCAGGGTGACTTGGACAGGTTAGGTGAGTGGGCAGATGCAGCATAATGTGGATGAATGTGAGGTTATCCATTTTGGAGGCAAAAACATGAAGGCAGTATATTATCTGAATGGCGGCAGATTAGGAAAAGGGGAGGTGCAACGAGACCTGGGTGTCATGGTTCATCATTGAAAGTTGACATGCAGGTACAGCAGGTGGTGAAGGTGGCAAATGGTATGTTGGCCTTCATAGCTATGGGACTTGAGTATAGGAGCAGGGAGGTCTTACTGCAGTTGTACAGGGCCTTAGTGAGGCCTCACCTGGAATAGTGTGTTCAGTTTTGGTCCCCTAATTTGAGGAAGGACGTTCTTGCTATTGAGGGAGTGCAGCGAAGGTTCACCAGACTGATTCCAGGGATGGCTAGACTGTCATATGAGGAGAGACTGGATCAACTGGGCCTTTACTCACTGGAGTTTAGAAGGATGAGAGGGGATTTCATAGAAATGTATAAGATTCTGACGGGACTTGACAGGTTAGATGCGGGAAGAACGTTCCCGATGTTGGGAATGTCCAGAACCAGGGGACATATTTTTAGGATAAGAGGTAGGCCATTTAGGACTGAGATGAGGAGAAACTTCTTCCACTCAGAGAGTTGTTAACCTGTGGAATTCCCTGCTGCAGAGCATTGTTGATGCCAGTTCATTGGATATATTCAAGAGCGAGTTTGATATGGCCCTTACGGCTAAGAGGATCAAGGGGTATGGAGAGAAAGCAGGAAAGGGATACTGAGGGAATGATCAGCCATGATCTTATTGAATAGCGGTGCAGGCTCGAAGGGCCGAATGGCCTACTCCTGCACCTATTTTCTATGTTTCTATGTTTCTAAGACATGGCTGGGTGTGGTGTGGCTGCTTTGGAAGGAAGGAGACTTTAGAGCTTCACAGCAAGTAGGCAAACAAAAAGTAGCTGTTACCAGCCTCATATTTGACTGAATTTGGCCTAAATGGAGGGAGAGCAGGAGACATCACAGCACGCTGTGGAGACTGATGTTGGAGAGAGCAGTGATCTGGGAGAGGAGCACATTGGAGGGCGCAAAAGAGCCAGGAGGTTCTCGGATGAGGCAAATGCCTACCTCCTGCAGGAGGTCAAGTTACGCTCGTGTGATTTGACACAGGGAGGTCGAAGGGAGCCCACCCGAAAGGCATACCAGAAGATATGGATGGAGATAGCAGAGGTGGTCTCGTCGGCGACCAACGAGGTGCATGAGGGCAACCAATGTCGCAAACGATGGAACGACTTTGTGGGATCCGCAAGAGTAAGTATTACATTGATTTACATGTACTTACGTATTTATATAATTTGATTTGCAACAGTAATGAGTGACTATCATCAGATGTGAGGTCTTTCACTTTTACCGGGAATGTTTTACTCAAAACCTGCAGTCACGGTGCATGTCTTTAGATAAAGAAAGATAATTTTCATAATAATGATGATTACATCTGCCGGTTATGTGTTGTATCAGTCTTTGTGACAGTACCTAGCAATGATATCACGGAACGATCTCATGCCATGTCGCCCTGTCACATAGAAACATAGAAAATAGGTGCAGAAGTAGGCCATTCAGCCCTTCGAGCCTGCACCACCATTCAATATCAGGTCTGATCATTTTTGCAACTTCAGTACCCCATTCCTGCTTTCTCTCCATACCCCTTGATCCCTTTAGCCGTAAGGGCCACATTTAACTCCCTTTTGAATATATCTAATGAACTGGCCTCAACAACTTTCTGTGGTAGAGAATTCCACCGGTTCACAATTCAGAGTGAAGAAGTTTCTCCTCATCTCAGTCCTAAATGGCTTACCCCTTATCCTTAGACTGTGACCCCTGGTTCTGGACTTCCCCAACATCGGGAACATTCTTCCTGCATCTAACCTGTCCAATCCCATCAGAATTTTATATGTTTCCATGAGATCCCCTCTCATTCTTCTAAATTCCAGTGAATACAAGCCTAGTCGATCCAGTCTTTCTTCATATGTCAGTCCTGCTATCCCGAGAATCAGTCTGGTGTCCCTTCGCTGCACTCCCTCAATAGCAAGAATGTCCTTCCTCATATTAGGAGAGCAAAACTGAACACAAAATTCAAGGTGTGGTCTCACCAAGGCCCTGTACAACTGCAGTAAGACCTCCCTGCTCCTATACTCAAATCCTATCGCTATGAAGGCCAACATGCCATTTTCCTTCTTCACCACCTGCTGTACCTGCATGCCAACTTTCAATGACTGATGTACCATGACACCCGGGTCTTGTTGCACCTCCGCTTTTCCTAATCTGTCACCATTCAGATAATATTCTGCCTTCCTGTTTTTGCCACCAAAGTGGATATCCTAACATTTATCTAGATTATACTGCATCGGCCCACTCACCTAACCTGTCCAAGTTACTCTGCAGCCTCTCAGCATCCTCCTCACAGCTCACCTTTTACAGAAGAAGCTATCAACAATGAGGTCCATGCAGAGGTGAACGGGTGGGAGGCCACGAGTCCCCAGCGACATCACTTACATGAAGGAGCAGGTGCTCACACTCATGGGGAAGCATCCCTGGACAGCGACGGACGAATCTGCAGACCCTGAAGTGATGCCACGTGAGTGAGGCTTACACCATTGCATGATGTGAAGTTAATAGATGCCACATTTCCGAACAATCATATATGATAAATGATTTCTAAAATTGTCATAGAAATAATGCTGGCCTAATAAAAATCATTGCAATGTAAATGTGTTGATGGTCATGAAATGTGATATCTGCGATGATTTTGACAGCGGTGGTGCTTTGGTCATGCATATGCTGTGTGTAGCGCTGGACTAACCTTGTGACTCTACCACCCCCTACTTCTCTAATAACTTCATTTGTGTTTTTCAGCTCAGCCAGCAGCGCGTCCCAAGGCAAGACCATAGAGGCCAGAAGATGGGGGCACGGGGCAGGAATCAACGGACTGTTACACTCATAATAAATGGTTAGACAGAGTACTGTGTGCAATGAGCAAGTGTGACCTGAGCTCCTTTATTGTGGTTCCAGAGTGCCGGTACCTCGTGGGTGGCCTGCTTATATACTGTGTTCCCAAGGGATGCTGGGATCCCTTGGGACTACAACAGGTAGGCCCTCTGGTGGACAGGTGTGATGCAGGTTACAAGGGGTTAAATACATAACATCACTCCCCCATGAAGTTAACAGTATACTTATTTACAAGGTGAGATGATCTGGGGCTTTGCGCTCCCTTGTCGATACAAATGCTGGTGTGGGTGGGTTGGTCAGTTCTTCACTGGGCTGTTGGGCAGCCGGCCTTGCTGGGCTGCTGGGGATGATGAGTTCGGTTTCGTGGTCAACTGTGCTGTCAGTTGCCACTTGTGTGTGTGTTAGAAGGTCAAAGTTGGTGGTGTCTTCTTCGGGTTGTTCGTAGCTGTTGATGAATCGCAATTTGATTTGGTCCAAGTCTTTTCTGTGCGTTTGTCTATTGGTCAGTTTGACCTGAAATACCCTACTCCCCTCTTTGGCTATGACCGTGCCAGCGAGCCATTTGGGACCATGTCCATAATTGAGCATAAACACAGGATCATTGATCTCAATATCACGTGACAAATTTGCACGGTCATGATACACACTTTCTTGATGCCACTTGTCCTCCACGTGATCATGTAGATCAGGGTGGACAAGAGAGAGCCTTGTTTTAAGCGCCCTTTTCATGAGCAGCTCAGCTGGGGGAATCCCGGTGAGTGAGTGGGGTCTGGTGCGGTAGCTGAGCAGTACTCAGGAAAACCGGGTCTGCAGGGAGTCTTCCGACACGCGTTTCAAGCTTTGCTTGATGGTCTGGACTGCCCGTTCTGCCTGGCCATTGGATTCAGGCTTGAACGGGGCAGATGTGACATGTTTGATCCCGTTGCAGGTCATGAATTCTTTGAATTCAGCATTGGGGACGCATGACCCATTGTCGCTGACTAGGACATCAGGCAAGCCGTGCGTGGCAAACATGGCTCGTAGGCTTTCAATCGTGGCCGTGGATGTGCTTACAGACATTATTGCACATTCAATCCATTTTGAGTAAGCGTCCATGACAACCAAAAACATTTTGTCTAGGAATGGGCCCGCATAGTCTACACGGGTCCTCAACTACGGTTTGGATGGCTTTGACCACAAACTCTGGGTGCATTGCTCAACTGAGAGCAAGTGTTGCACTAGTGCACACATGACTCGAAATCTGAGTCGATGCCAGGCCACCACATGTGGGATCTGGCTATGGCTTTCATCATTACAATGCCTGGGTGGGTGCTGTGCAGTTTGCAAATAAATGTGTCTCTGCCTTTCTTGGGCAAGACTATGCGATTGCCCCACAAAAGACAGTCCACCTGCAGGGACAGCTCATCTTTGTGTCTGTGGAATGGCTTAATCACTTCCTGCAACTCCACTGGGACACTGGACCAGCTCCCATGGAGGACACAGTTTTTTTTTTAACCTAGGACAGTAAAGGATCCTGGCTGGTCCAGGTCCTGATCTGGCGGGCCATAACAGGGGATTTCCCGTTCTCAAATGCCTCCATGACCATGAGCAAGTCCGCTGGCTGTGCCATTTGCACCCTGGTGGTGGGCAATGGTAGCCGACTGAGAGCATCTGCGCAGTTCTCTGTGCCCGGTCTGTGGCGGATTACATAGTTGTATGCCGACAGCGTGCGCACCCATCTTTGGGTGTGGGCAGAGGCATTGGTATTAATCCCTTTGCTCTCCGAGAATAGTGATATGAGTGGCTTGTGGTCAGTGTCAAGCTCGAATTTGAGGCCAAATAAGGACTGATGCATTTTTTTAATCCCGTATATGCATGCTTGAGCCTCTTTTTCAACCATGCTATAGGTCCTTTCGGCCTTGGACAAACTCCTGGATGCATACGCAACCGGTTGCAAAATTCCCTATTTATTAGCCTGTTGTAACACCCCGTTTGCGATGCATCGCAAGCTAACACCAATCGTTTACATGGGTTATACAGGACAAGCAGTTTGTTAGAACACAATAAGTTTCTGGCTTTCTTAAAGGCAGCCTCTTGTGAATTCCCCCATACCCTTGTCATCTCCCTTGCGCAGTAGCGCATGTAGGGGTTCTAGCAGGGTGCTTAACCCAGGTAGGAAATTACCGAAGTAGTTAAGGAGCCCCAGGAATGACCGCAGCTCCGTCACATTCTGTGGTTGCGGCGTGTTCTTGATGGCCTCCGTCTTGGCGTTGGTGGGTCTGATGCTGTCTGCTGCGATTCTCCTCCCGAAGAATTTGACGTCCTGTGCCAGGAAAACACACTTCGAGCATTTCAACCTGAGCCCCACGCGATCCAACTGACTAAGAACCTCCTCCAGATGCTTCAGGTGCTCCAAGGTGTCCTCTGTGCAAGGAACTGACTTTAGCAGGCTCTCCATGTTCCGCTGCAAGACCGCAGCGGCCGACCGAATCCTGAATGGGCACCAGCTTTAGATAAATAGACCTTTGTGCGTGTTGATGCAGGTGAGGCCTTTCGAAGACTCCTCCAGCTCCTGCGTCATGTAGGCCAAGATCAGGTCCAGCTTGGTGAACATCGTCCCTCCAGCCAGGGTCGCAAATAGGTCGTCTGCCTTGGGTAGCGGGTACTGGTCCTGCAGCAAAAAATGGTTAATCGTTACTTTGCAGTCCCCGCAAATCCTCCTCGAGTACCGAAACAATTGGACTGGCCCACTCGTTGAATTCCACCAGCGCGATGATGCCTTCATGTTGCAGCCTGTCCAGCTCCATTTCCACTTTTTCACGCGTCATGTACAGTACCGCCCGAGCTTTGTGGTGGATGGGTCATGTATCGGGAACCACATAGATATGCATTTTCGCCCCCGAAAAGCTTCCAATGCCTGGCTTGAATAACGAAGGGAACTTGCTTAGAACCTGGGTACATGCGGTGTCGTCGACGGACAAAAGCGCTTGGATGTCATCCCAGTTCCAGCGGATTTTCCCCAGCCAGCTTCTGCCAAGCAACTTGAGTCATCCCCTGGTACAATCCACAGCGGGAGTTTGTGTACTGCTCCATTATAGGAGACTTTGACTTCAGCACTGACAATTACAGGGATTAGTTCCTTGGTGTAAGTCCTTAGTTTTGTGTGAATGGGGCTGAGCTTGGGCCTGTGTGCCTTCTTCACCCACAGCCTGTCGAAGGCCATTTTACTCATTATAGACTGAATTTCCCCCATGTCCAGCTCCATGGACACTGTAATACCATTCAGTTCAACTTTCAACATTATTGGTGGGCATTTTGTCATGAACGTGTGTACCCCGTACACTTCTGCCTCCTCAGTACAAGTTTCCAATTCCGTCTGATTCACTGTGGATCGATCTTCCTCTGCAACGTGGTGGTTTGCAGGGTTTGCAGCTCGCCTGCACATACGATGGAGGTGTCCCACTGTCCTGCAGCCATTGCAAGCATAGTGCTTAAAGCGGCATTGATGGGGCCGATGATCACCCCCGCAGCGCCAACAGGGTGTTAACTGCCTCGCATTAACGGATGATGGCGGATTCTTGAGGTCGGGCCACAGCAGCCGGCGTGTACGTTCTACCCTGTACATTTCTGCTCAAAACAGACGTTACTTTATGCACAGTACTGGCCGAAACGTCTTTGTTCTGCGAAATCTGCTTGGTGTTGTTGCTGATGGACATAAATGCCTGGGCTATCGTTATGGCTTTACCCAGATTCGGACTTTCTACAGTCAACAGTTTGCGAAGGATTGACTCATGTCTGATGCCCAGTACAAAAAAGTTTCTGAGCATTTGTTCTAGGAATCTCTCAAACTCACAATGTCCTGCAAGGCGCCTTAGTTTGGCGACGTAGCTCACCACTTCCTAGCCCTCCGACCGTTGACACGTGTAGAACCGATATCTCGCCATCAAAACATTTTCCTTAGGATTTATGTGCTCCCGGACCAGCATACACAATTCTTCATAGGATTTCTCTGTTGGTTTTGCTGGGGCCAGGAGATTCTTCATGAGGCCATAGGTTGTTGCCCCACAGACAGTTAGAAGGATTGCCCTTCGTTTGGTTGTGTTCTGGTCCCCTTCAAGCTCGTTGGCCACGAAGTATTGGTCGAGTCTCTCCATGAAGGCCTCCCAATCGTTCCCCTCTGAGAACTTCTCGAGGATGCCGACTATTCTTTGCATTTTCGTGTGGTTGTTCGTTACCTCGTCGCCAATTGTTACGCTCATAATAAATGGTCAGACTGAGTACTGTGTGTAATGAGCAAGTGTGACCTTAGCTCCTTTATTAAGGTTCCAGAGTGCAGGTACCTCGTGGGTGGCCTGCTGATATACTGTGCTCCTAAGTGATGCTGGGATCCCTTGGGACTCCAAGAGGTAGGCCCTCTGGTGGACAGGTGTGATGCAGGTTACACAGGTTTAAATACATAACATGGACGATCCTACATCTCATGAGGAGCTCTGATTCTCGCCCGTCAATCCGTTGGGTCTGTTCTCCACGGATGAGCGCGCGGATTTCGAGGAACCTGTATTGCCTCGCTCCAGAAGCCATTCCACCCCAAGGTCATCTAATGGTACTCCGGTCATTCCTGCCTCCACTCTGGAGGTACCAGCCCCAAGCACCTCACCACAGGGCACCCCATTTGTCCCCAGGATGGCGCTGATCCCGCAGACGTCCTGTGTCACATGGCAGGTCTGTTCCACGAGCGCCACATGACAGCGGAGAGATGGTACAGTTGTCCAGGAGGACTGTAGACATTGGTGACCAGCTCATCGAAGCATTGAGAGGAATCTCCCGACAGCTGGCCACCATGACCGAGTACATTCCACGGATGGCGGAGGCCCTGGATGCAATAGCCAGGAACAGTGCTGCCACAGGCCTCCTATTGGTCCCCGAGCGCGGCACCACATCCCTAGGTTCTGCACCACCACTACGAACGAGAGATGAGAGAAAGGACCAAGATCCTGATTCTGCATCAGAGAATGTTGCCCCCTCAGCATCCCCCACTCCGGTACCCGTGCAACGACCACATCTGCCTTCATCCCCCCCAATGAGGCACCGCCTGAGGAGCTCCTCGGCCAGGCGCCGTGGAGCGAGGAAGGGAAGGGATAGAGGTGGGGAGAAGGGGAAGGGGGAAGGAAAGTGAGATTTATGTCCGCAGGTGATGGCGGTGTTATATCTCCATCTGGGTGTATGCAATTTGTTGCAATGTATGGGGGCTGGGGACCACGCTCCTGCTTTGCCTTTGTATTCTGTATTGCTGGACATGTTGAACATGTGATTGATGTCAATGGTAGAAAAAGTGGGGTGTGGGTGGGGGGTTAGGTGTTATTGGTTGTGATACTTATGATTTCAGACCAATGTTGGTATAAAATTTTTGTTATTGATCATAATCTTGTTGTGCATTTTCTCAGATAGCTGCACCGTTACACACTGTTGATTCCTTAACATGAAAGGGTTAATACAACTTAACATCAATCAATATAAACTTTAACTGGCACCAAGGTGACGGACACCATTGATGTCTGAGCTGCACACACACACAGTAGTGTCAGCGTTGTCACTCACATCAACGCTCTTTTGGGCAAATCATTCATAAGACTGGGATTTAAAAAAATGCCATCCACACCACTGGCGTACGTTCAGAACAGTTCCACTTTTTGTGGGCGGTTTTTTGAGTGAGCGATATTGTGGGCGATATGTGTGCGAGGTAGGGAAAGTGACGGGGGGGGTGCGATCTCCTGGGCGTTTGTTTTGCCAAATGTGTTCTTTCCGACAAAAAAGTGGGCGGGTGGCATTACTGAATTTAAGTGTTAATTCCATGCGGAAAGTAACACTGGGCGACATTGTGGGTGTTGATTTCACCCATTCTGATGATTCCACCCAAAAAAAGTGGGCGGGTGGTAATATTTTTTCCCTTAACCACATGGGGAAAGTAACACTCGGCGATAAGTTTTCTAAAAATGGCCGTCAGTTTCCATTTTGTGCCAAAATGGGCGATATATGGACATTATACGTCATTTCAGCAGTAAAATGACCGTGAAGTGGGCGTTAAGCATGCAAAAAAAGTGGAGGTTCGAGCCCATGAAGTTATAATGAGCTAATATTCTGAAATCTCTTGTTTTCTGTTATCACTAGTGCAATAACGCAGCCACTATAATGGTTAAACAGTAACAAAAGTATATTAACTAATTTAAAACTCAACAGAAAATAGATATTGTACATTCATTTAATCTCATTGCAACAAAACAAGTTGCCCTTCACACTAAATAATTCGAAGGCATTCATTTTGGGTTCATTTTGCCGAATTGAAACACTGTTATGAACTGCAGCCACTAAGCTGGAAATTAAAGCTGCATGTTCCTCTCTCCCGCACTGCCCTCCCCCCATTCCATATTGGCTTTTCCAGGCTGTGTCTTCAAAATGTATCACAGACATAATCCACGGGAGCTACATTTTTGACCTGCTCCGACCTTCATCAAAGGCATTAGATGCGTTCAGTCCAGTGAGTTTGTGTAGTTTTCTTATGCAGACGTGCTTAGATTTATTTTTCTATTCACTGCCCCGTCTGAATCTGTTCCACGACAATATAAAAAGACACGGGCACATCTTTTAACGAATTTCACCGTTTCAGTCCAAATGCTACATGTTGGTTTCAAAATAGACGGGTTAAAATGCAGGTTTCAGAATGAAACTGAATGCATTCCTCATCTATATTAATCTTGTGAAAATAACATGGAGACGATATAGTGGATTTTTTTGACAGCCTTGAAATAGTCTCTGGGTCGGCACAAAAATAAAATCTTATTTTGTAACCTAATATCCGGAAAATAACAGACGTCCAATAACACAATCGCACCATCATAATAACGTGTCATTCGATTATAGACCAAAATGTTCATGAATGGGCGCAAGTGTTTACAAAATAAATCCTTAGCTTCACCTTCGAAATTAAATTGCCCAACAGTAAGAGAAAACAGAACGAACACTAAGATATAAGCATCGATGATTGATGTAAATATGCATGAGCTCTTTCATATACGACGCTTTCGAGCTGGGGCCACTGTCCTACGCTTGGTGGAATGGGTCATAGCTCTGTACAAGTAAACGTCAAAATGCACCAAAGCTATTAATAGGAACAAATTCACACTGCCTTGTACAAGCCTTCGATTTCTTTTCAGTTAGGCAGTGATTCCAGCTACAACTCTTAGCAAAATCAGCTGGGTTATTTAGCCTCCCATAATTTAGACATCTAATGGTTTAATCATTCATTGTTGATAGAAAAGGGAAATTATAATATAGTAACATATATAAGAACGATGTTTTTGCATCCAATGTGGTCTTAAAACTGGTATAGCTTTAAGAATCTGGATCCCAGCGACAACTCAATCAGTTGTTTTAATATCGAAACATAATCCTTCGTGGTAAAGCAGATTTTAAAATATCTTCAAACTTCAAAATAATTGGAATATGCTTAATACCACATTTGTACTGGGATACACAGCAACAGAAATCATGAAATCAGGAGCATCTAAGAAGGTCGAGTTTTTCTAATTACACAAGCAATAGAAAAAGAGAAATTCAGGCAGACAATAAAAGATCTCACATCCTCTGCACCCTGCAACCGCCAAACACCCCAATGCATGCAATTGCTCATTACTCGACTGAGGTTTTATTCGGTCCTAATTTTAAGCTTTTATTACAATTCAAGAAAATCACTGCCTTTTAATAAATAAAGAATAGCAGAAGCAAAATTCTTGTCCAATGAAAAAAGGTAGTTTTTGTCGCAAGTTCGTCACTTCATTCAATCATTCAATCAAACAACACTGAAAGCACACTGGATTTCTGGCCTTGATTTCACTTGTTAAAAAGGTGGATTAAATAATTATATTCTGAATACCCAATTGCATTTGGATCCTGATTTTGTCATTGGAACCTAGTTATTTAGATGACTTCACTACAACATATCAGTCCTAATGATGGGAGTTCATACGCTGCCTAAAGGCTGCCCCACCTTTGGACTACATTAACCTACATGTTCATCATTTCAACAAAATAATGGAACATTACAAGGTTGCTGCATGTGAACCTTCTAAATGATATACAGCTAATGCAACTCTATATGACAATACTCATTATCACTTTCAGTGTGTAAAGAAATATTTCCTTCATAAATTTAGATTTACTGTAAAAAAAATTTAAACCAGTTAGTTAACTGTTAACAATTGTAAAACAAAACTTGCTTTCCAACTCTGAAAGAAGCAATTTAAGAAGATATGTTTGGCTTGGTGTGATTTCTATTCTGTACGGTGTGTCTCACCAGCATCACTTTAGTTAAAAAAACTGTAGCAGATTAAATGTTACAAAGCATGTGATTAGTTAGAAAATATCCTGAAATTCCGATTGAGGTCTTCCCGCAGGCAAACGAGTGAAAGAGGAAAAAAAGATGCGCACTTACCTGTTGCTGCTGCGCCCATTCGAACTTTCGAGCCTGAGGCCTCTCATGACTGCGCGTCGCAGCGCGTGTACATGGGGACGTGTGCAGGCTGGGAGCTGGACACAGCAGCCAATCAGGTTAGTATATTTTCTCATTCATAGTAATAGAAGTTCAGTAAGTCCGGAACTCCTATTACTATGAATGAGAACCCTCTCCCCTCCCCCCCAAGCACTCAAAACATAATAAAAAATAGAAAATAAACTACATATTTAACATTCATTTAAATTAAAGTTCTTATAAAAAATATATTTTCCTGACTTTTTAAAAAAGTTTTTTAATTAAGCCTTAAAATAAACTTTCTGTAGTGGGGAGGGTTTTTAAAAATAAAATGTGTTTTTATAACTTTATTTTAAAATGCTTCTGTGTATTTTTAAACACTTGCACCTGTAAAAGTAGGCTATACGCCTGTTTTTTCAAGCACAAGATTTTAAAGAACATTTGCAGGGAAAGATATTCGTAAATATCATAAATCTTGCCATGCAAGTGTCCTCACTCCCGATATGCGCGGGATCTGTCAAGCCAAAAACTTGACAGATCGGAAAAGCCGGTTTTCAGCGCATGCGCATTGCGGGCTGAAACCCGACTTTTCCAATGCCTTCCCGGGACCGTAGAAACTTCGTACGGACCCGGGACATCGGAATTTCAGGGCCAATATGTTTCAGTGCAATATAGCCAATTTATTTTCTTTATTAAATGAAATACTTCTGCAGTTAAAAAACAATATTCTTTATTATTTTTGCAGACTTCATTCTCGGTTGCTGAAAACTGCATAAAAGTGTTAAGATCTGCAGAATTTTTGTCTATTAAAATCTACCCCCAAGAAACAGCTTATTCATTGATAATAAGCCCTATAGGTCCTTCGACTCATTTACCAGGCATAGGTCACTCAGTGGATCCAACTGTGTCTTGAGACATATTGTCTAAGGTCAATTCTGGTAATAACCTGACCACTGAAGGCAATAAATCCTTGGAAATTCACTGTGTAAACTATTTATCACCTCTCACATTTTTATAAAAAAGTAATTTCAATTGTGCCCTATAGAAATACATTATTTTACACCTAACCTTTAAAAGATCATTTTAAACATTGAAAATACAAAGCAGAATAGAAATGTGATTGATCAGATACAGAGTTAATATTTTATTTATTCCATGTAGGTGAATATAAACTGTTGAGTAACATCTTCAATTCTAATTCAAAACACATTCCAATTAAATATCTATAATTTTTAGTTTGCCTGAATTTGGAATAAGGACTATCAGTCTTTAATTAACCCTATAATTTGTAATGTACTTTTTAAAAGTCAGACTGTCACCCACAATGTATCTACAAGTCTGTGGCTCAGCAATTACTATTATGTTCTCAAACAGGTTATAAAAGGGGAAGATGTTAGCTTCTGTTTAAAATATCCTAAAAAAGTCACATTTACACAATGCTCTCGGAGCTTCTGCTTGATGGTTGTTTAATAATGAAGATAAAACAAATGACTCAGGAGAAAATCTTAATCTGCAGATCTATAACAATCAATTACATCTCATCAAAAAAAAAATTACATTTGAATATAAATTTTGAAGATTTCAAAGCATAAAATACATACCAAGGGTTTGAAAAAGTGACCTCTCGATTTCCTGCAAAGTGAAATCTTTGGAAGTTCCATTTGGAGCTCTGAAGTTGATAGGGAAGGTCATAGATAACAGACAGAAAAATACTACATAGTAAGAACATGAAGGCACCCTGGTTATCACTGAACATAAAGGCACAAATATTTACATGAAATTGCTCAATACTTACCTGAAGAATTAAGAAAATAAAAAGAATAAAATGAAATATAATGATTTGAAATGTTACTGTTGTATGTAAATAATATTCAATTTTAAAGTATAGCATGAACTTTTTTAGTATTTTAAAACATGTTTGTAGGAACTAGATTTTTGAAATCCAAATTGTAATCGAATGTGAACCTTTAAAAGGGGCCATCTTCGAAATAAGGTTGCAGATGCATGACTAAACATCAGTACAGTGAGAACTGAGTTGTGTTTATGTAAAATGAGGAAATGGAACATAAACAGATGTAATCAGATACTAAGTTTCTTAAATATGCTTTCCCATCTTCCCTGCTAGTGTTAGATTGCCCTCTGTTCCAGTACTGCTGTCTGGTGTCATGTCTTGTCTTTTTGCAATGCATTTGGAATAAATGTCTCACCAACAACGGTCAATGATAGCCCATGATCAGTCAACAAGACGGGTATTTTCTGTGGGACTGGGACTAAACTAGCCAATCCACACCACCCCACAGCTGGACTGAGAATTGGTATAGTGAGGCATTGATAGATTTATAACCTGGGATCTAAAAGGTTCTGAAAGAAGAAACTGCACCCTCAAACTGTTTTAAAAAATATTTGCAGGTTAGAAT
This sequence comes from Pristiophorus japonicus, assembly GCF_044704955.1. Classification (NCBI taxonomy): domain Eukaryota; kingdom Metazoa; phylum Chordata; class Chondrichthyes; family Pristiophoridae; genus Pristiophorus; species Pristiophorus japonicus. Next base: position 403,670,798 of record NC_091977.1, on the reverse strand, counting down.
GTTTCATCCTTATTGAGGGCATTATAAACAGCTTATGCAAAGAACCATCTTCATGTATCAAATCATGTTTTAATGCTCTACACCTAAACTTATGGTAAATACAGTGCTACAATAAATAGTTTGGAAATGAATTCAAACACGAGTATAATTTCTTCAAATGATTGTACAAACTCAATCATTCTCAGTTTGCTGCATTTTTCATTGTCGGGGGAAAGGGCTGCTATATCCATCAATGGGCTAATCAATACTGATCTAGGAAAGTGAGACTGCATACAACTCTCAGCTGTATGTAGGTAGTTTTCTTTGTATTGTGCTCACAGGCAGACATAGACACACATGTTTGTGTGTGTACATAACACGCATACACATACAGTTGCATTCACCTGTCTCATTGGCTGGAGGATATGATGACGCTTGCTCTTGGCAACTGGGTGCAGTGTGTCTTCCCCCTCAGAGTGGGTAGAACCTGATTCATTTTAACTGACAATTCATTATAGCACTCAAGACATCAATGCTGGTCACCAATCACAACAAGCTTTGCATGTCCATAGCAAATCACTTTAATTTCATTATTTTAAAAGACAGTGTCTGTCCATCCCAGTGCAGGATATTGAAGTGACTTCTGGACTGTGTAATGGCTTAAACCAGTTTACAATGTAGCCTATGCAGAATGAATATTTTCCATTACTGAATAGCCACAGAAAACAATATCACATAACATTATAAAGCTTCATAACAGAAAGAAGAATGGCAATAACAATACTAGGTTATTTGTGTGAATTCCCGTTGCAGCAGCTTCTGATCATTTTCTGTGCAAGCAATGATTTTTGGTTTTATTGTATTTTCTTTATATTACAAAATTTGTCATTTCACGTAGAAAGCAAATCAATTTTTACAGATATATGAAAGGATAAAGATAAGTATTTCAAGAGCTGTCACAGCTTCTTCAGTAAACATTGGGTTAAATTACAACAGAGGGCAATATCTAGAAGCAGCTAGAAAGTGGGTTTCAGATCGGTATTGATAGATGCCACATTCATTCCCAGTATAAGGAGTGCTTTCACACTTTTTTTAAACCATTTATAGACGGTGTTATCGCCTCAGTACCACAGCATAATAAAGACCAGTGTCAGTTCTTAGTACTGCTTCCAATTTAAAATTGACCATTAGGAGTTACAGTATTTGGCAAAGGTAATAGCACATTTCCTCAGTCACAGTATTCTCTGTACAAATATAAAGACTGGTCTTCAGTACAATATGACAAGGAGTTTAACAGCAGTCTTAGTGCCTCACCATGGAGTTTAAATCACTGGATTTGATCAATTATAGTTAGACCCTCAAGAAACAAATAAAAAAAGAGAAAATTCAACCTTTCCTCTTACTATGTTGCACGGGAATTGGTTGAAATACCTGACTTTGCTTTATTATTTGTTTTGACGCAAAAATACATTCATAATCCACAAAAAGCCGTGAATATTCTGTAGCTATTTAAAATTTTGTATCAAGGTATACAATTTGAACATTATCTTGTACTTTGATTTCTTCTTAATACAGCAGTGTCAACATGATCACACCATCGATCAGTAGTTTTTTTTAAAGTGTCAAAATACTCCTTAAACTCTGTGTAACTATAGTTTCTATTAATATAAATGTGAAAACACCATTCTTGCTGCTCCTTTAACCCTTTAGATAATGAAGGTGCCACTTCATGTTTTCAAAATGCCTACCTATTTCCCTTTCTATATCTTCCGTAACATTTGCAATAATGAATTATGTAAAATGAGAATGATCCAGAAACAAAGAGCATTGCTAAGTTCATGATATTCACAGAATAAATTAAAATATTGTGTGTTTGTTATGTTTTGGGTTTTTGCTGTTGAAATACTATTGCTGTTAGGAAAATAATTACCTTTTTGACAAAGATACAAATTGTTCCTGTCTTTGAATTTTGCACCAGGGATTTCAGTATTTTATATACAAAGAAACTCTTGTTCATTGATTATGTGTGCCATTTATCCATTTCACAATCACTGACTTAAGCTGGTTTACATCTGATTCATTTCTGTAGAAGGTGTTTGCTGCCCATAGACTTCTACCTGTAATAGTAATAACATAAAGCAAATAATTATTCTTTTATTCCAATACAAGAACTTCTAGTTCAGTATATTTCTGAATTTCTGTGCTGTTATCCTAAAAAGATAATTTTTGACACTAATGTTTGTGTTAAAATAATTTATGGCTTGATATGCCCAGGCTTTGCTACCAAAAAGCACTTACACCTTTGTTGTTGGCGCAGAATAAAATGCAAACATTTTTCTTCATTGCCCTTTGTTCCTAACCATTGTAGTTCCACTGATCAATACAGTGACATTATGGAGTTGCTATGAAAAACGGGTACCCTGCAGTTCTGATGGGATTTTTTTCCCCTCTAAAATAAATGAACATCACCAGGAAACCACAGAAAAGTAATAGATGATGAAACTAAGCGTAAGCCAGCATATTAGTTAATTTCTGTACCTTAAAAATAAATCAGTAATTTACAAAAAATATTTTAAGAATGAAATGATCTTAAAAATCACCAGTACTGTTTTGAACCATGTTTAATTTGGGGAAATGGCTGACAACCATTTTTAGAGAGACAACTTCAATTAATTAGTCATTTTATAAAGGAAAGCAAATAAGGCTACTGGTATGGGCAGGACCAGATGCTACTTTAAATATTGCAGTGAGGCCTTTGTCAACCATTTTGAATGCTCTAGACAATGCAAAGAATTATAAACAGCAAGTCTGTTAAATTTAATAGTACAGGCATGGCTGACAGCCATTATGAGCATGTCAGTGGCAGTTTTAGACTCTGTATAAAGAATCCCACTGAGGAAATAAAATGGGGGATAAAATCTAAATAGTAAGGCTAATTTTCTTTCTCTTCTGGTGGACTGTTGGAAATATGGGAAAATAAGGAAATGAAAGAAAATGGATATATATGACTTTTATCTATAATGTTCTGAGCAAACATAAGTGTTATATCTTTTGTTATTCTGCCACAATCAAATAGAAGTTGTTGAACAACAATAGTATTTCTGATGTTATAGGAGTTTCCTCACCACATCATATTCTTGCTCTATTCAGTATTTCGACATAGTTAATAGGAACTTTTAATTTATTTATTCTCCCCGTGTTGCACATCATTGCTAACTAATAGAAAGCTGTACCTAAAACTCTTCCAGTGCTACTCTTGAGCTGGCTCCCATGAGATGCACAGGGCAATTTAGATGATTCAGCCTCATTTTGTCCCTCCTTTTCTATAGGCTGTACCTGACCTCCACTATGGATCTCTTACTGAATCTACCAGGATTATCAAATGTACATGTGTGAACATGAAAGTACAACCTAACACTTGATGGCGTGATGAATGGAGCACTAATACGCCGCTTTAAAAGGGACATCATCTTCATGAAAGTTTAGGATAAAGTTACCTTGTTTACAAATACATGACATAAATTGTGTCAAGCCACATTGTGTCACTTGATATAATTACAGAATCATAGAAATGTCAGCAGAGAAGGAGGCTCATTGTTCCTGTACCAAAGTATATTGGAGCTACTTCACTCCCACTTCTCCACACTTTCCCCATGATGAAGATTCCTAAAACAAAAAGAAGTTTCCAATCACTTTTTCATGAAGAAAATGTCTCTTTGAATATACTTACTGCAAATTTACATGCATACTACTTTGCAGCTGAGCACTCAATGGGGAGCTGTAACATTCAACATTTATTCTACTTATATATAAGATCATTTATGGATTATGGCATGATCTTTTTTAATTGAATGAACTGTTTCTCATTGCTAATACCATTTTCTGTATGTCAAAACATCCCACACGTATACTTTTAATATATTTACATAGCTGGCATTTTCTAATGAAACATTTATATTTGAAAGCAGCTGATTTTAAAATACTGCAATTGAGAATAACAAGTATCTTAGGGAGAGGAGGAGAAATGTGAATCAATCATGAAGCCATGTCTGTAAAATGGTTAATTATGCAGCTGTGTGATGAGGTCACAGGGACTGAATAGGGCCCTTTGTTTATATGTACTGGGTGATGAATATCAAAAATGAAATCCAACCAGTTTCCTCTGAAAATCTATTTAAATTGTCTCCATTAAAATTGAAAATATTTCTATAGGCTGTACTAATTTTAAAATATATTAAAAAAAATTATAGAATTATAGAATGTGGTAGCTGTAACTCAAAGTTGCAACCAATGAAGAGGCATCGAGGTTAAAATCTCTGTTATCACATACTTTATTATTTTTTAAACAATCTTGAAAATACAGCTTGTCATGGATGAGTAATATTTAAAAATGTCACCTACACAAATGGTAATTTATTCCCAAAAATGTTCTGGCACTTTAATAAAATAAATGTTAAGGCAAGATTTAAGGCTCTCTAATCCACACGATATTTGTCTTAACAAGGAGCAAAAAGGGGAAAAATGTGGGTTATGGGTCTAATGGCAAGTGACAGATGTAATCTAAGGAAATAGCTGAAGATTTGGAGAAAGGAAAATATTTAAGATGCACAAGTGTATCCTTGCAGCAGAGATTAGGGCAAATTCAGAGAGGATTACCATGCTGCCTTCTGTGCCGCTCCTACATTTGTAAACAAACCAAGGGCTTTTTGACCAAAACAAAGATTAGAATCCTTAATCGGCCTAAGCGTTTGCATGGAAATAACCTTCAGCACTAGGGTGGATGGTAGAGCGGGAGTTGGGGGATGGGGCAAGTTGCATTAACATCTGATTTACTGCAGTACCATAAAGCTGAATGCACACACTGGGCTATGTCATTTCCAATTATTAAGAGAAGAGATTAAGTGCCTTGTCAGCTTTTTTCAACCCTACAGCAAGAACAAAGCTTTTAGCAATCAGGTGAAACTGCTGCAGTTCTGTCTTCTATGGTAGAATGGTGCACTGTGCACAGGCGCACTGCTTGCTGTTCCACAAACACAAGGTGGAGAGTAAGGGCGTGTCAACGTGTCACAAAAAGGGAGGTGAATACCACATCTGAAATAATGTGGTAAACTGCTATGGTACTGTAAGTACTGGTACAAAAAAATAGATTAAGTGGTCCTGCCGCATTGCACTCTGTGTACTGCACTCTACTAAGTCAATGGATCAGACCATTCGCAAGTAGTGCAGGGGTTGAGCTACAAAATCTGGCCTAATCACTGAAACCACATCGTTAACATTGTGGGTAAAGATCTCTTGAAATGACTTTTAAAATAATCATTTATATAAATATTTTTTAATAATAAATATTACATACATTCTTAGCTTCATGCTTCCTATTTTCTTGATACATTACTTTATTATGACCATGTTTGGCTTCCAGTCAGAGTATGACATTGCTTTAATGTAAAATCATAATTTTTTTGCAGAAAATTTGAGTTAAAATATGCAAAGCATGGTCTTATAAAATAGAAAATACTGAAGCATCTATAGAGCTACACTTTCTAACATATGCAATATATATGAGAGAACTTTGAGATTATAATCAGACATAAGCAAGTAATTTAGATCTTTCTGTGAGTAAAACAAGCCGTTAATATATTTCTCTTCTTTCTCTGAATGTGGTTTCTAATCAAGGGCTAACAAAAATATCTACGCTTGTATTAGAAAGTAAAAATACTTGCATATGCTTGAAATTGTCTCATTAATATTCTCAATCAATGATCTCTTTGTTACTTAATGGTAACTGCATCCCCTTAACATACAAGAACATTGGCACCACAATTACAGATACTGGTAGTTTTGTATAATGAAAGCAGCGATGTGACTGATAATGAGTGTACATTTCCACTTGACATTGAGCTGCAAAGGATTTAATGGTATTGGCTGAACTGTATTAAATCAATGGGTGCATCAGAAGCAATACTATTTGCTGATATTAGATATCTAGTCCCACAGCACAACCAAATTAACAAGCATTCATACTTGAGGAAATGCTTCATTATTTAGCTAAGGTTTTTGCTCTGCGTTTTAAGAATTAAGTTAGATCCAATTAAGTTGCATGAAAATGTCAAGCTTGTAAATATCAAATATCAGAATTGAAATAGTTAAATACACTAAGATTCTTAAACTAAATTATTCATTTTCAAATTGAGGCTAAGGTGACTTATCCTGACTTGTGGAGGATATTTTTCTTTTGGATGCTTCAGCCAGCCTTTAGAAGTTATATTGTCAACCTTAATTGTGCTATTTTTTTTTTGCACATTGCGATTACACCAATTTTTGGGATTAAAAGTCCAGGAAATGACATATTGCGATCAGTAAATAATTGCCTGGTCCTGCAAGCTTACCATTCTCTATTAAATTAAATTCTTCCCACCCAGAAATTAGTGACATTATTTTCAGAGTTTTACAACTCTTTAGACTACTTTTGACTAGGAATAAGTTAAAAATATATAACAAAATGCTGCAATATATTAATCTAAATATTAAAATTGATTGCTTAGTGCTAAAGACAAAAACATGACAGTACTTAACATCAAAACAAGACATTTTGAAAAGAAATGCTATACTATAGTTGTGCTGTTAACATATGAACCTTAGAAAGAGGATGCAACCATTACCTATTTTTAAAATATTGTTTCATGTCCCATTTTATTGCTAAAGCATAGAAAAGGTCGTTTAAATATGGGATATTATTCCAAATATTGTTTGTGTTTTTTTATTCAATTGTTGACATTAAACTGATTTCAATGTAGTCGTTCTATACTCGCTATACAGGTTTTGTATAAAGCTATTTATTAGAGTGAAATGTTCTGTTATTTTGCTACTTTTTACCCCATCAAGATAACTTGCTGTATAATAGTTGTAATGCCATTGTTGTTAAATAATTAATAATGAGCTAAAGTACTGCACTCTTCTCTGGGTTTGAAAGGCCATTTGTATAAGTTTTTGAGCCTCTCCAGTTTCGACCTATTGTTCTGGTCTGACACTGTATTTCTAGCCGAACCTTGTACCATATCACAGATCATACTCCATCAATGGCTCTGAAAATAACAATCTTCATTTGTGAACTATTTTGATTGCAGAAGGTGCAGCCTACACACCTTTAGCTGGTTAAGAAAATATTACAGCCCTGATCTAAACTTAAATCATCAGAACAAAATTGTTTGTCTTGCTTTTCTATAAGAACCTTTTTTGATGTTAATCAATGACATGACTTTTTGATACTTTTACCTTCAGCTCTGTGAGAACTTGTCAATGAAATCATCACTCACTGTAGAAATGTCAGCATCTTACAGAATGCCCATGACAGAAAGTAGTAACATAAAAGAACAAAGCATGAAAACCAGGGAAGTGAAGAAAACAATAACAACAGTTTTGATTAATTATTCTGTAATTAATCTGAACTGACTACAAAATCTGAATTTTTTCAAACATGTAGATCCTGTCAAACAGTAGCAGAGAGAAGCCCTAAAACTGTATTAGGTGCTCTCTCCATTTTGGATGGTAACCACAGTCATATGAGTGATATGGGATTAGTCTATCCAGCTCCACACTAGCATATGTTATATATATCCTTCACTTCCTCAGTTGTCTGTAATTTTACTGTTTTCATTCATGGACATTATATAAGATAGCAGAATTTTGATGAAGGTGACAATATGAATATACTTATCCCACTATACTAACCACAATATAGATATATCAGCTTATGAAGGTTATTCTACTTTGTCCATGTTCGGTCATCAAGCTTTCACTATCATTTGTTCAAATATTTCCTTGAAAGAAACTTTGAACTCCAGTATTCTGGATGTATTTTAGCATGTTTATGTGCATGCATATATGTATTAAAATGCTATCTTTTGGAAGCATACAAGAAAAAAGTGGTTCTCTTGTCTGAAAGCCATAAACAATGTACATTAAACCTGGAGTATATTTCCCTCTGTTTGCTAATGTTAATGAAAACCTTTCTTTTCCCCGCTTTACATACACACTTTTTTGCTAACATTAGAGAGCAGAGGACATTGTACACTCTTGTGTCATAAGTGCCTTATAAAAAGGCATACTGGAGAATGTATATAGATTAATAGAATTAACTGCCATTATACTGTGATATTGGTATCTGTATAGCGTGATGCTCAGGGTTACACTGCTGGCTGCATTTCATATTCTGACCAGTAAAAGAATAGTGGAGAGCCGTGCTTCCTAGAAAGCTACTTTTTAAAGTTTTGAGACAGAAGGCTCAATTTTCCCCAATGCTGTTTTTTGGTGTATTTCAAGAGTTACGCCCCTTTTTGCCAAAAGAAAGCTTGAAAGTTTCCCCATTCTAATTTTTGAAATTGGCGTCGCGCAGCCTGTCCTTTAGCTTCGGGGGGGTGGAGCCTAATGTCTGCGCCGAAAAAAGGAAGCCTCCCCTTCTGCGCATGCGCGAAAAAAAAATGACGTTTTATACGTGACTACTATGGGCGCGCATGCACAGTATAGCTCCCGGTCTCCATTCAGCTATTTTTAAAGAGCCAATTGTGTGTGAGCTTTAATTGTGAGTGGTGTGTGAGAACATAAAATTGGAGCTGCAATATGCAACGCAACTCAAGGACCAAGAATTTCTCACAGGACGAAGTGGAGGCCCTGGTTACTGAAATTGAGGGCAGATGGCACGAGCTGGACCCCAGCAGAGGTCAAATAAAAGTTTCACCAAAAGAAAAGAAGAAACGCTGGAACCAACTTGCAGAAGATTACTGTGCAATGGTGACCACCCCGAGGTCTGGAGGCCAGTGTAAAAAGAAATGGCAGGACCTTGGTCACGCAGTTGGTGTAAATAATATTTTCATTTATTCATTGGAATTACAATTGTAAATGTGACCATCTGTATGTCCCACCCAGCAGAAAGACACCCTTTCTAAAAAGTTATATTTTCATCTTTGCAGAGGAAGGTGGCCCACAACAAGAGAGAACTCGAAAAGGAGGAGGCCCGGCAAATCTGAACCCACCAACACACTTGAAAGACAGGGTCGCTGCTTTGTTGGGTCCTGCCTGGAGAAAAGCAACCACCACTGCACAAGCTGGGCCAACACTCGAGGGAGAGGGTAAGTCCTGCAAATTCCACAGTCTGGCTTTGATAAATGTTCAGTGCTGCACGGGCTAGCCATGATTCCATTCATGGGGATGCCTCCATCAGCTACACTTCGGTCGATAGCACATTGTATCATTCATCGTGGTCCTTCAAATGAGCCTGCTGCTTGTGCTGTGTGAGCCTACTCATGCCACCCTGCCCCCTCCTCTGCTGCTAACCATTTGTCTGTTCTGTTATATTTTGCAGAATTTGAGACCAACCCTGACGAGGCTGAAGCCGATGCAGAAGAAGATTCAGATGCGGACGAGTCTGGAGAGGAGATTATCTTCCAATCCCACCTTCCAGACCAAGGGCATGGGGGTGAGGGGGAGAGGGAGGGGAAGGTTGAAGCCCCCACTGTTGTACTCACTCTGGAGGAGGTGATGGTGCCGTCCATTGAGGTGCCAGCCCCTTTCCTGAGTGGTGCACATATTGGGACATTCCATGGTTTCACACAGTCAATGGCTGTGGGTCCCAAT